>NC_053392.1:594696687-595339326 GCF_905171765.1 Bufo bufo
AGTTCGGGTTCGTACCGAATTTTGGGGTGTCCGTGACACGGACCCGAACCCAAACATTTTCGTAAAAGTCCGGGTTCGGGTTCGGTGCTTTCTTGGCGCTTTTTGAAAGGCTGCAAAGCAGCCAATCAACAAGCGTCATACTACTTGCCCCAAGAGGCCATCACAGCCTTGCCTACTAGGCATGGCTGTGATTGGCCAGTGCAGCATGTGACCCAGCCTCTATATAAGCTTGGGTCACGTGGCGCTGCACGTCACTCTGCTGATACAAGCGTAGGGAGAGGTTGCAGCTGCGACGTTAGGGCGAGATTAGGCAGTGATTAACTCCTCCAAAAGACTTAAGACAGTGATCGATCTACAGCTGTGGATCATTGAACTGCTGCTATTCAATTGCTCAGTGTTTTTAGGCTGCCCAGAGCGTTTTTCAGTCACTTTTTTCTGGGGTGATCGGCGGCCATTTTGTGGCTTGCTTGTGCGCCAGCACAAGCTACCACCAAGTACATTTAACCATCAATAGTGTGGTTATTTTTTGCTATATCCTACATCAAGGTCAAGCTTTCATCAAGTGCATTTAACCATCAATAGTGTGGTGATTTTTTGGCCATATACTACATCAGGGACAAGTTGAGCCTGTCACCCAGCGCCTAAAAAATAGGCCTGACATTTATATTCATCCAAATCTGTACTGTTTTAGCTGGTCCAGTTATTTTTAGTGACCGTCAAAGCACAGTTTTTGTTCTGGGTTGAAAAACAATTCCCAAATTTGCAATTCTCAAAATTAGTGGTTTCTGCTGTATCAGGCCTACTTTAAATCTATCCCTAAAAGGGTATATTAGATTCAAGGTGCTGATAGGGTCATTCTGAAAAACTTAACACACACGCTACAGTACGGGACCTCTCTCCTCTGTCTGGGTGCCGGGGCCTAAATATGTGACAGTGGCCT
Organism: Bufo bufo; assembly: GCF_905171765.1. Taxonomy (NCBI): domain Eukaryota; kingdom Metazoa; phylum Chordata; class Amphibia; order Anura; family Bufonidae; genus Bufo; species Bufo bufo. Next base: position 594,697,628 of record NC_053392.1, read on the forward strand.
GTTCCAGTGGTGGGTGACGTGAAGCCTGATTCTCTGCTATGACATGAAGACTGATTCTCTGCTGACATGAAGCCAGATTCTCTGTTCTGGGACCTCTCTCCTCTGCCTGGGTGCCTGGGCCTAAATATGTGACAGTGGCCTGTTCCAGTGGTGGGTGACGTGAAGCCTGATTCTCTGCCGACATGAAGCCATATTCTCTGTTACGGGACCTCTCTCCTCTGCCTGGGAAAAAATATGTGACAGTGGCCTGTTCCAGTGGTGGGTGACGTGAAGCCTGATTCTCTGCTATGACATGAAGACTGATTCTCTGCTGACATGAAGCCAGATTCTCTGCTATGGCATAAAGAGACTGATTCTCTGCTGACGTGAAGCCAGATTCTCTGCTATGGGACCTCTGTCCAATTGATATTGGTTAATTTTTTTTTTATTTTTTTTTATTCATTTCCCTGTCCACATTTGTTTGCAGGGAATTTACCTACATGTTGCTGCCTTTTTCAGCCCTCTAGCTCTTTCCTGGGCTGTTTTACAGCCTTTTTAGTGCCGAAAAGTTCGGGTCCCCATTGACTTCAATGGAGTTCGGGACGAAGTTCGGGTCGGGTTCGGATCCCGAACCCGAACATTTCCGGGAAGTTCGGCGGAACTTCTCGAACCCGAACATCCAGGTGTTCGCTCAACTCTATTGGTGACCTATCCTTATGATAGGTCATCAATATCAGATCGGCGAAGGTCTGACTCCTGACACCTCCGCCAATCGGCTGTTTGAAGAGGAAGCAAGACTTGTGCAAGTGCTGCTTCCTCTTCAGGATTAGGGCTCATACACACAACCGTATGTTTGGTCCGCCTCTGATCAGCATTCTTTGCAGATTGTATGCAGACCCATTCATGTCCGCATCCGTTTGTCTGTTCTGCGGGCCAGCAAAAAAAGATTTTGCGGATAGGACATTTGAAAGAAATGGTGGCATGTACACGGTTGGGATCTGTGTTCTGCGGATCCGTAAGTTGCGGAGGGCAAAACGAATACGGTCGTGTGCATGAGCCCTTACACCGAGTGTTGTCTTGCTTGCAGTGCAAATGCTCTTCCCATTCAAGTGAAAGGTGTCAGCACTTGTAGTTACACTGTGCTGTTGCTGTAATCTTGAAGAGGAAGCAGTGCTCACAGGAGTGCAACCTCGTCTTCAAACAGCTGATCGGCAGGGGTGATGGGTGTTGGACCCTTCACCGATCTGATACTTATGACCTATACTGAGGATAAGTAATCAATATAAACTTCCTGCACAACCCCTTTAAAGTTACAATTAAAGGGGTTTTCCAAGTAATTTTTTTGTTCTTTATATGTTTCTAACTAATCAAATGTAACACCTTCACCATGCACTTACTGCATCTCCAGTTGCTGCTTTCTCAGATTTTACTGAGGGTCACATGACCTGTGATGTCAGCTTCTCACTCTGCTCTGAAGATGTTTCTTGCACAAGCCTGAGAGAGCAGATCTGTGTCTGTACACGAGACGTCACTGTGCTGGCCACAGCCCCCTGCACTCCAGGCTGCTGTCTGCTCTCTTCCTGGATTTTCAGAAAAAAACTTTAACCCCTTCAAGAGCACAGACTCAGGGCTGAAGGCTTTACTGAGTAGCTGCAGGCAGTAAGGAAACAAATACAGGGCACAGGAGCTGACAGACTAGAGGAGTTCTGCAGAGCATTGCACAAGAACAGGTAGGGAGAAAATCCTGTGTGTATCAGCAGTGTCATCGTACAGCTGGGACTTGTAGTCCTACACATACATGATGCTGAGTATCCCAGCAGTCCCATGTCACTCAGGGCAGCACTTGTATTCACTTCATTTGCAGAGCAGGGGGAAAGGCAGAGATTGTTGTTATTGCAGGTAAAAAAAGGCCAGAGAGAAAACAGGGAAATGAGGAAATAGAATATTTTTTTTTTGCCTAAAACTTACTTAGCTCAGTTATATATTGCTGCCCATAAGATTTACAGTGCTATATTTTTTTTTCATAACTCGGAAAACACATTTAAGAGAGTAAAATGAAAAATAAGTAGCAATACATTTAATAAATGCAATGAACTTGAGTCAGAGGTAAAAGGTTATGTACACCTTTGGAGACAATTTCTGTTTATGATTGCATTATACTTATGTTTTGCTAAAAATCATATTTTCAATTGGCCTTTAATAAAAATATTGAGCCATTCTGTCACAAAGGGTTCACTGTTTTTCTAACTGTGTGACTGGTACTTTCACTTTGTGCCGGTCATCTAATAAACCTTATCTCTAATTTACTAATAGGTCATAAATAGGGTTGAGCGAACCCGAACTGTAAAGTTCGGGTTCGTACCGAACTTTAGGATTTTTGGACCCCGGACCCGAACATTTACGTAAAAGTTCGGGTTCGGTGCTTTCTTAGCGCTTTTTGAAAGGCTGCAGAGCAGCCAATCAATAAGCGGTTAACTGTCTGACCTTAGAAGCCATCACAGCCATGCCTACTAATGGCATGGCTGTGATTGGCCAGAGCAGCATGTGACCCAGGCTCTACTTAAGCTAGAAATACACCCATCATTTTCTGTGGTTTTAAAAACACACTTTTTTTTACAAAAAACACTATTTTCAGGCCTTGCAGCATCAGCACGTGTGAAATTACAGGCTTATATAATGCTGTCAAATTCAGTTGTTAAACAAACACTCGTTTGGGTACAAAAAATTTAGTTGGCAGCCTTTGATGCAGATGTCATTGTGAGATACACCCTTAATACATTTGGGTTACATTCAGAGATTTGAAATACTTGGTGCACCAATATTGAATTCAGGCCTACACTGGTTTAGGCCGTGTCAGATACACCCTTTACATACAGGGGTTGGATTCAGGCATTTGAAATACAGCCATTTAAAATACAGCCATTTTGGGCAAAGAAATATTTAACTGAGGCCTAGTCTGGTTCAGGCCGTGTGAGATACACCCTTTACATACTGTCGTTCTATTCTACAATTAAACACCAATTTAGGGCAAGATCCTAAATTTGAAAAATATGAGCAGAGCGTCAAATAAGGGACGTGGCCCAGGTCGTGGTGCTGCTGGTGGAGCTCCTGTTGCAGGGAGAGGACGTGGTCGATCTGTGCCAGCTACACGCACAAGTGAAACCCCTTCCTCAGGTGCGAGTAGGCGACAAAACCTGCAGCGGTATTTGGTCGGGCCTAATGCGGCTCTACGAATGGTGAGGCCTGAACAAGTACAGGCGATAGTAGATTGGGTTGGAGACAATGTGAAGGAACTGGATCCACTGTCAGCAACCCAGTCTCCTGCTGAAAGACCACAGTTGGCACCTGCAGCTGATGTCCATCAGTCTTTCACCTCACCCCCTTGCAAATCAGCCAAGCAGTCTGAGCCCCAAGTCATGCAGCAGTCTCTTCTGCTTTTTGATGACTCTGTTAGCAGGGTTTCCCAGGGCCATCCACCTAGCCCTGCCCCAGAAGTGGAAGAGATTGAGTGCACCGATGCCCAACCACTTATCTTTCAAGATGAGTACATGGGACCCATCGCAGCATGTCTCGGATGATGGCGAAACACAGGTGCCAACTGCTGGGGCTTTCGAAAGTTGCAGACCGACAAGGAAGGCAGGGGTGAAGAATGGGTGGAAGATAATGTGGAGGACGATGAGGTACTCGATCCCACATGGTATCAAGGTCATGCGAGTGACCTATGTAGTTCGGAGGAATAGGCAGTGGTCGCACAGAGCCACCAGCACAGCAGAAGAGGGAGCAGGGTGCAAAAGCGGAGCAGCAGTCCTCTATACAGTACGCCTGCTACTGCCCACCGCAGCAAGGGAACGAGCACACCAAAGCCAGCTCCAAGGAGTTCCCTGGTGTGGCAGTTCTTCAGACAATGTGCTGACGACAAGACACCAGTGGTTTGCACGCTGTGCAATCAGAGCCTGAAGCGAGGCATAAACGTGCACAACCTGCATGACCAGGCATTTAAGTGCAAAGCACGAGCTGCAGTGGAGTAGACACCTCAAAAACCAAGAAAGGTCTCTGGCTTCTCCTGCTTCCTCTTCTGCTGCAGTCGCGGCCTCTTCATCCACCTCTGGAGTGACAGTGCCACCTGCCACCCCGCAAACAGAGGATCTGCCAGCAACACCAACACCTGGTTCACCAAGCATCTCCACAATGTCCCACGGAAGCGTTCAGCTCTCCATCTCCCAAACGCTGGAGAGGAAGCGATCCCAGCCCTGAATGCCAGCATTTCTAAATTACTGGCCTTTGAAATGCTTTCATTCCGTCTGATGGAGTTGGATAGTTTTAAAGGCCTTATGGCGGTGGCTGTTCCACAGTACGTCATGCCCAGCCGCCACTACTTTTCAAGGCGAGCCATCCCTTCCCTGCACAACCAAGTAGGGGACAAAATCAGGTGTGCACTGCGCAACGCTATCTGTGGCAAGGTGCACCAGTAACCACGGTCAGGGACGTTATATCTCCATAACAGCACACTGGGTAAATGCAATGGCGGCTGGGCCTGAGGCCGATATCAGTTTGGCGCATGTCCTTCCACCACCGAGGATTGCAGGGCGCTTCAGTTTGCCTCCTGTTGCTTCCTCCTCCTACTCCGCTTCCTCATCCTCTACCGGCTCCTCATACAATCAGCTTAACACCATTCACCACCAACTTCAGCACAGCCAGGGGTAAACGACAGCAGGCAGTTTTAAAACTTATCTGTTTGGGGGACAAACCCCACACCGCGCAGGAGCTGTGGACGGGCCTTGAACAACAGACCGATGAGTGGTTTGTGCCAATCAGCCTCAAGCCCGGCCTGGTGGTGTGCGATAATGGGCGAAATTTCGTAGCAGCTCTGGGACTAGCCGGTTTGACGCACATCCCTTGCCTGGTGCATGTGCTGAATTTGGTGGTGCAGAAATTCCTTAAAAATTACCCCGATATGTCAGAGCTGCTGCATAAAGTGCGGGTTGTCTGTGCGCGCTTTCGGCGTTCTCACCCTGCTGCTGCTCGCCTGTCAGTACTGCAGCGTAACTTCGGCCTTCCCGCTCACCGCCTCATATGCGACGTGCCCACAAGGTGGAGACTGTGCGAGCAGCAGCAGGCGATAGTGGAATGTCAGCTGCAGCACGCACGGGTGAGTCGTTCGGCGGAACAGCACCACTTCACCACCAATGACTGTGCCTCCATGCGAGACCTGTGTTCCTTGTTGCGCTGTTTCGAGTACTCCACCAACATGGCCAGTGCCGATAACGCCGTTCTCAGCGTTACTATCCCACTTCTATGCCTCCTTGAAAAAAACGCTCCTGGCGATGATGGAAGAGGAGGTGGCACAGGAGGAGGAGGAAGAGGGATCATTTCGTAGGGTTTCCGGCCAGTTATTCCCAAGTGGCTTCGAGGGTGGGTTCCTGCACCCACAAACCCAAGGTACACAATTGTCCAGCCAGGGCACAGTTCTGGAGGATGAGGAGATGGAGGAGGAGGAACCATGTTCACAGCAGGGTGGCACCCAGACCAGCTCATGGCCATCACTGGTGCATGGATGGGGGGATACAGAGGACACAGACGATACACCTCCCACAGAGGACAGCTTTTTGTTGCCTCTGGGCAGCCTGGCACACATGAGCGATTACATGCTGCAGTGTCTCCGCAACGACCGCCGAGTTGCCCACATTCTAACTTGTGCTGATTACTGGGTGGCCACGCTGCTGGATCCCCGTTACAAGGACAACGTACCATCCTTAATTCCGTCACTGGAGCGTGATCGTAAGATGCGCGACTACAAGCGCACGCTGGTAGACGTGCTGCTGGTGGCATTCCCACCTGACAGCGGGGGCACAGTGGAAGCACAAGGCGAAGGCAGAGGACGAGATCGTCAACGCAGCTGGGGCATCGCCATCACCTCAGAAGGCAGGGTTAGCATGGCCGGAATGTGGAAAAGCTTTGTCAGCACGCCACAACCACCAGCACCACCAGCTGATATGGAACGTCTTAGCAGGAGGCAGCATTTCACCAACATGGTGGAGCAGTATGTGTGCACACGCCTACACGTACTGAATGACGGGTCTGCCCCCTTCAACTTCTGGGTCTCCAAATTGGGCATATGGCCTGAGGTTGCCCTTTACGCCTTGGAGGTGCTGGCCTGCCCTGCAGCCAGTGTATTATCTGAACGTGTGTTTAGCATGTGGACAAGCTCACGTTCATTAAAATGAACCAGGAATGGATCCCTCAGGACTTGTCCGTATCTTGTGCAGAATAGACATGTATACCGGCACTAAGCAGCCATTGTTATACTGCAGCGCAATTGCTCATGTTTGTATTTTGGATATTTCACACTCTTTTGGAGTGTACGTTAATTTTTATTTTTTTTATTAAAACCAAAAACCTGTGTTGGCCATCTCGTCCTCCTCCATCGCCGCTTCCACCTACTCCGCTACGTCCACCGCCTCCTCAAACTCCTACTCCATATGGAACTCCACCTCATAAATCAAATAAATTTTTTTTGTACGTTATATCATTTCACTAGTTTGTCATTAACATTTTCTGGTGAAATTAACAAATTTTTGGGTGTATAGTACCACTGCTATACCTAGTTGGCCGGTTAAAAAAACAAATAAATTGTCATTAACATTTTCGGGTGAAATTCAGCAAGTACCACTGCTATACCTAGTAGACCGGTAAAAAAAAAAAAAAACATTTGCCAGTTACATTTTATGGTCAAATTCACAAATTTTTGGGTGTAATATACCCCTCCTCTACCTAGTTGACAGCTTAATAAATTTCAATAATTTTTATTTTACGTTTTCGGGTGACAATAAACATTTGTTTTCTGCCATAGACCCCTGCTCTACCAAGTAGACAGTTGATTAATTTCTGTAATTTTTCATTTACATTCTTGGGTTGACATTATACAATTTTAGAGGTGAATAAACCCCTGCTCTGCATAGGTGACAGGGAATAAAATTTCTAAAATGCTTATTTAATTGATGCGCGCCACCTCCTTTGATTCAATGCTTAAACTTCGTACCACATTTAAGCTTCAATACTTTGTCCCACATTTCCGCTATACTCTTTTGGTCAACATTTGCGCCTCAATAACTTTTCCCACATTTCCGCTTAACTCTTTTGGCCAACATTTAGGCTTCTGTAATTTGCACCACATTTGCGCCTCAATAGCTTTTCCCACATTTCTTCTCAATCCCCCAAATTTTTTTATACATTTATCTCCCTTAAATTTGGTCTCTTTTTCTCACGCTCCCTCTCCGGCCTGGAACCCTGATTCCCCGCCACCCGTAATCACCATGGTAGGCGCATAAAAGAACATCGATAGTTGATAGAGCAGATATCAAATTGGATCGTGAACATCACGGGGACGTGCGACATGGTGGGGCAGTAAGTATGCACACGCCTACACAAACTAACTGACAGGGGTCAGCCCCTGCAACTTCTGGGTCACCAAATTGGGCACATGGCCTGAGGTTGCCCTTTACGCCTTGGAGGTGCTGGCCTGCCCTGCAGCCGGGGTATTGTCTGAACGTGTGTTTAGCACGACTGGAGGGTTATATTTCCCAATGTTTTGGTGTGTACCCTAATTTAAAAAAAATTAAATTAATTTTAAAACAAAAAGCAGTGTAGGCTACCTCCTCCTCCACAGCCACATCCACAGCCTCCTCAACCTCCTACTCCATATGGAACTGGTCCTCCTAGATCAAGATTATTATTTTTTATTTTTACGTATTTTAGGTTATTTAAAGTCATTTCTCTATCCACATTTGTTTGCAGAGCCCTTGCCATGCTCTTAACCACATTTTGATGACATTTGCAGCCCTCTAGCCCTTTCCATGACATTTTTACAGCCAGTGCTTTAGTGCAGTGTTTTAGTGCTCAAAAGTTCGGGTCCCCATTGACTTCAATGGGGTTCGGGGTCAAGTTCGGGTCCCGAACTCGAACTTTATTCCGAAGTTCGGCCAAACCCGTTGAACCCGAACATCCAGGTGTCCGCTCAACTCTAGTCATAAACACTTATTTAAGCCAGATTATTATCAGTAAGATAGGAACTAAGCTATAATGATGTCAGAGAGCAGAGATAAGGAGCCTGTCTGCTCCCCAGATGGTGGAAAAGACAGAAAATCCACAGGCTGCTGCTAGAGCATATGAGCTTTATACACAAAAAAGGATTGCATTATTTTTTTTTTATAAAGACCAATTGAAAATTATTGTTAGCTCAAAATAAGTACAATGCTATAACAACAAAAAAAAATCCCCCCGAAGGTGTATATAGCCTTTAAAATGCTGCAGAAGCTTCAAATAGCTGATCGTGGGGAGATTCAACCAATCTATATAAAAATACAGGTAAATTCAGAATTGCTCCCTTGGAGACCTGGCAGAAACATTCTGAGATTATGGGGATCCTTTCGGAGCGCAGCAATTTTCAATTTTTGAAACAGTTAAATCAGAGCGACAGGCACTCGACTTCTGGAACCACACAAGGAGAATATGTATAAATAAATATAAATAGAATGTATTATATAGCCTAAAAGAACTCCTAAAACTAGGTTAAAACAATGTATCAAAATCTAAGAACATAAAATTATATTAATTATTCAAGCCAATAAAGGTGCAGTCCGCATGAGAATATTCCTGTAACAAAGATATTCCTGCAACATAAAAGGTGGGAGCAAACATGCAACCGTGTGTCTCAAGGAATCCACACAATTGGCTCCCCCTTAAAAATGGTTGCTATTGGGATGAAGGTGGCCCTTTAAGGTGTTTCAAAAAGTTAGGATTGTATCATTACATCCTCCGGAGGCCGTAGTATAATCCGGATAGATGTGGAATAGTTTACACCAGTTTATATGTATCTGTACTTTCAGTCCTCTATGTGCCCCTACTTCTTAGATCGTGGTATTGTGTACACATATATGGTATACCTTAACCAAATGCTGGTGATGTTGTTCACACTGGCTATGGAAAGCAAACAGCTGACAACAGATGTGTCAGTTTAATTACGACACTGTCTCCATTGATTTACTGACATATATATATACAGTACAGACCAAAAGTTTGGACACCTTCTCATTCAAAGAGTTTTCTTTATTTTCATAACTATGAAGGCATCAAAACTATGAATTAACACATGTGGAATTATATACATAATAAGTGTTAAACAACTGAAAATATGTCATTCTAGGTTCTTCAAAGTAGCCACCTTTTGCTTTGATTACTGCTTTGCACACTCTTGGCATTCACTTGATGAGCTTCAAGAGATAGTCCCCTGAAATGGTCTTCCAACAGTCTTGAAGGAGTTCCCAGAGATGCTTAGCACTTGTTGGCCCTTTTGCCTTCACTCTGCGGTCCAGCTCACCCCAAACCATCTCGATTGGGTTCAGGTCCGGTGACTGTGGAGGCCAGGTCATCTGGCGCAGCACCCCATCACTCTCCTTCTGTCACTACCAGAGCTTTGAGACGTTCTCACAGCTCTGTTTCTCCACCCCTGTGATGATGTCACTACTAGAGCTTGGAGGAGTTCTCTCTGCTCTGTTTCTCCCCCCCTGTGATGAGGTATTTACTTTCTGTTTCCTTCCTCCCAGCTGTCCCTCCTGTGTTTGATTTCTCTGCCTTTAAATCATCCCTCCTCCTTTGTAGGGTGCGGATTATATTTTTCATTTGAGCTGTATCTCTCGCTTGAGTATCTTCACCTGTGTGATATCTTTTCACTGGACCTGTGTTCTGCTGAAGCAAGTACTTCAGATATTGTCTGCTGACTTTGGATCTGTTTTCACTGCTGCTGCAGCTCCTTCAGTTAAGTGTGCAGACATTGTGTGTTTCTGTTTGTTTGCTGACTGGATCCGAGGCGACCCCGGTTCCGTCCATATACTGAGCAGGGCACCGGTGGCCGTGCCCCTTCCACTATTGTAGGGGTTACAGTGGTCAATAGCCTTAGGTACGCGGGCATGTCTCGATCCACCATTTGGATCTGGACATGTGCTCAGCAGCATAGGGAGAGCTTTTAGGGTCTGACAGGGGTCACCCTTTATCCTCCCTAGTTTGGGTCCGGTCAGTAGCTTATTCACTGTGTATGCTATTGTTGCTCACATACAGTCGTGACACCTTCATGGTCAAATAGCCCTTACTTTTAAAGTTTTCCCAATTTTTCGGCTGACTGACTGACCTTAATTTCTTAAAGTAATGATGGCCACTCATTTTTCTTTACTTAGCTGCTTTTTTCTTGCCATAATACAAATTCTAACAGTCTATTCAGTAGGACTATCAGCTGTGTATCCACCTGACTTCTCCTCAACGCAACTGATGGTCCCAACCCCATTTATAAGGCAAGAAATCCCAGTTATTAATCCTGACAGGGCACACCTGTGAAGTGAAAACCATTTCAGGGGACTACCTCTTGAAGCTTATCAAGAGAATGCCAAGAGTGTGCAAAGCAGTAATCAAAGCAAAAGGTGGCTACTTTGAAGAACCTAGAATATGACATATTTTCAGTTGTTTCACACTTATTATGTATATAATTCCACATGTGTTAATTCATAGTTTTGATGCCTTCAGTGTGAATCTACAATTTTCATAGTCATGAAAATAAAGAAAACTCTTTGATTGAGAAGGTGTGTCCAAACTTTTGGTCTGTACTGTATATATAATAGTCCCTTTGTAAACGTAGGTGATATTATCGTATGCAGCCACTACTGCGTGGCGTCCCACGCAGCAGCCGGTGTCTGGTTGTCTATTACCTTCTTCCTGAAGACCGTTCCAACCGAGGTAGCTTACCTCCCAGCTGTGCTGAATACAGTTGTCCAAGGGCAGTAACTGGCGTCCCACGTGGTTAGGGTTTGGCATCCCACGTGTTCAATTAATCAGTCTCCGGTATGGTCTTGGCCTCAGTAAAAGGGGGCGGTTCATATGATAATTATCCGACAGGTTTCTGTGATGTAAAAAAATTAGACAAAGAAAAATCATTTCAGAACTTTTTCCACCTTTAATGTGACCTATAAACTGTACCACTCAATTGAAAAACAAACTGAAATATTTTAGGTAGAGGGAAGAAAAAATATAAAAATAAAATATGGTTGCATAAGTGTGCACATCCTTAACCCCTTAAGGACTCAGCCCTATTTCACCTTAAGGACTTGGCCATTTTTTGCAAATCTAACCAGTGTCACTTTAAGTGCTGATAACTTTAAAACGCTTTGACATATCCAGGCCATTCTGAGAATGTTTTTTCGTCACATATTGTACTTCATGACACTGGTAAAATGAAGTAAAAAAAATTCATTTTTATTTATAAAAAAAATACCAAATTTACCTGTCACGGCTGAGGATGGGGGAAACCCTCAGCCGTGTGCCGGAGGATGGTGGTCGCTGCTTGACCAGGACGAACAGGATTAGGGAGCAGGTCACCTCCTAACAGCGTCCCTAACCTGACCCTAACTCCTACCTGCATGGGCCGACCTTGAAGGTAGGAGGACCCATGCGCAGGAACCTCGGATCCCTACTCGCCCTCCGCCGGTCCCTAGGCTAGGAGTCAGAGTAAGACATCCTGTTCCTTCTGGATACGGAGGAACAGGAGTCTAACTGGCCAAGCTGCAAGGAAGGGAGAACAAGTGCAACCTGTGGCAGTGGCAGGTACTTGCCACAAACATCACACTGACCTGCCACAGACAACCAAGCCTGGAACCCATGTGGGTGTACTGCCCACAGACAGCAGGACTCAGCACACAAACATACAACACACGGGAACCCAGGACCACAGGTGCAATAAAACAACATAAAGCAAACACATCTTCAGACACTAAAGGACATATAAAAGCTTATGACCAGAAGGTTGGCCCCCACTGGCAGTTGGTAAGTAACCAGGAGGATGTCTACAGCCAGCATGGCTGAAACACCCTCTCTGGCTACTGCCTACAACTGAGGCTTTATAGGGCCAAGAGGCCACACCCAACAGTCAGACACACCCCGTGACTCAGACACACAGAAAGGGAGTTAACCCTTCCAATACCACAGAAGGGAAAACATAACTTAAAGGGGAAGTGTCAAAACTACAAACACACCGTGGCTGTTGCCACAGGCAACGACATGGGTGGCAAGCGTGTCCTGGGAGTCAGCCCGAAGGCCGGGACACTGCCACCACATGTACACATACAACCAAACGTTGCCACGGGCAACCACAGTGAAGGGAAGATGTCAGTGCACACCACACACAAAACAGAGTGCACACAGACATACAAAAGTGCAATCAACACACACACCTAACAAAAAGGTTGCTAGGTGTGACCGCATGCCAGGGCAGCAAGCTGCCTAGCGACGCTCAGGCTGCTCTGCTGCTAAAAACACTGGTTGCCCGCGGCAACCACAAGTGAGGCCACAGACAAGCGGCCCTCACCCGTGGTTGAACGCCCATACAAAACCGCAGGCAACCGCATGCGGTAAAGGAGTCACGGTCATGGGCATGGCCGTGACATTACCAAAAATTGCAAATTTCCAAGTTTCAATAATACATAGTAATACCTCCAAAAATAGTTATTACTTTACATTCCCCATATGTCTACTTTATGTTTGGATCATTTTGGGAATGATATTTTATTTTTTGGGGATGTTACAAGGCTTAGAAGTTTAGAAGCAAATCTTGAAATTTTTCAGAAATTTTCAAAAACCCAATTTTTAGGGACCAGTTCAGTTCTGAAGTCACTTTCGAGGCTTACATAATAGAAACCACCCAAAAATGACCCCATTCTATAAACTACACCCCTCAAGGTATTCAAAACTGATTTTACAAACGTTGTTAACCCTTTAGGTGTTCCACAAGAATTAATGGAAAATAGAGATACAATTTCAAAATTTTACTTTTTTTGGGCAGATTTTCCATTTTAATAATTTTTTTCCAGTTACAAAGCAAGGGTTAACAGCCAAACCAAACTCAATATTTATGGCCCTGATTCTGTAATTTACAGAAACACCCCATATGTGGTCGTAAACCACTGTACGGGCACACGGCAGGGCGCAGAAGGAAAGGAATGCCATATGGTTTTTGGAAGGCAGGTTTTGCTGGACTGGTTTTTTTGACACCATGTCCCATTTGAAGCCCCCCTGATGCACCCCTAGAGTAGAAACTCCAAAAAAGTGGCCCCATTTTAGAAACTACGGGATAGGGTTGCAGTATTGTTGGTACTAGTTTAGGGTACATATGATTTTTGGTTGCTCTATATTACACTTTTTGTGAGGCAAGATAACAAGAAATAGCTGTTTTGTCACTGTTTTTATTTTTTATTTACAACATTCATCTGACAGGTTAGATCATGTGATATTTTTATAGACCAGGTTGTCACAGATGCGGCAATACCTAATATGTATACTTTTTTTATTTATGTAAGTTTTACACAATGATTTCATTTTTAAAGCAAAAAAAATCATGTTTTAGTGTTTCCATAGTCTGAGAGCCATAATTTTTTCAGTTTTTGGCCGATTACCTTGGGTAGGGTATGATTTTTGCGGGATGAGATGACGGTTTTATTGGCACAACGCCGGTCGATACGGACGCGGCGATACCTAATATGTATACTTTTTTTTTATTTATGTAAGTTTTACACATTAATATAATTTTTGAAACAAAAAAAAATCATGTTTTAGTGTCTCCATATTCTGAGAGCCATAGTTTTTTTCAGTTTTTGGGCGATTATCTTGGGTAGGGTCTCATTTTTTGCGGGATGAGATGACGGTTTTATTGGCACTATTTTGGGGTGCATATGACTTTTTGATCGCTTGCTATTACACTTTTTGTGATGTAAGGTGACAAAAAATGGTTTATTTAGCACAGTTTTTATTTTTTATGGTGTTCATCTGAGAGGTTAGGTCATGTGATATTTCTATAGAGCCGGTCGATACGAACGCGGCGATATCAAAAATGTATACTTTTTTTTTATTTATGTAAGTTTTATAACAGCTTTTTCAAACAAAAAAAATGATGTTTTAAGTGTCTCCATATTCTGAGCCATCTTTTTTTTTTTTTTGGGCGATTGTCTCATGTAGGGGCTCATTTTTTGCGGAATGAGGTGATGGTTAGATTGGTACTATTTTGGTGGGCAAACGCCTTTTTGTTCGCTTGCTGTTGCACTTTTTGTGATGTAAGGTGACAAAAAAATTGTTTATTTAGCACAGTTTTTATTTTTTATTTTTTACGGTGTTTATCTGAGGGGTTAGGTCATGTGATATGTTTATAGAGCCGATCGATACGGACGCGGCGATACCTAATATGTATACTTATTTTTTACCAATTTTTTTTTTACTTTATTTGGGGAAAATGACGTTTTTGTTTATTTTTACTTGAAACTTGAATTTATTTTGGGGGGGGGGGACTTTTTTTTCCACTTTCTTTTTTGTCCCACTTTGGGACTTGAACTTTGGGGGGGTATATTCCTTTACAATGCATTCCAATACTTCTGTATTGGAATGCATTGGCTGTATGAGTAATACTGTGTGTAATACTCATACAGCTTCCGGGGCCTGGATCTCACAGGCTCTTCACCGGAAGGCAGCGCGATGCCTTCCTTAGACATCGCGCTGCCTTCCATGCCATCGGGTCCCCCCCCACAGCCGCATGGCGACCCGATGGCACCGCCACCGCCGGTAAAGCCGCAAACCGCAGGTCTGAATTGACCTGCGCTTTGCGGCGATCGCCGATACGGAGGGGTCACATGACACCCCCCCCCCCCCTCCCCGGCGTTGTGACAGGATGCCCGCTGAATGATTTCAGCAGGCATCCTGTTCCGATTAACCCCCGCTGCGCCGCAATCGCGGTTTAAACCCATGACGTACCGGTACGTCATGGGTCCTTAAAGACTCGGGAAACATGCCGTACCGGTACGTCATGCGTCACTAAGGGGTTAAACTAATACTTTGTTGAAGCACCTTTTTATTTTATTACAACACTCAGTCTTTTTGGGTATGAGTCTATCAGCATGGCAAATTTTGACTTGGCAAGATTTGCCCACTCTTCTTTGCAAAAACACTCCAAATCTGTCAGATTGCGAGGTCATCTCCTGTGCACAGCCCTCTTCAGATCACCCCACAGATATTCAATCGGATTCAGGTCTGGGCTCTGGCTGGGCCATTCCAAAACTTTAATCTTCTTCTGGTGAAGCCATTCCTTTGTTGATTTGGATGTATGCTTTGGGTCGTTGTCATGCTGAAAGATGAAGTTCCTCTTCATGTTCACATTTCTAACAGAAGCCTGAAGGTTTTGTACCAATATTGACTGGTATATGGAACTGTTTATAATTCCCTCTAGTTTAACTAAGGCCCCAGTTCCAGCTGAAGAAAAACAGCCCCAAAGCATGACGCTGCCACCACCATGCTTCACTGTGGGTATGGTGTTCTTTGGGTGATGTGCAGTGTTGTTTTTGCGCCAAACATATCTTTTGGAATTATGGCCTAAAAGTTCAACCTTGGTTTCATCAGACCATAACACATTTTCCCACATTCTTTTGGGAGACTTTAAATGTGTTTTTGCAAAATGTAGCCTGGCTTGGATGTTTTTCTTTGAAAGAAAAGGCTTTCGTCTTGCCACTCTACCCCATAGCCCAGACATATGAAGAATACGGGAGATTGTTGTCACATGTACCACACAGCCAGTACTTGCCAGATATTCCTGCAGCTCCTTTAATGTTGCTGTAGGCCTTTTGGTATACTCCCAGACCAGTTTTCTTCTCGTCTTTTCATCAATTTTGGAGGGACGTCCAGTTCTTGGTAATGTCACTGTTGTGCCATATTTTCTCCACTTGATGATGACTTCACTGTGCTCCATGGTATATCTAATGCCTTGGAAATTCTTTTGTACCCTTCTCCTGACTGATACCTTTTAACAATGAGATCCCTCTGATGCTTTGGAAGCTCTCTGTGGACCATGGCTTTTGCTGAGGGATGCGACTAAGAAAATTTCAGGAAAGACCAACTAGAGCAGCTGAACTTTATTTGGGGTTAATCAGAGGCACGTGTATGCTGACTCCTATTTAACATGATTTTGAATATGATTGCTTAATTCTGAACAAAGCTACATCCCCAGTTATAAGAGGGTGTGCACACTTATGCAACCACATTATTTTAGTTTTTTTTTTTTTTGTTTCCTTCCCTCCACCTAAAAGATTTCAGTTTGTTTTTCAATTGAGTGGTACAGTTTATAGGTCACATTAAAGGTGGAAAAAGTTCTCAAATGATTTATCTTTGTCTCATTTTTTTTACATCACAGAAACCTGACATTTTAACAGGGGTGTGTAGACATTTTTTATCCACTGTATATAGTTTTTTTGGGGGTTTTAATACTGAAAAAAAGAAAAACTTTGGGAAAAATATTTTTTCTTTTCATCGCCATATTCTGACCCCCAGAACTTTTTTAGTTTTACTTTTTTTTAGGTCCAAGTGGACCCCAACATGCAATCATATACATGCAAACATGTACATATATGGCAGATGTTGGAAAGGGTTGAAATACTATATAATATCTCGACAATATATGGAGATCTGACTTCAGGTTTATCTTACAGGACAGTGATGATGATGAAGATGATGAAAGTGTGAAGGAAACAGGAGACAAAAATTTAGAAAATGAAAGCCATTACTTACAGATGCAAAGCATGGAATATGGAACGATTAATGTCATAGACAATACGTCAGAATCGGGGGATAAGTATAAGATGGACTCTGAGATCCTCCAATCAAACAATTGACTCTAGCTACTAACTCCAAGAAGTTGTTTTACCTTCTAAAAAGTGGAGCTGGTCTCTTCAAACGCTTAGTCCAATGGAAAGATGACGCGTACACTATCTAACGTAAAGAAGTTACAGAAAAGTTGGAAAGCAATAAATATATTGTCACATGGTACAAGAAAAACCATTGCTAATTGAGAATTTGGCGCCTCATGGAGGAACCATACAGAGCGTCTTTAGAGCGTCAACCTATGACTCATTGATTAGTCTTTTGTCTCATAATTACAGTCTTCCTTGGTTACTTTCTGCTCTGGTCTACACTTTCCGTTCTTTTGGATGGGAGGTGTACACCTTTTAATACGTGGCTTGGCTGAGTCCACGACAGCACAAGACCCTCATGCTTACTGGTTCTTTACCTAAAAGCCCCTCACAATGTCGATACACCTTAATGAGGCACACGTACAATGGTTATCTTCATGAGACAAGCCCTTAATTGCCACAGAGCTGGGTTTTTTGGATGCTTATTTAAATTTTTATCTTGATTCATATGAGTTGTGCATTTATAGTTTAATTAATTTATAAAACATCAAGCAAAATTTTTGTTAATAAATTGATGATCGTTGAAATTGATAATGGAGACTGGTTTTCAGCTGGATGAGGAGAGATGGCTGTTCCTTTTGTGCCTAGCAGCCAGACGTTTAGGCCTCACGCACACAACAATATATTGTGACAGAGACAGGATCGCAACTGTCTCTGACAGCTGCACGGCATAGCTCTCCGACACAGGGCCAATCAATTGCTCCGGTGCCAGCAATCTCTGTGATTGGCCAGTCAGTGCAGACTGGCCAATCATAGCGCTGAATGCTGTATTTGCCGACATCTCGAGCTCTGACAAGCTCCATTCTGTCAGAAAAGGAGATCGCTACTGCAGAGATTGTGAAGCAGTGAACAACTTAAAAAAGCTTGTGCAGAAACCCTCCTGTGAGGAACTTGTGGAGTTATAATTTAATGCCTGCCCATTTTCTGTCCGTGTGATGGGCAGCTGGCAGAGGAAACCAATTCTACAGGTGGCCCTGCCTCAAAAGCGATAAAGTGTTTACATTTTACACTCCCTGCAGCCGGCCTGGAAGCTAACTCATCTGACAGGATAACCCCCCTGAGGGGGGCCTGAGCTGCTCATCAAACTTAAACAAATTCTCTAGACATCATGGAATCTGGAGTTCATAAGGAATTATGAAATGACCACACAACTCAGAATATACTGTTTACGTTTTTGAGACCCTAGGACCGAGACTGACGTTCTCCCGGTCTTTGCTTATAGGACGCAAGGAAGGTGATATACGGAGAACTCCTAGTAGGAACCAAATTATAGCCCCATGTTTGGTCTCTAAATGCACCAGAGGTTCAAGCGGGTGCATTGGCACCAGGACCATCTCCCAATGACCTTCCGGTGAGGAGCTATGATCCATAATGGGTAATGGGTTTGTGGATTTTTGGCTCCCAGGACCAAAGGGAGGGAGGGGGAGGGAGAGAGGGATGTGACTGACTAAGGGCTAAAGTGCCCATACAGGACACTGGCCATTGTCTTTTCTAAATGGAGATCACACCGTGTAATGTGTTTGGCGGGACCTGGAAATCCTGTTTATGTCACCGTTTCCCGTGTGGCTATAGCATCCAACCATACAAGATTACAGCTCTAAAAGGACCACATACATATCAGGTAACTGACTTAGGCCTCATGCACACGACCGTTGTGTGCATCCGCGTCCGTGGTTCCGTTTTCCGTTTTTTTTCGCGACTCCATTGACTTTCAATGGGTCCGTGGAAAAATCGGAAAATGCACCGTTTGGCAGCTGCATCCGTGATCCGTGTTTCCTGGCCGTGAAAAAATATGACCTGTCCTATTTTTTTCACGGTCAACGGTTCGCGGACCCATTCCAGTCAATAGGGCCGTGAAAAATCACGGATGCACACAAGATTGTCATCCGCGTCCGTGATCCGTGTCCGTTTTCCCTATCATTTTCAATGCAAACTTGACTTAGTTTTTTTTTTCACTTTTCATGTCCGTGGATCCTCCAAAAATCAAGGAAGACCCACGGACGAAAAAACGGTCACGGATCACGGACCAACGGAACCCCGTTTTGCGGACCGTGAAAAAATACTGTCGTGTGCATGAGGCCTTTATCTGTTAACTCTGATGGTACCATTATCTGTATATCGGACCACTGTATATAATCTGTGTGTACAGTCGTGGCCAAAAGTTGAGAATTACATAAATATTGGAAATTGGAAAAGTTGCTGCATAAGTTTTTATAATAGCAATTTGCATATACTCTAGAATGTTATGAAGAGTGATCAGATTAATTGCATAGTCCTTTTTTGCCATAAAAATTAACTTAATCCCAAAAAAACCTTTCCACTGCATTTCATTGCTGTCATTAAAGGACCTGCTGAGATCATTTCAGTAATCGTCTTGTTAACTCAGGTGAGAATGTTGACGAGCACAAGGCTGGAGATCATTATGTCAGGCTGACTGGGTTAAAATGGCAGACTTGACATGTTAAAAGGAGGGTGATGCTTGAAATCATTGTTCTTCCATTGTTAACCATGGTGACCTGCAAAGAAACGCGTGCAGCCATCATTGCGTTGCATAAAAATGGCTTCACAGGCAAGGATATTGTGGCTACTAAGATTGAACCTCAATCAACAATTTATAGGATCATCGAGAACTTCAAGGAAAGAGGTTCAATTCTTGTTAAGAAGGCTTCAGGGCGTCCAAGAAAGTCCAGCAAGCGCCAGGATCGTCTCCTAAAGAGGATTCAGCTGCGGGTTCGGAGTGCCACCAGTGCAGAGCTTGCTCAGGAATGGCAGCAGGCAGGTGTGAGCGCATCTGCACGCACAGTGAGGCGAAGACTTTTAGAAGATGGCCTGGTCTGGTGTCAAGAAGGGCAGCAAAGAAGCCACTTCTCTCCAAAAAAAACATCAGGGACAGATTGATCTTCTGCAGAAAGTATGGTGAATGGACTGCTGAGGACTGGGGCAAAATCATATTCTCCGATGAAGCCTCTTTCCGATTGTTTGGGGCATCTGGAAAAAGGCTTGTCCGGAGAAGAAAAAGTGAGCGCTACCATCAGTCCTGTGTCATGCCAACAGTAAAGCATCCTGAGACCATTCATGTGTGGGGTTGCTTCTCATCCAAGGGAGTGGGCTCACTCACAATTTTGCCCAAAAACACAGCCATGAATAAAGAATGGCACCAAAACACCCTCCAACAGCAACTTCTTCCAACAATCCAACAACAGTTTGGTGAAGAACAATGCATTTTCCAGCACGATGGAGCACCGTGCCATAAGGCAAAAGTGATAACTAAGTGGCTCGGGGACCAAAACATTGACATTTTGGGTCCATGGCCTGGAAACTCCCCAGATCTTAATCCCATTGAGAACTTGTGGTCAATCCTCAAGAGGCGGGTGGACAAACAAAAACCAACTAATTCTGACAAACTCCAAGAAGTGATTATGAAAGAATGGGTTGCTATCAGTCAGGAATTGGCCCAGAAGTTGATTGAGAGCATGCCCAGTCGAATTGCAGAGGTCCTGAAAAAGAAGGGCCAACACTGCAAATACTGACTCTTTGCATAAATGTCATGTAATTGTCGATAAAAGCCTTTGAAACGTATGAAGTGCGTGTAATTATATTTCACTACATCACAGAAACAACTGAAACAAAGATCTAAAAGCAGTTTAGCAGCAAACTTTGTGAAAACTAATATTTGTGTCATTCTCAAAACTTTTGGCCACGACTGTATATAGTGAGTGATGTGTCTAGTGCGCCCTTAAGGCAATTAAACATATAATTTAATCTTGCGCTGTTCGTTATCTCGATCCACGAATCCCACACATTCGTGTCTTGGTATTACATTATATGATACCTGGGTTGGTTTCTGACCTGATAAAATCCCGCTAATGGACCGGGCTTATATCTAATGAGGAACTGGTGGCAGTCTACTGGGTCGGCAGGGCTCTGTTTCATTGGGGCAGTGAAATGGCTTTCCCGGCTTGTCAGGGTTGTGAGCGAGTGTTGTATCACGCCGGAAATTTGCATGGGCCACCCTCTCTAACTCCCTGTGGCCATGTGGACAGGAGGTGTCTGTGTAAAACTGTGCCAAGCTGACCTTACGTACTCCCAGGGAGTACGTAGCGTCACGTCTTGGTAACCAGTGACGAAACCATACCGTGTGATCCAGATATAGAGTGACGTCAGACGGGGGCAGTGAGGTGAAGTTCGTCACACCTCCATTCTATCCACCCATCACCCGACAAGTCACCACACATCCACCCACCCACCTCCGTGACACTGAGCTTGTCAAAGAGGAAATCAGAGCGGATCGCAGCTGAAAAGCCTGTGAAGAGGCTCTGGGGATAAAAGTTGTAAAAAAATTAGTTCTGCCCATCCACCACCCCACTAGTCCTCCACACATCCACCCATCCACCTCAGTGACACTGATCTCTGATATAAACCCTCTGATCTACCCACACACCACCCCACTAGTCACCCACCCACCCACTGAGATCTGTGACGCCATAGTCTGATGATATTATGGCCAGAAGGCATTTTACAGCTGAGGAGGCATACGCAATACTATTCTCTGATACGGACACCGCCAGTGAAGGTGAAGCACAGTTTCCGCTTTAATCTTCATACAAGTCAAACAATGCTGATTCCTCCTAACAGCCCAACCCCCCACGCCATAGAGTTGCAGGTCCTGCTCTGCCTGAGCTGACATGGGTAGCGGCAGACAATTACAGCCCCCAACTGCCTGATTTTACTTCCATCCCAGGCATTAAATTTGACAGCACAGGATTTGAGGCCCTAAATTTTATAAAAAAATTTTTTAGACTCCCTAATAAATGCAATGGTAGAGCAGACTAAGGCCTCATGCACACGACCGTTTTTTTTCTTTCCGTTTACAAGCCGTTTTTTGCGTTCCGTATACGGTCCGTATACGGAACCATTAATTTTAATGGGTCCGCAAAAAAAACAGAATGTACTCCGTATGCATTCCGTTTCCGCATTTCCGTTCCATTCAAAGATAGGACATGTCCTATTATTGCCCACAAATCACGTTCCGTGGCTCCATTCAAGTCAATGGGTCTGCAAAAAAAAAACAGCACACATACGGAAATGCATACGTATGTCTTCAGTATCCGTTCCGCTTTTGCAGAACCATCGATTGAAAATGTTATGCCCAGCCCAATTTTTTCTATGTAATTACTGTATACTGTACATGCCATACGGAAAAACAGAACGGAAAAACGGAACAGAAACACAAAAGCTGCTCAATTCATTGCCCAGAATCCCAGCTCTTTCTATGCCAACATAAAAAAGCCAAGTATTCGCAATTATTGATCCCCAGATATATTATATAGCACCCCCTCTACCGCACACTTATGAGCCAAACACATTTTAAGGCTAGCCTCAGAATCCTTCACTTCACTGATAATAGTCTCTGTTCACCTCAGAAGACCCAAATTTTGATCGACTCCATAATAAAGCCACTAATTAATCATTACTCTAGTACCTTTTCCCAATTTTATATGCCTGAGCAAAATATTGCAGTAGATGAATCCCTTGTTTATTTTAAGGGGAGGCTCAAATTTAGGCAATATCTCTCAAATAAAAGGGCCCTGTATGGTATTAAAGGCTATAAGATCTTAGTGTCACTGGGTATACCAATCATTTCTGAATCTTTGAGGGGAAGGACAGTAAAACTGACCCCTCAGGATGCCCCCCATTACTAGGCGTTAGTGGCAAGATCGTATAGGGTATCACTTATATATAGATAACTTCTATAATAGTGTTCCTTTCCTGAAAGCCCTTATGTCTAGAGCCACTGCAGCCTGTGGCACAATTCGTAAGAATCAGAGGGGCTTTCCCAAAACTTTCCTGGGACTATCAATTAGCGTGAGAGAGAGCAGAGCTGTCTGCAGCAAAAATCTGCTGCTTGTGAAATATAGGGACAAGAGAGACGTCCTGATTTTAACCACAATATAAGATGTCAGCAGCACCCATGTACAGTGTTCATTTTAGGACATGGTCAGATATCGTAGTCAAGTATCAAAATAATGCCAATGTGACACCTGACCCTGACAACTGACTCTGACACCTGTTTACATTTTATTAAAGGGAACCTGTCACCAGGATTTTGGGTATAGAGCTGAGGACATGGGTTGCTAGATGGCCGCTAGCACATCCGCAATACCCAGTCCCCATAGCTCTGTGTGCTTTTATTGTGTATAAAAAAATGTCTTGATACATATGCAAATTAACCTGAGATGAGTCAGAGCTTGAAAATATGACTCTTCTCTGGTCACACAAGTAAGATATGACTCTTTTATGTTAATTTGCATATGTATCAGGGTCACAAAGACTTTTAGGTTTACTGTGGTTTTGCATGCTACATCACATAGATGAACAAAAATCCCAAGCTTGTACAAGGCAAGCTGGTAGCTCAGTGGTAATGCTGTTGCCCCCATGTCCAGGCTTTCGGTGTTCAAAACCCCTTTCAGCCTCTGGAGTAGCTGATGAGGAGACTTGCCAGATTCACTGCCTCTTCACAGCAAACCAAATTATCTTACTGTAAGTCTCCTCCGCTATCTTACATGGCATTGATTCACCTCTTTCAAGTGTGTATGCAGTTCCATATTAGCTAGAATCACTGTTTTTCTGGTAGTTTTGAAAACTGTTTAGTCATGCTGTTTTTACTGTATAGCTTCCTCTGATTTGTTGTTCAGTTTCAATAATAGGAATTTTAGGCATCATATAAGCCACTTTTTTACCAGTTTGGAAATATAGCATGCCTACCTACTGTTCCTCTTTTCGACCAAAGTCCCTCTATCACTTTTTGCAACGTAAAAAAGTTGTCTGGGTTCAGCTCTGGGCCCCTGTATTCACTCATATAGCCTGTATAAGGCTCAGATCACACACAGAGTGGTACAGGTTTTGCTCAAGAATATCCCTGTATTTAGCACCATCCATCTTTCCCTCAACTCTGACCAGTTTCCCAGTCCCATCCCCACAGCATGATGCTGCCACCACCATGTCTCACTGTGGGGATGGTGTTCTTTGAGTGATATGATGTAATGTGTTGGGTTGGGTTTGCGCCAGACATAGCGTTTTCTTTGTTGGCCGAAAAGTTTAATTTTAGTCTCCTCAGACCAGAGCACCTTCCTCTATACATTTTAGGAGTCTCCCACATGCCTTTTTTGCAAACTCACAACTTGCTTTTTTGTTTTTAACTGAAAGTAATGGCTTTCTTCTGGCCGCTCTGCCATAAAGCCCAACCCTATGGGGCGTACGGCTTATTGACAGCCTATGTACAGATACTCCAGTCTCTGCTGTGGAACTCTGCAGCTCCTCCAGGGTTACCTTAGCTCTCTGTGCTGCCTCTCTGATTAATGCCCTCCTTGCCCGGTCCGTCAGTTTTGGTGGGCGGCCGTCTCTTGGCAGGTTTGCTGTTGTGCCATGTTCTTTCCATTTGGTTATGATAGATTTGATGGTGCTCCTGGGGATCATCAAAGATTTAGATATTTTTTTATAACCTAACCCTGACTTGTACTTCTCAACAACATTGTCCCTTACTTGTTTGGAGAGTTCCTTGGTCTTCATGGCAGTGTTTTGTTAGTGATGCCTCTTGCTTAGGTGTTGCAGCCTCTGGGGCCTTTCAAAAAAGGTGTGTATATGTAATGACGGATCATGTGACACTTAGATTGCACATAGGTGGACATCATTTCACTAATTATGTGATTTCTGAAGGTAATTGGTTGCACCAGAGCTTTTTATGGGCTTCCAAACAAAGGGGGTGAATACATGCGCACATGACAATTTTCTGTTTTCTATTTCTAAACAATATTTTTATTTATATATTTTTCTCAATTAACTTCACCAACTTAGACTATTGTGTTCTGATCCTTCACATAAAATTCAGATTAACAAAACATTGAACTTAACATTGTAACAAAAAACGGAAAAAAAAAGTCAAGGGGTGGTATTACTTTTGCAAGGCACTGTAAATCACAGTCCTATAGATGCTTGATTATTGTTTTTATTGTAATATTTTTAAACAGACTTTTAAACCATGGATAGAAAATCAGATGTGTTATCGAAATACAACTAATTAAAAAAGGAACTGAAAGAAGGTATGTATTGCTTTTGTTATGTAGGGAGACCTCGAACAAGGTAAAATAACTAGCAAACTGTGCATGAACGTTGTCTTGAAGAGTTGTACAAATTGACAGTTCATTTACACGTACAGATGATTCTGCTGATTATTTAGAAGAAACCAAACGTTAATCCGATAACTGCATGATCATCAGTGGAGATGAAGGCAGTATTTACATTCACGGATGTTTTTTTTTTTTATGGGGATGTCAAAGTGCGGTTCACTGTGACAGTTGTGCCCGTGTAAGCTGGCTGCCTTCTCTCTCGCGTACTGACTGCAGGCTGATTCCTGTGTGTGCTTTTTGCTTGGGGCTGTGGTCCTCTGTTTGTGCACTGTTACCTGTTTTTGTGTCCTTGAGCCTTGCTGGGTTTGCCCAGAGGGGTTTTTGCCATCAGTGGTTTCGCTCGTTAAAGTATCAATGTTTCCTTGCTTTCATGTCTGTCTGCTCTGTTTTACCTTATGTCTTGCCTGTATCCTTGTTCATGTCAGCCTGGCAGTGCTTAACTGCTTCTGATCCTGTCCTGTTTATGTTTTACCTTTGGTAAGAGGTTGTAGCATGTTCTTTGCCTGCTTGTCTTGAAGCCTGGTCATGTTGGTTCTTCAGAGGGAGGACATTTTAGTCCATGTGTGCAGCTCTAACTAGGACCGCTATGTAACAGTGTCTTTATAGGGTATAGTTATCTGTCAGTTCTGTGTCTTGTTGTGCAGCTATGTCTGTTCGCCCATGGACTAACTCTGAATAGAGAACAGGCATCTGCTTGTCTTGTTCTGTGTATTGTCTGGTTCCTGTTCTGTCTTTTATGAACTGTGTCCTGTGTTCTGGTTGGGTTCCTGTTCTTGAGCCTGGGTTTCAGTCTAGTCTTGTGTTTGTCTGGACCACTGGTCAGTGAACCAGCATCTGTCTCTGCAGGTAAGTGTCCAAGTGCACCGGGACCATCCTGGACGTGCGACCTGGTGAGCCCTCGGCTAAGTTCATCCCCACCACCAGGGACTCTGTGAAGAACGGGGCTCACTTAGTGTCCACCCTCTGGGTTTGGCCCAAAGCCAAACCTGTGCACTTGGACCAGTTGTCCTTTTGCCACAGTACCCATTGCCTGCTTGTCCAGTAGTTACTGTCATGATCGTTTATTACATGTGTAATAAAGTATTCAGTAGGTTTCCTGGTCTGTTATCTGTCTCGTCATGTTTTTGAGAGGCTCTAGGGGTCTGCCTGTCCTTCGGAACGTGACAGGGGACACCCAATCAATACTGGAATTGGTTGTCCATATAGAAATTCATTATTCCTGCAAAGTTGAGCGTTGTTTAAACAGGACGATCTTCTGCATAGGAACCATGATTTTTGTTGTTGGACAGAATGACAGACACCTGTTGAACGATCATTTGCTCATTCACCATGTGATTGTCAACCCATTTTTACACAGGCCAATTATTTGCAACAAGCGTTTCTATAAATATTTTCCTTCAATAATCTGAAATATATAAATATAATTCTCAATTTCAGAGCTTCTCCTACTCTGTAACATGTTGTCTCCAGGTCATACATCATGTTTAATGTGAAAAAATTCTGTATAATGTATTTTTTGAAGAAGCACCTACCCAAAAACAAGTTGTTACAACACTTTACACACATTAAAGTGATTTTATGGGATTATAATATTGATCAGTGTGGGTTTGACTACTGGCACCTCAGCTGTTTGAGGAAACTTCAGCACTCCTGTAAGGCTACTTTCACATTAGTGTTAGCAGTGTCCGGCAGGGGAACAGACTGCCAGATCCATACTAACGCTAGCCCACGTGTGCCACTGGAAGTCCGCTCCGTCCCCATTCATTACAATGCTGAGATCCAGCCGCAGCACGGCAAACATGACAAAAGGCTTACGGACAAAAACCATAGCATGTTTGCTGTGCTGCTGCTGCCGGATCTCCGGCTCGTCCCCATTATAGTGAATGGGGCCGGAGTGGACTTCGGGCGGCACCCATGGGCTACCGTTAGTACAGATCCAGCAGGCTGTTCTCCTGTTGAAACAGCCTGCCGGACAAGCCTAACACTAATGTGAAAGTAGTCTGAGTGCTGCAGATTTCCTGCAGCTTACCCAGCACAGTGCCATACATTGTATAGAGGCTGTGCTTGGTATTGCAGCTCAGTCTCACTTGAATAGTGCTGAGCTGCACCTAGGCCACGTGACTGATAAACGTGATGTCACTGGAGTAGGAAGGGGCCTAAGCGCTCATCAAGTTCTGCAGACTGCTCATATAGCTAATTGTCCAGCGTCATGACAGTCAGACCCCCACTAATCTCATATTGATGACCTATACTGAGGGTAAGTAATCAATATGAAAATCCAAGAAAAACACTTTAAGGCCTCTTTCACACTACAGTATGTCCATTTCAGTGTTTTGCGTTCCGTTTTTCACGGATCAGTTTTTCCGTTTCCGTTGTGTTTCCGTTTCGGTTCCGTTTTTCCGTTCCGTTTTTCCGTATGGCATATACAGTATACAGTAATTACATAGAGAAAATTGGGCTGGGCATAACATTTTCAATAGATGGTTCAGAAAAAAACGGAACGGAAACGGAAGACATACGGATGCATTTCCGTATGTGTTCCGTTTTTTTTGCGGACCCATTGACTTTAATGGAGCCACGGAACGTGATTTGCGGCCAAATATAGGACATGTTCTATATTTCAACGGAACGGAAAAACTGAAATACGGAAACGGAATGCATACGGAACACATTCAGTTTTTTTTTTGCGGAACCATTGAAATGAATGGTTCCGTATACGGACCGCAAAACGGAAAAAAAAAACGGTAGTGTGAAAGAGGCCTAACTCCTTAAGGACACAGCCTTATTTCAACTTAAGGACCAGGCCATTTTTTGCAAATCTGACCAGTGTCACTTTAAGTGGTGATAACTTTAAAACGCTTTGACTTATCCAGGCCATTCTGAGATTGTTTTTTCATCACATATTGTACTTCATGACACTAGTAAAATGGAGTAAAAAAAAAATCATTTTTATTTATAAAAAAAATACCAAATTTGCCAAAAATTTGGAAAAATTAGCAAATTTCCAAGTTTCAATTTCTCTACTTCCATAATACATAGTAAAACCTACAAAAATAGTTATTACTTTACACTCACCATATGTCTACTTTATGTTAGGATCATTTTGGGAATGACATTTTATTTTTGGGGGACGTTACAAAGCTTAGAAGTTTAGAAGTAAATCTTGAAATTTCTCAGAAATTTTAAAAAACCAACTTTTTAAGGACCAGTTCAGGTCTGAAGTCACTTTGTGACGCTTACATAATAGAAACCACCCAAAAATGACCCCATTCTAGAAACTACACCCCTCAAGGTATTCAAAACTGATTTTACAAACGTTGTTAACCCTTTAGGTTTTCCACAAGAATTAATGGAAAATAGAGATACAATTTCAAAATTTCACTTTTTTGGCAGATTTTCCATTTTATTATTTTTTTTCCAGTTACAAAGCAAAGGTTAACAGCCAAACAAAACTCAACATTTATGGCCCTGATTCCGTAGTTTACAGAAACACCCCATATGTGGTCGTAAACCGCTGTACGGGCACACGGCAGGGCGCAGAAGGAAAGGAATGCCATACGGTTTTTGGAAGGCAGATTTTGCTAGACAGTTTTTTTTTTTACACTATGTCCCATTTGAAGCCCCCCTGATGCACCCCTAGAGTAGAAACTCCATAAAAGCGACCCCATCTAAGAAACTACACCCCTCAAGGTATTCAAAACAGATTTTACAAACGTCGTTAACCCTTTAGGTGTTCCACAAGAATTAATGGTAAATAGAGATACAATTTCAAAATTTCACTTTTTTGGCAGATTTTCCATTTTAATATTTTTTTTACAGTTACAAAGCAAGGGCTGACAGCCAAACAAAACTCATTATTTATGGCCCTGATTCTGTAGTTTACAGAAACACCCCATATGTGGTCGTAAACCGCTGTACGGGCACACGGCAGGGCGCAGAAGGAAAGGAATGCCATACGGTTTTTGGAAGGCAGATTTTGCTAGACTGTTTTTTTGACACCATGTCCCATTTGAAGCCCCCCTGATGCACCCCTAGAGTAGAAACTCCAAAAAAGTGACCCCATTTTAGAAACTACGGGATAGGGTGGAAGTTTTGTTGGTACTAGCTTAGGGTACATATGATTTTTGGTTGCTCTATATTGCACTTTTTGTGAGGCCATGTAACAAGAAATAGCTGTTTTGGCACCGTTTTTATTTTTGTTATTTACAACATTCATCTGACAGGTTAGATCATGTGATATTTTTATAGGGCAGGTTGTCACGGACGCGGCGATACCTAATATCTATACAATTTATATACGTTTTACACAATGATTTCATTTTTGAAAGAAAAAAATTATGTTTTAGTGTCTCCATAGTCTGAGATCCATAGTGTTTTCAGTTTTTGGGCGATTATCTTGGGTAGGGTATGATTTTTGCGGGATGAGATGACGGTTTGATTGGCACTATTTTGGGGTGCATATGAGTTTTTGTTCGCTTTCTATTACACTTTTTGTGATGTAAGGTGACAAAAAATTGTTTATTTAGCACAGTTTTTATTTTTTATGGTGTTCATCTGAGGGGTTAGGTCATGTGATGTTTTTATAGAGCCGGTCAATATGGACGCAGCGATACCTTTTACACAATAATAAGTTTTACACAATAACAGCTTTTTTAAAATAAAAAAAATGATGTTTTAGTGTCTCCATACTCTGAGCTATAGTTTTTTTATTTTTTGGGACATTGTCTTAGGTAGGGGCTCATTTTTGGCGGGATGAGGTGACGGTTAGATTAGTACTATTTTAGTGGGCGTACGCCTTTTTGATCGCTTGCTGTTGTAATTTTTGTGATGTAAGGTGACAAAAAAATGGTTTATTTAGCACAGTTTTTATTTTTTACGGTGTTCATCTGAGGGGTTAGGTCATGTGATATGTTTATAGAGCCGGTCGATACGCACGCGGCGATACCTAATATGTATAAAAAAGTGACCCCATTTTAGAAACTACGGGATAGGGTACTAGTTTAGGGTACATATGATTTTTGGTTGCTCTATATTACACTTTTTGTGAGGCAAGGTAACAAGAAATAGCTGTTTTTGCACCGTTTTTATTTTTTACGGTGTTCATCTGAGGGGTTAGGTCATGTGATATGTTCATAGAGCCGGTCGATACGCACGCGGCGATACCTAATATGTATACTCCCCCCCCCCCCTATTTTTTACCAATTTATTTTTTACTTTATTTGGGGATAATGACGTTTTTGTTTATTTTTACTTAAAATTTATTAATTTTTTGGGGGGAAAACTTTATTTTTTCACTTTATTTTTTTGTCCCACTTTGGGACTTGAACTTTTGGAGGTCTGATCCTTTACAATGCATTCCAATACTTCTGTATTGGAATGCATTGGCTGTATGAGTAATACTGTGTGTATTACTCATACAGCTTCCGGCCTGTGAGATCCAGGGGGCCGGATCTCACAGGCTCGTCACCGGAAGGCAGCGCGATGCCTTCCTTAGGCATCGCGCTGCCTTCCATGCCATCGGGTCCCCCCTACAGCCGCATGGGGACCCGATGGCACAAGGTAAAACCGCAAACCGCAGGTCTGAGTTGACCTGCGGTTTGCGGCGATCGCCGACATGGGGGAGTCACGGGACCCCTCCTCGCATTTAGCCGAGGTGCCTGCTCAATGATTTTAGCAGCCACCGGCTTCCGATCACCGCCCACCGCGCGGCGGTGATCAGAAATACACAGGGCGTACAGGTACGCCCTGTGTCCTTAAGTACCAGGACATCAGGGCGTACCTGTACGCCCTGTGTCCTGAAGAGGTTAATCACAAATTTTATCACAAGACACGGAGGCTCCTATTGCTATAACTTCCTTTACTGTTACCATAGCAGCAAAGAAAAGAACATGTCAATAACAAAAGAAACACCATAGTAACTGACTCCTCCCCACCATCCCAGTATATAATGGCATCACACTCTGGGATCATCCTCTTTCTTTGCTGCTGCCATGGCAGATAAGTATCCTCTATGTTAGAATTTTAGCTTGTGAATTGTTTGCTTCTTTTGAGCGTTTTTTTCTGGCCTTTGTGCTAGCCCAGGGTTTCTCTTCCTGGGTTTTTTCTTCCCCAGTATCCTCGTTTGTCGTATTTAATATACTCTGTCTGTTTTTTCCTTGCCTTTTTTCCCCTTTTGGTCCTAGTACCCCCAGTGACATTTCCGGGCGGTGTTCACCCGAGTTAGGTTTGTTCCATCTACCCTAGTTTACCCTTCAGACTTTACCGTCTCCGGTGCTCTGTTTTTTCTGCACCCGTCCGTCTTGGCCGAAGTCTCGCGACCCACGAGATTTTGTCCGCCATCTCGGTCCTCCCTTGCGTCTACCGCTCCGGCCGAAGTCTCGCGATTGGTGGGACTTCGGCCGCCAGCTTGCCACCACTCTCTCCTGCAACATCGCGGGATTTGTTCCTCTATCCTCTTGCTGCGGCCGTCCGAGATCTTGCGGGATCTTGGCATTTTCCACCGGAACTTCGCGCCCTCACCACGCTCCTTGCTCCGGCAGTCCCCGCTACTTTCCCTGTGCCGGCATCTTAGGTGAGTGTGTGCCCCTGCGCCCTCGTTTGCCTTTGTCTATATTGCAGGCACTCATTAGTTTTTTCTTTCCTTCTAGGTCTTCCGTCCTTGGTAGTCTGGGGTGACTAACTCCTACCATCTCTCACAATGTCTCGCCGTAGTACCTCCTCTTCCTCTAGGCAGGATGTTACTACTACCCCTCTTAACCCCTCTAATGCTCTCAGCCGCAATGATGACTCCTCACAGGAGGTGCAAAACGCTGCGCTGCAGCAGTCCATTTCTGATGCGATCATGGCAGCTATGGGCTCTATGTCCTCAGCGCTGTCGCAATCAATTTCCCAGGCCCTATGTTCACAGCCCACTAGGTCCATCCAGGACCTGGCAATGGACCTTGAAAGGCCATCAGCCTCCAGAACAGCTAGAACCGATGGTAATCCATCACGTGACCACGCGGTTGTCCCGCGGAAAAAAGCCTGCACGCGACAGGCAGAACGCTCTCGCGCATGGAAAACGGCCAGGACCATTCCTGAGCCACTATCTGATTCTGACAAGGAATCGATTGAGAAGGCTCAGAACGAGTCGCACTACGACTCAGGGGAGGAGCTTGAGGATGTCGAGGTTGATCCTCTAGATTTATTGCCCGTTCCCGTGCCACCCACGCCTGCTGGTACCATGCAAGAGGGCCAGCCTCTGCCAGACGACCTTCTGGTTGATCCCCTGGGCGTCCCTCTTTTCAATCCTGATGAGCTCCATCATCCCCGCTCTGCAGAATGGCTCCCCGCCACTCATGTGGCACAATATTTAGAGGCAAATATCTGTGCTCCTCTAAGTAAGGAGTCCCGCAACAAGTTGCGAGCGGAATGTCCCCGCCCTCTAATTCCCAATAAGGTGTGTGAAACACCTACAGTGGATCCGAAGATGGTCCAGTTCCTCACCAAGACGAGGTTCAACCCGAAAAAAGGGCTAGATTCAGCTCTGCGGGCAGTTCAGGATAAGCTCCTGGACATCACGGGTCCTCTTGCCAGGATTTTCGACATGGCTGAATCCGCCAAGGCAGAGGGTAGACATGTAGATCCCGTTGAATTGGGAGGATGGGTCCAGAGGGCCATTTGCATTGCGGGCAATGTAAACACCTGCTTAGCCATAGAACGGCGTAAAGCCATCTTGATGAAGGTGGAGCCTAAGCTGTCCAACCTTGCTTTATCCGAAGCGGGCAAGAATGCCCAGGGCCTCCTGTTTGGAGACTCATTTATCAAAGAGCTGGGGAGATATGTCGGGGCCTTTACGGCTTTGGACAAAGCTCAGATGTCAATGAAAAGAGTGTTTAACGCCCGTTTTTCCAATAGGGCCGGCAGTTCTAGGGGCCGTCTGTCCGGCCGGTCCGACTTCCATTCCCGAGGAACGGGAAGAGGCTCCTTCAACTATAGATCCTCCCTCCAGGATACCAGGCACCAGCCTTCCTTTTTCCCCTCCAGGGGCGCTTCAGGACGTTCCAGAAGTTACCGTGGAGCTCCTTCCTATCGACGACCAGTTGGTGAGTGCCCACCCCGTTCTACCGTTGTGTCGGGGGCAGACTCCGTCTCTTTTTCAATGCCTGGTCCGAGATCACCTCAGACCGGTGGGTGCTGGATACCATCAGGGGTTTCACAATAGACTTGGTAGCCCCTCCAAGCCTGCTGCCCGCCCCCCGACCCATCCAATTGTCCGGCTCCCTTCAGCGACACTTACACAGGGAACTGAGAGAATTAGACCTCAAACAGGCGATAGAACGCCCCTCACCTCATTGCGCTGGGGTGATCAGCAGTATGTTTCTAGTGAGGAAAAAAGGCGGTCAGATGCGCCCAGTTATCAATCTAAAATCCCTCAACTCACTAGTTCAATATGGTCATTTCAAGATGGAGGGCATCCATCTTTTGAGAGACATGCTTCTTCCAGGCGACTGGATGGTCAAGCTGGACCTCAAGGATGCGTATCTCACGGTCCCAGTGGCTCCGGCCTCCAGAGACCTGCTTTGTTTTCCTTGGGGAGACCAGCTTTGGCGCTTCACTTGCCTGCCGTTCGGTCTCTCGTCCGCCCCTTGGTGCTTCACCAAGGTAATGAAGCCTGTAGTGTCTTGGCTCCGCAGCAGAGGGGTACGCATGATAATTTATCTCGATGATATTCTTATCATGGCACGGAGTCCGTCCCTTCTCCACTTACACCTTTCCATGACCACCAGTCTCCTCTCCAGGTTGGGTTTTATCATAAACCAGGAAAAGTCATGTCTCACTCCGGCAACTTCAATGGAGTTCCTGGGTTTCAGGATAGATTCCTCTTCCTTGACCCTTCACCTCCCTCTGTCCAAGGTCCGTTCCATTCGCAAGGAACTGCGACATGCACTTCTTCGGCCTCGACTGTCTCTGCGAAACTTGGCACGCCTAATAGGTCTTCTGGCGTCGTCTATTCAGGCCATTTTCCCGGCCCCCTTACACTACCGGGCTCTCCAGAGGCTCAAAATTGCACATCTCCGGGGCGGGGCCACGTACTCAGACATGGTCACGCTGGACTCAGAGACGAGGGACGAGTTACAATGGTGGATCCAGAATCTATCGGTCTGGAATGGCAAGGCCTTGTTCGGTCCTCTACCGGACTTGATAATAGAATCTGACGCCAGCTTGCACGGATGGGGAGCGCACTGCAATGGGATATCCACCGGAGGCCCTTGGTCCCCCGAGGAGTCCCGCCTCCTTATCAATGGCCTGGAATTACTGGCAGGGTCTTTGGCGATTCGCAGTTTCGCCAACGGCACAGTCATGACCTGTATCAGACTGCGGATGAACAACGATTCCGCGGTCCGATACGTCAACGGGATGGGCGGTACACGTTCTTCGGTTCTGACATACCTGGCGCAGGACTTTTGGGAGTTCTGTCTCGCCAGAGGTATTGTGGTGATAGCGGAGCATCTTCCTGGACTCCGCAATGTGGTAGCAGACTGGAATTCACGTTACTTTTCGGATTCCAGCGATTGGAAGTTAGACGAGGAGGTGTTCCTAGCTTTATCATCTCGTTGGGGTCCTCCATCGGTGGACTTATTCGCGAACCGTTTGAACGCCCAGACTTCCAGGTTCTTCAGCTGGCGACCGGATCCGCTAGCGGAGGCGGTGGACGCGTTTCTGCAACAGTGGGGGGAGCGCTAATGTACGCGTTCCCTCCATTTGCTTTGATTCCCCGGGTTCTCCTTCAAGTTCAGCGCCAACGGGCGGATCTGGTCTTGGTCATTCCTCTGTGGCGGTCTCAACCTTGGTTCCCGCTACTCCTGGACCTGTTGGTGGATCTTCCACTCCTCCTCCCAGATCTCCCTGGTCTTTTGCGAGACCCGTTGGGGGAGTCCCATCCCCTCATTCGAGCAGGTTTACTTCGCCTTCTCGCTTGCAGGATCTCGGGTGTTCCGGCTCGCTGTCTGGAGTTTCGGACACGACTTTTTTCCTATTGGAAAACGCATGGGCTCCAGGAACTAGACGGGCTTATCGTGCCGCCAGGGACACTTGGGCTCGCTGGTGCGGAGAACGGGATCTGGATCCCATTCGAGCTCCTGTAATGTCAGTTTTGTCCTCCTTATATGATTCAGGTAAGGCCTATCGTACAATTAATCTTTACTGATCGGCCATATCTTTCCGGCACGAGGGTTTCTCTGCATTTCCTAATCAGTTTATCTCTTTTAGGAAGACCCTATGCTCCCGTCTCCAGTGTGACCCTTTCTCGCTGGGTTAAGGAGATTATGAGTCAGGCAGGAATTGACACCAATATCTTTACGGCTCATTCCGTCCGCAGTGCTTCCGCTACCTCTATCTCGGTCTCTGGGGCCCGTCTGGAGGATGTTATGCGCTTAGCGGATTGGTCCAGGGTTTCCACTTTCCGTGAATTTTACTTTCGTCCAGAGTCTCATGCTTTTAATTCTGTCATTTCTCAGCTTTAAACTTGCAATAGGAGCCTCCGTGTCTTGTGATAAAATTTCATGATTTTCCTATTCCATGACGTAAAGTCATGATTTTATTAAAGACACGGAGGCGAGTATTGCCCTCCCTTCCCACCCTGTTTGGTTTGCCTTAAATGGATCTATTGCAATTTGCCTTTATTTATGCCTTTGTGCCTGTACTATTGTGTTTTGAGTTGATTGTATGGATTTGTTTCTTTCATAACGTGGCTTTGTGCTTCTACCTCGTGTTTGTTTTTCATCCTGCAGGTTGAAGGGTCGCCTTCTCAGCGTTTTTGGTTTAGTGCACGCGGTTGGTGTTTGAGATGCCAGTGAAGGTCGTTTGCCCTATCAGTTTACGAGTTGGTCCTAAGGTTCAGGACTGTTGGTTCGCTCAGGAATGTCCAGTTTCCGGAAAAGTCTGCAGTTGGAGTGGCTGCTCAAAGAAAGAGGATGATCCCAGAGTGTGGAGCCATTATATACTGGGATGGTGGGGAGGAGTCAGTTACTATGGTGTTTCTTTTGTGATTGACATGTTCTTTTCTTTGCTGCTATGGTAACAAAAACACAGAAATATAGTGGCAATACTGGAGGAGCTGCTCAACCCCTAACACTGTAGCATGTTTTTCATTGGGGGAGCAGCCCCACCGCATGTGGACCGCAGCGAACGACTATCCCCAGCAAAAAATGCATACGGTGGAGGATGTCGGCGCGGTCCACATGCACCACAAGAGCAT
The DNA here is from genome assembly GCF_905171765.1 of Bufo bufo. NCBI lineage: Eukaryota > Metazoa > Chordata > Amphibia > Anura > Bufonidae > Bufo > Bufo bufo. The sequence goes on from NC_053392.1 coordinate 594,733,852, forward strand.
CCTACACAAAACGGAGCATTGTGCGGATGTAAATACAATCATATAAATCGAAAAATGCACCAAACGGATATGCCACTGACTATACTGGCTAGTCATAAATACAGATATTAAAAGCTGAGACTTTCGCCAATATATTCCTGTCAGGAACATATCGGAGCCCTTCATGCACCACGTCACGGTCACTCAGCATGGCAAAGGGTCCTACCACTACGCTAACTATGGTGTGAACAAGGTCTGAAGGTGATGTAATCCAGCTCACAGCCAAGCTTCCACACAAACGCCTAGCAGGACAACTAGTGCAATGTGAACAAAGCCAGGCTGCAAGCCACACCCATATCAGACCCTGTGATGCATGAAGGGCTCCGATATGTTCCTGACAGGAATATATTGGCGAAAGTCTCAGCTTTTAATATCTGTATTTATGACTAGCCAGTATAGTCAGTGGCATATCCGTTTGGTGCATTTTTCGATTTATATGATTGTATTTACATCCGCACAATGCTCCGTTTTGTGTAGGATGCTCTTGTGGTGCATGTGGACCGCGCCGACATCCTCCACAGTATGCATTTTTTGCTGGGGATAGTCGTTCGCTGCGGTCCACATGTGGTGGGGCTGCTCCCCCAATGAAAAACACGCTACAGTGTTAGGGGTTGAGCAGCTCCTCCAGTATTGCCACTATATTTCTGTGTTTTTGTCTTGTTTTATATGTAGTGTATGTGCCTTTTACCTGGCATTTAAACACTCTTTTGCACCTGGTGACCTCCATCACAGGGTCTGATATGGGCGTGGCTTGCAGTCTTGGCTTTGTTCACATTGCACTAGTTGTCCTGCTAGGCGTTTTGTGTGGAAGCCTGGCTGTGAGCTGGATTACATCGCCTTCAGACCTTGTTCACACCATAGTTAGCGTAGTGGTAGGACCCTTTGCCATGCTGAGTGACCGTGACGTGGTGCATGAAGGGCTCCGATATGTTCCTGACAGGAATATATTGGCGAAAGTCTCAGCTTTTAATATCTGTATTTATGACTAGCCAGTATAGTCAGTGGCATATCCGTGTGGTGCATTTTTCGATTTATACTGCTATGGTAACAGTAAAGGAAGTTATAGCAATACTCGCCTCCGTGTCTTTAATAAAATCATGACTTTACGTCATGGAATAGGAAAATCATGAAATTTTCATTATGACTTTCTGCAACATTTATATTTAAAATCTTAGTTTTATTTCTTTTTTGTTGAATTGTCAGGAATGATTACTGAGAAGGGGTTCGATGCAAAAGTAAAACAACTACTGGAGAATTGCTGCCATTCAGCATCTGCTGAGAAAAGTAAAGGTACTCATTTAACAGTCATTGTTAACTTTAATAGAACTGACTAGTTTATTTGTGCAATTATAATTACTATCAAAACATGGGAGGAAGTTATTAAGACTTCTATGTCAGTTAAAATTAACTTTTTGTGTACATAATTTAGAAATTTTTCCTTGTTTATGCTACTTTACATTTATTTTATTTTTTTAATTAATTGCCGATTAATTTAACTTCTTAAACAAAATAAATGTAATTTAGGAAACAAAATCGCTGCCTGCTTCTAGATGGTTTTGATTTTAATTTCTCCCGCAGACCCCTCCAAGATTCCAAAAATTATGAATTGGACATATTTTACACCTGCACATTTTTCTTAATGACTGGAGAAATATTTAACATTTTTAAAGTGGTTGCCTCACTTCAGCTAATGTCATTTATCCTGTAGACACAGTTAATACAAGATACTCACTAATGTATATTGATTCTCCATATTGCTTCTCTAAATTTTTTTACCTTCCCTCTAACAAATGGAGTCCTGTAGACATGTCTAGCGTGTTCTTCCGGAGGTTATATGACATACATGCTAAAACTAGTGGAAAAACGTAATGTGAACAGCCCATTTATTTTAGGATACTTTCATATTAGCGTTAGCAGGGTCCCACATACTATTCCAGCCTGGGAACAGCCTGTCGGATCTGTGCTAACACTAGCCCACGAGTGCTGCCAGAAGTCCGCTCTGGCTCCATTCACTTTAATTGGGACAGGTCGGACATGCGGCCACAGCACGGCAAACCTGCCGATAGGCGGCCAGACAAAAATTGCAGCATGCAACTGCACGTTTATCAGTAACTACCAAGCTGCCCATGTAGAGAAGACAGAGACGTTTTTTAACATCCACCTTCTCAAACACTGTATACATAATGTTTAATAATCACTGCGTACAAAGCTCAGGTGGCAATGCCGCTTTCTGCTATGGTGTTAGTGATCCTAGGATTGCTGTGGCTTAGTATCTACTCAAACTTACTTGTGAAGCATATAGAAGCTGTATTCCCACTGTAAGTGACACTAATATGTCAGCCCCATTAACAGAAGAAAGAACAATAGAACTAAAATAAATTACAGTTGAATGCCCCCACAGGTCTTTGACCTTATGGGGGAAAAACCACAGCTTGTAAGCCTGCCAACAGCGACATTAACTCATACATCTCCTGTAACCAAATAATTGTCATGGAAAGAGGACATAAGGAAAAAATTTATTTTATGATACAAAAATTTGAAAAAATGAAAAAAATCCAAATTTTTGTTACTTTCATTTTACATTTTCATGTATATAAAAAAAAAAGCTACATGACAATGACAAAAATAAAGCACCATATATCGCCTAAAAAGGCACTAACCTAATGTATTGTCCTAAAGGGGGTGTGAATGGTCCAATCTTGAAATGGTTAAAGCAACTAAATTGTGAACATACGGTAATTCAATTGATAATATAGTAAAAAAATAAAATTCTTTGGTTAAAGATGCAGCAACAGTATTTGAAGAAATGAAGACTTGCCTTCAAGGAAAATAAAAAAATGTAAAAAAGAAACAGTACCCCATTAAATGATGATGCCAAAACATCTTTTCTCAGGGTAGGCATTTTAAAACATGTATTCTTAATTGCTTGCATACATTTAACAGTTAGATATGGAAAATATGTTGTCATATTCATATTTTATTTGACATTTAGATAAAAATTATTCCAATGCACTGGACATCGAAAACTAAAACTAAACCTGGAAGGTTAACCAGACTGGTGCTTGATGAAGAGCCATCTCGTATATTTATGAAAAAAGGAGGATGGTTACGAGCTATTAGTTCAAAAAGGAAAGGATTTATATTGGCCAAAACATAGCAATCAACACTATGAATTCATTTTGTGCAATCTGGGTGGAACAAGATGGAAAAAACAGGATTTTGAAATAGAACACAAAACACTAGGAGAAATTAGAGAAGTTTGGAAACGTAACTTTTATATTGGTATGAAAAAAAAAGGTAGGCGTTGTTTAAATCCGGCGTTCAATTCCAACACCGGAACTGCCCGCCAGATCCGGAAAAACGTGTGAAAACGGATTACATTGGAATCCTGATCAGGATTTTGATCACAATGAAAAAATGCATTGGAAAAAACGGATCCGCCATTTATGGAATTTTTCGGGTTTAACATGCAAAAGCTGGATCCGGCTTGACTGAACACACGGCGCCGGATCCGGCGTTAATGCAAGTCAATGGGAAAAAGACCGGATCTGGCGTTCAGTCAAAGTGTTCAGGATTTTTGTCCGGAGGTAAAAATACAACATGCTACGGTTTTCTGAAAAGCCTGATCAGTCAAAAACACTGAACTGAAGACATCCTGATGCATCCTGAACAGAATGCTCTCCATTCAGAATGCATTAGGATAAAACTGATCAGTTCTTTTCCCCGGCGCCTCCACAACGGCACTACAGAAGGGTGTCCCCGCCTCCCCAGGACAGGAAACAATGTAGAAGCTTAAGTTTAAAAGGCCCCCTCCCCTTACCTGCTTCAGTTTCTTGTTTCCTGACCTCGGGATCGTGTGGAAGCCGCTCCTGCTACGGCGGGAGGTAAAGCGCACGGCCTGGAGGATTCCCCTGCGGGGAGGGCCGTGCAGAGGTGGGGGTATCGGACTGCCCTGCACCTTGGGCATAAGTCCGTCTATGAAGGCAGCCACGGGCCTCCGTTCCTTCTGTTCGGTAAGGGACGAGGGATCAAGCACGCATGCGCATGCACAGGCGGAAGTGAGCTCGCCAGTCCTCGGCGTCACTTCCGGTGGCGTGTGACGTCAGAGGACTGGCGGATATAGAGCGGGGAAACGAGGAGTCGGCGTCCTGCTTCACCTGCTGTCATGTCGACTCCCGTGGAAGCTCCTGAGACTCGCAAACCTGTGGATCCTGCCGCCCAGAGCCCGGTAAGCCTCCTTCCCTTATGTTTAATCCGGAGGGGGGGGGTGGATTATTACACAGATTTCCCACGTTCCCTCACTAGTGGTGCTGGTGGTAGTGTAGCTATTACGGACATGCCCTAAAATAGATTCAATTACCTTTCAGGGCCACGATACCAGCACCAGAAGATCTGGGGACTCTTTCTCTAAAAAGAGATGTGCTGTGTGTAAAAAATCCCTACCCTCCAGAACAAAAAAATCACTATGTCCTAAGTGTACGGACAAGATAGTGTCGGATGAATCGCCCTCTCTTTTGGAATCCATCCGGAGTATGATTAAAGAGGAGGTGAATTCAGCAATTGTTGCTAGACTCCCTCCGTGCTCTCCTCAGCCCTCCACCTCGCAAAAATCCCAGGTGTCGCATCAGCCTGAGCCTGACTCCGAAGAGGGTGAGGTAGTGTCTCTTGAGGAATCCGGATCCTCTGAGGAGGAATCAGGGAAACCCCTCTGTAGCCCAGAAGAGACCGAGAGGTTATTAAGGACCATCAGGGCCACAATGAAAATTGAAGAGACCAAGGAGCCTCAGTCCGTGCAGGACAAGATGTTCCAGGGACTGGGAGAAAAAAAGAGGAAAGTTTTTCCCGTCCATAATAATATCAAAACATTAATTAAAAAGGAATGGAAGGATCCGGAGAAAAAGAATTTAATACCGGTCTCATTTAAGAGGAAATACCCATTCCTGGAAGAGGATTCAGTCCTATGGAAAAAAAAAACTAGAATTGATGCGCCGGTCGCCAGGATTTCCAAAAAGACGTGTCTCCCCTTTGAGGACATGGGCCTGCTTAAGGACCCCATGGATAAAAAGTGTGAGGGACTTTTAAAACGTACCTGGGAGACAAACACAGCCATGCTCAGGCCCAGTATAGCAGCTACCTGCACTTCAAGATCCCTATCTATATGGCTAGACCAATTGGAAGAACACCTGGCTGTGGGAACTTCTAGGGAAGAAATCCTAGCTTCAATTCCTACCCTTAAACAGGCATGTAATTTTCTGTCAGACGCATCAGCGGATCTGGTGAAACTATCTGCTAGATCCGCGGCCCTCTCCAATTCCACAAGAAGAGCTGTGTGGCTTAGATCTTGGACGGGGGACGCTAGCTCTAAAAGTAGGCTATGCGCCATTCCGTGTGAGGGAGATAAGCTTTTTGGTTCTGTTCTGGAGGACATTTTAGAGAAAGCGTCTGACAAAAAGAAAGGGTTTCCAGCAGAATCAAAATTCTACCAACAACGTCGGTCCTTTCGTAGCCAAAGGGGCAATAAAACAGACCAAAAGAGAAGAGGAAACACTAATAGATGGCAATCCTCCAGGGGGAGAGGTAGAGGTTTTCTTTTTAACCCCGAGTCCACCTCTAAGGCCAGTCAATGACGCCAGGCATCAAGTAGGGGGCAGGTTAAGGAAGTTTACCTCAGCTTGGGAGAAGATCTCGTCCGCCCCTTGGATTATAAACACCATATCCATGGGGTACAAGCTAGAATTCAATACCCCCCCCCCCCCCAGAGCATTTCTTCATCAACAGGCCTGTAAAAAAACCAGAAAGCCAACAAGCCTTAGAGTCGGAGATATCATCTCTCTTACAAAAAGAAGTCATTGTACCAGTCCCAGAAGGTCAGGAGAGGCAGGTGTTTTATTCCCCCATATTCCTTATCCAAAAGCCCAACAAGTCCTTCAGGTTGATAATCAATTTAAAAAAAACAGAACAAACATATGACCTACAAAAAATTCAGAATGGAGTCGATCAGATCCACAGTAAATCTCCTACCCAAAGATTGTTACATGGTAACTATAGACCTTGCGGACGCATACTACCATGTGCCCATACACAGAGCCTACCAAAAATACCTCAGAATAGCCCTTCTTCTAAAAGATCGGGAGTTTCACTTCCAGTTTCAGGCCCTGCCCTTTGGGATATCATCCGCCCCAAGAATTTTCTCAAAAATCATGGCCGAAGTGACAGGGTTCCTACACCTTCAAGGTATCCTGGTAGTCCCATATCTAGACGACCTCCTGGTAGCGGGCCCATCTCTTCAGGTTCTCCGGGATCATTTACGGCTGGTGCAGGTGAAACTGACCGAGCTAGGCTGGCTAATAAATATTCAAAAATCCGACTTAGTTCCCAGTCAACTAAAAAGATTTCTAGGGATACTGTTAGACTCTCACGATCTTATGTCCTTCCTACCTCTAGAAAAACAGATAAATATAGGTCAAAAAGTCTCCAATATTTGCAAAGCAAAAAAAGTAACCATAAGAGACATCATGAGTCTGTTAGGTCATCTAACATCCACTATTCCCGCAGTACGATGGGCACAACATCACACGAGAATCTTGCAAAAGTTCCTCCTAGAAACCTGGGACGGAGAACAAGGCTCTCTAAACAGGAAGGTAGAAATTCCACTAAAGGTAAAAATATCTCTCCTATGGTGGAAAATAAAAAGGAACCTCCAAAAAGGAGTCTTTTGGCGACCGATAAACCAAATTATTATAACTACCGACGCCAGCAGCCGAGGCTGGGGTGCCCATACAGGGAATCATCTAATCCAAGGCTCCTGGAGTCCAGAGATGTCAGCAGCCTCTTCAAACGTAAGAGAACTATCGGCAGTATGGGAAGCGCTAACACATCTTCCGGGCGTAAAAACTCGTCATGTAAAGATACTGTCCGACAATGCTACTACCGTAGCCTACCTGAACCGGCAAGGGGGTACCAGGAGCAAAAAGCTACAGGAATTGACAGGAGAAATTTTCAGCTGGGCAGAGAAGAATATAAATTCCCTGATATCAGTCCATCTAAAAGGAGAGGAAAACGAAATAGCAGACTATCTCAGCAGAGAAGCTCTAAAAGGGGGAGAGTGGTCTCTAGATCCCAGCATGTTCAGGCAAATAACACTCAAATGGGGACAACCGAAAGTAGATCTCTTCGCAAACCACAGAAACAGACAGCTCCAGTTATTCGGTTCCCTCTCCAACAGGGACCACCCACTGATGGTGGACGCCCTGTCTTGTCCATGGCCAAAAGATCTCCTGTACGCTTTTCCCCCGTACAACATAATTCCAAAAGTGCTAATGAAAATAATAGAAGAGAAAGCACAACTAATATTTATCGCTCCCTTTTGGCCCAAAAGGTCTTGGTTTCCCCTCCTCTACAATCTGTCGGCAGGTCAATACTGGTCTCTCCCATCATATCTGGGGCTTCTACGGCAGGGGCCGGTACTTCATCCAGAGGTAGCAAACCTCCACTTAACAGCTTGGAAAGTTAACGGGTCCCACTTACAGAAAAGGGGTCTATCAGATTCCGTAATATCTACCTTACTATGCAGTAAAAAGGCCTCTACCTCTCAAATCTATAAGAGAACTTGGGAAACCTTCCTAAAGTTTGCAGGAGATAGAATATACTACAATCAGGAGACAAATATTCCACTCATACTGGACTTCTTACAAGCAGGCCTAGATAAGGGCCTCAGACCCAACACTATAAAAGTACAAGTCTCAGCATTAAGTAGCTTCCTTGATGTAAAATTGGCAGACCTTCCATTAATAAAGAGGTTCATAAAAGGAGCATTCAGAAAATGCCCATTCATTCATTCATTCATTCAACCTTTCCCCCTTGGGATTTGAACCTGGTGCTAGAAGTCCTAATGGAGGCCCCCTTTGAGCCGTTGGAAGAGATCTCACTTAAACTTCTGTCCTTAAAGACTACCTTTCTGTTGGCCATAACATCAGCCAAGAGAGTAGGTGAGATCCAGGCATTCTCCTGTAAAGCACCTTATCTCACAATCCTAGAAGACCGAATTATTCTTAAACATACCCCAATGTTTCTACCTAAAGTGGCCTCGAGGTTCCACCGCCAACAGGAGGTGTCACTTCCATCCTTTTGTGAGAATCCAACCTCAGACCTAGAAAGGAAATTCCATAACCTGGATGTCAGGAGATGTCTACTAACGTACCTGGAAATCTCAGCGACATTCAGAAAATCGGACCATCTCCTCCTTCAATATCGGGGGCAGCGCAAAGGATCAGCAGCAAGCAAAAGCACTATATCCAGATGGATCCGGAACACCATCGAATTTTGCTATCTACAGAGGAACTTGACCCCTCCTAAGGGGATAAAAGCACACTCTACCAGAGCTGTGTCGGCCTCATGGGCGGAAAACGCCTCGGCCTCAGTAGACCAAATATGTACAGCAGCTACATGGAAAAATCCAAATACTTTCTTTAAACATTATAAGTTAGATATACTCAGAAGTCATGAGTTATCATATGGCAGAAAAGTTTTATCTGCAGTAGTCCCACCCTAAAGTTCTTTTCTCTATTAATCCTCCTGGAGTGCCGTTGTGGAGGCGCCGGGGAAAAGAGACGATTACTCTTACCGGTAATTGGATTTTCCAATAGCCTCCACAACGGCACTGGATTCCCTACCCAAGTGGTATAAATTATGTGGAATGTTATGTTACTCATGTTATGTTGTCATTGTATCAATACAGTTTTTTGCACCAACTAACTAACCGAGTCCTATCTCATTAACTGAAGCAGGTAAGGGGAGGGGGCCTTTTAAACTTAAGCTTCTACGTTGTTTCCTGTCCTGGGGAGGCGGGGACACCCTCCTGGAGTGCTGTTGTGGAGGCTATTGGAAAATCGAATTACCGGTAAGAGTAATCGTCTTTTTCCGGATTTGAGCCCCTAGGACGGAACTCAGCGCAGGAAAAGAAAAACGCTAGTGTGAAAGTACCCTTAACAATATGTATCCTTGAAATAATTTTATTTATCAATATTGAGCATAATTTTTTTTTTTTTCTTTTATAAGAAATTTCCGCTAATGTCATTCCAAGTTTTGCAGTAGAAGCTTGTTCTTCAGAAAATGCAGATAATTTCTCCAACCTGGTAAGTAGAATGTTTGAAGTAAATCACATCACCAGGGACCTCCCTATCCAGCTGTTTGCATAGATACATTAGCACTGATTCACCAGATTAAAATTCTGTGTTTCTTTTGCTGATTGGAGGGAGGCCCTGTTCCTGAGTTATGATACTTTTTCTTATTATACAAATTAGGCCGTTGCTGCAATGATGGCACTCTTCTTCTTCTTTCTGCATCCAAGCTCTACACATTTGCCAGCCCCTCCCTTGGTGTTTTGCCACTGCCTGGTCCTGTCAATCAAAGCATTGAAGAAGTGTCTGGCCATCGAAAGGAACAGAGCTTGGATGTAACAAAAGTAATAGTGACGCCCTCATAGCATCAATGTCCTAATTTGCACATTAAGGAGAATTATCATAATTTGTGAATGGAGTTATGTCCAAAGAAAAATTATGTATTTATCAATTTCGTCACAGCTATGTGTCTCCTTTACACCAACAGTTGCATAGGAAGGTCGCTGGTGACAGATTCCTTTTAATATATCCACTTTTCAGATCCAAATTATTTTACTTTTAAACTAAAATACTCCTATATTAAGTGCATTTCATTTTCATTTTACGGTGGAACAGTTAATTGCGCTGCAATCTGCGACTTCTCCCCACTCACACCAGGTCTAAAAATGTGGGCGGGGAAGGAGACAGACCAGTAGGCCTGTCACATTTACTATTTTCTACGCCTGGTTTACGGGTAGAAGATTATAGCAACTTCAGAAATTATGGAGAGAATAAAGATCCTCCTCCAGTTTAGGAGTTTATTAAGGCTGGCGTCTAACACACCGGTCTTAATAAATATGCCCCCATATGTCTAAGCGGCTGTTCGCATATCCCATTTGTTTTACAGTGAGTGTGCATTTTTGACATACATGAAAAATAGAACATATAAAAATGTATTAATCTGTGGTTTTATCCTTTTTTTTTTTATAGCATACTTAGATTAATGTGCATATGTTTTAATACCTTAGTTGTTTTTTATAAAACAAAATTTGCGCTTTGGAGTAATTTTTCTAGGTAAAGATTTGCAGATTCAAAGACTGAATTTTTTTTATGTTTAATGGATGGAAACGTAAAGTTTTTAATTTCCATCTGTCTGCAGTGTAAAAAAATGTAATTTTTGTTTTCCGCCTGGACGGAAAAGATTGATAGACTATTACCGTATTTTTCGCCCTATAAGACGCACCTAGGTTTTAGATGAAAAAAAGAAAAAACTTTTTTTTGAACCAAAGGTGTGTTAGAATAATGTTGACACATTATGTGGGGGATCTACAGCTGACACAATATTATGAGGGATCTGATGATGACACCCTGTTATGGGATATCTGCTGTGACACACTTATGTGGGATCTGCTGTGATGTACTGTTATGTGGGGTAATCTGCTGTGACACACTTATGTGGGATCTGCTGTGGTGCACTGTTATGGGGGGATCTGCTGTGACGCACTGTTATGAGGGGATCTGCTGTGGTGCACTGTTATGGGGGGATCTGCTGTGACGCACTGTTATGGGGGGATCTGTTGTGGTGCACTGTTATGGGGGGTAATCTGCTGTGATGCACTGTTATGGGGGGATCTGCTGTGGTGCACTGTTATAAGGGGATCTGCTGTGACGCACTGTTATGGGGGGATCTGCTGTGGTGCACTGTTATGGGGGGATCTGTTGTGGTGCACTGTTATGGGGGATCTGTTGTGGGGGATCTGCTGTGGTGCACTGTTATGGGGGGATCTGCTGTGGTGCACTGTTATGGGGGGATCTGCTGTGATGTACTGTTATGGGGGAATCTGCTGTAATGCACTGTTATGGGAGGAATCTGCTGTGGTGCACTGTTATGGGGGGATCTGTTGTGGTGCACTGTTATGGGGGATCTGCTGTGGTGCACTGTTATGGGGGGGATCTGCTGTGGTGCACTGTTATGGGGGGATCTGCTGTGATGTACTGTTATGGGGGATCTGCTGTGATGCACTGTTATGAGGAGATCTGCTATGGCGCAGTGTTATGGGAGGAATCTGCTGTGACGCACTGTTATGGTGGAGAATCTGCTGTGATGTACTGTTATGGGAGGGAATCAGCTGTGATGTACTGTTATGAGGGGATCTGCTGTGGTGCACTGTTATGGGGGGATCTGCTGTGGTGCACTGTTATGGGGGGATCTGCTGTGGTGCACTGTTATGGGGGGTAATCTGCTGTGACGCACTGTTATGGGGGATCTGCTGTGGTGCACTGTTATAAGGGGATCTGCTGTGACGCACTGTTATGGGGGGATCTGTTGTGGTGCACTGTTATGGGGGATCTGCTGTGGTGCACTGTTATGGGGGGATCTGCTGTGATGCACTGTTATGAGGAGATCTGCTAAGGCGCAGTGTTATGGGAGGAATCTGCTGTGACGCACTGTTATGAGGGGATCTGCTGTGACGCACTGTTATAAGGGGATCTGCTGTGGTGCACTGTTATGGGGGGATCTGCTGTGACGCACTGTTATGTGGGGTAATCTGCTGTGATGCACTGTTATGAGGGGATCTGCTGTGGTGCACTGTTATAAGGGGATCTGCTGTGGTGCACTGTTATGTGGGGTAATCTGCTGTGACGCACTGTTATGGGGGGATCTGCTGTGGTGCACTGTTATGTGGGGTAATCTGCTGTGACGCACTGTTATGAGGGGATCTGCTGTGGTGCACTGTTATGTGGGGTAATCTGCTGTGACGCACTGTTATGGGGGGATCTGCTGTGATGCACTGTTATGGGGGGATCTGCTGTGGTGCACTGTTATGGGGGGATCTGCTGTGATGTACTGTTATGAGGGGATCTGCTATGGCGCAGTGTTATGGGGGGATCTGCTGTGACGCACTGTTATGGGGGGATCTGCTGTGGTGCACTGTTATGTGGGGTAATCTGCTGTGACGCACTGTTATGAGGGGATCTGCTGTGGTGCACTGTTATAAGGGGATCTGCTGTGACGCACTGTTATGGGGGGATCTGCTGTGATGCACTGTTATGGGGGAATCTGCTGTGGTGCACTGTTATGGGGGGATCTGCTGTGATGTACTGTTATGAGGGGATCTGTTGTGGTGCACTGTTATGGGGGGATCTGCTGTGACGCACTGTTATGGGGGGATCTGTTGTGGTGCACTGTTATGGGGGGTAATCTGCTGTGATGCACTGTTATGGGGGGATCTGCTGTGGTGCACTGTTATAAGGGGATCTGCTGTGACGCACTGTTATGGGGGGATCTGCTGTGGTGCACTGTTATGGGGGGATCTGTTGTGGTGCACTGTTATGGGGGATCTGTTGTGGTGCACTGTTATGGGGGATCTGCTGTGGTGCACTGTTATGGGGGGATCTGCTGTGGTGCACTGTTATGGGGGGATCTGCTGTGATGTACTGTTATGGGGGAATCTGCTGTAATGCACTGTTATGGGAGGAATCTGCTGTGGTGCACTGTTATGGGGGGATCTGTTGTGGTGCACTGTTATGGGGGATCTGCTGTGGTGCACTGTTATGGGGGGATCTGCTGTGGTGCACTGTTATGGGGGGATCTGCTGTGATGTACTGTTATGGGGGATCTGCTGTGATGCACTGTTATGAGGAGATCTGCTATGGCGCAGTGTTATGGGAGGAATCTGCTGTGACGCACTGTTATGGTGGAGAATCTGCTGTGATGTACTGTTATGGGAGGGAATCAGCTGTGATGTACTGTTATGGGGGAATCTGCTGTAATGCACTGTTATGGGAGGAATCTGCTGTGGTGCACTGTTATGGGGGGATCTGTTGTGGTGCACTGTTATGGGGGATCTGCTGTGGTGCACTGTTATGGGGGGATCTGCTGTGGTGCACTGTTATGGGGGGATCTGCTGTGATGTACTGTTATGGGGGATCTGCTGTGGTGCACTGTTATGGGGGGATCTGCTGTGGTGCACTGTTATGGGGGGATCTGCTGTGATGTACTGTTATGGGGGATCTGCTGTGATGCACTGTTATGAGGAGATCTGCTATGGCGCAGTGTTATGGGAGGAATCTGCTGTGACGCACTGTTATGGTGGAGAATCTGCTGTGATGTACTGTTATGGGAGGGAATCAGCTGTGATGTACTGTTATGAGGGGATCTGCTGTGGTGCACTGTTATGGGGGGATCTGCTGTGGTGCACTGTTATGGGGGGTAATCTGCTGTGACGCACTGTTATGGGGGATCTGCTGTGGTGCACTGTTATAAGGGGATCTGCTGTGACGCACTGTTATGGGGGGATCTGTTGTGGTGCACTGTTATGGGGGATCTGCTGTGGTGCACTGTTATGGGGGGATCTGCTGTGATGCACTGTTATGAGGAGATCTGCTATGGCGCAGTGTTATGGGAGGAATCTGCTGTGACGCACTGTTATGGTGGAGAGTCTGCTGTGATGTACTGTTATGGGAGGGAATCAGCTGTGATGTACTGTTATGAGGGGATCTGCTGTGACGCACTGTTATAAGGGGATCTGCTGTGGTGCACTGTTATGGGGGGATCTGCTGTGACGCACTGTTATGTGGGGTAATCTGCTGTGATGCACTGTTATGAGGGGATCTGCTGTGGTGCACTGTTATAAGGGGATCTGCTGTGACGCACTGTTATGGGGGGATCTGCTGTGGTGCACTGTTATGTGGGGTAATCTGCTGTGACGCACTGTTATGAGGGGATCTGCTGTGGTGCACTGTTATGTGGGGTAATCTGCTGTGACGCACTGTTATGGGGGGATCTGCTGTGATGCACTGTTATGGGGGGATCTGCTGTGGTGCACTGTTATGGGGGGATCTGCTGTGATGTACTGTTATGAGGGGATCTGCTATGGCGCAGTGTTATGGGGGGATCTGCTGTGACGCACTGTTATGGGGGGATCTGCTGTGGTGCACTGTTATAAGGGGATCTGCTGTGACGCACTGTTATGGGGGGATCTGCTGTGATGCACTGTTATGGGGGAATCTGCTGTGGTGCACTGTTATGGGGGGATCTGCTGTGATGTACTGTTATGAGGGGATCTGCTATGGCGCAGTGTTATGGGGGGATCTACTGTGACGCACTGTTATGGTGGAGAATCTGCTGTGATGTACTGTTATGAGGGGATCTGCTGTGGTGCACTGTTATGGGAGGGAATCTGCTATGAGGTATTGTTATGGGGGGGATCTGCTGCTGAAACACTTGTGGGAGGGGGATGTCCAGTGATAAGCTTTTGGGGGACACTTCATTAGGGGGACACTGTAGGTACCTTTTGTCAGTAGTTTAGCTGCATTTCAGAGAATTTTTCACAGCAGCACAGTCACCAGGGGACACAGGTACACAGGAGCCAGGCATATAGGAAGACCTAAGGGCAGAGCAGCCATGTGTGACAGGAAAGGTTGCTCCCGCCCATAGTCCTCCTGCTCCAGCGCACCAGCTTCTGGTCTCCCTGCTACTGTGCAATCTGCCATTTCAGACACGCGCTCTTCTACATCCAGCCGCAGTAATTCCTTCAGCCTCCCACTGCCATGCTCTCCTGCAGCACATTCCTCCAGCCCCGCAGGCACTCACTCTGCAGAGTAAGTCAATGAAAAGACGGATGTCTGTTACATTGCAGTCTGCTATCCCTATGCTGCACAGCCTGTGATGTGCCTGCAACATGCAATGTGCTGGCCATTTCCCCCCCCCCTGCACTGTATTCGCCCCATAAGACGTAATAACATTTCCCCCCCCTCCCCCCACTTTGGGTGGAAAAGAAGTGCGTCTTATGGGGTGAAAAATACGGTATATTCTGCCATTTAAAAAATAATACAACAACAAACAGTGACAAACCGAGTCAAAAGTATGCCCTGTTGAACTATGTTTTGCACAATTATAGTTTATGGGTACGTCAAGCAATCTTTTAGATAAAAGATAAACTGTAAAAAATAGATTTTTACAGTTTAGAAACGTATCCACATGACGTGCAGAAAAAACAAGATGTTAACAGCCTGTGAGATATGTAGACATGCTCCAAGTATGTTTCCATCAATAACCTTTTAGCCAAATGTGTATAATATATAAATAAAGTTTGAGCAGATGCATTAATTAGATATATTTAATTTTTTGTTTAAACCTTTTAAAATGCATTTTTAGACATCTGTCCAGCACTTTCAGCATTATCTTTATATGCCCCACTGGATACTACATATGTTTATCTAGTATAAATATTATTATTGGCCCAATGGGCACATTTTCAATTAATTTAAATGTTTATTTTATTTTATTTTAAGCCATTCAAACTAAATTTGGATTCAAATTCAAAATTATGTAAGTACATGTCGTTATAGCATTAATTGCCTAAATTAATACACATTGGATAACAAAGTTGTTTCTAATTTTTAGTTGAAAACCCAGTACAAATTGATCATCATACATCCAAGGTACGTTTTCTTAAATGAATAGAGTGAAAGAAAATTATATGGATTAAAAGACACATAAAATACAAATGTTACATATTGTGGTTCTTTTATGTCTTCATAGTTTTTCATTTAAACCAATCCAAAATGTTGTTTAAATTTTTTTATTTTATTTATTTAATACCAAGTGTGATGCAAATACTGGTTTTCTATGAACTTCGTATTGATCATTTGGGTCTCCAATCTTAACATGTTAACTAAAATCACTTTAAAGTATGTTATAATTGATAGGGAGATGATATGAGGGGGACATTATATGATTCTATCATATATGTACACAGCTGTTAACTAGATACAAATAATAAAAAAGTAAGTGAGTCCTACTGCCCAAAAGCAACTGTCATTGACAGCTTTTCATGTTTAAGTTTATATTCAGGAGAGGCTGTCAAGCACTATTTGTCGCTGCACTTGGATGTTTTCTCTGTGATTCCATGTAGCCTATAAACAATGTATACATGAAGATCATAACTCAAATTATAGAACATCTTAAATTCCACATCTTTCATATAAGTCTTTTAGACTGCTATACTGTGTTACTGTATTAGGGTTAATATGTTTCTATGCATACATAAATAATGTTGTACTGAAAATGGATAAGACTTTTTGTAGAATTTTAATTCTATTTATAATAATAATCTTATTTATCTTTATAGAAATTGAAAACATTGGACATACCAGGTAACATATAGTTTCCTCTTTATATACATATACACATTTAAAGTTTTCCATCATAAAAAATGTTTTCTTGATGCTGGTGCTGATGGATTGCTTGAATTACATCAATGATCGGCTCTCCTTTATAGAATCAAATTTTCTCAACCATTAAAAATAATGTATGTTATATAGACTAGGTTGTAGTTAGATGTTTTGAGCAAACATATTTACCATTGGACATGGTTTAGAGAACCGGATCTGTCCTTCACTGAAGAAGAAACTATTACTGATATATAAAAAAATAATAATAATTTTTAGCTAGGTCATAAAAACAGCTCTAAGTATAGTTTGGTCTGTAGGACATGCCCTTTTTTTTCCATTTAATAAAAAGTTGGTAAGGCTGATTAGTCAGCCTGCATTTGTGGGAGGGGCGGAGGCTCTTCATATACGAGCCACAGCCGCACTTACAGGCCGTATGTTACCTTGTCCGTCCAGGTTCAGCCACGGCTGATACTATACTTTATGTTTTTGTCTTGTTACCTGGATCGCCCAGGCCGAGTTAAATGTTGTATGTCACCTGGATCGCCCAGGTTCAACCACTGCAGATCACGGCTATGTCATTTGTCTTGTTACCTGGATCGCCCAGGACAAGCTAAATGTTGGGTGACAACTGGACCGTCAGGTTCAGCTGCTGCTGATACTACGCTATATGTCATGTTTTGTTGTTAGAATAAGTCTCTGCCATACCCCACTCTATCGGTATATCGGGTTTACTCTACTCGCACCCAGAGCTGCGTACACACCTCCTATACTACTACAGGTTCTTTCCAGGCCCATTTCAAGAACTGCATTCATGTCGCTGTTACATCTATGTTATGCTCTGTTATACCAAATTTCATGCTCTGCTTATACCCAGAGTTGTGCTCACACTTCTACTGCTACACCAGGTCGTATACCCCACTCACCAAAGCCGCTTTCCATGTCTGCTGTCACATCAAGTTAATATTCCGTTCACATCCAAAGCTGCGTCCGCATGTCTGCTTTTACATCTTGTCCAATACTCCATTCACTACTAGAGCTGCGTTCACGTGTCTGCTTTCGCATCACGTCAATACTCTGCTCACTTTCAAATTGCATTCATACGTCTGCTTTATACCATGCTTTTCATGCGCTACCCATACTCGGAGCTGCGCCCATACCATGTTTTTTTAGGTACCACTCACATCCAAAGCTCCATTCACCCATTTGTTGTTACATCATGTGTTGTACTCTGCTTCCACTCAAAGCTGCATTCTCCTGTTCATTGCTACGTCATGGTTTTACTCAATCTCATCGGGGCAGTCTGCACCCACCGCTCTGGTTCTTTATTCCTGGTTCATATTCACTCAGACTGGTCTCCTTTTACTTCTGGTTCATATTCACTCAGATTGGTCTCCTGCCCCAGTTCACCAAACAGCTCCTCAGCGGAGGTCAGTGGGCCAATAGGAGTAAGTTTCCTGCTATGTTTTCACAAGCTGTTCATTTGTTTGTTACAATAAGGCCCCTTTCACACGGGCGTCATGTTTTTTGTCCGGATGCGTTAAGTGTGCGTTCAGGAAAAATCGTGCGATTTTGCTTGCGTTTGGTGTTTATTTTGTATGCGATTGCGTCGCGTTTGTGCGTTTTTTCCCGCGCGTGTGACAAGCGTTTTTCCCGCGCGTGAAAAAAAACCTGATGCCTCAACGACATTCACCTGTGACAGCCAACTAATATATAAACCCCCATCATGCATTTTATTCATGGGCAGCTCCATTTTTTTGGATGGTTGTTTGTCGTGTGGTTGGTGTGTGTGTATTTGATAGTAGATTTTCCTTGACAGGATGTCCACTTTCTCCATTTCATCCACTGACCATGTCTTCCTGCACTGACTGCTCTCACGCTTTTTTGAGATCAGCCTGAAATGATAGAGGATGAACCGCGGAGGAAGCATATGTGGGTACATCCTATCGTTTCGCAGCGGGCCAGCAAAGGTGTATTTATAGGATTGTAATCTGAACTCCGGGCGCACCCTCAAAAGTTTTTCAGATATTGCCGCATGTCGGTGTCAACATTTGATCTGCTGTTGGGGGAGTTGAGTCCTACCTTAACTTTCCAGGACACCAATATGCGGAGGAGTGTGTCCCCAGAGGAACGTCTTATTATTACCTTGAGGTGAGTACAAAAAAATTCTATATAATACTTATAGGACCCACTGTTTTCAAATACATGGTAGTTTAGTCAAAGGCATATGTATGTTTAATTGTTAGATTTTACAGCATAAGTATGGTAAAACGTTAGACATGTAGTTTAAAAGTTCAAGAGATTTGTATTCCTCAAGTATGGGTGCTTAAAATATTCACACCAGGGATTAAGTATTCAAATGAAGCTTGTAATGATGAGGACACTTCCACCTGTGTGTATATGTGAATTCTCTTAAACTATTTTCAACTAAATGTTTGGCCTTTTATCTGATTGTAAATCAATCTAAATTATGGCTTTCAAATGTACCTTTATGTATACTTTACATACACATTGTCATTAAAGAAGGTCAAGTAATGTACTTGATTTGTAAATCACTGCTGTACACAGTATTAATAATGTTTATTTTCCCTTTTCAGATATCTGGCGACTGGAACTTCTTTTTCGGCTTTGCATTTTGATTTTCGCATGGGGACATCCACAATTGCTGGCGTGGTACGGGCTACATGTTCCGCCATTTGGTCGACACTGAAGGCTTCAGTGCTGCCGCATCCAACCAGGCAGCAGTGGCTAGATATATCCCAGGGCTTCCTGGAGAGGGCTCAGGGTCCCAATACTATTATTATAAGCAGTTTTTTTCTGTGGTTTTGTTGGCCTTGGCTGACACAAACTACAGGTTTATAATTGTAGATATTGGGTCCTATGGAAGTTCTGCAGATGCTCGCATCTTCAGGGCTTCCAGAATGGGTCGGTGGCTTCAGTCCGACCAACTGGACGTACCACAGCCAGCAAACCTTTTCTGGCTCTACTGGGCCACCAGCGCCTTATGTAGTTGTAGGGGATGAGGGATTTGCCCTTTCAAGCCACCTCATGCGTCCTTTCCCTCGACGAGGTTTGGATGGCAAGAGGCGCAATTTTAATTTTCGGTTAAGTAGAGCCAGAGGTATGTGGAGTGTGCCTTCGGGATTTTTTCTAATAAATGGCGGGTTTTCCAGTCGGCCATCCAGCTTGCGCCTCAAAATGTCAATGTGGTCATCAAGGCGTGTGTAGTGCTGCACAACTATATACGCATCTATGAGGCCACACCCGATAAAGACGCACAAGTTTACAGTCCACCATCAGGAGGAGAGGCAGTACTACTTGGACGATCTGGATATGCTGGACTGAGAGTGAGGGATTTATTCTCCGATTATTTTATGTCCCATATGGGATCATTACCTTTGCACCAGTAGTCCGATCCTAATGGATGTTTTCTTTTTTTGTCTGAACCAGGATGGTTATTCTTTAGTTAGTATCTTAATTTTTTAGTTAGGGACTCGCAAGATAATGAGGACCCTTGACGTGGGTTGCGAGCTTACATATTTTGCTACCAAATAGTGTCAACCACATGGTATGTGAAATATGTACTAATACCTCATATCTATTTTTGTAAAATGATTATATGTATAATACTGAGTTAAATAAAAGTGTTATATTGATTATATGGTGTTCTAGGACTATAGATTTGTTGGTCTAACATGTTCTGTATATATGTGTAATAAAAAATACTTAGTCAAAATAGGTAGGACCTACATTTTGAACTAAAAACCCCTAAAATTTAAAGTAGTGAATGTCAGTGTTTGTGTGCGAAATTAACAATTCATATGTGTAATATGTGGTTACTAATGTTTATAATTTTTTTTATATCTAAATATTGTGTTATGTGTATCTGTATGCGCAATAAAATCAAATCTGCAACATTAGAAACGTTAAAAAAAAGTGTTTTATTGCACACAATTTCAAAAAATAAACTCTGTTATATTTAAATAATATTATTTATATCAAAAGATAGCTATACATTTTCATAATGCCTGGATGGCGTGGAAGGTCCCTGATAAGGAGGGGCTGAGTATTGGGAAGGGCCAGCTTGGTTAGTTGTTTGCCCCTCATAAGGAGTTCCGGAATATTGCCTCTGGGAAAAGGTTCCGGAATATTGCCCCTGGGAAGAGGTTCCGGAATATTGCCCCTGGGAAGGTGGGGCGGAATATTGGCCCTGGGAAGAGGTTCCGGAATATTGCCCCTGGGAAGAGGTTCCGGAATATTGCCCCTGGGAAGGTGGGGCGGAATATTGGCCCTGGGAAGGAGCCCTAGAATATTGGGCCTTGGAAGGGGGCCCTAGGCATTGTGGTGGGCCATAATGATCCCTGGGGGGGGGGCAATTGTTGTTGAACCTGTAACGGCTGTGATTCTGTGGGGTTGTTTGGGACAAACAGTTGCCCATAGCGGCGCAGATTATCTAGGGTATCGTGCATAAGAGAGGGATCATTTGGGGGAGTTGCTAGCTCCAGAACGATCTGGAGAGAAGTTCTCATTCGTAATACACCTTCTGGAGGTAGCTGCCGCATATAATGGGCCAGACTATGGGCAAACATGTCATGATGATCCTCATTGCGGGCTCTAGATAAATAATCCAGAACTTGGACATTTATGTTCGAGTCGGCAGGAGAATTTGCCCGTCGCCTGGACCTGCTGGGTAGAGCCAGAGGGGGAGGGGGATTCAGCTCCCGATGCTGCAGGAGGCTCGGAAGGTGCTGGTCTGGGTCCAGGAAGAGTCTCCCGCTGGGCCGCTGTCGTCTCCTCCTCACAAGCGCTCGAATGTTGTGGAGCCGAATCATCACCTTCCTCCTCTAGGTTGTCCTCCGTTCTACAAAATTAATAAAATACATGACTATTAAAAATAATCCTTGCACATATACCTGTCATGAGCTACACAAACTACATTTGTCACATAGTACTAACTGGCCCAACAAATATAAGACATATGTGGTTATTGGGGTAGCAGGGATAAACCACACACTCTGAAATAGAATGTCTATACTCATCGTCTTATCTTTAACCAAAGCAAATTTAAAAACTAACGCATTCCGCTTTTTTACACATTTAGTAGACATCTTATGTCCCCTAGAGCATATGGGTTAACCCAGCTACATCAGTAACCTAACTATCAAGACCATCTATCTTACTCCACTTGCCATTTAATCATGCTACTTTTGGTTAAGAAAGGAGCAATGTGAATGGTTGCTATTGCCAACTATGACATTTCACGTTGATCATTACCAACCATTCACAGTACATTAAAATTCTACATACAGTGCATATAGCTTCACATGTTGTGGACAGTGTATATAATGGACTTACGGACGCAGCTTCATGACAGCGCGCAGGAACATCAGCTGCTCCCGGAAGAGGTAGGGTCTTTTCTTGGGGGGACCAGCCCCGCCAACGATTCTTGACCTCTTCAACTGGTAATACAAATACAAGAAAGGAACATGTATCAATTTCTAAAGTGATAGGTACTCTAACATATAACAAGGCCTATATACTAGGTACACTAACGTATAACAAGGCCTATATACTAGGGAGGACAGCATGGATCAAACATGTATACATTGTTTACTTACTTAAATTCTTTCTGCTTTGCCCTTTGGTTGTTTCCAATATGGTTCCAAACAGATCCCGGGTAACCTTCACCCAGGCAGCGTCCTTCTTGTATCTTTCCTGATACTCAGCACACCGAAAATCCCACAGGCAGGGCTTGTCCTGCACCAGGACAATCCGTTTTCCCACGTCCATGGCGCGTGGAATTTTCGGCATTTTGTCGAATATAGGCTCCGCAAGGGCTTGGAAATGCTGCAGCCAACCAATCCCTCATGTGCTGCCACAAACCAGACGCTGCCAAACACTGAGAAACTTACTACTTCCTGTATTATATAGATCCCAGAAGTGTTGCTAGGTTACTTGCGTGAAAAACGCAACGCAACGCAACACTGTGTATCCGGATGCATTGCGTTTTTCACGCAGCCCCATTCACTTCTATGGGGCCTGTGTCGCGTGAAAATCGCACAATATAGAGCATGCTGCGATTTTCACGCAACGCATAAGTGATGCGTGAAAATCACCGCTCATGTGCACAGCCCCATAGAAATGAATGGGTCAGGAATCAGTGCGGGCGCTATCCTTTCACCTCATGCATCGTATCCGCGCGGAATACTCGCCCGTGTGAAAGGGGCCTTAGAGACTTCTCTTAGCGAACTTGCAATGCCTCAGGCTCTTGTTTTTCTCCCATCTCTGTTTCAATTTCATGTTTAAGTTTTATGGTTCGCGGTGGTTAGTGTTTTATGTATGCACGTGCTTCGGATGACTAATGTCTATATTTTCAACGCCTGTTGGCAGTTATGTTCCTTAGGCCACCTTCTAGCCAATCCAATCATTCAAGTCTCTGCATATCCTATCAGGTCCGGCTTACGTTTTAATTACTTATCGTCACCGCAACGTCATTCATCTGGCTTCGGGGGCCTCTGGTTTCGGGGGCCCTATGACTGATCCGGCCTCATGGCTCCGGGGGCCCCATGACCATTTTTCATGTTTTGTTTGTTAGGGGTACAACATGGTTGTAGGCTGGTTAGTGTCCCAGGTTTGCTGTTGTAGGGGGTCATGGATATGCGAGTCCCCAAGGCATTCTGGTGCTGCATAAGTGGTTTAAAAAAATAAACCCGAGTGGCTCTTCGCTTATAGGACCTCATGATGGGCACCGACACTTGTAGTTTGCACGGCCATCTGATACTTTTTTCCGCCATAAGAGTCTCGCACGCATGGCTCCTCCGATAAGAGACTCGCACGAGTGGCTGTTCGCTTATAGGACCTCGCGACTAGCATCGTCATTCGCAGTTCGCACGGCCATCTGATACTTTTTTCCGCCATAAGAGACTCGCACGCATGGCTCCCGCCATAAGGGACTCGCACCATGGCTCCTGCCATAAGGGACTCGCACGCATGGCTCCCACCATAAGCGCCTCGCTGGAGTGACTCTTGGCTTAGAGGATTTCACAATTGTCATCGACATTGGTAGGTCATACGGCCATCTGATACTATTTTCCATGGCACACCTTTCAGAAGTTTGCTTTTGTTCATTTATATTTTACAGATTAGGACTTGAGGTTAATTTCAGCCTCATTTCATTAAGAAGCTTTACCCCATGTCATTGTCTTTCCAGGTTATCGAGTCCCGGTTGATTACTAAACCCGTCGGGTTAAGCCCCAATCTTATCCCCAGCCGTCCTCAATTCTAAGGTTCGCACCCCGGCGGCTGCCCGGCCCAATGGGTCCCTGGTGGTTGCTTCGGCCCAATGGCTTCAGGGGTCCGACCAATGGTTGTCTGTCCACCTGTGCAGCTATGCTTTTGGTTTTGAATGACACATCTTTATCTGCTTGCCAGCTTATGTTATTTAGGTTTCATTTTAGTTAATGTCCGTTATTATCTCCATTTTCCCATCGTCTTTTCAGGTCATGCAGTTGAATTCATGTTGGGGGTCACCTTCCACGTCGGCCAGGTCTTCGCCTTGCATGTTATTCAGGCCACGTAGTTTATCTTAGGTATCGCCTACCACATCGGTCAGGCTCATGGTTTAATTTCACCTGCACCTTATTCAGTTCCCTTATTATAGTCATAATTTCATGATAAAAAAAAAGAACTCTGCCCCATGGCTTCGGGGGCCCGATGACTGCAGGAACGTTACGGATTTTATTGTGATATGCCTATTGTCTACCATTGTTTGTGAGTAGAATAAAACCTTTTTATACCAACTACTAAGAGGGTACGTCACTATATGCCGATTATCTAACCCTGCAGAGGAGGCGGTCTGAGGAGGATCGAAGCCTTTGAGAGAGGAAGATAGAGGCTAATACCCTGATTCAATGTTCTCATTCTGTTTACGCCAAATTCGGATTTGAATGTCTCAACAGAAATCGAGACACATCAGACCAGGCAACATTTTTCCAGTCTTCAACAGTCCAATTTTGGTGAGCTCATGCAAATTGTAGCCTCTTTTTTCTATTTGTAGTGGAGATGAGAGGTACCCGGTGGGGTCTTCTGCTGTTGTAGCCCATCTGCCTCAAGGTTGTGCGTGTTGTGGCTTCACAAATGCTTTGCTGCATACCTCGGTTGTAACGAGTGGTTATTTCAGTCAACGTTGCTCTTCTATCAGCTTGAATCAGTCGGCCCATTCTCCTCTGACCTCTAGCATCCACAAGGCATTTTTGCCCACAGGACTGCCGCATACTGGATGTTTTTCCCTTTTCACACCATTCTTTGTAAACCCTAGAAATGTTTGTGCGTAAAAATCCCAGTAACTGAGCAGATTGTGAAATACTCAGACCGGCCCGTCTGGCACCAACAACCATGCCACGCTCAAAATTGCTTAAATCACCTTTCTTTCCCATTCTGACATTCAGTTTGGAGTTCAGGAGATTGTCTTGACCAGGACCACCCCCCTAAATGCATAGAAGCAACTGCCATGTGATTGGTTGACTAGATAATTGCATTAATGAGAAATAGAACAGGTGTTCCTAATAATTCTTTAGGTGAGTGTAGTTCTCTTGATACAGAACTCTTCTCTCAACATGGCTTTATGCAGATTGGTAGCCAACACTAACAGACCTGCCTCTCCTGGGCATAATTTAATTTTACAATATTTGGGCATTGTAGGAACCAGCCATTATAGTATGGGCAGGGAGAGCTTAATCTAAAACTAGGCAATTTAGACATCCGATTTGATGGTATCTTTATCTAGCTCGATTTCGATATGCCATATTGTTGAACTTTGCAATATGTTTAAAATGACTAATTGACATGATGCAAGTGGAAGGTGGGTAAATCACCATTTGGGCAAGATACCTAAAAAAATGTTTAACCAGCAGTACCATTTAAGGAGCAAGTATGTTTCCTTCTACCCATGCAGCCATATTGGGGGTTTACCTGAAAGGCCCTTGAAGATGGGCAGCCTCTTTACATATTTTTATGAAAATCAACAATATATTTAAATACTGTATTAATGTATTTTTCTTTTATCAGTTTAATTTTTCTGAAGTTGAACAGGAAGTATCCTCGAGAAATGAACAACCTGCAAGGAAAAATTTAGATCCCTGTTTGTAAATTTTAATTATATCTCATTGCTTTGTGAATCTTCACAAACATTGTTAGATTGCTAATACATACAGATGATAGAATATATTCTAAAAGTATTGATTTCGTTAAAGATTTCTCAACTACTATATTTCCAAATGAAGCTCTAGTTTTGGCAATTTGCTAGACACAAAATGGCATCAGAACACTAGCGAGGGAAACGCGACCGGAAAGATAAAAAGAGAAGATCACATGACCCTGGGCGGGAATGCATGCAGCAGGCTTGCCCACAATGTATTTCAGTCAATCAAAAGGGAGGATATTGACTACTCAATCAGACACTATGTTAGCTCCAAAGTAGAGAAGTCATTCTGAGCTCAGCTACATATATGGTAGGACATGCCTTTCAAAGATGCAGTAATTAGGCTACGCTCACATCTCTGGTTTAACTCCGGCAGTATGTTCCAGCAGAGGATCCTCATTGCGGAGGATTTTTTTGGTCGGATAATCGATAATGAGCTTTGTTATGAACACTAGTTGGCGATTATCTATCAGTGTAATACAACCACTGATAGCCCAATGAACAAGCAAACGCTTGATATCGGAAAATATAAAAAAAAAATTGGGGGGAAATTCAATATTTTATTTGTAAAGAAGCCAATTGACATGATAAACAAATACAGTATAACATGTTCGTTATTAGGTCTCCGGTTCTAACTTGTGACAAAGCTGTCCAAACCCCAGGGCGGCCTTCCACTGTGAGGCCTAGCAGATCCTGAAGGAGATTACCTGGCATCAAGGGAGATGGGAGTGGAGTCAGGACTCCGCCTAGAGTCTTCCACGTTTCGCATATACCCTTTAGCATGGGATCTAAATCTGTCGCCTTGTGCATGGTTTTATTAGGTAGCCACAGAAGGCTCTGGAATAACGGGCCTGCGCTATATTTGTATATGTCCTTAACATCAATTTGTCTTTTTGGCTCCAACAGTTACAGCCAACTATTTCGTTGTATGGCCTTGTAGTACATGGTCACAGCTGGCAGTCCCAGCCCCCCTCACCTCTGTGTCTAGTCATGATATTATATGGAATGTGAGGTCTCCTTCCGTTCCACAGGTATCTAGCGAACATCTTTTTAATGTCTAGGAAGAACTTTAATGGTACATGTATGGGGATCATTTGTAATGTGTACATGATTTTGGTTAGTACATATGCCTTAATGACATTCTTCCTACACATCCACGACATGAAATTGCATATTATATTTCTGCAGGAGTTGCCAGATATATTCTAGAAGGGGTGAACAGTTGTATTTATATAGATCATTGAGACAGCTTGGGATCCGTATCCCAAGATATTTTATTAGTCCTAAGGACCAGTGAAAGGGTAATATAGCCTTTAACCGAGCCACATGTGCATCTGGTAAAGTAATGTTCAATATATATGATTTGGTGTGGTTCACTTTAAAATACGAGGGCCCACCAAACTCTTCTATCTTTTGTTTCCAAAAGACCCATCCTCTCACTTGGATTCGTCAACAGGAATAATAAGTAATCTGCAAATGCTGTACACTTTTGCTCTCTTGTCCCATACCTAATCCCTGACATTTCACTAGTCTGTCTAACCGACTGTATCAGCGTCTATGCTATCAGGATAAACAAGGAAGGGGAAAGGGGGCACCCCTGCCTGGTCCCATTTGTGATTTTAAATTTCGTAGAGAGCGTGCCATTTACTCTCAGCCTGACATGGGGTTGAACGTACAGGGTAAATATCGACTGGATAAAGGGATCTGGATTGGCGAACTTTCTCCGGGTCAATCTTATGAAGTCCCAATTAACCCTGTTGAACGCCTTCTCAGCATCTATGCCCAGTAACACCAGCAGAATTTTTTTTGTACGCGCCAGGTTAATGGTATGGAATATTCTATGAAAATTGTCCCTCCTCTCCCTACTGCTGACAAACCCTGATTGTTCATATCCTATCAGAGAGGGTAATACGTTGCCTTACCTGACGACTAATACCTTTCCCGAGATCTTTAGACCCATATTTTACTGGGATATTGGCCTATAGTTGTCACAATTCTGTGAGTTTTTCCCTTCTTTGTGTATTAAAGTCACATACGCATTATTCCTGTGTTTGTCTGGTGAATGAACCTCCCTGTAATAATGCATTACATACTTTGGTGAATCTGGGGATGAGGATCTTCTGGAAATTCTTATAGTACAGTAAGGGGAGGCCGTCTGGGCCCGGGAAAGCTATGTATTATCTGTCTTACTTCTGCGTGTGTAGTAGGGTTGGTTAACCCCTTTCCCTCCGCAATCCGTCTATATACGTGATAACTACACATGCCCCGTGCAGTTATCACGTGTATAGACGTCGGGAGCCTTAAAGAGAGGAAGCGCTGCTTCACTGCTCTCTGCAGCGCTTTCCCGCAATGTACCCTGCTTCCTTCTTCTGCCCAGTGATAACCGAGCCTTTAGCATCGGTTTCTGGGCAGAATAGTATCTGTTGACCATCACGATTTTTGTCCAATCGTGGTGGATATATTGCTTACATGAACCGGCGCTCCCCTTGCTTTTTTTTCAGCCTCCTCCTGCCTCCGCCTCCGCCTCCCTCCTTGCAAATAAAGACATACCTAAGATCTCCCCTGCTTTCTTCTTCTGCCCAGTGATAACCGAGCCTTTAGCATCGGTTTCTGGGCAGAGTAGTTTCTGTTGACCACCATGATTGTCCAATCGTGGTGGTTAAATGTTTACATGACCCAGCGCTCCTGTCCTTATTTCAGCCCCCTTCTCCTTCTTCCTCCTTCACTTCACAGCGATCCAGTGAAGGAGGACTGAAGAAGACACAGTGTGACACTTCTCTATATATATTTATACATAGTATATAGATATATTATCTCCATATTATCTATCATTTGCCCCAACCAGATTAGTCAGGTAGGAAAAAAAAAATACATATGAAAAGATATTTCTATAAGGGCATATATATATACACACACACACACGTCACATCCAGGTAAATTGAAAAAAGTGGTGTCCTTTAGTGATGTTTCAGTTCTCTTACTGGAATATAATCTGCTTAGTACCAGATTTCTCAGTTTATCTGGATGTGACGCTGATTTTCTTTCTTTTTTATACAGCAGATAATTGGTAAGGCACACGATTTATTCCTACACTGAGAGTGCTGCCCTAATTTTATATATATATAATTTTTTTTTTACTAACTTGATTAGGCAGGTATGGAAAAAAAAATGACAGACAGAGTGACAGCAGTTTAGGTGGGATCAACCATCTGACAGTTAAGTCCCATTCACACATCCGTGTCCATGCTCAAATCCGTGAAAATGTGGTCAGTGATGCATCCATAAAGGATCCGTCTTATTTTTTTCTTTCTAATGATCCACGAAACACGGACGGCATCCTGCACACTTGCATGGAACACTGATGTGTGAATGAGGCTTTAGAGAAAAAAAAAAAGCCGTACAATATCCAATTTCAGTGAAAAGAGTAGTTTCCTTTATTCATCCATATAGCTGGTGAATAAAGGGCACTACTTTCTTCACTAAAGTTGGATGTGCTGCGGTTTCTTTTTCTTATATAATACACCATTCAGTGTTCCTGTATACAATACATTCCAGAACTGTAAGGCTGAGTTCACACTTCAGTTATTTGATCAGTGATTTTATCTCAAGACACGGAGGCTCATATTGCTTAACCCTTTCTTTACTACACACAACAGCAGCAAAGATTTCAACAACAAAATCAGCCAATGGGCACACAGCCCTCCCCCTTAGTCACAGTATAAAGGGAGTACCCCTCAAGTCCTTCCTCCTCTTTCTTTGCTGCTGCACAAGTTAAGTATTCCACCCTCCTGCTTGCAGGGGTTGGTGGTTTTTGTATTTATACAGATATTGTTTTCCCCCTTTTTTCACCTTGTATTAAGGTTATAGGTTTTATTCCCCCCTTTTTTGCTAATTTCGACCTTTATGCGGTCTTATCTTTAGTTTTTACCGAACTTTAGTTTTGCATTCTATCCCATATTTTCCCCTTGTTGCTCCGATTTACCCTCCGTTCGTACGTTCGGGGGTCGGCGATATTGTTTGTTTGTTTTCTTCTGCGCTTACCCTCTGGGTCCCGTTTTCACCGCTGTCCCATACGTCCGAGATCTCGCGATTATTCGCGGGATCTCGGGCCTCTTCGCTTCCTGGTTTATGCCGCTGGTTCCCGCCGCCTCTGCTGTTGCGCCCGAGATCTCGCGAGATTTCGGACGCCACCATCTCAGTAACACCGCACCACTGTGCTCATTCGGTGGGCGGTCTCTCCAGCGGCAGCATCATCGGAACGGCGGCTCCCATACTGTAGGGTGACTAACCCTGCATAGTTAATTAGCTACCTTAGGGACAGTTTACTGTAAGCTTTGGCCCTTATTCTTAGGGTCTCTAGCTATCGCCTCAGGCTCTTTCTGCCCTATTAATCTCCACTATGTCCTCCCAGAAGGCCCCACCTTCAGTCCTGGGGACCCCTTCTCCTGGGGACTCCCCCTTTCCCCCTCAGAATATGGGGATTATACCAACTACAGGAGGATCTATTCCTGTATCTACTGACACTCAGGCCCTGACTCTTCAGAGATCTATCTCTGAGGCCATTATTTCAGCCATGGGTTCAATGTCCTCAGTTTTGACGCACTCTATCTCCCAGGTGCTCATAGCTAATACTTCATCATCAGTGGTTCCTAACCCCACTCCTATACCAGCCCCTAATGCCTCCAGAAACTATATGAATGATGGCCTTGTCCCATCCAATGACAGCGCGCTCCGGCCGCGCAAAAGAGCCTGTCCGCGCCAGGCAGAAAAAGCACGGCATTGGAAATCTGCCCGGTCCCAACCCGAGCTAAATTCTGATTCTAATGGAGAATCTGAGGAGGAGGCTTTGATGGAATCTTATAATGATTCTGAGGATTTAGACGATGATGCGTCACCTGTCCAGGGGACATCTGTCTCCTTTTCATCGTTACCCTGACAACCGTTGGAGGTCGACCCGGGCCAATCCGTTTCCCTTATGGATCCGGCAGGGGACGCGCTTTTTGACCTGGACTCCCTACATCACCCCACGTTGCCAATTATCTGGAGTCCATGGTCCGTAAGCCCCTTAGCAAAGAGGCACGAAACAAACTCCGGCGGAATGCCCTCGCCCGGCGATACCTAATAAGGTATGCGAGACGCCGGTCGTAGACCCAAAGATGGTCCAATTCCTGTCCAAAACAGGATTTAGCCCTAAGAGAGGCCTAGACTCGGCCCTTAAAGCTTGTCAGGACAAGCTATTAGATATTATGGGGTCCCTGACAAAAATCTTTGATTTGGCGGAATCCGCCAAGGCTGAAGGCCAAATGGTCGACCCGGAGGAACTCCGTGGTTGGGCCCAAAGAGCCATTTGCATGGCAGGTAATGCAAACACCTCCCTGAGTATCGAACGGCGCAAAGCCATTCTGTTAAAAATCGAGCCTAAACTGACTAATATGACTCTGTCAGAATCAGGTAAGGATGCCCAAGGTTTCCTCTTTGGGGATCCCTTCATTAAAGAACTGGGGAAGTTTGTAGGGACCTTTACCGCTTTGGATAAAGCCCAAACGTCAATGCGTAGGGTATTCAGTGGTAGGGTTTCTACCAGGGCCGGCAGTACCAGGGGCCGTCTGTCCGGCCGTTCCTCTTTCCAGACCCGAGGTTCGGGTCGAGGCTCCTTCTCGTCCTACCGCCCACCTACCCACGATCAGAGACACCAACCGTCTTTCTTCCCTTCCCGTGGTGCTTCCGGACGTGGAAGACCATACAGAGGAAACCCAAGCTTCAGACGCCCATTTGGTAAGTCTACCTCCTCTTCTCCCTTTTTCGGAAAGTTATGTAGGGGGCAGACTCCAACATTTTATTCATGCTTGGACGTTCATTACCAACGACCCTTGGGTATTGTCCACAGTTCGGGGTTTCCACATAGAGCTAGTCGCTCCCCCCGTGTTTCCATCTCCGCTTCTCCCCACGTTCCGTTCTCAAGAATCTCAGAGCCTCATAGACGTGGAATTACAGGCTTTGTATCTCAAGGGAGCAGTAGAGCCGGCCCCTCTCAGTCACAACGGGGTGATCAGCAGTATTTTCCTGGTGGAGAAGAAGGGAGGCCAATTCCGTCCCGTCATCAATCTCAAGGCTCTCAATGCATTCGTCAAGTACAGGCATTTCAAGATGGAGGGTATCCATCTCCTAAGGGACATGCTGCTACCCGGGGACTGGATGGCCAAGTTAGACCTCAAGGATGCATACTTGACGGTTCTGATAGCACCTCCCTCCAGGGATCTTCTGTGTTTCCTCTGGCAGGGGACGGTATGGCGCTACTCGTGCCTTCCCTTCGGTCTCTCGTCCGCCCCCTGGTGTTTTACCAAACTGATGCGTCCGGTAGTGGAGTGGCTCCGCTATCGGGGGGTGAGACTCATAATCTATCTGGACGATATTCTGATTATGGCTGCGACCGTGTCTCTCTACTGTCCCACCTTCAGATGTCGATTCAGCTGCTTTCCGCTCTAGGCTTCATTATCAACCACGAGAAGTCTTGTCTAATTCCTTCTCAGTCCATGGAGTTTCTCGGATTCCAGTTGGACTCTCTGTCATTGACTCTCAGTCTTCCCCCTACGAAGGTGCGTTCGATCCGCAAGGAGTTACGTCGCACTCTATCCCTACCACAGATTTCCCTGCGTCATTTGGCCAGAGTGATAGATCTCTTGTCATCTTCCATTCAGGCTATCTTTCCAGCTCCCCTACATTATCGGGCCCTTCAGCGCCTCAAAATCGCACACCTACATGCCGGTGCTTCTTATGCAGATCTGATCTCCTTGGATCCAGAAACAAGGGACGAGTTGGAATGGTGGATTGCCAACCTCTCTGCCTGGAATGGCAGGGCTCTGTTTGGCCCACAGTCGGACGCCAGCCTTCACGGTTGGGGCGCCCATTGCGAGGGTGTTTCCACGGGAGGTCCTTGGTCCACAGCAGAGTCCCACTTACACATCAATGCTCTGGAGCTTCTGGCGGGTTCCTTTGCGATTCGCAGCTTCACCAGTGGGAGGGCCAAGGCATGTATTCGCCTTCGGATGGACAATGTCTCGGCCGTCCGTTACATCAATTCCATGGGAGGTACCCGTTCGACGATGTTGACACACCTGGCCAAGGATTTCTGGGATTATTGCCTCTCCAACAGAGTATCGGTAGTGGCGGAATACCTTCCAGGATTACACAACACGCTGGCCGATTGGAACTCACGCTACATCTCAGACGCCAGCGACTGGAGGTTAGATGGGGAGATCTTTTCTACCATCGAATCTCGTTGGGGCCCGTTTTCGATCGACCTTTTCGCATCACGCTGGAACGCCCGTATTCCCAGATACTTCAGTTGGAGACCGGACCCGGCCGCGGAGGCAGTGGATGCGTTTCTTCAGCAATGGTCGGAGGAACGTGATGTATGCATTCCCACCGTTTTCGTTGATTCCTCGGATTTTGGCCAAGATACGCCTGCAAGCTTCAGAACTGGTTCTGATACTTCCCTTTTGGAGCACTCAGTCGTGGTTCCCTCAGCTTTTGGAACTTCTGGTGGAGATTCCCCTGTTACTTCCTCTCCGGACATCGCTGCTTCTGGACCCGCTGAATCAACCTCATCCGCTGGTGCTGGAGGGGTCCCTACGTCTTCTGGCCTGCAGAGTGTCGGGTTGTCCTGGCAGACCGAGGGACTTTCGGAGACGGCTATCTTCCTGTTGGAGAGTGCGTGGGCCCCGGGAACCAGAAGAGCCTATAGGACAGCTTGGCGAGCTTGGGCTGGTTGGTGCCTCCTTCAGAACCTGGATCCCACTACGGCCGCTGTAGGCCAGGTGGTTCAGTTTCTCAGTTCCCTTTACGAAGAAGGTAAAGCATATCGCACGATAAATGTATTTCGATCGGCCATTTCCTCCGGACATAGGGGATTTGATGGTTGTTCTGCTGGTCGTCATCCTCTAGTGTGCCGATTGCTTAAGGGCTCTCGTTTTGCACGGCCCCCCAGACCTCGGTTTTCTAGCTCTTGGGACGTTTCATCCGTTTTATCTTTCCTTTCGGCCTGGCACGCCAATGAGGAATTGTGCCTTCGCCAGTTGTCGGCCAAATTGGTTACTCTATTTTGCCTGATTTCTTGTAAGAGGGTTTCTGATGTCCGGGCATTAGATCATGACGCCCGGTCTTTCACTCCGGAGGGTGTAACTTTTAATATTTCCCGGCGTACCAAAATTAATATCACGTCAGTGTCTTATCCCACTTTTCCTTCTTCAGTGGCGCTCTGTCCGGTCGCATGTCTGAGGGAATACGAGTCCAGAACTCGGTCCCTAAGATCCTCTTCTGCTTCTCAGTTGTTTATTTCTTTCCGTAGGCCTTTTGCCCCGGTGGCCGCTGTTACTCTGTCGCGTTGGGTGAAGTGGATTTTGTCTCTCTCTGGTATTGACACTTCCATTTTTACGGCGCATTCTGTTCGTGGCGCTTTTGCGACTTCTTTGACTCTGTCTGGTGCGCGCCTGGAGGACGTCATGAAGTTGGCTGACTGGTCGCGTGTCTCCACGTTTAGGTAATTTTACTTTAGACCGGATCCGCATGTTTTCGCTTCTTTTGTGAATCGACTTTAAACTAGCAATATGAGCCTCCGTGTCTTGAGATAAAATTTAATGATTTTCCTAAAATATGACGTAAAGTCATGATTTTATGAAAGACATGGAGGCAAGTATTGCCCCGCCCATGTGTTTATCCCTCCCTGGGGTTATGTGATATGTTTTTGGTGTTATTGATTTATTTGTTTGTCATGATTGTTATTTATGTTTATCGTGAATATTGTTAAATTATTAATGTTTTCCTGTCATGTCTGGCACTACCTGATGTTAATAGAACTCACGCTTTGCGTTTCTGGCTATTATCTGTTTTGTTTCTTTTAAGGTTGACCTCATCGAGTCAGTGAAGAGTTGAGACGGTCTTCTGCAGTTTCTGTTTGACGCCATTCCTTCAAGGCGGTTGTTCAAGATGTGTTGGACCGGTCGTTGGAGTTGTCCTGGTTCCGGTTGTTCCAGTTTATTTCATTGGTGGAGTTGTAAAGATAAAGAAAGAGGAGGAAGGACTTGAGGGGTACTCCCTTTATACTGTGACTAAGGGGGAGGGCTGTGTGCCCATTGGCTGATTTTGTTGTTGAAATCTTTGCTGCTGTTGTGTGTAGTAAAGAAAGGGTTAAGCAATACTCGCCTCCGTGTCTTACATAAAATCATGACTTTACGTCATATTTTAGGAAAATCATTCAATTTCCATAAGTTATTGTGAGCCAAAACTAGTAGTGATGCCTCCTCAGAGATCAGGTATGATGGAAAGATTTGCACCTAGTTTTGGCTCACAATAACTGATGGAAATAATTGACCAAACGTCACATAGGGCTAATAAGTTTGCGGGGGGGGGGGGGGGGGGGGTCACTCACATAAGAGTTTTGATTTCCGTATAACATGGTTATAATGAAAAATTACAGAATTGGTATAACGGAAAACAAAAGAAAAACTTTCTGTTTAAATCCATCCTAATATAGTTAAATAAGGAATAAATAATAGTGTGTTCGCTGATAGTTATTTTTAAAATTTTATTTCAGAAATATGTCTCAGAAACAGTACAGTGCAGATGAGGCTTACGAACTGCTGTGCTTAGACAGTGAGCTGTCTGATAATGCTGATAGTGATGTCAGTTTCTGTGGTTTTGAGGAGAGCGACACAGAGAGCTCTGACAGTAGTGTGCACGCTGGACGATTATCAAAGAGGTGCAGAACCACCAAACCACAAAATTCAGACACGCCTAGCACCAGCAGAGATGTCACAACTACAAGTGTACTAAGTTCAGACACGCCTAGCACCAGCAGAGTTATACCAACTTCCAGCAGAGAGGCACAAGTGCCTGAAACGCTCCCTCAAATTGCCTCTCTGAATTGGCAACCCCCAAGTACAGGCATCCCGTTTGTCCCAGAATTTAATGCTGTACCGGGTATTACACTGGATGTAACTGGATTTGACCCACTACAGTTTTTTCAGCTGTTTTTACCGGACGACCTTTTTGTAAAAGAGACAAATTTATATGGTGCTCAATATATTTCAAATAACCCCTCCTCTTACTATGCCCGGCCTGGACAATGGACACCCACAAATGTGGAAGAAATGAAAAAAATTTTGGCCTTAACATTTGCAATGGGTATCGTAAAAAAAAAACTACAATACGGTCTTATTGGGAGGCAAGTCCCATCCATAGCACCCCAAGTGTTTTACAACTGTTATGTCCAGACAGCGATATGAAATACTCCTCAAGTTCTTCCATTTCAATGACAACAGTCAGTGCCCCTCAAATTCTTCTCTGGATTACGACCGGTTATATAAAATTAGGCCGCTTCTAAATTATCTGTCAGAAAAATGTTTAACTGTTTATACCCCCTCTGAAAATGTCTCAGTTCATGAGTCACTTGTAAAATTTAAAGGAAGGTTACATTTCAAGCAATTCCTTCCATCCAAGCGGGCCAGATATGGCATCAAACTTTACAAGTTGTGTGAAAGCACAACAGGTTACACTTCTGCATTTCGAGTGTACCAAGGGAGGGACAGCGAATTAAACCCCCAAGGATGCCCAGCTGGTTTTGGAACAAATGGGTCCACTGTTACAAAAGGGATACAAATTATTTATAGACAATTATTAAACAAGTATTCCCCTTTTCCGGAGCCTGCAAAAAGCAAATACGGGAGCATGTGGCACATTCAGGTTTTCCACAATCCCTGCTGGCAAA
The DNA here is from genome assembly GCF_905171765.1 of Bufo bufo. Lineage (NCBI taxonomy): Eukaryota > Metazoa > Chordata > Amphibia > Anura > Bufonidae > Bufo > Bufo bufo. The sequence continues at coordinate 594,770,129 of NC_053392.1, forward strand.
AAAACTACAAAGAGGACAATCTGATGCCCTTCGTAGTGGCAACCTGCTGGCACTACGCTACAAGGACAGAAAATATGTACTTATGCTAAGTACGATTCACACAGAAGCCACAGTGCCAGTAAGAGAAAGGGGGTCAACCACCGATTAACAAAAACCGACTTGCATACTAGAATACAATAAGTACATGGGGGGCACTGACCTGTCTGATCAGGTACTTAAACCATACGAGGTAATGCACAAGTCCTATGTCTGGTATAAAAAGTTATCTATCTATTTGCTACAGGTGGCAATGTACAACTCCTATGTGCTGTACAAAAAGTCTGGGGGAACACAAACATTTCTTTGCTATCAAGAAATAGTTATTGAGAAATTAATGTACCCCATTAGAGGCCCCACCCTACCACTGGAAGCAGAAGAAATAAGGAGATTAGTTAAAAGGCACTTTATTGCAGCTATACCCCCAACAAGGAGGTGCCGTGTCTGCTCAAAAAGAGGCATCAGACGAGACACAAGATACTTTTGCCCTGACTGCCCCTCTCGGCCAGCACTGTGTATTGGAAACTGTTTTAAAGTGTATTATACATAGTGTTGAGCGCGAATATTCGAAAAGCGATTTTTTTTCGCGAATATCGCAATTTCGAGATTTCGCGAATATTTCGAATATAGTGCTATATATTCGTAAAAACGAATATTCGTATTTGTTTTTATTTTTTTAAACAAAATTACAGTACATATATAATTGATTGTTTCCCAAAGGTCCAAAAGCTCAGATCTTAGTCACATTGCCGAGAAAGTGATTGAGGTGCGAATCTTCGTAAGGCGATAATATTAGCGCATAGGCGAATATCTGCACTTGTCCCAGAACAGAGGCAAAGGGCTTTGCATTCATACTTTAGTGAATTGAGTTGCGAATCTTCGTAAGGCGATTATATAAGCGCACACGCGAATATCAGCACTTGTCCCCAGAACAGAGAGGCAAAGGCCTGTGCATTCATATAGTATAGCACCATATTCGCGAATATTTAGAACTTCGAAAAATTCGACTTACGAATATTCGTATTTTTTATTTTAGTTTCCACCGTACAGATTACATTGATCTGTACTCTGTCAACTACTTTCATCAGCCCCCACTGTATCTCGATTGTTTCCCAAAGGTCCAAAAGCTCAGATCTTAGTCACATTGCCAAGAAAGTGATTGAGGCGCGAAATTTCGTAATGCGATTTTATTAGCGCACATGCGAATACCGGCTCTTCGTGAGGACACTAATCCCTCCCTCATTTTAGATTGTGGGCCAATGAGAAGGAGTCCAACAGGTTAGCAACATCCCTAGCAACCAATCAGAAAGTTGCCCACCCCATTACTATATAAGATTTTGTCACGGCAGCCATTTTGTGCAGTTTCATGTGGTGGTGATTGAGAGAGGAGCTTGGAACTGTGCAGTGCTTTGCTTTTTTAAAAGCAAATTCTAAATCGAATTGTTTAATCTGATAGTGTTAGATAGGGTAGGTTAGTGTAGCTGATAGGTTAAAGATTAGGGTACAGAGTTAGGAGAAAAATAATAATTTATTTAGGTTAGTGAATAGATTAGTGTAGCTGATAGTTTCTAGTGCAGGGTGCAGGGTAGGGCCTAGTTAGGAGAAATAATCATTTATTTAGGTTAGTGAATAGATTAGCTGATAGTTTCTAGTGCAGAGTGCAGTGTAGGGCATAGTTAGGAGAAATATAATAATTTAGGTTAGTGAATAGTTAGCTGATAGTTTCTAGTGCAGAGTAGGGCATAGTTAGGAGAAATATAATAATTTATTTAGGTTAGTGAATAGATTAGTTAGGTGATAGTTTCTAGTGAAGGGTGTAGGTTAGTTATAGTGTAGGCTTTAGTTTTCCTTTATTACTGTTTAGTTTGTGTCGTGTCAGTGTCTACGTCCTTTGTTAGTTAAAAAAAAAAAAAAGACAAAAAAAAGTTTATTCGTTTTAGTGTTTTTCTTTTACTGGTTATTCGGTGTATTGTCCGCGTCAGTGTCTACGTCCTTTGTTAGTTAAAAAAAAAAAAAAGCCCAAAAAAAAGTTTTAGTTTTCGTTTATTACTGTTTAGTTTGTGTCGTGTCAGTGTCTACGTCCTTTGTTAGTTTAAAAAAAAAAAAAGACAAAAAAAAGTTTATTCGTTTTAGTGTTTTTCTTTTACTTGTTATTCGGTGTATTGTCCGCGTGGTTTTCTTTATTGTACGACAGTCCCCATCCCAATAAACTTTTTCTCAAAATCAAATTATATAATTAAATTTTTCTATAAATTCAAAAAATAAAAATAATGAGGTCTTCACAATCAAGCAGCAGGGGTAGGAGAGTAGTTGGTCCCAGTGCTGGACAGCTGCCAGCACGGGGCCGCTCCTCTACCCACCGAGGTGCGGACGCAGGTGTCAGGGGCGTCCGCCTTATTCGTGAATTTTTTGGGACTGGCAGCAGGAGAATTACCTCACAGGATGCCGAGGAAGTTATGTCTCTCGTGGCACAAGCCAGTGCCACAGAGTCCTCTGCCTCGGCTCCGAGCAGCAGCTGCACTTCGTCTCCTGCAGGACCAACCCCCAGCCCCCAAGAATCGTCCCTGCTCCTGTTTGACAGCGACAGTGAGAGGGACATCTTGGGGGAGGTAATGCAGGAGGCTGATTTGCAGTTCAGTCCTGAGGGTCAGGACCTTATGAAAGGGATGGAGGAGGAGATGGAGGGGGTACCACCTGTATGTACCCCAGTGACATCCCTTCCAACAGGTGCGGGCGGTTTCAGCCAGCGAAACCCAACACCTAATCAGACCCAGGCGTCAGCGAGGGGACAGAGGAGCCAGATCAGGGGCCCCACGTCTGCTGTTCGCCTCAGTCCACCACTGGTTGGCCCGGTGTCTGACATATCGGGGGACGAAGAGGAGGGTGATAGAGAATGGGTGCCACCTCCCTTGTCAGGCATCAGCAGCACTGATGAGGAGGAAGGTAGGCACCAGAGGCAAATGGTGCGACAGGTTGCCAGTGAGCCCAGAGTCAGGGGCTCCACTGGTAATGGCAGTAGGAGGAGGCAGCAGCAGCCACCTCCACCTGTCTGAACCGAGCCCGAGCAGGCGCAAGTCAGCACCGCCCCATCTGACAGGAGGGTGGTGCGTAAGTCGCCTGTTTGGGCTTATTTCACTGTTTGGGTGAGGAGAGGGAGGTTTGCGGCTCGGCTGGGTACCACTGCCCTCACCCAGCACCTGAGAGTCAACCACTGGCGGGAGTGGGAACAGATGCGGGGTGGTCACAGCAGTGGGGACAGCAGCTCCTGCCACTGTTCTGCAGCCACCCCAACCACTTCCAACAAGGCGTTCCCACTCCCCCGCTCCCTCTCCTAGAGGTACTGGTACCGGCATCCAGACCTCTGCCTCCACCGCACCCTCCTCTATGTCCTCCACTGCCGTCCGGCGCCAGCCCACGGTTGCTGACCTTTTTGAACGCACCGCGCCCTATGCCCCCGGGGACCGACGAGTGCGTTCACTCAATGGGCTCCTGGCAAGGGTTATCGCCCAACATCTGCTGCCCTTTAATCTTGTGGACAGCAATCCATTCCGGCAGATGTTGGAGCAGGCACAACCCAGATGGCGTGTCCCCAGCCGCCATTTCTTTGCCAGGACTGGCGTCCCTGCCCTACACCAGCACATTGTGCAGAATGTATCCCTGTCGCTGGATCATGCTGTCAGTGACAGGGTGCATCTGCAATGGATGCTTGGACCAGCAGGCATGGGCAGGGACGCTATATCAGCTTTACTGCCCATTGGGTTTCCCTCCGAGGCGCCGGGGAGGGAACGGCGGCATCTGACTTTGTGGTGCCGCCCTGGGGTGTCCAGGGGAGAACTGCTGCTCTCCCCTCACAAGCCACAGTCTCCACTGCTGCTGAGCCCCCCAGCAAGCGTCCCCGTAGCTACGCAAGTGTGGTGCATGTCCGCTGCCAGGCCGTGCTCCAGCTTGTGAGCTTAGGGGAACGGAGACACACTGGACCTGATGTTCTGGCCGCACTACAGGCTCAGGTCCAGAAGTGGCTGACACCCCGAAGGCTCCAGGCAGGTATGGTTGTCTGTGACAACGGCAGCAACCTCCTCGCCGCCCTTCAGGCTGGCAGTCTTACCCACGTACCCTGCATGGCACATGTCCTCAACCTAGTTGTGCAGAAGTTCCTCAGAACATACGAAGGGTTGAGTGACATTGTGCCAAGGGTACGGAGGATTGCCAGCCACTTTAGACGCTCCCCAACTGCTGCCGCGTCTCTGTCCAGACTGCAGCGGGACAACAGCCTGCCACCTCACAGGCTGATTGTCGACAGCGTGACGCGGTGGAACTCCACCCTCCACATGCTGGAGAGGTTGTGGGAGCAGCGAAGGGCAGTGAGGGAATACCTGCTGGACCAAGGCACTCCAGGGCCAACCAACCCACTCCCATACATCACTAATGCGGAGTGGGGGCAGATACAGCAGGTCTGCCACGTGTTGGCCCCATTTGAGCAGGCGACCAAGATGGTCAGCGGGGAGCATGTCGGCCTCAATGACGTGCTCCCCATAGTGTTCCTGCTGGACAGGACACTAGATCGCCTGCTCGAGGCTGGGGAGAGTGCCTTGGTGGAGCAAGAGGAGGCAATGCTTCACCAGGACGAGGATGAGGAGGAGGACGATGATGATGTGGACGTCCAGGAGTCTGGGCCTGTTCAGGAGGGAGAGACGGTGTTGGGGGCACCGTTAGTCCGGGGGTGGGGCAGCTCCGACCGGGAGCATCAGCAACAGCAGCAGGAGGACCAAGAGGTCATGGTCCTGGGCATCCATGAAGAGTCACAGCGGGCTGTCCTCTTCCCTATGGCTGCCCACATGCTGCGATGCCTCCGGAGGGACCCCCGGATCAAGAGAATCAAGGAGAGGGAAGATTATTGGTTGGCCACCCTTTTAGACCCTCGCTGCAAGGGGAAACTGGAGCAGTTCATCCCAGCCTGCCGTAGACAGGCCTGGATGGATCAACTGCGGGCCTGTCTGATCAAGCGGCTGGAGCAGGCCAACCCTCGACCTCACGCTCCAGTTCTCCCCGCCCATCTCACCCAGCAGGTGGCTGGCCCCAGCAGCACCAGCCGAGCAGGTGACCTTATGGGTGAGATGCGGTCGTTCTACCAGTCTGCGCGACCCAGTAGCAGCAGCAGCAGCAGCAGTCACCACCAGCGGCTGGCCCGCATGGTGGCAGACTACATGGGGTCCGTTGGTGCTTCCGACAGCATGAGCACCGACGACCCCATGGAGTACTGGGTTGCCAGGCTGGACACCTGCCGCGAGCTCGCTCAGTATGCGCTGGAGTTACTATCTTGCCCCCCCTCAAGCGTACTGTCTGAGCGGACATTTAGCGCGGCAGGTGGGGTGGTCACGGACAAGCGGACCCGTCTGTCCACAGAGTCAGTGGACAGACTTACATTCATTAAAATGAACGAGTCCTGGATCGGCAGTGACTTCTTGTCCCCCGCTGTCGGTTCAGGCCGTTGAAGGGTCCCTTGTCCATCCCTCTCCTTGTCTCTCCCTCCAAAACTTTGTTTTTTTAAAAAATTTGAAAAAATATTTATTTATATATTTACTTATTTAGATATTCTAAATATTCAATTATGAAATTTGTCTGATTTGTATTTATTGTTGTGTATGAATTATAAAATTATTGATGAATTATTAAATCTTATTATTGATGTATATATTACTTTTTAATTATAGCTTTTATTTACTATTATTTATTTTAATGATTTGATATATTATTAGATTAATTAATTTTCTTTATGTAATTTGACTTAAATTGATTGTTACCAATCCAAAAACTAAAGATAAATTAAATAGACACGCCGCATGCATCGGTAGTCAACAATTTATTCTTTAAAGCATATTGAGTCAGTATCAGAACACTGCGGCTACACAGCCAGCCTAACCGTGTGATGATTCCTACACGCCAGAGGGCATTATGGGCTTACCATGGCCTGTTGGTTTCACATTCAGCAGTAGACATTGCTGCTGCCAACTTTGAACCTGCTGCTGACTGACATGTCATATTTCATTTATGGGCTTACCATGGCCTGTTGATTTCCCATTCAGCAGTACACATTGCTGCTGCCAACTTTGAACGTGATGCTGACTGACATGTCATATTTCATTTATGGGCTTACCATGGCCTGTTGGTTTCCCATTCAGCAGTAGACATTGCTGCTGCCAACTTTGAACCTGCTGCTGACTGACATGTCATATTTCATTTATGGGCTTACCATGGCCTGTTGCTGTTGATTTCCCATTCAGCAGTACACATTGCTGCTGCCAACTTTGAACGTGATGCTGTCTAAAATGTCTTATTTCATTTATGGGCTTACCATGGCCTGTTGGTTTCCCATTAAGCAGTACACATTGCTGCCGCCAACTTTGAACCTGCTGCTGACTGACATGTCATATTTAATTTATGGGCTTACCATGGCCTGTTGATTTCCCATTCCGCAGTACACATTGCTGCTGCCAACTTTGAACGTGATGCTGTCTAAAATGTCTTATTTCATTTATGGGCTTACCATGGCCTGTTGGTTTCCCATTAAGCAGTACACATTGCTGCCGCCAACTTTGAACCTGCTGCTGACTGACATGTCATATTTCATTTATGGGCTTACCATGGCCTGTTGATTTCCCATTCTGCAGTACACATTGCTGCTGCCAACTTTTAACGTGATGCTGTCTAAAATGTCTTATTTCATTTATGGGCTTACCATGGCCTGTTGGTTTCCCATTAAGCAGTACACATTGCTGCTGCCAACTTTGAACCTGCTGCTGACTGACATGTCATATTTCATTTATGGGCTTACCATGGCCTGTTGATTTCCCATTCCGCAGTACACATTGCTGCTGCCAACTTTGAACGTGATGCTGTCTAAAATGTCTTATTTCATTTATGGGCTTACCATGGCCTGTTGGTTTCCCATTAAGCAGTACACATTGCTGCTGCCAACTTTGAACCTGCTGCTGACTGACATGTCATATTTCATTTATGGGCTTACCATGGCCTGTTGATTTCCTATTCCGCAGTACACATTGCTGCTGCCAACTTTGAACGTGATGCTGTCTAAAATGTCTTATTTCATTTATGGGCTTACCATGGCCTGTTGGTTTCCCATTAAGCAGTACACATTGCTGCCGCCAACTTTGAACCTGCTGCTGACTGACATGTCATATTTCATTTATGGGCTTACCATGGCCTGTTGATTTCCCATTCCGCAGTACACATTGCTGCTGCCAACTTTGAACGTGATGCTGTCTAAAATGTCTTATTTCATTTATGGGCTTACCATGGCCTGTTGGTTTCCCATTAAGCAGTACACATTGCTGCTGCCAACTTTGAACCTGCTGCTGACTGACATGTCATATTTCATTTATGGGCTTACCATGGCCTGTTGATTTCCCATTCCGCAGTACACATTGCTGCTGCCAACTTTTAACGTGATGCTGTCTAAAATGTCTTATTTCATTTATGGGCTTACCATGGCCTGTTGGTTTCCCATTAAGCAGTACACATTGCTGCTGCCAACTTTGAACCTGCTGCTGACTGACATGTCATATTTCATTTATGGGGTTACCATGGCCTGTTGATTTCCCATTCAGCAGTACACCTTGCTGCTGCCAACTTTGAACGTAATGCTGCCTGTCCTGATAAGTTATTCAGAGCTATGTTTAGGCCTTTTACTAGACATTTTCCATCTTCCATCCTGTTGATGCTGCTATTGAATTTGCTGATCAGGCTGATTTTGGTTTAGTCCTTACACTACATCATTATATTTAAATGTTGATTATGCATTTCCTACTGAGTTGTGCCAAGTTATGTTTAGACCTTATGCTCAACCATTTCAAACTTCCATCTTGTTGATGCTGCATCTGTCTATCCTGAACATGTAGTTATAATTACTCTTTATTCTTCAATTTTATCATTAAATTATGATGCTGCCTATCCTGCAGGGTTAGGCGAAAATAATGTAGACCTTTTACTATGGTGTTTAAATTTACCTGCTTTTGTCTGCCCTGTTCCTGCAGAGTTTAGTTTAGCTATCTGTGGCCTTTAGACAACAGATTTTTCTATTTTAATGGTAGTTTCAGTAGTTATCCTTAATTGTTTGGCCCTTTGATTTGTAAGCCTTCTACTGTTGCGTTACTATTTCACTGCTACTGTTTGGCCTAATGCAGCCAAGTAATGTGTCTGAAATATAGTAAATTATTAAAATCGATTTTTTTTTTTCAAGATCATGCAAAGGAGAACCAGCGTGGACCACTTATTAGCCCTTGTAATATGACAAGTATTGAGTATTATTATTTTCATAAAATGGTGTTCATGTTTAATATTTGCGAATGTGCACTATTCATCGTATATTGTCAAGAATTTGATTGGAATATAGATAGAATAAAAACGTTTTTGTTTAATACATTCATGTGGTTTTACGCTTCATTCACCAAAATAATTTATTTTATTTTATTTTAAAATTTTTAATTTTGCTTTAATTGGGTTGTTGGCATCCATGTTGTGGTTCTTACTTTAGCAAGGTGGGGACCGCATGTGGGCTTCCATTTTCAAAAGGTTTTGTGCACTTAACATTGTACAAGACTGATTGATAAACCTAATAAAAGTTTTTTGTTTTATTTATTATTTTAATACGGACTTAGGTTCTAACATGGTGTTGTCGGTTGTCCTGGAAAGGATGCCTGGCTTCCGTGTTGACCTCTCTACATGGTTGGGTGTTACTGGCGTTATACTCATCCGTGTGGTAATCCGGTTTTGGTAATGGAGCGTTATTGCCACATGTATATATAGATATATACATTTATATGTAATCTTACTTCTTGACAATTATATAATGATTATTTTCACATGCAAGTGAAATATAATTCAAGATTGTAATCTTTCAAAATTAACTGCTGACAGTATAATAATCTTGAAGCCATGTCATCATTTTGTGAGTAATTCTACTCATTGCATCACATGTTGATGTCTTTATTGACGAAGCTATGCTCCGACATGTCCAGTTTAACAAACGGACACTATATCTGATTCATGCTAGTTATTTCTTTGTTGACTCGTCAATTTTTTTTTTTTTTCAGACACATTTGATCTTTACAATTTTTACAAATAATGTAACTAACATAACTTAAGACAATTTTACTATGCAATATTGTCTTATTGAGGTTGAAATTAGGATCACAGTATGGATAGTTGGATAATTTTTTTTATAATAAGATACTTTTTTTAAAAGTATCAATTTATTTTTTGTTAAAATTTGGTTGATACTCTATATATAATACATTTTTAATGTAGATTTGTATTTTGTAATCTAAAGCTTTGTTCAATAATACATTTGAAAGGTAATAGTGTGTTCACACAAAGGAGAATTAATGTGCGTTAAACAATAATTTTCTATTATAAATTACGTTTTTCTTTTAGATAAATGATTTATTGTACACTGCTCAAAAAAATAAAGGGACCACAAAAATAACACATCCTAGATCTGAGTTAATTAAATATTCTTCTGAAATACTTTGTTCTTTACATAGTTGAATCTGCTGACAACAAAATCACACAAAAATTAAAAAATGGAAATCAAATTTTTCAACCCATGGAGGTCTGGATTTGGAGTCACACTCAAAATTAAAGTGGAAAAACACACTACAGGGTGATCCAACTTTGATGTAATTTGTCCTTAAAACAAGTCAAAATGAGGCTCAGTAGTGTGTGTGGCCTCCACGTGCCTGTATGACCTCCCTACAACGCCTGTGCATGCTCCTGATGAGGTGGCGGATGGTCTCCTGAGGGATCTCCTCCCAGACCTGGACTAAAGCATCTGCCAACTCCTGGACAGTCTGTGGTGCAACTTGACGTTGGTGGATAGAGCGAGACATGATGTCCCAGATGTGCTCAATTGGATTCAGGTCTGGGGAATGGGCGGGCCAGTCCATAGCATCAATGCCTTCGTCTTGCAGGAACTGCTGACACACTCCAGCCACATGAGGTCTAGCATTGTCTTTCATTAGGAGGAACCCAGGGTCAACCGCACCAGCATATGGTCTAAAAAGGGGTCTGAGGATCTCATCTCGGTACCTAATGGCAGTCAGGCTACCTCTGGCGAGCACATGGAGGGCTGTGCGGCCCTCCAAAGAAATGCCACCCCACACCATTACTGACCCAATGCCAAACCGGTCATGCTGGAGGATGTTGCAGGCAGCACAACGTTCTCCACGGCGTCTCAAGACTCTGTCACATGTGCTCAGTGTGAACCTGCTTTCATCTGTGAAGAGCACAGGGCACCAGTGGCGAATTTGCCAATCTTGGTGTTCTCTGGCAAATGCCAAACGTCCTGCACGGTGTTGTGCTGTAAGCACAACCCCCACCTATGGACGTCGGGCCCTCATATCACCGTCATGGAGTCTGTTTCTGACCGTTTGAGCAGACACATGCACATTTGTGGCCTGCTGGAGGTCATTTTGCAGGGCTCTGGCAGTGCTCCTCCTGTTCCTCCTTGCACAAAGGCGGAGGTAGCGGTCCTGCTGCTGGGTTGTTGCCCTCCTACGGCCTCCTCCACATCTCCTGATGTACTGGCCTGTCTCCTGGTAGCACCTCCATGCTCTGGACACTACGCTGACAGACACAGCAAACCTTCTTCCCACAGCTCGCATTGATGTGCCATCCTGGATAAGCTGCACTACCTGAGCCACTTGTGTGGGTTGTAGACTCCGTCTCATGCTACCACTAGAGTGAAAGCACCGCCAGCATTCAAAAGTGACCAAAACATCAGCCAGGAAGCATAGGAACTGAGAAGTGGTCTGTTGTCACCACCTGTAGAACCACTCATTTATTGGGGGTGTCTTGCTAATTGCCTATAATTTCCACCTGTTGCCTATCCCATTCGCACATCAGCATGTGAAATTGATTGTCACTCAGTGTTACTTCCTAAGTGGACAGTTTGATTTCACAGAAGTGTGATTGACTTGGATTTACATTGTGTTGTTTAAGTGTTACCTTTATTTTTTTGAGCAGTGTACAATGTTATATTGGGCTTTTCAATAGCATATAATAATAATAATGAACTGTTAATTTTTTTTTGCTCTAAATATTATATTTTTGTTGGACAACAGTGTATATATAAGCGATGAATACACATGCTGTAGTTGGGTGTTAAATCTTTTTTTAAATACTTTTATAATCGCTCTTCCACAGCCCCATCTGTTACAAAATTTTGTCTGCTGCAATATTATAACCTGACACTCTCTATTACTGCTTAGTTATGCCAAACTTTGTGTAGTAATTAGAATACTACTTTAACTTACCAACTGCATGCTGATCTTGGCCTGATACTTCAGAGTTCTTTGTGGTCATTATACTCCACCGTTAGCAATGACTGCTTCTATTCTCCTGATCATTGAGAGTTATGTGTAGGCCGTATAATCCACTGTTAATATCTAACTACTGCGGATTCTGATGCTGTCTGTTCTGATCACGGCGAGTTAGCATTCAGCCTTTTGAGAATCCACATTACCTGCTGCTGCCTGTCCTGCTGAGTTAGGATGAGATATGTTTAGGTCTTATACTCGACCTTTAATATCTTTTATAAAAAATTTGGCCACAGCACTCTATTCATAGAATGGCGAGGGTGGGTGCACGTCCGGGTTGTGTTCTAAAGCTCCACCTCCAGAACTTGTAAGTGTCACAAATATTTAGACAGCACTCCTTTGTAAGTGATTAATTAAATGATTTTATTTCATGTTATTTCAGCCGGAGTAGGTGGTTTGTCAGTTGCAACGTTTCAGGCTTAATAATCGCCCTTCATCAGGCACTCTGAGGACCACGTTAGGTATACACGGCTGTACAGGCTGTATACCTAACGTGGTCCTCAGAGTGCCTGATGAAGGGCGATTATTAAGCCTGAAACGTTGCAACTGACAAACCACCTACTCCGGCTGAAATAACATGAAATAAAATCATTTAATTAATCACTTACAAAGGAGTGCTGTCTAAATATTTGCGACCTTTAATATCTACCAGCTGCAGATGCTGTCTGTCATGATCATACAGAGTTATGTCAAGCTAGTTGTTTGTCCTTTGGTAGCTATGTGAAGTCCTTATACAACACGTCAGCTGTTCTGATAAAGTTGATTTTTCTATTTACTAATCAACCGAAAATGTTAACTTTACCTACTGCTGCTGTCCAGATGAAGCTGACTTGTATGCCTCAGAATACAACGTTAGATCTACCTGCTGCTGCTGTCCTGATCAAGTTGATTTGTTATGTATATACCTCATAATACAACAGTATAAATATCTGCTGCTGCTGTACATTTAAAGGTGACTTGTAGCCCTCAGAATACATTAGCTCTACCTGCTGCTGCTGCTGTCTTGATCAAGTTGATTTGTTATGTATATGCCTCATAATACAACACTACCTGCTGCTGCTGTCAAGAAAAAATTAGTTATGTGTAGGCCTTATACTACACTATTAAGATGTACCTACTGCTGTTGTCTGTCCGAACCCTGCTGACTTTCAATGTGGACTAAAGGCTCCTTTACTGATAACTCTGCAGTTAAAATGATACAAAAACATAACCTTATAGAAAAATAAGTATGGAATCAATATAACTTCAGAAAACTTTTTTAATAAAAAAAATATTATAATTAAATTATGGCAACTTTTGCATTTGTTCCTGCAAGCTTGCGATGTACTTTAGGTCCTCCTCATATTGGCCTTCAAATTCTTGAACCATTATGAGTGATTTGCGGATCTGGGCTCGTAATTGCTTTATTTTCTTTTGCCTCTTTTTCATTAGAGCAATTCTTTCCGAAATTTTCTTTGTTACTGTTATGAAAACACAAGAAATAAATATATCAATTAACAATATGAGTCATTTATATAATCTTGGGTCACGTAGCGCTGCACGTCACTCTGCTGATTCAAGCATAGGGAGAGGTTGCTGCTGCGACGTTAGGGCGAGATTAGGCAGATTAACTCCTCCAAAAGACTTCATTCTGTGATCGATCTCCAGCTGTGGATCATTGAAGTGCTGATATTCAATCGCTCAGTGTTTTTAGGCTGCCCAGAGGGTTTTTCAGTCACTTTTTTCTGGGGTGATCGGCGGCCATTTTGTGGCTTGTGGTGCGCCAGCACAAGCTACCACCAAGTACATTTAACCATCAATAGTGTGGTTATTTTTTGCTATATCCTACATCAAGGTCAAGCTTTCATCAAGTGCATTTAACCATCAATAGTGTGGTTATTTTTTGCACATATACTACATCAGGGGCAAGTTGAGCCTGTCACCCAGCGCCAAAAAAATAGGCCTCACATTTCTATTCAACCAAATCTGCACTGTTTTAGCTGGTCAAGTTATTTGTAGTGACCATAAAAGCACAGTTTTTGTTCTGGGTTGAAAAACTATTCCCAAATTTGCCATTCTCAAAATTAGTGGTTTCTGCTGTATGAGGCCTACTTTAAATCTATCCCTAAAAGGGTATATTAGATTCATGGTGCTGATAGTGTCATTCTGCAAAACTTAACACACACGCTACAGTGCAGATACAAGTCTAATTCTGTGATTAAAGGTATACCTGTCACACAGCGCGAAAAAAATAGGCCTCACATTTATATTCAGCTAAATCTGTCATTACTGCTGTGCCTGTATTAGTGTAATACGGTACCTAAATAGATAGCCAGACAGTGTTAGGTGTCTGTAAAAATTTTTTAATTAGCGTTAAAGTAAAAATGGGCATTGGGTACTGAGGGTTAATGTTTCTAAATATGTGATGTATACATAATTACAATGATGAGTGCACATATTTACCCTCCTGGTGCGGGGTGGTGACCAACGCCTCATCGTCTTCCTCAGGAGCTGGGGTGGGCATATCCTCCTCAGCAGGAGCTAGGCTGGATGTTTTCGGCCCTTCAGAGGGTCCGGGTTCGGCAGATGCCACCTCCACAACATTCCCCACATCAGGTGGGTTGGTGGCACCTCTAAGACTGTGGGAGGGGCACGCCTGCTCATCCTCCTCCTCCTCCCCAGCGGAGACCTCCACCAGATCGAAATCCGCCGTGGTTAGACGGCGGCGGACCTTTGGCACTGGAAGCCCTGTAATCACACAACGTTTGGATTTAGGCTCAATTTAAACGTCCGTAATGTGTTTTTCTTATCCACCCACAAAAAAAAAAAAAAAAAAGGACACCGGCAATGTGCGTGACGCATTTTGAAGACCGCACGTCAATGGCAATAATATAATATGACTATTCTTGGCCTCAATTGAGGACAATAATACAAGGATTATTAATAAATATCATCCAAAATACAGCAAAAAGTATTTGTTAGAAGGTGTAAATATTATATTTAATGTTCACGTTTTAAGATCGGATTGTATTGCGATTGTGGGTGGGGTCTGAGCAATCGGATATTGGCCGGCTGAGCTGAGATGTACCTGTCTAGTGAAGTGACGGTACGGTATGGGGTGTACAGCTGGTTCGCCTCCCCGTGGTGCACCCTGGGTAACGCTAAATGAACCAGCAAATAATGGCAGGAAGAAATTTTTTGTTTTTCTCCAGACCAATAAGACATAAACTCTAATAAATAGACTATGTGTTTGTATGTGGTATACAGTGTGTGGTAGGAAAATGTATATGCAATGTGCATGTGCTTGATATTTCTTTGCTGCCCATACATACATACATACTTGCTAAATAAAAAGTGCTGTGATGGCAAAACAATACTTATTACAACAATGATAAATATCTAATCAGACATCATAAAAGATGAAGTTATATTTAGTGCAAAAATATATTCGTTCATTTTTTTTAAAGAACTGATATGTGGATCCAGAAATGCGGCCCCGCTTAGAGATGAATGGGTCGTCAAGTCAGTTCAGAAAAATAAATTATGAAATTGAGCACTTGTGAATGGGCCCTTAGAGAAACAACTCAGAACTAATAATAAATGCTAAGTAAGGCTATTTTCACAATAGCAGCAGAGAGCTCTGGAACCTCGGATCCGTCCTGCCGCTAGTGTACGTGTGGCTCAGGAATACCGCTCCGGACCCATTGACTGTAGTGGGAACGGGGCGTCATACCAAGGCTACAACGATAAACCATGCTGAGAGGTGCACAGAATAAAACTAGAACATGTCGGCATGGTTTGCAGATGTTCATGCCCAGGAATAATGCCACGATACCTTGAAAGTCAATGGTGATGGAGCTGTAGTATGGGGCCACACGTAAACTAGCGGCAGGACGGATCCGACAAGCTGTTCACATGAGGGAACAGCCTGGCGACGTCCATGCCGCTATGGTGAAACTAACCTAAGTGGGGGATGTATGTAATGTAATGATGGATGGGGACTTTTATTGTAAGGCTCTTTTTTACACGAGCAAGTTTTCCGCACGGGTGCAATGCGTTACGTGAAAGAATAGCACCCACACTGAATCCTGACCCATTCATTTCAATGGGTCTGTGTACATGAGTGTTGTTTTTGACGTATCAGTTCTGCGTTGCATGAAAATCGCAGCATGTTCTATATTCTGCGTTTTTCAAGCAGCCCTGGCCCCATAGAAGTGAATGGGGCTGCGTGAAAAACGCATTGCATCCGCAAGCAAGTGGGGGTGTGATCCGTTTTTCACTGATGGTTGCTAATAGATGTTGTGTCTAAACCTGAAGTTTTTTATCACGCGCGTGAAAAACGCATCAAAACGCATTGCACCCGCGTGTAAAAAAACTGAATGCAATCGCAGATTAAACTGAGTCAACTTTATTGCAAAATAGTGCGAGTTTCACTGAACACACCCTGGACGTATCTGGACCTAATCCGTCCGTGTGAAAGGGGCCTAAGGGCTGTTTCACACGAGCGGATGCCATGCGTGACATCCGCTCCGTGAATGACAGCCAAGACCCGATGCGGACAGCAGAAGCACGGAGCATTAACATGACTGATAATGCTCTGTGCCTCTCTGTGATCTCTTTATTGTCACTGTGATTTCTTAGTAAAGAGATCACAGAGAGGCACGGAGCATTATCAATCATGTTAATGCTCCGTGCTTCTGCTGTCCGCATTGGGTCTTGGCTGTCATTCACGCAGCGGATGTCACGCACGGCATCCACTCGTGTGAAACAGCCCTAATACAGATTGATGATTGCTGTTTATCTAGATATACACACACACATATATTTATTATTATGTTTGTGTGCAAAGTACAAAATCAGCCGGTTACATCATACATCATACATCACTACTGCGCTGTGTGGATAAATATATATATATATACACTCACAGCGAGGGAGAGATGTATGAGGTTAAAGGATGATTTGCTATGTTTCACAACAGGTAAAAATAAGTAATAATTTGTAACGGGTGATAAAAAAAAAAAAAGTACCAGGGCAGACTCTCTCACTGAGCTCTTTGACCCAGGCCGGGTGCCTCCTTTTCAAATCCGACCACTTCTTAACTATCTGCATTTTGTCGTGGGTCCGTCCAAATATTTTTTTTAAAACGTTGACGACCCCCTCGACAATCGCGTTCTTCTCCGCCTGCTTCCGGGTCCTGTCATAACCCTTCAACAACATGCGCTGCAGGATAAAGATGCAAACATGTATTACAAAATTTAGGAAATACAAGGATTATTAATAAATATCATCCAAAACACAGCAAAAAGTATTTGTTAGAAGGTGGAAATATTATATTTAATGTTCACGTTATAAGATCTGATTGTATTGCGATTGTATGTGGGTGGGGTCTGAGCAATCGGATATTGGCCGGCTGAGCTGATATGTACCTGTCTAATAAGTGACGGTACGATATGGGGTGTACAGCTGGTTCGCCTCCCCGTGGTGCACCCTGGGTAACGCTAAATGAACCAGCAAATAATGGCAGGAAGAAATTTTCAATTCTTCTCCAGACCAATAAGACATGGGGCCAGATTTATCATTAGCTCAAGTCAGAATAATGGAAAATGCGCAAACGCTAAAACTGCGCAGTGGGCATGTTTTCTTCTGTAGATGAATCTCCAGACAGCTTTACTATTGGGACTATTAAAAAAGTTGCAAAAAACATGCGCTAGTTCACTCCAGTGAGGACCATGCTTATCTTATGAGAGTTTTTAACCACTTTCCGTCCGCCCATAGGATATAAACGTCCTATAGGTGGACCTCTATTTCTGAAACCACGTTTTAAAACGTCCGTTCAGAAAGTGCAGCTGCACGCTAATCGTGCAGCTGCTGATCGGGTTGCCCGCTGTCAGTGACAGCAGGGCAACCCTAAGACAAGGCAGGGACAGTGCCCAGGTGTCCCTGCCTTCACGATCGCTGCAGACACAGCGCTCACCGAGCGCTGTGTCTGCAGAGAAGGAAGCGCTGTGCGCTTCCTGTTCCGGCCCGGCGGTCATGTGACCGCCGTGTGCAGGAGCTGTGTGAGGTCTCTCAGAGACCTCGATCAGCACTGCTCTGAGGCTGTACAGCGCTGGATTGCTGCTGTACAGCCTCTCTGGGGGTGCATTTCTTCTGTAACTGGGGCTACTATGTCAGCCCTGCACTGAGGCTGTACAGCTCTGTATACTTCTGTACAGCCTCTCTGGGGGGTGCATTTCTTCTGTAACTGGGGCTACTATGTCAGCTCCAGTTACAGGAGAAATCAACAGTGAAAAAAAAAAGAAAAAGTTAAGTAAATGTCCCCCAGAGGTCTTGTATGACCTTATGGGGGACGAAAAGTGTAAAATTAAAAATAAATAAATAAATAAAGGGTTGAAAAAATAAAATAAAAAAAAGTTTCACATGTAAAAAAAAAAAAAAAAAGGCCCCAAATAAGGAATACATTTTTTTTACTAAAAATAGAAAAAATAAAATAAAATAGACATATTTGGTATTGCCGCGTCCGTAAAAACCAGCTCTATAAAAACATCACATGACCTAACCCCTCGGGTGAACACCGTGAAAAAAAAAAAAAAAACTGTCCAAAAATTTTTTTTTGTCAACTTGCATCACAAAAGGTGCAACACCAAGTGATCAAAAACGCGTATAACCCACAAAATGGTACCAATAAAACCGTCACCTCATACCGCAAAAAATGAGCCCCTACATAAGAAAATCTCTCAAAAAATAAAAAAAAACTATAGCTCTTAGAACATGGAGACACTAAAACATCATTTTTTGGGTTTCAAAAATGCTATTATTGTGTTAAAGTGAAACAAATAAAAAAAGTATACATATTAGGTATTGCCGCGTCCGTAAAAACCAGCTCTATAAAAATATCACATGAGCTAACCCCTCAGATTAACACCGTAAAAAAAAATATATATATGTGTCAAAAAAAGCAATTTTTGGCACCTTGCATCACAAAAGGTGCAACACCAAGTGATCAAAAACGCGTATGTCCCACAAAATGGTACCAATAAAACCGTCACCTCATCCCGCAAAAAATGAGACCCTACATAAGAAAATCTCTCAAAAAAAAAAATATATATAGCTCTTAGAACATGGAGACAATAAAACATCATTTTTGCTGTCCATACATACATACATACTTCTTACAAAGTGCTGTGATGTCAAAACAATACTTATTACAACAATGATGATTATCTAATCAGACATGATTAAAAATAAAGCTATATTTAGTGCGCATATATATCCGCATAACTGCGCATGCGCGAATATAGTATTAAACATACTATTGCTTAATAATTACTATACTATACAGATATGGTGCGAACATGCATTCAAAATGTTATGGCATGAAGTTTTGTACTTACGGTTAGCAGGAGTTCATCCTCTTCGTCGTGGAATTTTGTGCCCACCATTATCTCTTCTCAGGAAGATTCACTCTTAAAATGGAGCTGACGTACTTGCGATAAACCACGCCTATAATACGTGCGCGCGCACAATCACAACACACTAACAGGTGGTGTATGTAGCGAATAAGCGACTATATCGAATAGGCAAATTATCTAACAGGCAGCGGTTAGGCGAATATTTGAAAAATGCTATTGACCCTGACGTACTTGCGATAAACCACGCCTATAATGCGCGCGAACAATAGCATCACATTATTTTAAGTGGTTATGTAGCGAATAAACGAATATAGCGAATAAGCGAATTATCTAGCCAGCTAATAGGCGAATTTTTGAAAAATGCTATTAACCCTGCCGCATTAGTTAAAATATACCATCGGAACTGAGTTTTCACGAACGTATGGAAAACTTAGATCCGATGGTATATTCTAACAACACAGTGAAGTGACGCTTGTAGGATTAGTGTTAAATGTATCGCATAATATGTATTATCGAATTATCGCATATGCGAAATAATAACGAATTCGAATATTCGCGAATATTTTTCGAATATTCTTTCGAATATTCGCGAAATTTCGCGAATTCGAATATGGGACATGCCGCTCAACACTAATTATACACAGGCACGCTTCTAAATTTTCTTGATGAAGAAAAATATATATAATATTGCGGTTCTCTTTTGGTATTTTTGGTACACATAGTACTTATACTAGTATTTATTTTTTGTAGTTTGCTAGATCAGCAGCATAGTGAAAAAATGCAGTTTTGTTACATGTTCCAACAAAAGGTGTAAAAAATGGAAAAAGTTATTTTTACAATAAACATCTTGTTGAATACTTTGTATTGTCTATTTTATTCAGTAGTGTCCTTTTTGGGTGATTTTTTATGTTTTGGCTGCATATGTCCATTGCAAAGACAGCATGCTGGTATCTAAGCTGAAAGGTATGCCTTTACTTCTGGGTGCCCTGGGAATGGGCGACGTACACAATTGGGGTGTCGTTTTTTGCAGGAGAGTTTCCTGCATTGATAATGGGGCGCTTTTTCTTGATAGCTTGCAGCATGTTTGCAGTAATTTGGGCTAAATTACCAGCAAAGTGAAAAAATGCAATTTTTTTTATTTCATCTTCCAACAAAAAGTGGAAAACAAATGGAAAATGGCATTTTTACAATATACCCCTCGTTGAATACTTTAAGATGTCTATTTTACCCAGTAGTGTCCTTTTTAGGTGATTTTTTATGTTTTGGTTGCATAGGGCCACTGCAAAGACAACATGCTGCTATCTAATGGCCTATGGAAAAAATGGCACTTTAAATCTGAAAGGTCTTTACTTTACTTCTAGGCGCGATAAAGTGCCCTGGGAGTGGGCGACGTACACAATTCAGATATTCTATACGTCCTGATCAGTTTGGTAATATATTTTGGTATCAATATTTGCATTTGTACTACTAATCAAGGGAGTGTAGTGGCCAAATTAACAAAAAAAGTTTAAAAAAATGACTTTTTTCGCTATTTCTCTGCTCATAATAATAAAAAAAACACAGTCATTTATTAAATCAGTCAATAAAATATTTACCCTATGTGTCTTGGAAAAAATAAAGTCAAAATAGTTATGATATGCAAAGCACTTGTAAAGATATTATTATTTAAAACAGTGCATACCAGAACTGTAAATTTTGACCTGGACACTGGGGCATCAATGACCCTTGGTCATGAAAGGGTTAAGTAGGAGGTCATGTCAGGTGATAATGTGGGCAGATTTAGGGATTTCAAGAACTCAGAAATGCGTTCCCGTCTCAGGTTCTTCAAGTCCTGACTCTCTTCTTGATTGAGGTTATACAGTGCAGTAGAGAATTCTTGAAATGCTTTTGAAATTGCTAGTGTTTCCTTTCTGATCGAGCCATCTGCTCATTTTACATTGGGTATGTATGTCACCTCTCTTGCTTTTTAATTAGAGAGGACATCATCCTCCCTCCTTTATTACCGTGAGCATAAATTTTAAGCTGAAAGTATAGCATCTGTTTAGCTACCCTCTACGATAAGAGTCTACGCAGTTGGAGCCTGAGTTCTATAAGGTCACCCTGATAGGCTCTGCTTGTGGATTTTTTGTTAAGCTTTTCTACGATAGATATCTGTGCTAGTCTATAGCCTTCAGTTGGTCGTTTTGACTTTAATACCCAGGGATATGAACATACCCCTTATGTAGGCCTTATGGGCCTCCCATATTATTGGGTGCGTGCTGTGTGCAGCATAGTTATTTTCAAAGTAGGCCTCCAACTGAGTTCTAACCTGTTAAAAATGTTGCTTGTTATTAAAAAGAGCTTCATTAAGTCTCCAGCTCCATTCCCATCTAGGCAGGGAAGCTAGGGTGAGAGTCACATTACATGGGGCATGGTCCGAGATGGTAATGCTTCCCATCCTAGCGGCACTGAAAAGAGGCAAGAGAGAGGCAGATGTTATCACATAATCCAACCTCTGCTAAGATCTGTTTGGTTTGGAATAGAACGATAAGTCCTTCACTGTCGGGTGGTGACATCTCAAAACGTCCACCAAGTTGAATTCTTGTAGTTTTCCATGTAGTTTGCTAAGATGTTTTTGGGCTATATGTGACTTAGCAGTAGATGAGTCTAATACAGGACTCAAGACTAGGTTTAAATAAGCCCCTAATATTATGGGTCCCTCTTTGAAGAGCTTGACTGTATCCAAGGTTTTTAACAACCATTGTACTGTTGACGTGTTTGGAGCATAAAGGTTGACTAGTGTGAATTTTTGAGACACTATGTCTCCTTTGGAAAACTACATTTTGCCTTCAGCATCTTACAGCTGTTGTTTCAGCACAAAAGGGACAGTATGATGTATGGCTATGGATACTCCGTTGGTGTTTGCTGTGGAACCATTTTTTGTATGGGTGTGCTGGTAGCTTTGGTATCTTTCCCTGATGGTAATGAGTCTCCTGCATAAACACTATGTGAGAACGTAGTTTGCGCATGGTAAGCATCACTTGCTTACGTTTGTTACAAGAGTTCATCCCCTTCACATTAAATGTGGTTATCCTAAAATCGCTCAAAGTGAGCCGATACTCTTGTATCCTGCTTGGGTTATAGGAGAAATAATTTACCGTAGGAGGGGAGGGTAGGGTTGGAGAAAGGAATAGTGGGCTGAGCAATAAGAGAGAGAGCAGAATCAGAAAATAAACAATTTTATACAATAACAACAGATAACTGTTAAAGGGTTTCTATCACTTCGTTTCACATATTTAGGTGTCAGACACTAGCGATCCGCTAGTGTCTGCTCTAACAAACCATCCTAATATAATAGGTTTTGGGGCAGCCGTTTCGCTAAAAAAAGAACTTATATCTATATGCTAATGAGCCTCTAGGTGCTATGGGGGCGTCATTAGCACCTAGAGGCTCGGTCTACCTTCATAAACTGCCGCCGCCCAGCGCGTCCCTCCAGCCCGCCCATCTCCTGCTGAATGCGATCCTCCCTGTGAGCGTATGTATTCTGCGCATGCGCAGTGAATGTCTGACCGCTTCCCTGCACAGACATCTCCACTGCGCCTGTTCCTCGGAGCACTATGATGTCATCGGCGCAGGCGCAGTGGAGATGTCTAAGCAGGGAAGCGGTTCAATAAACAAATAAAGTGCACACTAAAGGCTCAACTTATGCAAGACTCTCAACTTATCTTTAGCACTCATAAACTATTGACCAGTGTCATACTGTATACAGTCACTGCGCCCACTTCCTTCGGCTCCACTAATAGCATCCAGTGGGTCAGTTATGTATGATAGCGGTCAGTGTCTCTTAAAGGGATAAGCCTTCTTCTCCGCCGCAAGTTTTCAAGTCTGGGGACTTGTCGGTCGGTTCACGACTTTTGCCATCTTGCCGGTCTTGGCTTTAGACACCTTCCTCCAGGGTTCTACCTGTGGCATTCGCGTTAATGTAGCCGTTTGTACTACTGGCATCCAGGTGGGTACATCTATAGGCAGAATTCTTAGGACCGGCCAGGCGTTTTCCGAGTCCTCATGTATGTGTATTGCAATGTATTTTGTGTTAAAGAGCTACAATAAAAAAGGGAGAAAAATACAAGGTATACAATTGTGCATCCAAGGATACCTCTTAGTGTCCAAAACCAATTTTTAGCTCAATTTGCATCAGCTTTGATTTGTTTTTCTAGTGTCTACTTACCAGTAAGGTTGTGATCGATTGTCTAACTATATACCATACCATACCTTGCCTGTGTACGGATTCTGCTCCTTACCGCCTGACCCCACCATGGATTTGCTATGTGAATTACTCATATAATCAGCCCTGTCTTGCACTGGGTTTAGACTACACTTTGCTTGATCTCTTGGTTTTAAAGCTACTCTCTTGCATCTTGATCGAGTTTAATACCTGTAGAAGGCTCTTCCGGCAGACAATGCTTGTTAATATGGATTACTTTAGGTGAAAATTGTGTAAAATCTTTGGGACTCTCACCAATCCACAAGTCTGAAGTAACAAATTGAGTATGATTATTTAAAGTGGCAAAGCCCTATTGAAATTATCAATCCGTTTTTTAAGGAGTTCGGCTGGGTTCACACGGGTGTCGCCAGTGCATTGCGCCAAACCAGCGCGAGTAGGTACCCAATTGCAGTCAGTTTTGACTGCGATTGCGTTGCATTGTTCAGTTTTTATCGCGCGGGTGCAATGCGTTTTGCACGCGCTTGATAAAAAAACTGACTGTGGTACCTAGACCCGAACTTCTTCACTGAAGTTCAGGTTTGGGTTCGGTGTTGTGTAGATGTAATTATTTTACCTTATAACATGGTTATAAAGAAGTAAGAAGAGATCGGCAACTACGCGATCAAGAGGAGGAGGTGAGTTAATTTTTTCATTTTTTTTTTAACCCTCAATTGACCTTGTACTAAGCATTCTGTATTAAAGAATGCTATTATTTTCCCTTATAACCATATTATAAGGGAAAATAATACAGTGAATAGACTGTCATCTTAGCAACCATGCGTGAAAATCGCACCGCATCCACACTTGCTTGCGGATGCTTGCGATTTTCACGCAGCCCCATTCACTTCTATGGGGCCTGCGTTGCATGCTAAACGCACAATATAGAGCATACTGCGATTTTCACGCAACGCACAAGTGATGCGTGAAAATCACTGCTCATGTGCACAGCCCCATAGAAGTGAATGGGTCCGGATTCAGTGCGGGTGCAATGCGTTCACCTGACGCATTGCACACACGCGGAAATCTCGCCCGTGTGAACTCAGCCTTACATGGGGTCTGAAGCTAAGTAAATTGACATTGTTGTTCAATAGTTAAATAATGTTATAACGGTGAATAAACCCAACTTTCTGCATTTTAATAATTTGCGTCATTATTTTGAACAGCAGTGTATTATCAACGACTAACATATGTTCCAAAGGAACATATCAAGATTTATGACACATGTGTACTCCGAAGTGGAGCATATGGCACTGTTTATAAAGGAGTGCATCAAGGCACTGTGGCAGCAGTAAAAAAAAATACCATGTGATGATACTATTAGTCAAGACATTAAGCATGAAATTTTGGTGAACATGTGAGTCTGAATTCTCAAAGACTATAATTAATACTAACCTAAGTTAAAAACTCACAATGCATTTGTTTAAAAATGAATTTTGGTTGGTACAAGTTATCCTCTATCCACAGGATAGGGGATAACCATTTGATCAGTGTGTGTCCTTCCTCTGGGACCACCACTGATCACAAGAATGGGGGCCACGTACCCCCCATGAAATGACCTGAGTGGCTGGTGGCACATGTTTGCGTCCACTGCGTTCATTTCTATGGGAATTTTAGAGGCTGTTTAGTGCTGTAATCTGCTATCTCCAGAACTCCCATAGAAATGTATGGAGCTGCAGCATGCATGTGCCAACGGCCGCTCCAAGCATTTCAGGGGAGCTGCAAGGGGCCTTGTTGTGCCTTTTCATAGGTAAATGCATTGATATCCAAATTATTTTAGTCAAGATGGATGTTCATTTCCTTTAAGAGCCATGCTCGACTATAGTTGCAATTTTGTATGTCTTGAGTAGGCCGAAGTAAGGTCGTACAAAGATCTCTACTTTTTAGTGTTATTCTTCTCATGAATGTACCAGTCTGAGAAGAATCCTCCTTGTCTACTTTAAATTTATGACAGGAGGTAAAGATAAGCTCTATGCAGCTGGTGATAATTACCTATACAATTAAGCATTTATTAATGAAGCAAAATATATAATATGTATGTATTCATTTAATGAACCTTAGTTAGTCCTTAGCATAAGACAATCAGTAGGATATGTATATATATATATATATATATATATATATATATTATTTTTTTTTTAGTTATATTATATTGTTATATGTTACGAAGACAACATGTATCCAGTATATTGTATATATTTCTCATTAGGAGAATATTTGTCTCTAAAAGAGTGTAAAGATGTGTGTTTTGTAACAATTGGAATATTTTCATTTGGTCAGTAAGACCACAAATGTCTCTGGTTTATACGTGCTACTAAATGTATTGGTTAGCACGTATAAACCAGAGACATTTGTGGAATTACTGACCAAATGAAAATATTCCCATATATAGAGTCTCAATACGTGCTAATGGGTCGTATGTAATCTTCATTTTGTAACAATTAATCACATCTTTGGTGTGACAGGAGGTACTGATATCTCTGTGAGAAAACAAAGCCATTCATACTATCATGATCCATAAATCAACAGTGTGAGAAACATTCAGAGAGACGCCTAGAGGTCTCTCTCTAATTGCTACAAGTGTCAGAATTAATCCCTATGGCTTTGAATTAAAGCTTTTAAGGTCACATGTATATTCAGACTTACATAAGTTAACCCTTTATACTATGATGCAAATAGCTTACACAGCAGTGCCACCTAGGTATGAGTAGGTGACATTACAACAGTAGCAAAAGTGCATTCTGGGTAAGGTTATGATGTACATTTTTATCAATGGTCACGCCCATCCGACAATGATTGGAAAGTTCCAAACTGATAAGCTTGTGGTCATAAACCACACACAGAAAAAGGAGAAAAAAAAAGAGAGAATAAGAGAAGTTGAGCTCTCTAGAGGGGTCTATCAAGATGAAAGCCATGGTGAGATGTGCTATGATGGACCACCCAGCTTTCCTAGGAGCAGAAATGAGATTCCTACTAGGACTTGGTAAGAGACACAGAAAATGATATTTCATTTTATTAAGACTAATTTGATAGTGTGGGTGAAATTATACCATCTAGATTGGCGAATAAATAAATGATTAAATTAATTGATCATCTCCATATTGAGATGTAGTCTTAGGATATTGTGAGGCTTCATTCTACCTGCAGAAGAATCTAGACTCATAATCTAGCAAAGCATTAAATAATTGCTTATATATATATATATATTGATAGAACATTCTTCGCCAAGCTAAGTGATGGATTCCCACGGGAAAGACTTGTTTCAAGTCCTTCCCATTTAAGATCCTAGATCCCTGTTATTTGTCTTAATAGTCTTACCAAAGTTATATATGTGAAAATAGTCCAGGATGGGGCGGAAGGATACAGTTATCTCTTCTAAGTTATATCCTTGAATGGATTTGTCCATCTTGAGGTCATGTAATGTGTAGTTGGTTAGGGGGGGGGGGGGGGGGGGGGGGGGGGCAGAATGTATTTAGCATTCTATAATGATGTCTAGGATTAGACATGCCCATCCTGATATCATGAGGTTTTCTCTGAACAGAAGTAATGTATATAACTTATGTTCATATTTTGATATCCTAACCTAATAATAGCTTGGTTATAATGTGACAAGTTATTTCCACTCACATGTATTGTTAAGTTTGTAATGCTTTATATTAACGATATATATATTGATCTGCATGTATCATTGTGTTTATTTACTTATATATGTATATAACCTTGTAACCAATAAATCTGCATATTTTTTATAATACCTGTGTATTATTGTATAATGCAGAACTACATTTTATCATTAACGCCATCTCACGTAATAGTCGGACTCAGATGTGAATTGTATCAATTAGGTTGTCTACAATTCACCAGGTCATGATTTTAAGAATTTATGACAAATTTTAAAAATTTAATTTTTTTATGGTTAATTATTTTTATGACCATAATTAATAATTCTTCATTGAATTATTACCCCCCGACAGCCTGCAGGGATAACGAAGCCACCATTCTTGTGATCAGTGGGGGTCCCAGCGGTAGGACCAACTCTGATCTAATGGTTATACCCTATTCTTTTGATAGCAAAAAACTATTACCAACCTGAATTACCTGTTTAATGTTATCCAATGCAGTTTATGAAACTATAAACTGTATATATTACAGATTTCTTTAATTTGACTAATTAAATCTCATTTAGCTACAACTCCTGATATCTTAGATGAGTTTTATACATGTACTCGAGTTTTGCTGGTATTATTCAACAATCTTTTAATTAACTTTTCATTAAACAATGAAGATGATTTTCATAACAGTAAATAGCTCATATCACACGACCGTGTGCTGCCCGTGCCGATGCTGTGGACAGCAAATTTCGGTACGCAATGCACGGGCACCGACCATGGGGCAGCCGCATGTGGATCGCGGACAAATTCACTTGAATGGGTCCGCGATCCGTCCGTTCCGCAAAAAGACAGAGCAAGTTCTATGTTTTTGCGGTGCGGAGGCACGGAACGGAACCCACGAAAGCACACCGTAGTGCTTCCGTAGGGTTCCGTTCAACACCACAACTCCGGATTTGCGGATACGGAATGCACATGGCCGGTTCCCCGTGTATTTGTTTGACACTTACATCAGTGATTTTTAGAAAAAAATATTTATTTTTTGTCAAAACACATAACAGGTGCAAATAAAGTTTTAAAAAAAATAATAAAAAAATCCTGTGCATTGCGACGTATGGCGTAATCTTGGCTCGCATGAGATTTCGTGCCAGACTGTCAATCAAGATGGTAGAGGGCGGCCCTTCGCGGTCTAATGGATTATGTAAGTATATATATATATATATATATATTTTTTTTTTTTTACACAGCATTTTTGCAATTAGATGCTGTGGTCATGTATGTACACGGCATCTAAGGGGTACAATGACTGGAGGCGGCGCAATTGCCACTCCCTGTCATTTTACCCACTACTTACAAAGAAATGCTCTAGGTTTTAGAAAAACTGACTTTTCTAAAATTAGATTAGTGGTATACGAGTCCCTATCAGATTGGAACAGTTTCATTGGAGTCCAGGAGAAATGGGACTACTTAAAAGTGGCACTATTGAAGGCAACAGAAAATTGCATTAGGCTTGTCAGTAAAAGCAAAAAAAGGAAGAGACCACTGTGGTACTCAGCAGAAGTGGCCAAAATCATTAAAAACAAAAAGAGAGCATTTAGGAATTATAAAAAAAACAAAACGAGGATGACAGGCTAATTTGCAAGATTAGTCAGAGAGAGGCCAAACAAGTTATAAGAGCTTCTAAAGCACAGGCAGAAGAGAAATTAGCTCAGTCAGGGAAAAAAGGCGAGAAGGCATTCTTCAGATACATAAATGAAAAAAGGAAACTAAAACAAGGAATTACAAAATTAAAAACAAAAGAAGGAAGGTATATGGAAGAAGATAAAGAACTAGCTGACTGCCTCAATGAATACTTCTGTTCAGTCTTTACAAATGAAAATGAAGGAAAAGGACCTCAGTTAGGAAAGAGGACTAATGAATCTTTTGATGCATGTGTCTTTACAGAGGAAGAGGTTCTAAGTCAGCTGTCTAAAATCAATACAAATAGGTCACAGGGGCCTGATGGGATACACCCAAAGCTATTAAAAGAGCTCAGCGGTGAACTAGCAAAACCAATAACAGATTTATTTAACCAATCACTGGCAACAGGAGTCATCCCAGAAGATTGGAAATTAGCAAATGTTGTGCCCATTCACAAGAAAGGTAGTAGGGAGGAATCGGGCAACTATAGGCCAGTAAGCCTGACATCAATAGTGGGGAAATTAATGGAAACCATACTTAAGGAGAGAATTGTGGAACATCTAAAATCCCATGGATTGAAAGATGAAAAACAGCATGGGTTTACTTCAGGGAGATCATGTCAAACTAATCTTATTGATTTTTTTGATTGGGTGACTAAAACAATAGATGGCGGAGGTGCAGTAGACATCGCTTATCTAGACTTCAGTAAGGTTTTCGATACTGTCCCACACAGAAGGCTTATCAATAAATTGCAGTCTTTGGGCTTGGACTCCCATATTGTTGAATGGATTAGGCAGTGGCTGAGGGACAGGCAACAGAGGGTTGTAGTCAATGGAGTATATTCAGACCAAGGTCTTGTTACCAGTGGGGTACCTCAGGGATCTGTTCTGGGACCCATATTGTTTAATATCTTTATCAGCAAAATTGCAGAAGGCCTCGATGGTAAGGTGTGTCTTTTTGCTGATGACACAAAGATTTGTAACAGGGTTGATGTTCCTGGAGGGATACACCAAATGGAAAAGGATTTAGGAAAACTAGAGGAATGGTCAAAAATCTCTGGCAACTAAAATTTAATGTGGATAAGTGCAAGATAATGCACCTGGGGCGTAAAAACCCAAGAGCAGAATATAAAATCAGTGATACAGTCCTAACCTCAGTATCTGAGGAAAGGGATTTAGGGGTCATTATTTCAGAAGACTTAAAGGTAGGCAGACAATGTCATAGAGCAGCAGGAAATGCTAGCAGAATGCTTGGGTGTATAGGGAGAGGCATTACCAGTAGAAAGAGGGAGGTGCTCATGCCGCTCTACAGAGCACTAGTAAGACCTCATTTGGAGTATTGTGCTCAGTACTGGAGACCATATCTCCAGAAGGATATTGATACTTTACATCTATTGTTACAATCACTGATGTAAATAACTGATCAAATACTTTAGTGTGAACATAGCCAAAGATATCTTTTGACCATTTGATAAGTGGTGTTGCAAACTCTGGATCCAAAATTGATCCGAAGCATAAATGTGGAACACTGCACTGTGTATTCCTTTGTAAAAAAAAAAAATCTATGCAAAGTAGTTCCCTGATCCACCTGTGCACAAACATAGACATAACCATCCTATTCACTAAAAGGGTTTATCTGAGATTTTTCAAATGATATACTATTCTTTAGATAGGTCATCAGCATCTGATCAGTGGAGGTCTGACACCCAGAACCCTTGGCAATTGGTTGTTTGAGAATGTACCGGCACTCACAGTAGTCTTCCCTAGGCTCACCAAGCACAATGCCGTACATTTTATAGTGGCTGTGCTTGGTATCAAACCTCAGTCACTTTTACTTCAAAGGGACTGAGCTGCACCCAGGTCATGTGACCAATGAACATAACTTTATATGGCCTTGGCTTAACTAAAAGAAGGCTGTGGCAGTATTGCGAGCACCGGTGCCTTCTCAGATGTCAAGCATCTTCTATGTATATGCACTTTATAAGATATCCAGTTGCCATTAAAGTTATTAGTATTAATGATATAATGTAACTTAATTTAAATATACAAAAAAATTGCATGTACATTACATTTTTTTTAATTTTTAAAGATAACATACATACATGTTTCAACAATACTATTCTTTGTTCATTAAGGAGACTTAGCCATCCAAACATCGTGAGACTGATGGCAGCGGCAAAAACAGAGAATGCCACTGTCACGAGGGTATCTAGAGCCACGTCTGACTCCGTTATACCCGGGGTCAGGAGGTCGCAGCGGGTGGCTGCGCGCTCTATATCTAAAGATCACGTTGTTTCTTAGTGATTGTTTTCTGTGTTTGCCTTGCTATCCTTTTTGTCTCAATCAGGGATCCGTAGCTTCTCCTCCTCAGCTGTTTCTTGTCTGCCACTCCCAACCTCCTTATATTCTCCCCTCACTCTTCTCTAGTTGCCAGTTATAGAGCTTCCTGCCTGGACATCTATACTGACCCACTGGAGTTGTGAATCCTGGTTGTCGTTCCAGAGTGCTTCCCTCCGGATCCCTGTTGGGCTTCTTGTTGTCTCCTGTTGTCGCCCACCTGGGATTTAATGTTAAGTTTGTATTGTCTGTCCTTCCCTTGGTGTTTTCCTTTAGAGCTAGTGGTGCGGACTAGTGTTCCCACCACCCTGTTCACTATCTAGGGCTCAGCTTAGGGAAAGCCAGGGCTTTAGGCACGTGATCGGCGTACGGGTGAGGAACCCGTCTAGGGACGTCAGGGCAGCCAGGTGCCAGCCGCTAGGTGAGTCAGGGGTCACCACCTTCCCTCTCACTTGGGCAGGGCCTTCCTTGTTCCCTCCCTCTGTGTCACGTATGTGATAGTCACGCCGACCGTGATAGCCACCCTGCTGGCCGGTGAATATATACATGGTGCAAGTCTTGATAAAATTCTTCATAATGAGAATGTAGCAACAAAGGTATTTATATATTACTGTAATAATCTAGTCTGTTATTAAAAAGTTTAAATGAATAGCTGCTTTCTTTTTGTAATGGTAGTTTTATCAGTAGCAAAGATTTTAAAAAAAGCTATCTTGAAATTTTCCTCTATTTTTTTTTAATGTATTTTTCAGTTATTTTAATAGCCTATACTTTTTGCTTTTGAATATTTTTTTTTTTGCCTTTTTAGCTTTCTGAGGAAGATAAACTGTACATTGGGTTGGAGATTGCACTCGCAGTGGAATATATTCACTCCCAAAGCATTATACATCAGGATATTAAACCTGCCAATGTCATTGTAAGTATTTGCTATTTTGTTTTAATGTTTTTTTTTATGTTTATTTTCATCTAAGAATAATATAATCCAAAATTGAAAGGGTTTTAAAGAGGTTATCCAAGATCTATAATGCCTCCCTCCCCCCCCCCCCCCATATGCCTGGGCCACTCAGAGGTTGTACTTGCCTCGCAACCCGGCACTTGTGGGGCTTCTCATACCGACACGGAGCCCTTTAATTTAGAAAAAATCTGACAGTCGTGAATTAGAAAGAACAGTTGTCCAGACAATTATCTCACACAATGTATCATGCACATGTTAGGCCTTGTTCACATTTCTGTTATTCACAGACATGTGCATTTTTCATGGACAGCACGCATACCCAATGTCTGGGCACAAATTAGAACATTTTTTTTTCTTATCGTGGGTCATTTAAAAAAATAAAAGACATGCACTAGTTTTGTCCATGATGAGGACCAAACATGCCCATTGAAGTCGATGATATCCATGTTGCATGCGTTTTTCACTGATGCCTGAAAGTAGATGCATTGGACATTAACCACCTCCGGACCGCCTAACGCAGGATCGCGTTCCGGAGGTGGCAGCCCTGCGCAGAGTCACGCATATATGCGTCATCTCGCGATGGCCGAGATTTCCTGTGAACGCGCGCACACAGGCGCGCGCGCTCACAGGAACGGAAGGTAAGAGAGTTGATCTCCAGCCTGCCAGCGGCGATCGTTCGCTGGCAGGCTGGAGATGTGTTTTTTTTAACCCCTAACAGGTATATTAGACGCTGTTTTGATAACAGCGTCTAATATACCTGCTACCTGGTCCTCTGGTGGTCCCCTTTGTTTGGATCGACCACCAGAGGACACAGGTAGCTCAGTAAAGTAGCACCAAGCACCACTACACTACACTACACCCCCCCCCGTCACTTATTAACCCCTTATTAGCCCCTGATCACCCCATATAGACTCCCTGATCACCCCCCTGTCATTGATCACCCCCCTGTCATTGATTACCCCCCTGTCAAGCTCCATTCAGATGTCCGCATGATTTTTACGGATCCACTGATAGATGGATCGGATCCGCAAAACGCATCCGGACGTCTGAATGAAGCCTTACAGGGGCGTGATCAATGACTGTGGTGATCACCCCATATAGACTCCCTGATCACCCCCCTGTCATTGATTACACCCCTGTCATTGATCAACCCCCTGTAAAGCTCCATTCAGAGGTCCGCATGATTTTTACGGATGCACTGATAGATGGATCCGATCCGCAAAACGCATCCGGACGTCTGAATGAAGCCTTACAGGGGCATGATCAATGACTGTGGTGATCACCCCATATAGACTCCCTGATCACCCCCCTGTAAAGCTCCATTCAGATGTCCGCATGATTTTTACGGATGCACTGATAGATGGATCCGATCCGCAAAACGCATCCGGACGTCTGAATGAAGCCTTACAGGGGCATGATCAATGACTGTGGTGATCACCCCATATAG
Organism: Bufo bufo; assembly: GCF_905171765.1. Lineage (NCBI taxonomy): Eukaryota > Metazoa > Chordata > Amphibia > Anura > Bufonidae > Bufo > Bufo bufo. Next base: position 594,803,215 of record NC_053392.1, read on the forward strand.
ACTCCCTGATCACCCCCCTGTAAAGCTCCATTCAGATGTCCGCATGATTTTTACGGATGCACTGATAGATGGATCCGATCCGCAAAACGCATCCGGACGTCTGAATAATGCCTTACAGGGACATGATCAATGACTGTGGTGATCACCCCATATAGACTCCCTGATCACCCCCCTGTAAAGCTCCATTCAGATGTCCGCATGATTTTTACGGATGCACTGATAGATGGATCCGATCCGCAAAACGCATCCGGACGTCTGAATGAAGCCTTACAGGGGCATGATCAATGACTGTGGTGATCACCCCATATAGACTCCCTGATCACCCCCCTGTAAAGCTCCATTCAGATGTCCGCATGATTTTTACGGATGCACTGATAGATGGATCCGATCCGCAAAACGCATCCGGACGTCTGAATGAAGCCTTACAGGGGCATGATCAATGACTGTGGTGATCACCCCATATAGACTCCCTGATCACCCCCCTGTAAAGCTCCATTCAGATGTCCGCATGATTTTTACGGATGCACTGATAGATGGATCCGATCCGCAAAACGCATCCGGACGTCTGAATGAAGCCTTACAGGGGCATGATCAATGACTGTGGTGATCACCCCATATAGACTCCCTGATCACCCCCCTGTCATTGATTACCCCCCTGTAAAGCTCCATTCAGATGTCCGCATGATTTTTACGGATGCACTGATAGATGGATCGGATCCGCAAAACGCATCCGGACGTCTGAATGAAGCCTTACAGGGGCGTGATCAATGACTGTGGTGATCACCCCATATAGACTCCCTGATCACCCCCCTGTCATTGATTACCCCCCTGTAAAGCTCCATTCAGACGTCCGCATGATTTTTACGGATCCACTGATAGATGGATCGGATCCGCAAAACGCATCCGGACGTCTGAATGAAGCCTTACAGGGGCGTGATCAATGACTGTGGTGATCACCCCATATAGACTCCCTGATCACCCCCCTGTCATTGATCAACCCCCCTGTCATTGATCACCCCCCTGTCATTGATCACCCCTCTGTAAGGCTCCATTCAGATATTTTTTTGGCCCAAGTTAGCGGAATTTTTTTTTTTTTTTCTTACAAAGTCTCATATTCCACTAACTTGTGTCAAAAAATAAAATCTCACATGAACTCACCATACCCCTCACGGAATCCAAATGCGTAAAATTTTTTAGACATTTATATTCCAGACTTCTTCTCACGCTTTAGGGCCCCTAGAATGCCAGGGCAGTATAAATACCCCACATGTGACCCCATTTCGGAAAGAAGACACCCCCAGGTATTCCGTGAGGGGCATATTGAGTCCATGAAAGATTGAAATTTTTGTCCCAAGTTAGCGGAACGGGAGACTTTGTGAGAAAAAAATTAAAAATATCAATTTCCGCTAACTTGTGCCAAAAAAAAAAAAATTTCTATGAACTCGCCATGCCCCTCATTGAATACCTTGGGGTGTCTTCTTTCCAAAATGGGGTCACATGTGGGGTATTTATACTGCCCTGGCATTCTAGGGGCCCCAAAGCGTGAGAAGAAGTCTGGTATCCAAATGTCTAAAAATGCCCTCCTAAAAGGAATTTGGGCACCTTTGCGCATCTAGGCTGCAAAAAAGTGTCACACATCTGGTATCCCCGTACTCAGGAGAAGTTGGGGAATATGTTTTGGGGTGTCATTTTACATATACCCATGCTGGGTGAGAGAAATATCTTGGTCAAATGCCAACTTTGTATAAAAAAATGGGAAAAGTTGTCTTTTGCCAAGATATTTCTCTCACCCAGCATGGGTATATGTAAAATGACACCCCAAAACACATTCCCCAACTTCTCCTGAATACGGCGATACCACATGTGTGACACTTTTTTGCAGCCTAGGTGGGCAAAGGGGCCCATATTCCAAAGAGCACTTTTAGGATTTCACAGGTCATTTACCTACTTACCACACATTAGGGCCCCTGGAAAATGCCAGGGCAGTATAACTACCCCACAAGTGACCCCATTTTGGAAAGAAGACACCCCAAGGTATTCCGTGAGGGGCATGGCGAGTTCCTAGAATTTTTTATTTTTTGTCACAAGTTAGTGGAAAATGCTTATTTTTTTTTTCATACAAAGTCTCATATTCCACTAACTTGTGACAAAAAATAAAAAGTTCCATGAACTCACTATGCCCATCAGCGAATACCTTGGGGTCTCTTCTTTCCAAAATGGGGTCACTTGTGGGGTAGTTATACTGCCCTGGCATTCTAGGGGCCCAAATGTGTGGTAAGGAGTTTGAAATCAAATTCTGTAAAAAATGACCTGTGAAATCCGAAAGGTGCTCTTTTGAATATGGGCCCCTTTGCCCACCTAGGCTGCAAAAAAGTGTCACACATCTGGTATCTCCGTAATCGGGAGAAGTTGGGGAATGTGTTTTGGGGTGTCATTTTACATATACCCATGCTGGGTGAGAGAAATATCTTGGCAAAAGACAACTTTTCCCATTATTTTATACAAAGTTGGCATTTGACCAAGATATTTATCTCACCCAGCATGGGTATATGTAAAAAGACACCCCAAAACACATTCCTCAACTTCTCCTGAATACAGAGATACCAGATGTGTGACACTTTTTTGCAGCCTAGGTGGGCAAAGGGGCCCACATTCCAAAGAGCACCTTTCGGATTTCACAGGTCATTTACCTACTTACCACACATTTGGGCCCCTAGAATGCCAGGGCAGTATAACTACCCCACAAGTGACCCCATTTTGGAAAGAAGCGACCCCAAGGTATTCGCTGATGGGCATAGTGAGTTCATGGAAGTTTTTATTTTTTGTCACAAGTTTGTGGAATATGAGACTTTGTATGAAAAAAAAAAAAAAATAATAAATCATCATTTTCCACTAACTTGTGACAAAAAATAAAAAATTCTAGGAACTCGCCATGCCCCTCACGGAATACCTTGGGGTGTCTTCTTTCCAAAATGGGGTCACTTGTGGGGTAGTTATACTGCCCTGGTATTCTAGGGGCCCAAATGTGTGGTAAGGAGTTTGAAATCAAATTCAGGAAAAAATGAGGAGTGAAATCCGAAAGGTGCTCTTTGGAATATGGGCCCCTTTCCCCACCTAGGCTGCAAAAAAGTGTCACACATCTGGTATCCCCGTACTCAGGAGAAGTTGAGGAATGTGTTTTGGGGTGTCTTTTTACATATACCCATGCTGGGTGAGATAAATATCTTGGTCAAATGACAACTTTGTATAAAAAAATGGGAAAAGTTGTCTTTTGCCAAGATATTTCTCTCACCCAGCATGGGTATATATAAAATGACACCCCAAAACACATTCCCCACCTTCTCCTGAGTACGGAGATACCAGATGTGTGACACTTTTTTGCAGCCTAGGTGGGCAAAGGGGCCCATATTCCAAAGAGCACCTTTCGGATTTCACAGGTCATTTTTTACAGAATTTGATTTCAAACTCCTTACCACACATTTGGGCCCCTAGAATGCCAGGGCAGTATAACTACCCCACAAGTGACCCCATTTTGGAAAGAAGAGACCCCAAGGTATTCGCTGATGGGCATAGTGAGTTCATAGAACTTTTTATTTTTTGTCACAAGTTAGTGGAATATGAGACTTTGTAAGAAAAAAATAAATAAATAAATAAATCATAATTTTCCGCTAACTTGTGACAAAAAATAAAAAGTTCTATGAACTCACTATGCCCATCAGCGAATACCTTAGGGTGTGTACTTTCCGAAATGGGGTCATTTGTGGGGTGTTTGTACTGTCTGGGCATTGTAGAACCTCAGGAAACATGACAGGTGCTCAGAAAGTCAGAGCTGCTTCAAAAAGCGGAAATTCACATTTTTGTACCATAGTTTGTAAACGCTATAACTTTTACCCAAACCATTTTTTTTTTACCCAAACATTTTTTTTTTATCAAAGACATGTAGAACTATAAATTTAGAGCAAAATTTCTATATGGATGTCGTTTTTTTTGCAAAATTTTACAACTGAAAGTGAAAAATGTCATTTTTTTGCAAAAAAATCGTTAAATTTCGATTAATAACAAAAAAAGTAAAAATGTCAGCAGCAATGAAATACCACCAAATGAAAGCTCTATTAGTGAGAAGAAAAGGAGGTAAAATTCATTTGGGTGGTAAGTTGCATGACCGAGCAATAAACGGTGAAAGTAGTGTAGGTCAGAAGTGTAAAAAGTGGCCTGGTCTTTCAGGGTGTTTAAGCACTGGGGGCTGAAGTGGTTAAATCACACACGGGCCAACCATAGATACTTAACAGACATCTTCATGAATGAGACCTTTTGACACGGAAATGTGAATGAGGGCTTAGGGCTCTGGCACACCACTGTATGAATTTTGTGAACCGCGAAAAATGGATCCACGAAGAATATGGATGAGGTCCATCTGCATTGCGTATTTTTCAGAAAATAACAACTGTCCCCAAAGGCCCCTTTCACACGGCAGCAGAACTGAAAGGGCTTAAACCAATGAAATCCATATACAAACTTTTTTTATTAATATATTATTTAATGAAATCTTTATTACTTGCTTATTAATGCACGTGATCACCTAAATGATACTTTATTTATTATCCTAACTGCTCTGTCTTTCTTAAATAGATTGGGCAGTATATTGTCACTTAGTATTTTTTCTAAACAGGATTGTTCCTCCGCAGAGACCATATTCGTCAATAACAATTAGCGGAACTGTTATTTGTTCAGTTCATTTTTTGTGTTCAATTTCTCCAACTGATTTCTTAACAAGTAATACAAATAAAATGTTTTAGCAGCAGTGTGTTCATATACCTCCAGCACTCCAGGTGTTCTGCAACTACATCTTCCTTCATGCACACTTGCTTGGCTTTTCTATGAACTACCACATTAGTGAAAGGATGATGCTGGGAGTTATAGTTTCATAACATTTTGAGTTCCAATGGTTGCTGATCCCTGCACTACCTATTACTATTCAATATGTTTTCTAAAGGGTTGTGATTGAGAAAAGCTTATATATTTAATATATTCTCTTTTTTGAGATTGAACAAAAAAATTAAAAAAGCATTTCTCACAGATTGGGGAATGGCGAATATAAGAGACTCAGTCATTCTCAAAATTGGAAGCCGATCATATTCACAGAAAATTGGTCCTCATGGTGGAACTGCAATGTATATGGCACCGGAATGCTTGGTTCACTATCAGAGCCCATCCGTGAAGACAGATGTGTGGTCACTTGGGGCAACACTTCTTGAGCTATACAGCAATCGCAAACCATGGAACAGTAAGAACGCCCGAGAATTATGCATGGCAATGACTTCAGAAATACCACCCCATGCAATTGCATGTGTACATGCCAGGATTCTGTCTGTTATTACCAAATGTTTTTCTTACATTGTAGATAATAAACCAACCCCTTCAGACATGATAGGCCAAATAAAAAGTCTTGATGGTGTAAATTTGGAAAACCATTATGGTTATTTATGGTCATTTATTATATAATTAATATTTAAAGTTTTTTTACTTGAATTTTTTAAATAACTTATTTTACACTGTTTTTGTTACACCCTTGTCACCCGTTAAAAGAATAGAGGCCTATGGTTGTGTTCATCTTCAGTCCTCCTAAATATACACCATAATATATATTTTCTGCTTATTACAGTCTAAAGCAGACTGATCACACACTGCACTACATACATTACACACATGTATACATCACATACTGCGCTGTCACCTTCTTCTGCAGGCCTAACGGTGCATGCACAAAAGTAATGAAGTCTCACGCTACTTGGTCAGATATAAAGGAAAACTTAACAGAGCCCATACATTTCAGACTACTATGGAGCGGCAATTTATGAATAAACAGTGTTCAGACAGAGGAGTCCCAACCCGCTTCACTGTTCACTAATCAGATGTTGTTTTTGTTTTACAAACATTAGCCTGATTAATGGTTGATTAAGCTCTGTGGTTCCAAAGAATCTGTCAGATTTCTTGATTAGTTTTGTACTGTTTATAATTTTATTCTAAATAAAATTACATTTTTGAAAAATTGTACTATTCCTCTTATTCATTTATGTAATTTATAAGTAAATTTTACACATCCAAAAAACTTTTGACTCTAGAAACACTAATTCACACTGTCAGCCACTGGAGATATATAACACAACTGCTAACATCAAGTTGACAGTTTATACATTTACTGGTGCGCTCACCCAGGTCTCAAGGTTGGTTCCCCCTATATTCTATTTTTTGTATGTTTTCCATGCTGGTTGTGTATTTAGGTGTTGGGTGCATGTTGCAATTTACCTAGCCATTCGGTGTGAAGAATATCATTCACACACTGCACCCATTTTCACTTATAACGAGGCCAGCATGGCAACATTTGTATTACTAAGTAAGCTCACATCACTATCTGGTCTGGATATGAGATCATTTATCTCAGTTATTTGCCATTAGGCTTACTCAGACTAGCAGGTGACGTATGCTTAGGGGATAGACCCACCATCTGGAACCTTGGTGGTGCGCTGGTCCACAGTGCCACCACATTACTGCTATTTATTCATCAATTTTATTCATTATTGTCTATGTTGTTGTCCTTTATGTGACTATTTATTAAAATATATTACTATTCATGCATATGTGTTTTGTTGTTTTTCGGATATATTTACTGGCATTAGAAAGACACTGTATAGGAGCTTTCAGTTCCAGCGCTGACATGTAAGTAGGAGAGAGTAGCTCTGCGCACACCCCGCATAAATAAACCACTCTACTTCTCTGATCTAATTTCTCACTCAATCTGGAGAGACTATTTAAAAAATCTACCCTTCTTTACCGACAGCATAGGAGATATATTACCCACAAACAGACAAGTAATGTCTGCCACCACAGACAAGATGGCGCTGGGCCTCGCTTCACCAACAAAAGAGGTGACACATGCTCCACTGCCCCGCTCTGATGTTGGTGATTCGGACTCGAGCACACAGCGCCTTCACATAGACTGTAACAAAAAACTAGCAGTGGCAAAAATAATCACACCTGATATTTAATCTACTCTTGCCTCCATAGTACAGGCCTCACTGAACACACTGCAAAAAGAGGTAGCCTCTAATACAGCCAGATTGGGGAGGCGGAACAGCGCATATCACCCTCAGAAGATGACATGGCCAGCACCCATTCACACATTAGTGACCTATTTCAGACCCAGTCCTGTATGGTTGAAAAAATTGACAATATCAAAACAGGTTTCCTCTTCCTTTTTTTAACATTTTCTTCCTATTTTCAACTATTTATTTACTGCTATAAGCTGTTTTACCATGAAAATACGCAGGTCTGTTTTTCTGTCTGCAAACAAAAAATATGGTTAACTTCTTTGTGCATTTTGGATTTTTTTTCTCTACCATTATATACATTAAATGTCCATTCTTGTCTGCAAAATAGACAATAATAAGACATGTTCTTTAATTTGTGGAAGGGGCACACAGATCATGCACATGCACAAAATATGGACACTACAATAGAAATGAATTGATATTTTTCATTATGAATAGTTTTCATTGTAGTAGAGATAGCACAAAGATGAAAAATACAGGCGTGTGCATGAGGTATAATGTGAAACGAAGCTCTCAGATAGGTGAGCACAATAAAACCACACTTTTCAAACATTATTTTTATTAATATATTATTAATATAATTTGTTATAATTAAACCAAACACTCAGTTATAATCATTGTTAAGATTAAAGTCGTTTTGCCATCAGTACATATTGATGACCTATCCTCAAGATAGATCATCGATATGTAATATATAAGGGTCTGAATCAATCCCCATCATTCAGCAGTTTAAAGAGGAGACTGTGGTCATACTAGCACTGGTTTCTCTTAAAGATTACATTTCAAGATTCATCTCGCTTGCAGCAGCAATGTATTGTCCCATTCAAGTGACTTGAACAAGCCCTTGTAATTACACTGCGCCACCAAGATTTTCAAGACAATGCACTCTCTAATTAGCGCTCACACGAATATCGCCTCATCTTCAAACCCAACCTATCAGATATTGATCACATATTCATTATTATTGGTTATAGGTACCTACTAGCTGCACAAGCCATTTAAGAACACATATATATGTTTTTATTAGCTATTTAGAGAGGGATATTGTCATTTAAAAATAACTATTTGATATCAATATTTTTTTGGAGAATAAAAAAAATTTAATTCTAAAGTTAATCTCTAGGATTCTGTTCAATATAGACATAGTGTCACCGCCAGATCTTTAAGAAGCTCTGACAGACGTTCTTCTGTACCTCCTGCATGATGTTCTTTTGTTTTGGTTTCACTTTGTCATCTCTTTTCCTTCTCCCAGCTGTCATCTATTCACACTGATTGCCTCCCTTTATATCCCCTCCCATACTGCCTCACTTTGTGGTTTATACTACTTCCTGGATTGTGCTCTCTGCTAGAAGATGCAACTGCTGGTTCCTCAGATAAGTCTCTTCCTCTATTTCTGTTTTTCTGCTGGCTTGATTCTAGGTGACCCTGACTCCCTCCGTATTAAGTGTAGGGAGCCGGTGGTCGTGTCCCCTCACTATTGTAGGGTTTTCAGGTGTCATACAGTCGAGGCACGAGGGCATGCAATTGTCTATCATAGAGATCTTTGCATGGGCTGAGCAGTAAGGGAGAGCTCTAGGGCTTTTATAGGGTTTACCCATTTGTTCCTTAGTTTGGGATCAAGTCAGTCTGTTGTGACTTCCAGTTTTCTGCAACACCATCCGTGACACATAGATAGAATTGGCTTCTTTGAAGTTCTTAGGAATGTCGGCCTTCAAGATCTGGACTTTATCCATAAAAATAGGATGCTAGTTGTGTTATTTTGAACACTTGACCGATCCTCAAAAGTGGTTCCATAAAGTTGATTGGTGCACAGATTTCCAACCTCTAAAGGCACATTTGTATCGCAACAGTAGGATGTTGCATTATCAAGCAGGTCCTGGTCCACACGTTGTAACTGATTGATTGTACCTATGTAAAAATGTTATATTAATTTGTGTTCAATAATTCTGCCATCAATCACTTTATTTATTACAATTACTACCACATAAAACAATCTTTATCTTGGGTTTTTTAACATTTAAAAACAAAGTTTTTTATTTAACTTTTACGGTTTCCTCCTATATTTCAAGTGTCATTTCTCTAATTCAAAATCAGGGGCCTTGTTTTATTTTGTGAAATGTTATTTTTAATGACAATATCTAATTTACTATATACAGTGTATACAAATAAAAAAAAAATTGCGGAATTGTAATGGACAGGAAAAAGTAATTCAACAATTATTATTTTATATTACTCTGGTAATTGTTCTGTGAAGGAACTAACATGGTACATTTATGGTACATGAAATTTACTCTGTAGGTCCTTGCAATGACATATTTTCATACCTTTTTTTTCAGCTATTGAGACAGTATGACTTTTTTTAAATTAATTTTTATCTGCAGAATAATCCAACTATGAGATATCAAACTGAACTATGCGCCATACTTACAAGTGCTAAGACCACCCAACTCATCTATGGCGAGGAGTTTAAATTTTTTTACACCTCCCATCCAATGGTAGCAACTTTCTATTGTCTGCCAAAAGTCCACAAGGACACCCTACCTGTGAGGGGACGTCCCATTGTCTCAGGGGTGAGGAGCCTCTCGCAGAATGTGGGCATTTATGTGGACCGCCTCCTTAGTCCCTTTGTACAGGCCTTGCCATCATATGAGGGATACAGGGGATTTAATAACTAAACTAGAGCACATCTGTGTGGAACCCGACTGGTTCCTGGCGTCAATTGACGTGGAGGCACTGTATTCCTCGATCCCCCATGACAAGGGCCTGGAGGCAGTTGCACATTTTTTGAAAGCGAGGAGCTGCCAGTTCTCGGCACACAGTGACTTTGTATTGGAGTTACTACAATTTGTTCTCACCAAGAATTACTTTTTGTTTGACGGCCGTGTCTACCACCAACTCAAGGGCAGTTCATGCGCGCCCTCCTACGCAAACTTGCTCCTGGGTTGGTGGGAGGAAACAGTGGTGTTTGGGGACACGCCCAGCTGGCTCACTGGACATGTTGCCCTTTGGTCCCGCTACATAGATGACATCTTCATTCTGTGGAGCGGGACCGACGGGCAGTTTGCTAGCTTGGTCCATTAGCTTAACAACAACTCAATTGGTCTCAGATTCCCTTCTATTATCATGAAGGATAATCTTCCCTTCCTGGATATCTCCATTTCTAGGGATAATGTCGGCGGCTTGCGGACAACCATCTACCGCAAGCCTATGGCAACTAACTCCTTGCTTAGGTGGGATAGTTGCCACCCTGCCCCACTTAAGCGGGGAATTCCCTTCGGACAATATATACGTTTGAGACGTAATTGTTCTGAACAAAGTGAATTTAAGCGTCAGGCGGATATATTAAGGGTCAGGGTTCGGGACCGGGGCTACCCCGATAGGACAAGCCTACCAAAGGGCTTTGGGGGACGCACACGGACCACCCTCCTACGACACGCCCAGTTAGCGACCTACAAAAAACCATACGGATTATAGGTACCTTCGACTCAGCATCAACTGGAGTGAAGGGCATCTTGCGTCGCAATTGGGAGACTATGTTGATGGACCCAGACCTGGCAGAAGTATTGAGCCCGTACCCCTCTGTGACATTTAGAAGGGGGACTATTTTAAGACATACACTTGTACATAGTCACTTTAGCCCCCTCACAAACCAAGGGACGTGGCTGGACAGAGTGACCACAGGCTGCTATTAGTGTGGCCGATGTAGTTTCTGCGGGTGGCTGGTCCAGGGAAAATCCTTTGCGGTGGACCCGGTGGGCAAAGCCCACACGATACGGCAATTCATCAATTGCCATAGTGTAGGGGTCATCTACCTCCTCACTTGTGAGTGCGGCAAATGCTATGTGGGCAAAACCCGAGAAGATCTGGCAGACATTCTTCTCTACCTGTTGTATGATGTTCTTTGTTTTGGTTTCACTTTCTCATCTCCTTTTCTTCTCCCAGCTGCCACCTATTTGCACTGATTGTCTCCCTTTATATTCCCTCCCATACTGCCTCCCTTTGCGGTTTATACTTCTTCCTGGATTGTGTTCACTGCTTCTCCTGATTCCTCAGATAAGTCTGTTTCCTTTATTTGTGTTTCTTGCTGGCTTGATTGTTGACCCTGACTCCGTCCGTATTGAGTGCAGGGAGCCGGTGGTCGTGTCCCCTCACTATTATAGGGTTTTCAGGTGTCACATAGTATAAGGTACGAGGGCATGCAATCATCTACCATAAAGATCTTTGCATGGGCATAGCAGTCATGGAGAGCTCTAGGGGTTTTATAGGGCTCACACATATGCTCCTTAGTTTGGGATCAAGCCAGTCGGATGTTTATTTATAAGTTACAGCTTTCTGCAACACCATCCGCGACAATTAGGGGTTGTTTCCCCATCAATTTAGGGAGGGAGTGTAGTAGCCGTGGGTCTTGGAATTTAATTCATCCTAACAGCTCCACCTCTCCCTACATTAGCCTGGTGCCTCAAAGGCAAAATATACGGTGGTTGTATAATCTGGTGTGTCTGTATATTTCCCCAGCAGCTCTCCAAACTACCTGTTAGCCTGACGTTCTTCAGGTAGCCCTGGCGGTGCAGCAACACCTTTACGTCAATGAGGCTGCGCTCACCATGGGCAGACCGGGCACCTTCGGGTGCATGCGCCTGCGCTCTAACCCTGAACGCCGCACCCCCGATCATGTGATATGGTCCAGTCACGTGGGCCGGCATCATACAGAGCGCACGCGCACAGGCTGATTCTCCTCCCCTTTCAAAAGAAAGGGTGCCTGTCAGTGTTTGTCAGGCAGGCCTGCACGTGTGATGGTGGCACGGGATACCTCTGTGTCCACCACCCTGGACATCTGCAACACGCCACTCCAGGATACTTGTGAGTACCAGCCCTCACTTGTCACTCAGTGGACATTGTGGACTTCTATATTCTAACGGGTCGTCCGTTCTGTTTATATATTTTTTGCAGGTGTATCATACTTTTTGCAGGTGTATCATACTTGCCTCATTTGAATATCCATCTGCCTTGTACTACATCGAGGGACTCTGTTTAGTATCCCCTCCTCCTTTTGGTTCGTAGCAGGTAGATAGGTAGGAGCTATGTAATAACAAGCCCCGTGTCCCCTGACGATTCATGGGGCTTTATGGTTATAATTAGCAGCCTTAAGATATGTAATACCAAGCCCCGTGTCCCCTGACGATTCATGGGGCTTTTTGGTTCTTATTAGCAGCCTTAGGATATGTTAGGCTGATGAAGCGCGTTAGGAAAGCCTACATAGTGCGGGACGCGCCTACATGTTGCAGTTATTTTTCCCCTTGCCTTGTTAATATTACGAGTCCATTCATTGGTCACCCCTTTTTTTAGGGTTTCATAGGGATTCCTTATAAGGGCAAGGTTCCCGACGGGGCCACCCCTTGCGGGGCATGGACCCCGTGTTAGGTCACTAGGGCCAAATAGGTCAAGCAGGGCCGTATCAGGGAAAGTCTCTCTTTTTTTTAGGCCAACTTACCACCACGTCTGACCTAAGTCTTGGATGCTTCTATCACTAATTGGACATCCAAGTGACAAGCCCTCTTTACGTGACCACCTCCTTCACCAACAATATGTTGTGAACAAGTGAGGCCTCAACAAAAAAACGGTAAGACCATTCCGTTTTTTTAGCGTCCCCTTAGTTCCGGTATCCCTCACTTGGGACTGGGGCTTAGGGACTTCACTACTTGTCCTCTATGTGCCTATACTACTGAGCATTTAGGCCTAGGGAGGACTTTTTTTTGTTTGTAAGGGGTCTCTTATTCTCTGACTAGGGAGAATCTATATATATTAAAAGCTAAGTTTTAATTTGTTACTGCTCCTCTTCCTTTAGTATTGTTTCAATTTTGAGCAGCCTTCTATCCTGGGAAGACTACCTATTATTTTTTTCTCATGTGAGACAGGTGTTACAGATCTTAAGAGAGAATAAGTTTTATGCTAATACAGGAAGTGCAATTTCTGGGTTACCTGCTCTCATCCTCAGGTTTTTGTATGGATCCCGAGAAGGTCCATGCCGTGTTGGACTAGGATCGACCCGAAAATCTGAAAGCGCTTATGCGGTTTTGGGGGTTTACCAACTACTATCGTAAATTTATCTTGAACTATTCATCGGTGGTTAAACCTTAAACAGACATGACTAGGAAGGGTGCGGATATTTCTGTCTAGTCTGATGCATTATAGGCCTTTTTTGCTGTGAAAGAATGTTTTGCTTCGGCCCCTATTCTGATGTAACCGGACGTGACTCAGCCATTTATTGTTGAGGTTGGCGCGTCTGAGGTAGGGGTAGGACCAATCTTGTCGCAAGGTCCTTCACCTAGTAAATCGCGCCCATGTGCATTTTACTCTAAAAAACTCTACTGCTGAAAGGAATTATGATGTGGGGAATAGGGAATTGCTGGCCATTAAGTTGGCGTTCGAGGAATGGCGGCATTGGTTGGAAAGAGCAATTCACCCTATTACGGATCACAAGAATCTGGCCTACCTGGAGTCGGCTAAGCAACTGAACCCAAGGCAGGCCAGATTTAACTTCATCGTCACCGCCCTGGGGTTAAGAACGTCAACGCGGACGCTTTGTCGTGTAGCTTCCCTGGGGGGGGGGGGGGGAGTCTAATGACCCTAGTTCCATTTTATCTGAAGGGATAGGTCATATCCGCTCTTTATCCTGATCTCGAGGCTAGGGTGTTGGAGGCACAGGAGGATGCTCCGGACTCTTGTCCTCCGGGGAAGTTGTATGTTCCCTCCGAATTACGTCACAAGGTGTTTGAGGAACATCACTGTACGGTGCTTGCTGGGCACCCTGGGAGCAGATCAACTGTTGATCTCATCTCTTGCAGATTTTGGAGTCCGGGGTTGTGTAAGTGTGTTAAGGACTATGTGTCAGCCTGTGGTACCTGTGCATGTCCATGGATTTTATCACAGATTTACCAAATTCTTCGGGAAAAATTGGGATTCTGGGGGTTGTATATCGTTTTAGTAAAATGGCGCACCTTATTGCATTACCTAGTCTACCCAATGCTAAAACTCTTGCACAGGTGTTTGTCGACAACATCGTAAAACTACATGGCATTCCCTCTGATGTGGTGTCCGATAGAGGGACGCTTTTGTCGTTAGCCGAGTTTGCTATAAATAACCGTAGACAGGAATCCACTAATAAGTCGCCGTTTTTTGGGGCATATGGGTTCCATCCAGAGTTTGGTACATTTTCTGGTGCTCAAAATTCCGACATTCCTCGGGAGGAACTATTTTCCTCTTCTTTGTCTTCTATTTGGCGGAAAATCCCAAATAACCTGAAAAATATGGGCAACAGGTATAAGCGTGTGGCTGACATGAGACGTATGAATGGTCCGGACCTGAGAGTGGGTGATTCTGTGTGGTTGTCTACAAGAAACATTAAACTTAAGGTACCTTCTTGGAAGTTGGGCCCAAGATATATTGGTCCATATAAGATCACTGCCATTGTTAACCCTGTAGCCTTCCGTCTGAAGAAGCTTATGAGTTAAGTCAATCTTAAATCTTTCCAGAATTTCAGGAACGGGTGGAAGAGCAAATCCCTATAGCTGATGCATGCTCCGATGAGTCAGAGCGTCAACAGCTAAAGGGGCTCTTTGCAGAATTCCAGGACATGTTTGCTAAGGACTCTTATGACTGTGGGGAAACTGAAGTTAGGTTACAGATAGATGTATTTGTATGGACCACCAATATTAGTCAAAAATATAGAAGAAAGTGATATGTAATTGTTAGATAATTAAACTTAACTTTTAATATGAAACTACTAATAAAAGATTGCCCCTCAAAATAATAAAGTATAAATCGTGTAACAATCTGCAATAAATGGAGCTTATGTGGAAGTAAGTCACTAAGTTATGATAAAATAAGAGGAGACATAAATCACTTCAACAGGTAGGGTAGAGGTGCACGGCGGCACTCTAAAAATAAACCATTTGTCCTACCGCTACGTCGAATGGTTCCTATTGTACAGCAATTACCTCTCGGACCCTCGATGCCACGAGTCTTCGATGGTTTAAAAAGATATACTGCACACGAGTAGGGATCCGGACTAGATCTCCCTATAGATGCCCTAAAGGGGGTTGTGGCATTTCGAATGTCAGCTATATACAATCAAGCACCTGTGTAGAGCAACCTCTATGTGCACGGGAGTGACTTGTTGAATTTGACTTTCTCCACTTACAGCTTACGCATCTGACACTCAGGCGTTAATCAAGTAGCCTTTTAATCCGGAGATTGTATGCAGGGTAATCCAGATGGTAAAAGAATTATGCCAACAATAAACTCCTAGCTCAGAAAATGGATGCTGCTGCTCAGAAGCTGAGCACACTATGAGCAAGGCATCACTGGGAAAACAGAGAGTGGCTAGGCTAAACTAACTAGAAACCTGAAAACGGGGGGGGGGGGGGGGGGGGGGGAGCATACCAATACACAATGGAAGATACTGAAACAGAACACTCCTCGTCTGGTACCACTATATATATGCATACAATGGAATTGTATAAAATAACAATAGCTTGCAGATGCAAATAATGTCCATCTACCTGAAAAGAAAACATGCAATGAACATTATTCAATCAAAAAAGGATAAGTCTTCAGTTCGGACCATAGAGCTGGTACTGGATTGTTGTAATAGCGATTTATCCCTAGTGGGACCTCGATGCCTGGCCTGTATAAGCAGATATAATCACTGGGGACAATCCTTATCAGATAGCTTGAACTCACCAACAGAGAGTTTATCTGTGTAAGTTGCTTATCTGTGTACAGAGTACAGCAGAACAGATGGATTACGGTATTGTGCGGTCAAAAGATGATGCTTTTATAAGCTTACATGAGAATACATGTGTACCTTGTGCAAATGCCTGGAGCACAATGAAGATACAGGAAATGAGGTACACAGAAGAAGGGGTGGAGCAATGAAATGAATGACATATATCACAAACAGAAAATCAGTGCAATACCAAAAACGGCCACTAGATGGGAGCATATGACCAAATATAGAATATATGAATGGTTCAACGAATTGAACTCAACACACTCCACGTCTGGCATTGAAAATGTCACTATTTAAACCATAACGGTAGTTATATAATTGCAAATAAACAACAGTGCAATATGTTTGATGTCCGAGGACCTGAAAAACATAAAGCGAACAGGCATATAATGCAACAACTAAATATAAGGCTTCAAGTGTATCAAGTAAAATTCAATCACTTCTTGCTTGAAGTTTCAGGCAGGATTCAGCAGCATAGGCAATAAGTTCATTCTCCAAAAGGCAAGAGCAGAATAAGTCCCGTGATAAGCCTGATGAAAGTCTTTACAGTTCCTTGTCTTGCAACTTTCACCTCCACCTTGCGTACTTTACCGTCATTACTAGGAACGCTTTTCACAATAAGTCCCATAGGCCACTCGATTCTTTCGGCTTGCTGGTCCTTGGGCAGAACAAGATCTCCAACTTGTATGTTAGGGTACTGTCGTTGCCATTTCCTGCATCCTTGCAGAGTGGAAAGATACTCCATCTTAAAATGATTCCAGAAGTGATTGGCAAGGTTTTGTACTCTCTTCCATTGATCAAAGCGCAGATTTCCATCTTTAAAGTTACCAGGTGGAACAGGAATGGACCCAAGCTTTGGGTAAGCAGGGTAGCTAGGGTAAGGATAGTTGGGTTCTCTGGATCTTTGTCAGGTTCTAGAAGACCTCAGCTGTGGTCTCTTCTGTGTGATCCAGCAGGAAATCAGGACCTGTTTAGATGATTTCCTGATTCTTTCTACACGGTTGCTGATGTAGACATAGAAACGTTTAGTCTGGTTGTATATGTAGCCCAGAACAACCTTACTGTCTGTGTAGAATTTGGTGTCATCTATCTGAATGTCTAGCTCGTGTAATATGAAATCTGCGATTTCTACAGCTAGCACAGTCCCACAAAGTTCAAGCATAGGAATTGTGTGCTCAGGCTTAGGTGCTAACATAGCTTTCCCAAACAGAAACCCTATGTGGGTTTGATTAGAAGAGTCTCTCACCTTGAGGTAGGCAACAGCCGCAATGGCCTCAGTAGATGCGTCTGAGAAGATGTGAAGCTCTTTTCTCCGGATCGTAGCAAGGGAAGCTGAGGTGTAGCAGCGTGGTATATGGATTCCATCTAAGGCATGTAGAGATTGATTCTAGGACTCCCACTTTGAAAGCTTGTCACATGGCAGTGGAGCATCCCAATTTTTAATAGACTCTGAGAGCTGTCTAAGTAAAGCTTTACCTTGTATGGTGATGGGAGCCACAAATCCCATTAGATCGTATAGGCTGTTTACCACTGACAGAACACCATGCTTGGTAAATGGCTTGTCTGTAGAGCTGACTTAAAAGTGTCCTTTAATAAGTCCCACCGTAGGCCCAGACTTCTCTGTATAGGTGGCATGTCCATTCCCAGATTTAAATCCTTAAACCCTGTGGCATGATCGCCAGGTTGAAAGGCTTTCATAACAGCAACACTATTTGAGGCAATTTTGTGTAGTCTGAGGTTAGCCTCAGAAAGCATACCTTGTGTCCTTTGGAGCAGGTCTATGGCTTCTTTGTCTGTAGGTAAAGACTTAAGTCCATCGTCAACATAAAAGTCAATCTCAACGAAGTGTCGAGCATCCGCGCCATACTCCTTTTCTCCATCGATGGCAGTCCTTCGTAAACCGTATGTTGCAACAGCAGGTGATGGACTATTTCCGAAAACATGTACTTTCATGCGGTATTCAATAATCTCATTGTCCATGTTGTTTTCACGGTGCCACAGAAACCTTAGGAAGTTCCTATGGACCTTTGCATACAATGAAGCAATGAAACATCTGCTCAATATCAGCAGATATGGCAACTGGTTCTCTTCTAAATCTCATAAACAAGCCTACAAGGTTGTTAAATTCAGGCCAGTGAGAAGAACATTGTTTAGGGATACACATTGATGCTTGGCACTGGAGTCAAATACTACCTTGATTTGTTTTGGCTTACATGGATGATACACTCCGAAGAAAGGCAGATACCAGCACTCATCGTGTCTTTGAAGTGGTGGCGCTGGTTCAGCGTGATCATTGTCAAAGATCCTTTTCAGAAAGGCGATGAAATGGTCCTTCATTTCAGGCCTGTTCCTTAGTGTTCGTTGAAGTGAGTTGAATCTGGATAAAGCCTGATCACGATTGTTTGGGAGTTTGGCCCTTGTAGCACGAAGAGGTAATGGTGCAACCCAATTGTTAGACTCTTCCTGAAAGAATTCCTTATCTATTATTTTGATGAATTCTCTGTCTTCAACTGACAAGGCTATTTTGTTGTCCTCACTTGTAGTACAAAACACTGTAGTACCTAGGTTGTCATCACAAAGGACAGGAGTAACATCAGGTACTTGGATGATGTCAAGAAGCTTCTCCTTTACTTCATGATGGTGAAGGCACTGATTGAAGTGGCATACACGTCTATTTTCCAACACATAAGTCTTGAAGGAGTGGATCTCAGATGGCGTACGCATCCTGTTCAAGCATACATCGCCCACTATTACCCAGCCTAGGTCAAGTCTTTGTGCATAAGGGGCGTTGTCAGGCCCATAGCACTTATCGCGTACTTTATGTACTCTGAGAATGTCCCTTCCTAACAGGACTAAGATGTCAGCACTCTTGTCCATTGCAAGAATCTCATCAACAAGGTGCCTTAAATGAGGATGTTGATACGTAGCTTCTGGAGTGGGAATCTCCTTCCTTTCGTCTGGTATCTGGTCGCACTCGACTAACGTTGGTAGGGGTATGCCCTCTCCCTCGTTGATATGAGAGACCATGAATCCATCAACCCTTCTGCTGAAGGTCTCTATACGACCAGAACAGGTTCTGAGAGTGTATGGTGTTGCGTGACCTTCTATGTCAAAGATCTCAAAGAATTTAGGCTTAACCAGGGATCTGTTGCTCTGTTCATCTATTATGGCATACATCCTAGCAGCTTTCTCAGGATGATCCCTTGGGTATATCTTGACTAGGCATATCTTGGCACAGCATTTGTGGTCATTGCCTTCTCCACAGACTTCTGTACATGAAGAAGAGACATTATCTTTGGTTGTAGCATGACCTTGTTGCTCCCCGCCATGATTTGAGACGGGAGTGGAAGTAGGAAGCTGCTGTGGGTTGTCTGGAAGTGGAGTAGGATGCATGGCTGTAACATATCTGTCGCTACCGCATTCTGTGCACTTGATGACAACTTTACAGTCTTTAGCAAAATGGCTATAAGAAGCACAGCACTTGTAGCATATGCCAAGTTTCCGGAGAATCTCCCTGCGCTCTTGTAAAGTCTTTGCCCTAAGCCCAAGACATTTCTTAAGAGGGTGAGGCTTCTTGTGAATAGGACACTGACGTTTAGGGTCTTTATCTCTGTCATCCACAATGCCCTGATCAGTAGGTGAGGTTGTGGAGGGTGAGATGTCTGTCCTTTTAACAGATATAGCTCTATTTAAGTATCTACGTTTAGCTGCTGTATTATCATACCTTGATAATGGTGAGGATGAAGCCGGCACGTTGGGTTCACTGAAGCTGAAGATGGGATAGTTTCTCATCCAGGCTTGATCACTAATGAACCTGTATAAATATGAGAATGGAGGAAAGGATACATTATAGTCTCTTTTGTATCTTGAGCCCTGTTGTGCCCATTTCTCTTGTAGGCCATATGGCAGTTTAGACACCACTGGGTTGACACCATGAGCGGTGTCCAGGAAGCTTACTCCAGGTAGACGTGGGTCAGTCTTTGCCAACTCTAGCTCCATGAGGAGGTCACTTAGATCTTGGAACTTGCAATAGTCTTTGTTCCCTATTTTTGGGAAGTTTTGCAGTCTCTTGAATAGAGAGCTTTCTATGGCTTCAAAGCTACCATAGGCTTGCTCAAGTCTAGACCATGCAGCAACAAGACCTGCAGATTCTGGTCCCAGACACTTTATGAGCAAATCAAGTTCTTCCTTAGCAGTAAGATTGAGATCGGCAATAGTAGCCTTGAAGGTTGATCTCCAGGACCTGCAAGAAGGCTAAGTATTTTGCAGATCAGCTGCTGGTAGCGTACATATACAGCAAATAGGTGATTTATAGAGTCTCTTATTTCAGCTGGTTGATCATTAGAGTGTGACAAAACTGACATGCAGTGTGAGGTTCTGTCCCAATGGTCTGACAGATTACTGGAGAACTCATCTCTAATGGCTTGATAGTTTTCTCTGAGTTTCTGTGTTGGTTTTATTGTACGTTTGGGTCTTACACTCTGTTCGGTAATATCTGCGGGTTCAGAGGCATGATGTATCTGCGTTGGTTCAGCCATAAAAGAGTGTTCAGAGCCTCGTCTAGACATTTTTTACGGTTTTGCGAAAAATGGTACTGTCTCTTTAAGAAGACGAACAGCAGCTTAGACAGGTGAGGTAACAGAGCAATGTAGAGAAACAGTTTATAACATTCACTTGAAGTGCAGTAAGCTTGTGCGAACATGTGCTTTCACAAGATGGCGGATGGCACTGAGCTTGATTGCAGATTAGGCACACACATACAGTTGCAATAAAACGTATGTGAACCCGTTGGAATGATATGGATTTATGCACAAATTGGTCTTAAAATGTGATCTGATCTTTATCTAAGTCACAACAATAGACAATTACAGTCTGCTTAAACTAATAACACACAAAGAATTAAATGTTACCATGTTTTTATTGAACACACCATGTAGACATTCACAGTGCAGGTGGAAAAAGTATGTGAACCCTTGGATTTAATAACTGGTTGAACCTACTTTGGCAGCAATAACTTCAACCAAACGTTTCCTGTAGTTGCAGATCAGACGTGCACAACGGTCAGGAGTAATTCTTGATCATTCCTCTTTACAGAACTGTTACAGTTCAGCAATTTTCTTGGGATGTCTGGTGTGAATAGCTTTCTTGAGGTCATGCCACAGCATCTCAATCAGGTTTAGGTCAGGACTCTGACTGGGCCACTCCAAAAGGTGCATTTTCTTCTGTTTAAGCCATTCTGTTGTTGATTTACTTCTATGCTTTGGGTCGTTGTCCTGTTGCAACACCCATCTTCTGTTGAGCTTCAGCTGGTGGAGAGATGGCCTTAAGTTCTTCTGCAAAATGTCTTGATAAACTTGGGAATTTATTTTTCCTTCGATGATAGCAATCAGTCCAGGCCCTGACACAGCAAAGCAGCCCCAAACCATGATGCCCCCACCACCATACTTCACAGTTGGGATGAAGTTTTGATGTTGGTGTGCTGTGCGTTACTTCTAAACAACTCAACTTTGGTTTTATCTGTCCACAGAATATTTTGCCAGTAGAAATGTGGAACATCCAGGTGCTCTTGTGCAAACTGTAAACGTGCAGCAATGTTTTTTTTGGACAGCAATGGCTTCCTCTGTGGTATCCTACCCTGAAATCCATTCTTGTTTAGTGTTTTACGTATCGTAGATTCGCTAACAGGGATGTTAGCATATGCCAGAGACTTTTGTATGTCTTTGACACTCTAGGATTCTTCTTCACCTCATTGAGCAGTCTGTGCTGTGCTCTTGCAGTCATCTTTACAGGAAGGCCACTCCTAGGGAGAGTAGCAGCAGTGCTGAACTTTCTCCATTTATAGACAATTTGTCTTACCGTGGACTGATGAACAGTAAGGCTTTTGGAGATACTTTTATAACCCTTTCCAACTCTATGCAAGTCAACAATTCTTAATCGTAGGTCTTCTTAGAGCTCTTTTGTGCGAGGCATCATTCACATCAGGCAATGCTTCTTGTGAAAAGCAAACCCAGAACTGGTGTGTGTTTTTTATAGGGCAGCTGTAACCAACACATCCAATCTCATCTGATTGATTGGACTCCAGTTGGCTGACACATCACTCTAATTAGCTCATGGAGATGTCATTAGTCTAGGGGTCCACATACTTTTTCCACCTGCACTGTGAATGTTTACATGGTGTGTTCAATAAAAACATGGTAACAATTAATTTTTTGTGTGTTATTAGTTTAGGCAGACTGTGATTGTCTATTGTTGTGACTTAGATAAAGATCAAATCACATTTTATGACCAATTTGTGCAGAAATCCATATCATTCCAAAGGGTTCACATACTTTTTCTTGCAACTGTATATACACAGCAGACTGTAGTAATTATATGCATATTTTGACTATTCTGACTCAGATTGTTGTAATAGTGATTTATCCCTATTGAGACCTCGATGCCTGGCCTGTATAAGCAGATATAATCACTGCGTACAATCTTTATCAGATAGCTTGAACTCACCAACACAGAGTTTATCCGTGTAAGTTGCTTTATTCTGTAAGCGAGATAACAGAGTACAGCAGAACAAATGGATTCCGGTATTGTGCGGTCAAAAGATGATGCTTTTATAAGCTTACATGAGAATACATGAGTACCTTGTGCAAATGCCTGGAGCAGAATGAAGATACAGGAAGTGAGGTACACAGAAGAAGGGGTGGAGCAATTAAAAGAATGACATACAGTACAGACCAAAAGTTTGGACACACCTTCTCATTCAAAGAGTTTTCTTTATTTTCATGACTATGAAAATTGTACAGGGTGGGCCATTTATATGGATACACCTTAATAAAATGGGAATGGTTGGTGATATTAACTTCCTGTTTGTGGCACATTAGTATATGTGAGGGGGAAACTTTTCAAGATGGGTGGTGACCATGGCGGCCATTTTGAAGTCGGCCATTTTGAATCCAACTTTTGTTTTTTCATTAGGAAGGGTCATGTGGCACATCAAACTTATTGAGAATTTCACACGAAAAACAATGGTGTGCTTGGTTTTAACGTAACTTTATTATTTTGTGAGTTATTTACAAGTTTCTCTTTGTTTACAGCCATTGACATGTCGCCGAGGTTAACACGTGAGGAGCAGATAGAAATTGTGTTGATGTCTGGTGAACGCAGTAACCGGGTCATTGCAGCAGATTTCAATGCAAGACACCCTACGAGACCACCCATCTCCCATGCTACAGTTAGCAAACTGCTTGCTAAGTTTCGTGAAACTGGTTCAGTGTTGGATTTGCCAAAATGTGGACGCATGAAATCTGTCTCTAATGAAGAAACATCAGTGGCTGTCCTAGCTTCATTCAGCAAGAGCCCACAGCGTAGCACTCGCCGTATGTCATTAGTCGAACATCCCTTCAGCGGATATTAGCTACTCACAAATGGCACCCTTACAAACTCCAGCTACTGCAGCATCTCAACGAGGATGACCCAGATCGGCGCACTGAATTTGCAGAATGGGCAAAACAAAAATTGGAACATGACCCTCAGTTTACGCAGATTTTGTTCAGTGATGAGGCAAACTTTTATGAGAATGGTGAAGTTAACAAACAAAACCACCGCTATTGGTCTGACACTAACCCACATTGGATAGATCCCTCCAAGACTGTTGGAACAAAAACATTTATGGTATGGTGTGGTATATGGGGTACATAGATAGTGGGGCCATTCTTCATCAATGGAAACCTCAAGGCCACTGGATATGCGAAATTGCTACATGATGATGTGTTTCCCTCTTTATGCACTGAAGCTGGCACGTTCCCTGAGTTTTTCCAGCAAGATGGTGCACCACCACATTATGGGTGTCAGGTCTGAGCATTCCTAGATGAACAGTTTCCTGGAAAGTGGATTGGTCGTCGTGGGCCAGTTGAATGGCCCCCAAGGTCTCCCGATCTGACCCCCTTAGACTTTTATTTTTGGGGTCATCTGAAGGCAATTGTCTATGCTGTGAAGATACGAGATGTGCAGCACCTGAAACTACGGATACTGGAAGCCTGTGCTAGCATTTCTCCTGCCGGGTTGCTATCAGTGTAAGAAGAGTGGGAGAAGAGGGTTGCATTGACAATCCAACACAATGGGCAGCATATTGAACACATTTTATAAGTGGTCAGAAACTTGTAAATAACTCATTAAAGACTAAAGTTACGTTAAAACCAAGCACACCATTGTTCACCATTTCTTGTGAAATTCCTAATAAGTTTAATGTGTCACATGACCCTCTTGTGAAAAAACAAAAGTTGGATTCAAAATGGCCGACTTCAAAATGGCCGCCATGGTCACCACCCATCTTGAAAAGTTTCCCCCCTCACATATACTAATGTGCCACAAATAGGAAGTTAATATCACCAACCATTCCCATTTTATTAAGGTGTATCCATATAAATGGCCCACCCTGTAGATTCACACTGAAGGCATCAAAACTATGAATTAACACATGTGGAATTATATACATAACAAACAAGTGTGAAACAACTGAAAATATGTCATATTCTAGGTTCTTCAAAGTAGTCACCTTTTGCCTTGATTACTGCTTTGCACACTCTTGGCATTCTCTTGATGAGCTTCAAGAGGTAGTCCCCTGAAATGGTTTTCACTTCACAGGTGTGCCCTGTCAGGTTTAATAAGTGTGATTTCAGCTGATAGTCCTACTGAATAGACTGTTAAAATTTGTATTATGGCAAGAAAAAAGCAGCTAAGTAAAGAAAAACGAGTGGCCATCATTACTTTAAGAAATGAAGGTCAGTCAGTCAGCCGAAAAATTGGGAAAACTTTGAAAGTAAGGGCTATTTGACCATGAAGGAGAGTGATGGGGTGCTGCGCCAGATGACCTGGCCTCCACAGTCACCAGACCTGAACCCAATCGAGATGGTTTGGGGTGAGCTGGACCGCAGAGTGAAGGCAAAAGGGCCAACAAGTGCTAAGCATCTCTGGGAACTCCTTCAAGACTGCTGGAAGATCATTTCAGGTGACTACCTCTTGCAGCTCATCAAGAGAATGCCAAGAGTGTGCAAAGCAGTAATCAAAGGAAAAGGTGGCTACTTTGAAGAACCTAGAATATTACATATTTTCAGTTGTTTCACACTTGTTTGTTATGTATATAATTCCACATGTGTTAATTCATAGTTTTGATGCCTTCATAGTCATGAAAATAAAGAAAACTCTTTGAATGAGAAGGTGTGTCCAAACTTTTGGTCTGTACTGTGTATCACGAACAGAAAATCTAGTCCAATACCAAAAACGGCCACTAGATGGGAGCATATGACCAAATATAGAATATATGAATGGATCAACGAAATAAACTATATAAATTTAACTGCACAGCAGCACAAATAACACAACTTCTGTAACAGGGCAGAAGAAGGTCTTGATTACTCCACCTCTCGCGGTTCTTACTTCCACCTTACGAACCTTCCCATCCGAACTGGAAACGACTTTAGTAATAAGACCAGTAGGCCAATAGAGACAATCAACTTGTTTGTCTCTTAACAGAACAAAATCTCTTTCCTTTAAATTAGGCCTTGGTTCTTGCCACCTTCTACGTTCTTGCAAGAGGCATAGGTACTCTCTTCTCCACCTTTTCCAGAATTGACTAGCGAGATGTTGTACCTGCTTCCACCGAAACTTATAAAGGTTGTGCTCTTTGAAAATGCCAGATGCACAGGAATATTTCCTGTCTTTTGGGTCAATAAGGTGGCTGGCGTTAAAATACTGTATTTTTTTTTCTACCAAACTTTGTGCCTGTTCTGCTTTTTCTTTTCTTTTTTCTGCTGTAGATAGGGTTCCCAGCCCCGTAATCATAAATCACAGCAAAGGGTTTCTTTCATTGGTATTCATTTTCAATGGATATGCAGCAAAAAGTTTAAATATGTGGGGATTCGGGATCAGAAGTACATTTAGCATCCACCATTATCTTAGACGTTCTACTCCTTTTAGAAGAGGCTGTATGGCTTTCACCTGGACTATAGGTCCTACTTCTTTCAGTAGAAGCTGTTTGGCCTTCACCTTGACTATGGGTTCTACTTATTTTAGAGGCTGTATGGTCTTCTCCTTGACTATCGGCCCGGCTTCTTTTGGTCACCTTGTCAGGTTTCTCCTTGCTGAGGAGACTGGTGGAGTAGTTCACCATGGGGTCATACTCCATGTCTGTGGAAGGTTTGGAATGATCGAACACGTATTTGTTGGACCTGCATCCAGGAGCCGGGACTGTGGGAATATACTCCAGATACCGTCTCTTCCATCCATCATGTCCTGCAGGGTCTAAGGTATATTTGCAGGGCTTTGCTGGCTGCTCCAGAGAGGGTCGCTCTTGGATTTTGGAAGGGCAGAGGTGCTACCCAACTTTTGGTATTATCCTTGAAGAACTCTGTCTATGAGGGTAACAAATTCCTTATCTTCCGCTGAAGGAGGTAATGTATTATCCTTAGCAGTAACTTGGAAAACCATTTCCCCTATTCCGTTATTTAATTCTTCCTGCCTAACGAAGGGGTCTGTCTCTCTGGATGTCTTGGTTTTCAGCTTGAGGCTCTCTTGCACATAGTAGTGGTTGGGACACTGCCTGAAGTAAGAAGTTCGTCCCCCTCTTAATACGTCGGTTCTGAAGGAGTGTACTTGGCAGGGTCTGCAGGTTCTGTCCAGACATACATTCCCCACGATGACCTAACCCACTGTAAGTTTCTGGGCATATGGAGCGTTAAAAGGGCCATTGCAAAGTTCAAAGACCTTATGAGCCTCGAGAATGTCTCTACTTAGCAGGAGTAAGATCTCGGCATGGTTATCAAGGGGAGGAATCTCTCTGGCTATGTTCCTGAGATGAGGGTGATGCTGTGCGGCTTCAGGTGTGGGAATCTCATCCCTTGCGTCCGGCAATTCGTCACACTCAATAAGGGTTGGAAGAGAGAGTTTCTTATCTCCTTTGATGGGCTTAAAGGTGAAACCATTAGCTCTTCTTCCTGGGGTTGTCACAAGACCAGAGCATGTTCCTAGGGTGTAGTTTCTCCCTCTATCCTGAACAGATCAAAGAACTCAGGGCTAGCTAGGAAACGATTACTTTGGTCATCTAGAATAGCATACATTTTTATGGTCTTCTCTGGTTGTGCAGTAGGAAACACATACACGAGGCAAATCTTGGAACAAGACTTACCGCACACAAGTCCTTCTCCGCATACCTCTGTGCATCTGGGCGTGACGATAGTGGTTGGTTGGTCGTCACTCTCCGCCATGACTCTCCCTGCCTTGATCGGAATGGGGCTTGCACCAGCTAACCGGTTCTAGGTTCCGCCTGATTGGTCCCGGGTGAACGGCGGACACATGTAGATCACTATTACATTCAGAACAATTGACTGGAACCTCACAGTCTCTGGCGAAATGCTCAGAGGATGCACAGCATCTGAAGCAAATATTACGACTCCTTAGGAATTCCTTACGTTCCTATGAAGACACGGCACTTCCTTAAAAAATGTGGTTGATCATGGATAGGGCAATGATGATCGGGTTCCTTAGGGCTTTCGTTTTCAATGAAAGTGGCTGCATTAATAGTGGGCACAACCCCTGTCTTTTTTACGGAAATTAAACCTTTAGGGTTTCTTTGTCTGGCACTGAAAGTCTCGTGTCTCTGTTTCGTAGAGCCAAAGATGTTGGTCCCCAAGGTGTTGAAGCTCGGATCGTTTTTGTCTCTAGCTAAATCCCTGATGAACTTACAGAAGAATGAAAATGGTGGAAAGGGAACGCGATGTTGCTCCTTGTATTTTGAACCTGCTGTTGCCCATTGATCTTGAACATTGAGGGGTAATTTCTCTATGATCATGCCCACACCATGGGAGGTATCAAGAAAGCTGAGACCTGGTAGCTGCGGGTCTCCCTTGACGATTTCAAACTCAAGAAGAAGGTCGCTTAATTCCTTAAACCCTTGACAGTCTGTATTGGATAATTCAGGAAAGTCATATAGTCGTTTAAATAAGGCACGTTCAACTACAAACCGGATTCCAAAAAAGTTGGGACACTAAACAAATTGTGAATAAAAACTGAATGCAATGATGTGGAGATGGCAAATGTCAATATTTTATTTGTAATAGAACGTAGATGACAGATCAAACGTTTAATCCGAGTAAATGTATCATTTTAAAGGAAAAATACGTTGATTCCAATTTTCACGGTGTCAACAAATCCCAAAAAAGTTGGGACAAGTAGCAATAAGAGCTGGAAGACCAATTAACACTAATTAGGTCAATTGGCAACATGATTGGGTATAAAAAGAGCTTCTCAGAGTGGCAGTGTCTCTCAGAAGCCAAGATGGGTAGAGGATCACCAATTCCCACAATGTTGCGCAGAAAGATAGTGGAGCAATATCAGAAAGGTGTTACCCAGCGAAAAATTGCAAAGACTTTGCATCTATCATCATCAACTGTGCATAACATCATTCGAAGATTCAGAGAATCTGGAACAATCTCTGTGCGTAAGGGTCAAGGCCGTAAAACCATACTGGATGCCCGTGATCTCCGGGCCCTTAAACGACACTGCACCACAAACAGGAATGCTACTGTAAAGGAAATCACAGAATGGGCTCAGGAATACTTCCAGAAATCATTGTCAGTGAACCCAATCCACCGTGCCATCCGCCGTTGCCAGCTGAAACTCTACAGTGCAAAGAAGAAGCCATTTCTAAGCAAGATCCACAAGCTCAGGCGTTTTCACTGGGCCAGGGATCATTTAAAATGGAGTGTGGCAAAATGAAAGACTGTTCTGTGGTCAGACGAGTAACGATTCGAAGTTCTTTTTGGAAATCTGGGATGCCATGTCATCCGGACCAAAGAGGACAAGGACAACCCAAGTTGTTATCAACGCTCAGTTCAGAAGCCTGCATCTCTGATGGTATGGTGTTGCATGAGTGCGTGTGGCATGGGCAGCTTGCATGTCTGGAAAGGCACCATCAATGCAGAAAAATATATTCAGGTTCTAGAACAACATATGCTCCCATCCAGACGTCATCTCTTTCAGGGAAGACCCTGCATTTTTCAACAAGATAATGCCAGACCACATTCTGCATCAATCACAACATCATGGCTGCGTAGGAGAAGGATCCGGGTACTAAAATGGCCAGTCTGCAGTCCAGATCTTTCACCTATAGAGAACATTTGGCGCATCATAAAGAGGAAGGTGCAAAGAAGGCCCAAGACGATTGAACAGTTAGAGGCCTGTATTAGACAAGAATGGGAGAGCATTCCTATTTCTAAACTTGAGAAACTGGTCTCCTCGGTCCCCAGACGTCTGTTGAGTGTTGTAATAAGAAGGGGAGATGCCACACAGTGGTGAAAATGGCCTTGTCCCAACTTTTTGGGGATTTGTTGACACCATGAAATTCTGATTCAACATATTTTTCCCTTAAAATGGTACATTTTCTCAGTTTAAACTTTTGTTCTGTAATTTATGTTCTATTCTGAATAAAATATTAGAAGTTGGCACCTCCACATCATTGCATTCAGTTTTTATTCACGATTTGTATAGTGTCCCAACTTTTTTGGAATCCGGTTTGTACTTCCGAGCCGCCGTATGTCTGCTCTAATCTTACCCATGCGAGACGAAGGCCTTTGAATGGTTCGTAGATATGAACGGTTTTGAGTTTCTTAACACAGTTTGATGACCATGGACCTAGCCATCTAATTAGCAGGTCAAGTTCTTGCATAGGCGGAACACCAAGGGTTTGAACTGTTGTCTTGAAGGTGGCCTTCCAACCTCTATAATTCTCTGGGCGATCATCAAAGTTCGTAAGGCTAGTACTGATGAGGTCCCTGAGGGTGAGGTACTTAGCATCATTTCTTTCCTGCATCATGGCGACGGGAACTTCTCCGTCACTGGTTTTATTGGCACCATCTGATACCCAATGTTTGGGGGCTGGAAGATGGAATAGAGTGGCAGCTGGGTTGAGCGTAAGTGGAGGCTTCAAATCTGGTAATCTTGGCGCCAGCGTCTTGGTCACTCTGCGACTAGTCTCAGGAGGGTTTAATGTGATTTGATGAGCTTGAAGCGGCTTGGTCTCTAATGGCGCCTGAAATACTGTCTAAGGTGTCAGAGGTTTAAAAGATAGAGAAATGTCCACTGGACTGGCGTCAACGGTAAAGTTATCGGCTGCCTATTTTTCTACTCGCATGAGTTCAGCAGGCTGGTGTGCAGAGGCCGAATCTTCTGGTGCACATGCATTGATTTTGCTTTGGTTTAGGATGACTTGCAGGGTAAGCCTTTCTGAGTCATTAGATATCTTGGACATAGGACGATCAGCTTCTTCTTCAGCAGCTTCTTCTAGAACTCTGAGTTCAGCCATTGCTACTGCTTGTTCCCTTTTCTTCTGAAGGACCTCCAACTCAACTTCGGCATTGGCTTTGGTCGCTTGCGCTTGAGCCTGTATAGCTGCTTAATTAGCTTGAGATTGGGCTTGTGTCTCTGCGACTTGTGCCTTAATGGCTGCTTCCTTTCTAATGCAGTGAGCTTGTACCTTCGCTGCTTCCGCTTTTGCGCGTGCTAACACCAGTGAGTTACTCAGCGAAGAGTGCTGTGAGTGAGACCTTAGCAATGAGAACTGAGTAATAGATTTAGAGAAACGGGATGAAGCCTTGGAGTGCCTTGAAAAATTAGAATGGCGGGACGCAGTTTCATATTGTTGTGATATCTTGTCCTCTAGCATTGACTTGACTGCCAAAAATCTGATATATCTTTCATCATTAAGTGCAGTGTGGGTCTTTAATTCTAGGATGAATTCCTCTAAGTCGAGACTTGATAACAGAGAAGAATATTTTTCAGACAGTCTCTTATAACTTTCATAGGTCTTATTCAATTTTGTACACGACCTTTAATTGCTCTTCATTATAGCCTGATCCATGTGCTGCATCCATACATTGTTTAGTCTTTTCCCACAAACTGGATAAGTTATTACATATCTCAATTTTGTTAGTTAGGAGGGCCTCTTTCATTTTTAAAGAGGGCTTGGAAATCCTTTAAAGGGATTCTGTCATGAGATTTGAGCCCTATAAGCTAAACATATGGCCAGGTCCGTACTAATAACATGAATCCTAAACTGCCCTTATTAAACCTGCTTGTGGCTCTGTTAGCCCAAAAAAATGTTTTTTATAAGCTGTCACTTACCTACCTAAGGTGCCCAAGCGGTTTTACGTTAACCCAGGGTGCCCACCCGCACCCCTCGCACTTCGCTCAACGAAGCCGCTGCCAGGAGTCCGCGGCGCATCAGGCTGAGCCTAGTGCGCAGGCGCCGGATCTAGCAAAGGGACGGGAGGATTGCGGAGGCGGGGCTGAGGAAGGCGGCGCTGGGCACCAGACGGCGAGGGGGGCGGGCGGGCACCCTGGGTTAATGTAAAACCCCTTGGGCACCTTAGGTAGGTGAGTGACAGCTTATAAAAACCAGTTTTTTGGGCTAATAGAGCCACAAGCAGGTTTAATAAGGGCAGTTTAGGATTCATGTTATTAGTACGGACCTGGCCATATGTTTAGCTTATAGGGCTCAAATCTCATGACAGAATCCCTTTAAGCTGTGTCTTCCATTTCCATTTGTAACACAGCAGCTACCTCTAGTGGTTAGTTCAGTCTTTTAGTAGCTTACAATGTTGTCCGGGTGGCAGAAAGGCAGTCACATGACCTCCTACTGCAGGTGGTGTTTTGAGTTAAGCCTTGCAATGTATCAATATGATGGGCTCTGCCCAGTAACTTGATAGCAGGCAGATGACATTTGCCTCAGAAAAACATGGCTGAATGCAGTTCCTTGCGTGTATGAAAACTGCAATTGCTAGAAGCTTCTGCGATCCTCAGTGAATGCAGTGCAGAGCAGGATATGATGAAAAAGTCTTACACAAGCGGTGCAATTACCCTCCACAGCAGCAAGCAGGAGACTAATGATGATGTCTTATTACTTGGAGGAGGGGAATAATCTATCCTTAGCAAGAGAAGGAGAGTACTAAGGCAATTCTTTTATTGTGACGTTTCGAATGTCAGCTATATACAATCACGCACTCAGAGCAACCTCTATGCGCATGGGAGTGACTTGTTGAATTTGACTTTCTCCACTTACAGCTTACGCACCAGACACCCAGGCGTTAATCAAGTAGCTTTTTAATCCGGAGATTGTATTACAAGAAGTTGCAGGGTAATCCAGATGGTAAAATAATTATGCCAACAATAAACTCCTAGCTCACAAAATGGATGCTGCTACTCAGAAGCTGAGCACACTATGAGCAAGGCATCACTGGGAAAACAGGGAGTGGCTAGGCTAAACTAACTAGAAACCTGAAAAGGAAGGGGGGGTCAAGATACTGGAACAGAACAGGGGTCCTACGTTAGCCCTACAGGCCTAACCACGGTACACCCACTAAAACAAGGGTGCCCCGTCCGGAACCTAACCCTGGAATTGAAAACCCTAGTTTGCCCTCTCCTAAAGGATCCCTACACACGTTTCGGTTTCAGATGAGAGTAAAGCTCATCAGGGGAAACAACAGGTAGCTAGGCAAATGAATACCTCAGAGTGCACACACAACAATATTAGTTGTGCACCCTGGATATAAGGATTATAAGTCCTGAGATCTGATATGGCTCAGGTAACAAATATCCAATGAAAGGGTGATAGATAGACACAAGTACGTGTGAAGACGTCATTGCGTCAGGTCCCGCAGATGTATGCAAGATCTCTTTATTTTTCTGACAGGGTTGCCGGGCAGCGGTGACGCGTACCCGGCTCTGATCAGAGACGGAACTTTAGATATAAGATCGCGTCCTCAATAGAGAGTGGCATTTACAGCATTAATTTTCAAAGAAAAAGGTGACTTGAATATAATGTAAGGAATGTAGCTGCGTGAGAAAGGCCCAAATGTAAGGAATGTAGCTGCGTGAGAAAGGCAGGTACTTATTTGGGACACCATAAGGAATAACAGTCATTGTGTCAACAATCACTTAAAGGGATATACTGCTACCAACCTAATAGAGGGAGGAGAGCAGCAGAAGAGAAGGGGACAGTGACAAAAATTATAATATAAAAAAATGATCAAGTGGGTAACATGGTAATCATGAACTGACGATTATAAAAGGATGTACGAGCAGCTATTGAGAGACAGAAAGTGTTACGAGATACTTTCATCTAACCCTACGGAATTATACCTGCTTGAACTGAAAAATATTCTCCAGGACGCCAGAGCTAAAAAAGTGATTTCTCAGGAGGAATATGATTTCCTCTATCCGAAATCTCCGGTAATTGCAACTTTTTACAGTCTACCTAAGATTCACAAGGGCACTAGCCCACTGAAAGGAAGGCCAATTGTTTCTGGAATCGGCAGTATTAGCCAGAACATTGGGATATATATCGATAAAATTCTTATGCTGTTTGTAGTGTTCCTTCCATCTTACATCAGGGACACCATGGATCTTCTTAAGAGACTGGATGGTGTTACCACTGATAGGGGGTCCACATAATGATTTCATCTTGAGACTCCTTGAATACTTACTTACTCACAATTTCTTCCTTTTTGTAACAAGATCTACCACCAGCTCAGGGGCACAGCGATGGGTTGTTCATGTGCGCCAACCTACGCAAATTTGCTCCTGGGCTGGTGGGAATCAACTATGGTCTTCGACGACAGTATGTTGCCAGGTACCGTGCTCATATCAATGTGGGCTAGGTATATCGACGACATCTTTGTAATCTGGAATGATACGAAATCCACTTTCTCAGACTTTGTGAATAGTCTTACCAATAACATCGGACTTAGATTCACGCATGAATCTAGCATGGATAGCCTCCCTTTCCTGGATATTTTTATTTCGAGGAAGGGATCTGATGAACTGTCCACCACAATTTTTAGGAAACCCACTTCCACCAACTCTGTTTTGCATTGGAGCAGTAGCCACCCTGCCCCTCTAAAAAGGGGGATTCTATGCGGCCAATATTTGCGCCTTTGGCGTAACTGCTCGGATTCAACAGAGTTTAGGAAACAAGCGGACATTCTCAGGGCGAGATTCCTAGAAAGAGGGTACAAAGATTAAGTTCTAAGGAAAGCATACCGTAGAGCTATTACAACAGCCCGTAAGGAACTTTTGGTGCCTAAAAATAAAACAGTAGATGATCAAAAAATCTGTTTGATTGCCACCTTTGCTGGTACTGCAGACCGTACAAGGGGATCCTTGAGAAGCATTAGCCCATTCTTCTCATGGACCCTGATATTAGCAAAGTCATACATGAGTAACCACAGATTACATTCAGAAAGGGTAAAAGTCTCAGGGATCTCCTTGTTCACTCCACGCCAGCTCCCCAACAAGGAAAGTGGCTAGACCGCAGACCAATTGGCAGTTTTAGATGTTGTGGCTGTGTAGCCTGCAACATCATACAACCCGGAAAGTCAATTTTCAGCACCAACTTGCAACGTACATTTCCGATCAAGGACTTTATCAGTTATCGCACCAAGGGTGTCGTTTATAAGATTACCTGTGAGTGCAGCAAGGAATATATCGGGAAGACTAGACGGGAACTACGTAGGCGCCTGGGTGAACACCTTGGCGACATTGAGAATAAAAGGGACACGGGTGTGTCTAGACACGTTCAGGAATGTCACCGGGGTTACCCAAGGTGCATCAGGGCCATGGGCATAGAACAAGTGAGACCACCAACACGAGGTGGGGACTTGGACCGCATTCTGTTACAACGAGAATCCCGTTGGACATTCATACTACGTATGGTCTCACCCACGGGCTTAAAACGAGCAGCTCACTTTTAGCTACTTTAAATAGATACATTATTTGTATTGATATACATACGTTGGTCAAATTATTGATTTCCGTTGTGGTCTGTTATATCATTTTTATATTATCATTTATGTCACTGTCCCCTTCTCTCCTCCCTCTATTAGGTTGGTAGCAGTATATACCTTTAAGTGATTGTTGACACAATGACTGTTATTCCTTAAAGGGTTTCTACCACCTCGTTTTGAAAAAATTAGCTATCAGACACTTGCGATCCGCTAGTGTCTGCTCTACCAAACAATGCTATTATAATACCTTTGTGTGGATCCGTTTGCCTAAAAAACGAACTTTTATTCACATGCTAATGAGCCTATAGGTGCTTTGGGGGCGTCTTTTCAGCACCTAGAGGCTCGGTCTACTCACACAAAATGCCACCCAGCTCGTCTGTCAAGCCTGCCCATCTCCTCTGGAATGCAATCCTCCCTCTGAGCCAGCGGACGAATTCTCGCGCCTGCGCCGTGCGCGTCTGTATTCGGCGCAGTGAATGTCTGACCGCTCCCTGCACAGACATCTCCACTGCGCCTGCGCCGATGATGTCAGAGTGCTCCGAGGAACAGACAACGCAGCAAGCAGTGGAGGAAGCATTGTGGACGATCGTCGCGGGATCTTCGGACTAGGTAATTATTTAGTGAGTTAGAGGAGAAATATATTCCACTTATACCACCAACGAATGAAGGGGGGATCTTACAATATTAATAAACTAATTATAAATAAAAATATATATTTTTTTCTTATTATAACCACTTTATCACCAACGATCTAAATATCAAATGGGTATATATATATATATATATATATATAACTAATTTAAAAATTTAAATATATAAAAAATTATATAAAAATAGCATTATAAATAAATATATTATATAAATTTAGAAAAAGGGATCTGCTCACCTCTATTCTCTCAGGATAGGTGCTCCAAACCAAAATTTGAGTCACCCCTCAAAGTTAGAAATATATGATAGAAAGAAGATGGAATGGTCACTCTTATATGGAAATATAGGACACTTTATTTAACATATAATAAAATTGTGTACGATAAAATTACAATAAAATATTAAAAGTAAATGTTCCCTATGAAAATATCATATGCTTGATCACTGATCAAGCATATGATATTTTGATAGGGAACATTTACTTTTAATATTTTATTGTAATTTTATCGTACACAATTTTATTATATGTTAAATAAAGTGTCCTATATTTCCAAATAAGAGTGACCATTCCATCTTCTTTCTATTATATAAATTTACACATAAATTGCCCACAGTTGTTGTGAATGTATTTTATACAAAACACATCTGTGTTTACAATATAAGGGCAATTCATATATATATATATATATATATATATATATATATATATATATATAAAGTAAAAACTACTGGCAGCACCACCTTGTAAGCAGGTAAAGACAGGTGCAAGGTCCAAGTACGGTAACTGGATCTTACCCACTTGTAGACAATGAAAAAAAAAATTGGACTGCACTCCAGACGGTTTCTTCAGTAAAACAACAGGTAGTGTTTATTCACTCATGTGGTGGCAGCAAAAAAGCAACGTTTCGGCTCAACATGAGCCTTTCTCAAGCATTGATAAAAGTGCAAAGCAAGCATATATAGGTGAACCAATCAAATCATTTGATGCAACAACATAATTGATACTTAATAAAAAACAGTACAAAAAGTTTACATACAGTCATAAGAGGCCATCCTGGTGATTATTAATAAAGTGACTATTGCTAGCGATAAAACAAGTGCATAATAAGGCTGACTATCATATAATAATACATAAAATCCACAAATCTTGTCAGCTGTTCCTTTTACATATATAATAATTAATAATACATTGATTGTGCACATATGTGGCGGGGATATAATGATGAGTTATTACCTGGGGGAGTGATGCAGCCCTAGAGGGATGCGATCTCATTTACGTCCTAATCTTTTTGCCAGTAGTGACCCTTTTTGCAAGCGCTTTGAATCTTTGTCCAATAAATACTCCATGGACTTTATGTTATTAAATATCGAGTTTCTGCAAGAAGAAGTTACCATACTGACGGTGGAACTGAGACAAGTAGAACAACGGTTGCGTACACTCATGACTGAGGAGGAATATCTACAGTTTAATGATGCATTACAACTACAGTTGCAACAGCTGCAGACTGACTTAGGCTACTTTCACACTAGCGTTCGGGGCTCGGCTTGTGAGTTCCGTTTGAAGGCTCTCACAAGCGGCCCCGAACGGATCCGTCCAGCCCTAATGCATTCTGAGTGGATGCGGATCCGCTCAGAATGCATCAGTCTGGCACCGTTTGTCCTCCGCTCCGCTCAGCAGGCGGACCCCTGAAGGCTGCTTGCAGCGTTCAGGTGTCCGCCTGGCCGTGCGGAGGCAAACGGATCCGTCCAGACTTACAATGTAAGTCAATGGGGACGGATCAGTTTGAAGTTGACACAATATGGCTCAATTTTCAAACGGATCCGTCCCCCATTGACTTTCAATGTAAAGTCAAAACTGATCCGTTTGCATTATCATGAACAAAAAAAAAAAAAAAAAAATTTTTTTTTTTTTTTGTTCATGGTAATGCAAACGGATCCGTTCTGAACGGATATAAGCGTTTGCATTATAGGGGCGGATCCGTCTGTGCAGATACCAGACGGATCCGCACCAAACACAGGTGTGAAAGTAGCCTTAGAAGATGGCAAAAGAGTCAAATGGGCCCGAGACTCTGAAGATTACAAAAAGGGTGATATCTACAATTGGCAACCTGGCAATCCGGTGTATAATAACACAAGAGATATAATAAAAAACCAAGAAGGAACACTCAGCCACATAAAGGAGAAGCAGAGCCTTTTTTAGGGAACAAAATGGATACAAATATGGCAAAAGGAATCGTACCAGGAGAGGCGGCCGCCGATACCGACGAAGGCAAAAAAACTCGCAATGTAAAAACACGGACTCAATACCTCAAAGTGAAGAAATAGTTGTTATCAATCTGTCTTCCAAAGTTTTAACCCCTGCACAATCAATCGTTTTGTCCAAAGGTCTATCCTTCTGTCCCAACTCACAGGTAAATTGGCTAGATCTGGAGTCTGACTTGAATAATTCTTTCCATTCCTTGAAACTCAAGGTTTGGTTCCATGGAACCAGTGGGGAACAGATGAGGAGAGAGAGTGAGTTTTCATGTCATATGCTTAATTTATTTAATCAGAGTTCGTTTACTCCAGTATTGAATGAACCCGCTATTGATGCGTATGCCTCGGCCGTCAAATCTGAGATTGAGACACTGAGGTTGCTCCCGCGTTCTGAGAGCTTCAGATTCCCGAATCTCACTGCGGCGGAGGCCTACGCATTAACCGAGTTAAAAAGGGACAAAGATTTAACAATAAAACCCGCCGACAAAGGCGGTGCAGTCGTAGTAATGGATACTGCCAAGTATTTTAAGGCAGTTAGGGGATATCGAAGTGTACAGCATGGTATCACATGATCCTAAATTGTACGACTGATTGAACAATGTGTCTCTGATGCTTTGACTGCAGGCATTATAGATCAAAAACTTTCTGAATATTTGATTGTCTCTCACCCTATTACCCCGGTGATCTATGTATTACCTAAGGTCCACAAAACATTGGTGGACCCAACAGGGCACCCCATTGTTTCGGGGACAGATTCAGTATTTGGGCACGTTGCAATCTTCTTAGATAAGGTGCTGCGTGACTTTTCTACTGGAGGACAATCTTATATCAGGGATACATCTGATTTTTTGATAAAATTGAGGGAGACCAGCTTGGCAGAAGCAGAATCCATCACTTTGGTTTCATTTGACGTTGTATCTTTATATACCTCAATTGAGCACCAAAAAGGAATTTCTGCGGTTCAGAGCATGCTTGAGATGTCCTCGTTAACACCTGAAGCTTGCTCTTTCATCATCAGACTCCTCACTATTGTCCTTGAGTTCAACTATTTTCTCTTTCAGGACACCTATTATGTCCAAAAACGAGGTGTGGCGATGGGGTCCAATGTGGCCCCCACGTACGCCAATATTTACATGCGCCGATTTGAGGAAGATGTCGTCAATGGCTCCCGCCACGCCTAATACATCAGGGGGTGGTGGAGATACATAGACGACATCTTCCTCATTTGGACTGGAACAGTGGAACAACTACAAGACTTCCACCGACATCTGAATAGTGCAGACGAGGAATTACAATTTACTATTACCTACTCGGATTTTTTGGACACTAATGTTATATTGTCCAATGGATCTTTAAGTACGCAACTTTATAAAAAACCTACGGACAGAAACATGACGTTGAGGTATGAGAGTTGTCACCCTCGCAGTATGGTGAAACATTTACCGTACTCGCAGTTCTTGAGGGCAAGGAGGATAGTCACAGATAGGGACACCTTAGACAAAACTGTTGAGGAGATGATCTCCAAATTTAAACTACGAGGGTACCCTAGTACATTACTGGAGATACAGAAAGATAAAGCATTAGCTTTGGACAGAGATTCTTTGCTACAGGCTAGTGATAAAAACAGGAAGGCAGAAAAGAGAGTCACATTTGTATCCACTTACTCTGAATATAGCAATGACATTAACAAGATCTTGAAACGACATTGGCGCGTGTTAAGTGGTTGCAAAAAACTCGCGCCTGAATTTAAGATACCTCCCCTTGGTGCATATCGGAGATGCAAAAATATCAGAGACCAACTAGTCAGAGCAGATGTGGGACTCAAAAGTGTTACCAGACAAACTACATTGGCACCATCGGGCACTGGTTGTTTCCCGTGCCTACATTGTGTCAATTGTCGTTTCATTTGTAGATCTAGGTCCTTCACACATCCCAATACGGGAACATCATACTCGATTAAATTTCATTTATCATGTGATTCTACTTTTGTAGTGTATGTTCTTTCCTGTCCCTGTCAGTTACTGTATGTAGGTGAAACCTCCACTGACCTAAAAACCAGGCTCAACAACCATAGGTTCACTATTAGAAAGGGTCGCACAGATCTTCCAGTGCCAAGGCACTTTTCACTCAAAAAACATAATGAAAGAGACTTGAGATGCTGGATTATCGACCAGATGCAAATGCCCCGTAGGGGAGGGGATCGTGTAGCATTACTTAAAAAGAGAGAATCATATTGGATTCAGACTCTCAATAGCTTACAGCCTAATGGTTTGAATATTGATTATAGATATGGAGGCGGACTGTGAGGGGAGAAGCTTGCCCTCTATATATGCTGCTTATGTTATGTCGAGTATTTCCTCCTGCAGAGGACATGTTCATTGATAAAAATATAAATGTAAATTGTAAAAAATAATTACAAAAAATAATAGAAACAAGTAAAACAAAGGGCATTGGGCCTTTTGGGTGTCACTTCTATCACTAATACTGTGTATCATTTCAGATTCGCTGGAATTTTGCGATAGTATGTGTGGGCTGCATCACTCCCCCAGGTAATAACTCATCATTATATCCCCGCCACATATGTGCACAATCAATGTATTATTAATTATTATATATGTACAAGGAACAGCTGACAAGATTTGTGGATTTTATGTATTATTATATGATAGTCAGCCTTATTATGCACTTGTTTTATCGCTAGCACTAGTCACTTTATTAATAATCACCAGGATGGCCTCTTATGACTGTATGTAAACTTTTTGTACTGTTATTTATTAAGTATCAATTATGTTGTTGCATCAAATGATTTGATTGGTTCACCTATATATGCTTGCTTTGCACTTTTATCAATGCTTGAGAAAGGCTCATGTTGAGCCGAAACGTCACTTTTTTGCTGCCACCACATGAGTGAATAAACACTACCTGTTGTTTTACTGAAGAAACTGTCTGGAGTGCAGTCCGATTTTTATTTTTTCATTGTATATATATATATATATATATATATATATACTATATTTTTTAAATGCATTAAATAAATATTTTTTTAATGTATATATATCCAGATCTCTAGTTGAATATATTTATTAATTTTTGTATTTATAAATTAAGTTTTAAAAAATAAAATGTTATTTAAATTTTTTTTTTTATCTATTTAACCACCTCAGCCCCCAGTGCTTAAACACCCTGAAAGACCAGGCCACTTTTTACACTTCTGACCTACACTACTTTCACCGTTTATTGCTCGGTCATGCAACTTACCACCCAAATGAATTTTACCTCCTTTTCTTCTCACTAATAGAGCTTTCATTTGGTGGTATTTCATTGCTGCTGACATTTTTAATTTTTTTGTTATTAATCGAAATTTAACGATTTATTTGCAAAAAAATGACATTTTTCACTTTCAGTTGTAAAATTTTGCAAAAAAAACGACATCCATATATAAATTTTGCTCTAAATTTATTGTTCTACATGTCTTTGATAAAAAAAAAATGTTTGGGTAAAAAAAAAATGGTTTGGGTAAAAGTTATAGCGTTTACAAACTATGGTACAAAAATGTGAATTTCCGCTTTTTGAAGCAGCTCTGACTTTCTGAGCACCTGTCATGTTTCCTGAGGTTCTACAATGCCCAGACAGTACAAACACCCCACAAATGACCCCATTTCGGAAAGTACACACCCTAAGGTATTCGCTGATGGGCATAGTGAGTTCATAGAACTTTTTATTTTTTGTCACAAGTTAGCGGAAAATGATGATTTTTTTTTTTTTTCTTACAAAGTCTCATATTCCACTAACTTGTGACAAAAAATAAAAACTTCTATGAACTCACTATGCCCATCACGAAATACCTTGGGGTCTCTTCTTTCCAAAATGGGGTCACTTGTGGGGTGGTTATACTGCCCTGGCATTCTAGGGGCCCAAATGTGTGAATTTGAAATCAAATTCTGTAAAAAATGACCTGTGAAATCCGAAAGGTGCTCTTTGGAATATGGGCCCCTTTGCCCACCTAGGCTGCAAAAAAGTGTCACACATCTGGTATCTCCGTACTCAGGAGAAGGTGGGGAATGTGTTTTGGGGTGTCATTTTATATATACCCATGCTGGGTGAGAGAAATATCTTGGTCAAATGCCAACTTTGTATAAAAAAATGGGAAAAGTTGTCTTTTGCCAAGATATTTCTCTCACCCAGCATGGGTATATGTAAAATGACACCCCAAAACACATTCCCCAACTTCTCCTGAGTACGGAGATACCAGATGTGTGACACTTTTTTGCAGCCTAGGTGGGCAAAGGGGCCCATATTACAAAGAGCACCTTTCGGATTTCACAGGTCATTTTTTACAGAATTTGATTTCAAACTCCTTACCACACATTTGGGCCCCTAGAATGCCAGGGCAGTATAACTACCCCACAAGTGACCCCATTTTGGAAAGAAGACACCCCAAGGTATTCCGTGAGGGGCATGGCAAGTTCCTAGAATTTTTTATTTTTTGTCACAAGTTAGTGGAAAATGATGATTTTTTTTTTTTTCATACAAAGTCTCATATTCCACTAACTTGTGACAAAAAATAAAAACTTCCATGAACTCACTATGCCCATCAGCGAATACCTTGGGGTCTCTTCTTTCCAAAATGGGGTCACTTGTGGGGTAGTTATACTGCCCTGGCATTCTAGGGGCCCAAATGTGTGGTAAGGAGTTTGAAATCAAATTCTGTAAAAAATGACCTGTGAAATCTGAAAGGTGCTCTTTGGAATATGGGCCCCTTTGCCCACCTAGGCTGCAAAAAAGTGTCACACATGTGGTATCGCCGTATTCAGGAGAAGTTGGGGAATGTGTTTTGGGGTGTCATTTTACATATACCCTTGCTGGGTGAGAGAAATATCTTGACAAAAGACAACTTTTCCCATTTTTTTTATACAAAGTTGGCATTTGACCAAGATATTTCTCTCACCCAGCATGGGTATATGTAAAATGACACCCCAAAACACATTCCCCAACTTCTCCTGAGTACGGCGATACCAGATGTGTGACACTTTTTTGCAGCCTAGATGCGCAAAGGTGCCCAAATTCCTTTTAGGAGGGCATTTTTAGACATTTGGATACCAGACTTCTTCTCACGCTTTGGGGCCCCTAGAATGCCAGGGCAGTATAAATACCCCACATGTGACCCCATTTTGGAAAGAAGACACCCCAAGGTATTCAAGGAGGGGCATGGCGAGTTCATAGAATTTTTTTTTTTTTGGCACAAGTTAGCGGAAATTGATATTTTAAATTTTTTTCTCACAAAGTCTCCCGTTCCACTAACTTGGGACAAAAATTTCAATCTTTCATGGACTCAATATGCCCCTCACGGAATACCTGGGGGTGTCTTCTTTCCGAAATGGGGTCACATGTGGGGTATTTATACTGCCCTGGCATTCTAGGGGCCCTAAAGCGTGAGAAGAAGTCTGGAATATAAATGTCTAAAAAATTTTACGCATTTGGATTCCGTGAGGGGTATGGTGAGTTCATGTGAGATTTTATTTTTTGACACAAGTTAGTGGAATATGAGACTTTGTAAGAAAAAAAAATAATAATTCCGCTAACTTGGGCCAAAAAAATGTCTGAATGGAGCCTTACAGAGGGGTGATCAATGACAGGGGGGTGATCAGGGAGTCTATATGGGGTGATCAATGACAGGGGGGTGATCAATGACAGGGGGGTGATCAGGGAGTCTATATGGGGTGATCACCACAATCATTGATCATGCCCCTGTAAGGCTTCATTCAGACGTCCGGATGCGTTTTGCGGATCCGATCCATCTATCAGTGGATCCGTAAAAATCATGCGGACGTTTGAATGGAGCTTTACAGGGGGGTAATCAATGACAGGGGGGTAATCAATGACAGGGGGGTGATCAGGGATTCTATATGGGGTGATCACCACAGTCATTGATCACGCCCATGTAAGGCTGTATTCAGACGTCCGGATGCGTTTTGCGGATCCGATCCATCTATCAGTGGATCCGTAAAAATCATGCGGACGTCTGAATGGAGCTTTACAGGGGGGTAATCAATGACAGGGGGGTAATCAATGACAGGGGGGTGATCAGGGAGTCTATATGGGGTGATCACCACAGTCATTGATCACGCCCCTGTAAGGCTTCATTCAGACGTCCGGATGCGTTTTGCGGATCCGATCCATCTATCAGTGCATCCGTAAAAATCATGCGGACATCTGAATGGAGCTTTACAGGGGGGTAATCAATGACAGGGGGGTGATCAGGGAGTCTATATGGGGTGATCACCACAGTCATTGATCATGCCCCTGTAAGGCTTCATTCAGACGTCTGGATGCGTTTTGCGGATCCGATCCATCTATCAGTGGATCCGTAAAAATCATGCGGACGTCTGAATGGAGCTTTACAGGGGGGTAATCAATGACAGGGGGGTAATCAGGGAGTCTATATGGGGTGATCACCACAGTCATTGATCACGCCCCTGTAAGGCTTCATTCAGACGTCCGGATGCGTTTTGCAGATCCGATCCATCTATCAGTGCATCCGTAAAAATCATGCAGACATCTGAATGGAGCTTTACAGGGGGGTGATCAATGACAGGGGTGTAATCAATGACAGGGGGGTGATCAGGGAGTCTATATGGGGTGATCACCACAGTCATTGATCACGCCCCAGTAAGGCTTCATTCAGACGTCCGGATGCGTTTTGCGGATCCGATCCATCTATCAGTGCATCCGTAAAAATCATGCGGACATCTGAATGGAGCTTTACAGGGGGGTGATCAATGACAGGGGTGTAATCAATGACAGGGGGGTGATCAGTGAGTCTATATGGGGTGATCACCACAGTCATTGATCATGCCCCTGTAAGGCTTCATTCAGACGTCCGGATGCGTTTTGCGGA
This sequence comes from Bufo bufo, assembly GCF_905171765.1. NCBI lineage: Eukaryota > Metazoa > Chordata > Amphibia > Anura > Bufonidae > Bufo > Bufo bufo. The sequence goes on from NC_053392.1 coordinate 594,847,744, forward strand.
TCCGATCCATCTATCAGTGCATCCGTAAAAATCATGCGGACATCTGAATGGAGCTTTACAGGGGGGTGATCAGGGAGTCTATATGGGGTGATCACCACAGTCATTGATCATGCCCCTGTAAGGCTATATTCAGACGTCCGGATGCGTTTTGCGGATCCGATCCATCTATCAGTGGATCCGTAAAAATCATGCGGACGTCTGAATGGAGCTTTACAGGGGGGTAATCAATGACAGGGGGGTAATCAATGACAGGGGGGTGATCAGGGAGTCTATATGGGGTGATCACCACAGTCATTGATCACGCCCCTGTAAGGCTTCATTCAGACGTCCGGATGCGTTTTGCGGATCCGATCCATCTATCAGTGGATCCGTAAAAATCATGCGGACGTCTGAATGGAGCTTTACAGGGGGGTGATCAATGACAGGGGGGTGATCAATGACAGGGGGGAAATCAATGACAGGGGGGTGATCAGGGAGTCTATATGGGGTGATCAGGGGCTAATAAGGGGTTAATAAGTGACGGGGGGGGGGGGGGGGGGGGGGTGTAGTGTAGTGTAGTGGTGCTTGGTGCTACTTTACTGAGCTACCTGTGTCCTCTGGTGGTCGATCCAAACAAAGGGCACCACCAGAGGACCAGGTAGCAGGTATATTAGACGCTGTTATCAAAAGAGCGTCTAATATACCTGTTAGGGGTTAAAAAAAAACACATCTCCAGCCTGCCAGCGAACGATCGCCGCTGGCAGGCTGGAGATCAACTCTCTTACCTTCCGTTCCTGTGAGCGCGCGCGCCTGTGTGCGCGCGTTCACAGGAAATCTCGCGTCTCGCGAGATGACGCGTATATGCGTCCAGGCGGAATGAATCAACCACCTCCAGGACGCGTCTGTGCGTACAGCGGTCCGGAGGTGGTTAAATATAATTTTAATAAAAAAAAATTTTTTATACTATTTTAAATATCTATTACAAATCAAAAAGATTAAATAAAATATTTGAAATTTGAAAATTTATGTTGTCAAAATAATTAATAAATATATAATTAATTATAATTTTTTTTATTATCTGTAAGACTACTGTAATTAAAACATAAAATTGCTGGTTTTATTTCTTTAAAGTATTTATCAACTTAATATAAATTGAAATTTTTATTTTATTTATTAACATACATTAAAACTCAAACTAATTTTTACATATTAAAGTTTAAATTATAAAAATAAATTAAAATAATGAAATATATCTATATTTATGCCTATTTTCTTAATATAAATTCTTTTTCGTATATTTATTTTAAAATAATTTTTTACTTAATATGTTTCAATATAATTCAATTTTAATAATTTAACAGTTAAAATAAAAATATATTTTACTAAGCTTCTAAATATACAAATCTATTTCAATAGTACATATTATTATATTACATATTATTATATTCTAATAATAGAAAAAAATACTAATACATGTACATTTTAATTTTTTTTTTTAATATTTTATTAATTATTAAAATAAATATATATAATAATGATTTTATTATAATAAAAACCCTTTTTTTGTTTCTTTATAAATTTTTTTTAAAATATATATAAAAATTTTTTTATATATATATTTACATAGACAGTGTTATCTAAAAATAAAAGTATACATTTTTAAAAATCATAAAATTATCTGAAAATAAAAAAATTTACTTTATTAAATGAAATCAATTTAATTCTTTTTTTATTTACAAAACACATTGTTAATTATTAAATAAAGATAATAATGTAAATGTTACAATGGTTGTTTATGCTGGTATGTCAAATTTGTTAAAGGTGTGTTTGCAGTTCTAAGTTGTACCTTTATCTGATGCTGATAGGGGCAACATTTGTTTATCGATTATAGGGTGGCCATGTCTATGACGCTGTAAATGGGAAAATCTTTATGTGACTTCTGTGTTGTCCCTGTCTATGACGCTTGTGGGATAATTATTTAAATGATACTTATATCGTGGTTTGTTTAAAATCACTGTTAGGCTTCTTTCACACTACAGTATGTCAATTTCAGTGTTTTGCGTTCCGTTGTGTCTCCGTTTTCGTTTGTCCGCAAAAACCTTTCAGTATGGTTTCCGTATGGTTCCCGTATACCAGTGCTTCTCAATTATTTTCTGTCATGCCCCCCCCTAGGAAGAAGAAAACATTTTGCGCCCCCCGCGCGACTGTAAATAGTATCATTTGTCTATAAAATTGTTATAAGTACACCTCTGCATAACACTGTATCCTTATTAACGTATAAGAGAATAAAAAAAGAAAGAAATGTGGATCGGACACACACTTATGGGGGGATCTGTGGATGACGGACACTTATGGGTGGATCTATGGATGACGGACACTTATGGGGGGATCTGTGGATAACGGACACTTATGGGGGGATCTGTGGATGACGGACACTTATGGTGGGATCTGTGGATGACGGACACTTATGGGGGGGGATTTGTGGCTGGCACTGTTACAGGGGGATCTGTGGCTGGCACTGTTATATATGTGCCATCCACAGACCCCCCACCCCATAACAGTGCCATCCACAGTGCCCCCCCAGCCCATAACAGTGCCATCCACAGACCCCCACCCCTTAACTGTGCCATCCACCGATTCCGTGTGCCCGCCGCCGCCGTTTAAAGTTATTAAACATGCCCCCCTCACTCCTAATAGTACCGTATATCTTCTGTATAATGCCGGCAGGCGGGCCGGCGCGTCCCTCAGTGACGTCACTTGTCTGCGTCGCCTGCTTCATTCATAAAGCAGGCGGCGCAGGCACGTGACATCACTGAGGGACGCCCGGCCTGCCGGCATTATACAGAAGAAATTCGCACACCCCAAAGGCCGGCCCTGAACGAGCCCCCCTTCACAGAGCCTGGGGGGGCGTGCCCCACTATTTGAGAAACACTGCCGTATACGATCCGTTTTTCACGGATCAAAAACGGAAGCCCAAAAAAGTGACATCATCATTTTGAACACATCCCCTTTTTCACTCCCCCTATTTAACTTGGTCATGTGATCGTTGTGACTCCATTTTATGCAGCTACTTGCAGCATTGAGAGCGTACTTGGAATCCTGTGTTTGGCAGACATTGGTTTCTGGCTACAATTTTCTGTTGCATCATGGCTGAGGAGGAAATGGTCCTCTTGTGCTGGCTGATTTCTCAGGAACACGGACATCAGCCTACTATGGTGAACGTGGAACCGAGGAGGAAGCATTGGGTTCACCCAATTGTCTCTCAGCGGCGCAGGAAGGGTCATTTCCACACGCTGTACATGGACCTGCGACAGCATCCCGAGAAATTTTATGGGTATTGTCGTATGTCTGTGAGCAGCTTTGACTTGTTGTTAGCATCTCTGTGCCCTGGCCTCACATACCAGGACACACATCTGAGGCGCTGCATTTTTCCAGAGGAACGGCTCATCGTCACGTTGAGGTATGTATATTTATAATTATTTATAAATTTATGTGATAGTGTAGATGCAATGTGATCATGTGCATCTAACGATAAATGTCAAATGTGGGGAGTTACAGTATATGTGTGTTGCATTACGCTTTTTTGGATTGTGTCTTTCAGATTTTTGGCAACTGGGAATTCATTTTCATCTCTGCATTATGAGTTCCTGCTGGGAGTCTCAACAATTTCTGGGATCGTTAGTCAAACCAGTGATTTGATTTGGCAGCGACTTCGGGAAGCGGTGATGCCAGAGCCCAAGGCTGAGGATTGGATCCGAATTGCTGAGGGTTTTCATGTCAATGCTCATTTTCCTAACTGTATTGGGGCACTGGATGGCAAACACATACGTGTTAAGAAGCCTCCTCACTCAGGGTCCCGGTACTACAATTATAAACAGTATTTTTCTGTCGTGCTAATGGCCTTGGCTGACAGTACGTACAAGTTTATCAGTGTGGATATTGGGGCCTATGGGAGCACTGCAGATGCGCGCATTTTCAGTACTTCTAGAATGTGTGAGAGACTTCGAGACAACCAGCTTGCCCTACCAGAGCCCAGATTGCTGCCAGGTTCTGCGGGACCACCGGCTCCATTTGTTATTGTGGCTGATGAAGGGTTTGCTTTGTCACCACATGTCATGCGGCCTTTCCCCAGACGCAACCTGGATGATAGCAGATGTATATTTAACTATCGAGCACGTCGGTATGTTGAATGTGCATTTGGAATACTCTCACACAAATGGAGAGTATTACTGTCATCCATACAGATGTCGCCGGACAATGCCACCCTGGTTATTAAAGCATGTGTGATCCTGCATAACTTCGTCAGGATTCATGATGCTCCATCAGAAGTTGATGAATTTGCACCTGGTACATCTTCATCATCTGGAGTGTTGGACCAGACCCTACATGGACGACCTGGAACAGCAGGGCTTGCAGTTCGGGCTCTCTATGAGCAATATTTTTCAAGTTCTGAGGGAGCATTGCCGTGGCAGATGGACGTAGTTCATGGCAGACTATGAAGTGTCTGGACTCTGGTCATCTTAGTATTTTTTGTTTTCTAGTGATTTTTTTAGTTATTTGGGGGGGGGGGGAGGGTTCTATGTAGATAGTGTAGGGACTCACAAGACAAAGAGGACCCTTGACGTGGGCTTGGGTTAAAATGTAGGCCCATTACAAAAAATTCTCTATGTTGTCAATGAAGTTCAATGATAACATGTTAGTGATCCAATTTTTTTTTTGGTGTACTACAATAACCCTCTAATACCTCTAAAATATGTAATGTTGTAATAGGTTTGTAGAGTTATCAGACATGCAATGATATTAATTGAAATCATAACACATCTTTTCTTTCTTTACGCAGGCAGAAGATTTCACACCGCTGTCCAAGGTCCTACCATTTCAGTTGATGTCCGCACATTTTTTTACAACAATTGGCTAGCAATCCATGACCCATATGTATGTTTGGATTGCAGCTGAAATGATCGCCCTGCAGCCCTCCGGCTGTTTGCAAACTTCATTGCCCAGCATGGCTGCACATCCTACAGTTTAAATTATTACATGCCGGGATGAATAGTTTGTATAGTAAAGTTGAGGCCATCAGGTTGAGCCTAGATGTCAAAGAATATATGCCCTGTCCTAGTTGTATGTATGTGTATATTCAGACTTTATAAAGACTTTGTACAATATTTGCACTGTATGCATGTGATCAAATACATTGAAAGTATAACCTTAGAGATTATAGTGAATGATTGAATAAAAGTCGACACATAGAAGGTATATTTTTTTTTTTATGGTCATTAAAACATAACTAACAAAAATATGGCTTTCGATTCAGCTTTTTAAAACAACAAAATGTATAAATAATAACACAAACAAATTATAGGTTGAAAAGTTCCTGGGTAAAACTACCTTGCCCCTGGTGATGAGGGGCAGCCACATGACTTTGGGGTGGGTAGGTGACTGGGCCAGGTAAACTTTGTTGGGGCATAAATGGCTGCTCCTGGGAAAAAAGTGGCTGTGAAGCTGAGCTGGGCCTAGCATGTTGAGGGACCATGCTGTGCCCTGGTTGTGGGCATAACCTGAAAACTTGGTTTTTGAGGTTATCCACACAACACACAACCTCATGTGGATCTAAAGGGGTTTTGAAAATTGTGAAAACCGATGTCATTACATCCACAAAGAGGGTTTGCTTATATGCGGGCAGCTCTTTAAAAAGATGAGCAAGCCCGCTTAGCATCCTCTCCTCACTCCCTTCTAAATGTCTCTGCCGCAAATACTCAAGCACCTGAGTCTGTACCTGTGCCTGAGTATTTGCGGCAGAATCAGGGTTCGGAGGTGCCACCCTTCTCCTGCGTGGCTGTCTCCTTCGGGGCTGGGGACTGGATTCGAGGGCTCTAGATGGTCCTTCCAGAGCAGAGGACTCCTCCCTCTCTTCATCTGGCAGCTGCTGGACAGGTTCCACCTCCTGCTCCCCAGGACGAGGGGAGTCCTGCCCATACGCTGCCTGGTCCGACTCACTGCTGGTGTTGCCAGTTTCCCTCTGTGGCTCCAGGCTGTCAACAGTGCTGTGGAAAGAGAGATAATTTGAAACAAACCATGTGTATATATGAAGTGTCTAATAATTATAAAACATATTCCCAGCACTCTCAGCCACAGAGAGCATCCGCTAGTCAGCAGTCTTAGCACCACCACTCAGTCCCCTTGACATTTAATATAGACTATTCCTACTAATGTTTATGCACTACTGTTATATGGGCCATTAATGTTTAGTGGAGGATAAAGACATTACATAATTTGAACATGTATTGGTACACGGTTTCCAATAGCCATATGCTGATTTGCATACGTCAAGCTCTGTTTTGGTACTGCTAGTGATGTACTGTCCTTGTCAACAATTTGGTAGACAGTGCCTTCCTCTGAGCAATTGTGACCACCTGGCAAATGGACCGACACTTATGGATGCTCCTTTGAGCACTTCTCAGCTGTTTAAAGAATGTCTTCTATTTGTGCAGGTCATGTCAGTATTTTAGCAATGCAAGATGGTAATATTATTGTAGCATGGTGTGGACAAGGGCAGTATAGTACTTTACACATACCAAAGTGTACCAGGCATGTGCAAACCAGGTAAAGTTTCAGCATAGCCTTTTAATAACAGGTCTTTTCCCATCTCAAACAATGGGGGCATTGTCTTATAGGTGTGTGTCCCAATGCTGGGACCTAGACCTATCCAGAGAACAGAGCCCTGAAATTGAACGACAGCACACTGCACATGCGCAGCCACCCTCCATTCATTTCTATGTGTCTGCGCTGGCTCAGCTATTGCCGTCTGCCCCATAGAAATGAATGGGAGCATGAGGCGCACATGGGCGGCACACTCCCATTCAACTTCTATATGGGAGAGGAGGGGATTAGCGCTTAATGGTAGACGGTGGCCATGAAATCTGGGCTCCTGCATTCCCAGCGCTCCCCGATCCTTATCGATATAGGTGCGGGTCCCAGCGTGGGGGACCCACACCTATCAGACAATGGGAGCATATCCTTGCGATATGCCCCCATTGTCTAAGATGGGAATACCCCTTTAAAATACATTACTTTCTCGTATGTTCTAAATGTATAACTAAAATCTAAGCCACAAGCAAGGTTTAATTTTTTGTGTACAGTATAAATTACAAACATGACAAAATATAAATATACTCACGTCCTCACATCCAGCACTGGCCTCAAGAAGTTCAGTTGCCGGGTGTATATATAGGGCTTCTTTCGGCGCCCACCCTCGCCACTATGTCCAAGGCCCTGCACGCGTTCCCGTCGGTACTGGTCTCGGCAGGACTGCCAGCGGGTCTTCACACGTTGGACTGTAGAAATATGACATAACAACCTTTCAATAGGATTATATACATACGCAATGATAACGGCACATAGAAAAGACAAAATACTAAAACATATATTAGCAATGCATTTGAATATAAAGGGCTTTAGGCCAAAAGTCGTTAGGTATCATTTATTAAAGTATGGGACATTCATAAAAACAGTTTTTATAATATCTGTTGTTTAAAATAAATTACGCCATAATCTTGTTACCAACATTTTTTTAAATAGCGTCATACTGTTATTGTCTCAATGGTTACAATAAAACCATACAACCCATCTGCAGTGACCATGCTTGCACAGTACAGGTACATTAGCGGATTTATCCAAGCTATACTGTTACCAGCCAAATGATCGGGTCGCACGTTTTCACAATACTAACCAAGCATGTGCACTACTGATGTATCGCAGGGTTGGTGTAACCACGGACACGTGACAGGGATTTAAATGTTTAAAAAGTGTTTTATGTTTACATACAGGGACTAAATATATGCAGATATACGGCTGTTTATTAAGAATCTACAACTCAAAGCATGTCCAGACATAATATAGCTACCGGCTTACAGCAGGCCATGATGGAAATCATACTATCCCTACAGCAGGACATACCACAGTGGTCAAGGCTGCTGTCATCAATCACTAAGTAACCAGTAATAAAGTCTTTTCATTCCATACAGAAAAAAAGGTTGCTTTATATATGGAAAAAACAGTTATTGCATCAACCATTTACATGTGCTTTTTACAATGCATTAAAATATATCCGTAGTCCCCCAAAAGATTACTAATATCGCATACAAGGACGGTGATTAAAACCGACTGTTTGAAACTTAATACATACTATTACCTTACCTAATTTTCGGCGTTTGGCAGAATTGCCCTTCTCCCACTCTCGGGCCAACATCTCCTGGGTCACCTCATCCCAGCCACGCTCCTTCAACATTTTATCATGGTATTGATCACACCGGGTGTCCCAGAGCTGGGGGCGCTCTTGGATCAAGGCCAGAAGCTTTCCAACATCCATCTTTCCTCTTGGTTTGCAGCCAAGCCAGACAGGTTCAAACCGGTTTCAGCACCTGTACTTGTGCTCAGCCAAAGTTTGGCAACAAGAAACACATGGCCACAGTGGGCTGGGCCTAGCATTTGTTAATGACGGATCCGTTTTTTTGCGGACCCATTGACTTGAATGGAGCCACGGAACGTGATTTGAGGCCAAATATAGGACATGTTCTATCTTTCAACGGAACGAAAAAAAACTGAAATACGGAAACGGAATGCATACGGAACACATTCCGTTTTTTTTGCGGAACCATTGAAATTAATGGTTCGGTATACGGAACGCAAAAAACGGACCGCAAAACGGAAAAAAAAACAGTAGTGTGAAAGAGGCCTTAGAGGGTAAATTTTGATTTAAAGAGGACCTTTCACCTGGAAAAACATTGTGAACCTAGGCTGCAGCGCTGGCCAATCGCAGCGCAGAGCTCACAGCCTGGAAGAAAAAAACCTCCCAGACTGTGAGCTGTGCGCTGCGATTGGCCAGCACTACAGCCTAGGAGAAGGAGACGCCCACAGGACAAGGGCAGACACCGCCTACTATAACTTAGTGAGAGAAGATACCGGAGGGCATAACGGGAGAACGAAGCGGCGCTCGGGGATAATAGTAAGTGCAGTGAGATCCCCGGGCACAGCTCACAGCCTGGGAGAAAAAAACCTCCCAGGCTGTGAGCTCTGCGCTGCGATTGGCCAGCGCTGCAGCCTAGGAGAAGGAGACGCCCACAGGACAAGAGAAGACCCGCCTACTATAACTTAAGAAGCAAAGGTACCGGAGCCTATAACGGGAGAACGGAGCGGCGCCCGGGGATAATAGTAAGCGCAGTGATATCCCCGGGCGCCGCTCTATATGGCAGCATACTCAGTTAACATCGTTTATACAGGTGAAAGGTCCTCTTTAAGTATACACCTTCCCTTAGCAGCTTATTATCGTCTGCCCTGAGGTGTTCCCCTTGGGGCATTTTATTATATATATATATTATATTATTATTATTTATATTATTGTACACTTATTATAGTTTGTCTGTGGGGTTTCCTCCCCTGCGTTCCGGCTCTGGCGGCGGGGGGGGGGGGGGGGGGAATTGTTCGCTTCCCCTACTCCTGTGTCCTGTGGAGTTTTGTAGCGTCTTTTCTTACCTGTCTTCTCCGGGACTTCCACCTGCTGTCTCTTGTGTTCGCGCTGCAGGGGGGAGGCGGTGCCATCTTGCGCGCCATTTCTACTGTCTTCTCCGATTCTTCCCTCCTTGTTCTCGCAAGGTCTCGGCATTTCTCTCTTTGCCACCGAGATCTCGCGGGTCTTTCGCCGGCTGGTGACTGCTTCCGGTTTTTCTGTTTGGTTGCCTACAGCGCAGGTCCTGTGCCTTCTGTCGGTATATATATATATATATATATTTTACCTTTTCCTCTACGTTTAGCTTCCCAGAGTGACTAACCCTTGCAGTAATGTCCCGCCACTCATGTTACCCCCCCTCAAGACTTGGTGCCTAGGGGCCAGATTTCCCCCTCCTTCAGGAGGTCTAGGGACCCTTTCAGGGATCCTCCCGCTCTGGACACCCAGACTTTAGCACTACAGCGCTCAATCTCTAGCGCTATTAGGTCAGCCATGGGCTCCATGTCCTCGGCTATTTCACAGTCTGTCACCCAAGCTCTAGCCTTACAGCCCAATCCTGCCTCCAGAACAACTGAGAATGATGGCTTTGTCCCATCCATGGACGACGCGCTAAGGTCGCGTAAAAGAGCCTGTCCGCGCCAGGCAGAACGAGTGCGAGGTTGGAAATCGGCGCGGTCACAGCCCGAGCATGGTTCCGACTCTGATAGAGAGTCTGATGAGGAGGCGCAGCACCACTCCCTGCACGGTTCAGAGGAGGATCTGATGGGCGTTATAGTTGACCCTATAGAGCAGGACCTGCCACCACCTCCTACCGATGCATACCCTGAGGCCCCTTCTGGGTCCACTGATCCCCTCGTGGATCCGTCGGGGGACCCCATGTTTGATCCCAATGGGCTGCACCACCCGCGGGCCTCTGAGTGGCTTCCTGCCACGCATGTAACTCAGTATATTGAGTCTATGAACCGAAAAGCCCTCACCAAGGAGGCACGTACTAAGTTGCGTGCTGAGTGCCCTAGGCCTTTAATCCCTCACAAAGTTTGTGAGACTCCGGTGGTGGACCCCAAAATGGTCCAGTTCTTAACAAAAACCGGGTTCAACCCCCGCAAAGGCCTGTACTCTGCCCTGCGGGCATGCCAGGATAAGGTCTTAGACGTTATGGGGCCACTGGCTAAGATTTTGGATTTGGCCGAATCGGCCAGGGCGGCCGGTAATCAGGTCGACCCAGGGGAGTTGAGTGGCTGGGCTCAGAGAGCTATCTGCCTTACGGGCAATGCTAACACATCGGTGGCTATAGAACGGCGCAAGGCGCTACTGATGAAGATTGAGCCAAAACTGGCGAATTTAGCTATTTCCGAAGCAGGCAAGGACGCCCAAGGGCTCCTCGTCGGAGAGCCCTTTATTAAAGAGCTGGGGAAATATGTTGGGGCTTTCACCGCCCTTGACAAAGCACAGGCGTCAATGCGTAAAGTTTTACCCAACCAATTTTCTGCCAGGGCCGGCAGTTTCAGGGGCCGTCTGCCCGGCCGTTCCTCCTCTTATGCCCATGGTTCGGACAGAGGCTCCTTCGTCCACAGACCTTCGTTGCAGAATCAGCAACATCAGCCTACCTTCTTCCCCACCCGTGGGGGTGACAACCGCGGCAGAGGATTCCGTGGACATCCTAACTCCAGGAGACCTTACGGTGAGTCATCCATTCCCTCTTCCTCTGTCCAACTTTCAAGTGGGGGGAAGACTCCAATTCTTTTTTCATGCGTTGAAAAAAGTCTCTTCCGATCCTTGGGTTCTGTCTACGATCAGGGGTTTCGTAATAGAACTGGTGTCCAACCCCGTGGGACTTCCTGCACCAAGAACCCAGGTTCCGGCCGGCCCCGCTCGTGCTCTCATCGATTCAGAGCTCACGGACCTGTGGGGCAAAGGGGCAATAGAGATGGCCCCCTCAGACTCTTGCGGAGCATCTTTCTGGTTCAGAAAAAAGGGGGTCAGATGCGCCCTGTTATCAATCTAAAGGCATTAAACAATTTTGTCAGATACCGCCATTTCAAAATGGAGGGGATTCCCCTCCTGAGAGACATGCTCCTTCCTGGGGATTGGATGGCGAAAATAGATTTGCAGGACGCTTACCTCACTGTTCCGGTGGCTCCCGAATCAAGGGACCTGTTACGTTTTGCCTGGAGAGGTCAAGTGTGGCGTTTTACGTGCCTTCCATTCGGCCTCTCGTCCGCCCCTTGGTGCTTCACCAAACTGATGCGCCCGGTGGTGGCCTGGTTGCGCAGTCGTGGAATACGCTTGGTGATATATCTGGACGACATTCTTTTCATGGCGTACAGTCAGGGTTCCCTTCAGTCTCATCTTCAGTTGGCCACCACCCTCATTTCCGAACTGGGGTTTGTCATCAATCAGGAGAAATCTTGCTTGTCTCCTTCCACCACAATAGAGTTTTTGGGTTTCCAGATAGATTCCGTTTCACAATCTCTCAGTTTGCCGCAGTCGAAGATTCGGAGTATTCGAAAGGAGCTGAGGCACGCTCTTTCGTTACCTCAATTATCCCTCAGACATCTAGCCCGGATAATAGAACTCCTTGCTTCCTCCATCCAGGCGATATTTCCGGCGCCGCTCCATTACAGAGCACTTCAGCGCCTCAAGATTGCTTATCTTCGGGAGGGAGCGTCTTACGCCGATTCCATCTCTCTGGATACAGAGACCATACACGAGTTGAGTTGGTGGATCCACAACCTCTCATCGTGGAACGGCAGGGCCATTTTTGGTCCTCAGCCAGATTTTATCATCGAGTCGGATGCCAGTCTCCACGGGTGGGGCGCGCATTGCAACGGCGTCTCCACCGGGGGTCCATGGTCCCAGAGCGATTCCCGACTCCACATCAACTCACTAGAACTGCTGGCGGGATCCCTGGCGATCCGCAGCTTTGTCAACAACACGGTCAGGGTTTGTATCAGACTCCGCATGGACAATGTGTCGGCGGTCAGATACATCAATTATATGGGCGGCACGCGCTCCTCTGTGCTCACCCACTTGGCCAAGGATTTTTGGGACAAATGTTTTTCCAGAGGAATCATGGTGGTAGCGGAATACCTTCCGGGTCTCCACAATGTGCGGGCGGACTGGAGTTTGCGCTATCTTTTGGACGCCAGCAACTGGAAATTAGATTCCAGGGTCTTCGACACCGTGTCATCTCGATGGGGTCCTTTCTCCATCGACCTCTTCACTTCACGGCTCAACACTCAATTACCCAGGTTTTTCAGTTGGCGTCCGGACCCGGAGGCGGAAGCGGTAGACGCTTTTCTCCAGGAGTGGTCGACCCCAGTCATGTACGCGTTTCCTCCTTTCGCTCTGATCCCGAGAGTGCTTCTCCAGGTTCGCCGCCAGGCGGCGGAACTGGTCCTCATCTTGCCCCTTTGGAGATCTCAGTCGTGGTTTCCCCACCTTCTGGACCTACTCATTGCCGAGCCAGTCTTGATCCCTACTCTACCCCACCTTCTCAGGGGTCCGGCGGGCCAACTTCATCCGTTGCTCGTCGTAGGAACGTTACAATTTCTCACATGCAGGGTCTCGGGAGCCCCTGGGAGATCTCAGGAGTTTCGGAGACGACTCGATTTTTGCTGGAGAGCGCTTGGGCACCCGGAACCAGAAAGGCTTATCGCTCAGCTTGGGATTCCTCGGCTCGTTGGTGTCTCGCAGGGAACCTGGATCCCACTGATGCACCTGTAACGGCAGTTTTGTCCTTTTTGTCTGCTTTGTTCGATGAGGGCAAGGCATATCGTACAATTAATCTCTATAGATCTGCTATCTCTTCTAGGCATTCAGGGTTTGAGGGCTGCTGGGCAACACCCTCTGGTCTGCAGGTTATTGCGTAGCTCTCGCCTATCCCGCCCTCCGAGACCACGTTTTTCCGCTACTTGGGATGTCTCTATCGTTTTGGTTTTCCTTCAGAATTGGCCTTCTAATGACTCCCTGTCATTACGGCAACTCTCGGCTAAGTTGGTCACCCTCTTGTGCCTGATCTCCTGCAAGAGAGTTTCTGACGTCCGGGCGTTGGATCATGACGCCCGCTCTTTTTTGCCGGTCGGAGTGACATTTAATATCTCGCAGCGCACAAAGACGAACATCCGCTCGGTATCATATCCGTATTTTCCGGCGTCTCCACAGCTTTGTCCCGGTTTATGCCTGCAGGAATACGAAAGGCGCACCAATGGTTTGCGTTCTTCCGAATTCCCTCATCTCTTAATTTCCTTTCGCAGACCTTTTCGTCCAGTAACCAGTGTTACCCTCTCACGATGGGTCAAATGGATTTTGTCCCTCGCGGGTATTGATACCTCAATTTTCTCAGCTCATTCGGTTCGGAGTGCCTCCGCCACCTCTATGACGGTTTCTGGAGCCCGTTTAGAGGACGTTATGAAATTGGCGGACTGGTCCAGGGTTTCTACCTTCCATGAGTTTTACTTTAGGCCACCATCTCACGCCTTCTCTTCTGTGATGAACCAGCTTTAAACTTGCAATAGGAGCCTCCGTGTCCTGGAATAAAATTTCATGATTTTCCTATTCCATGACGTAAAGTCATGATTTTATAAAGGAGGCGAGTATTGCTCACCCAGTCTTTGGTTCTTTTCCCTCCCTATTGTGTAATTGATTAGATATGACTCTTGTTATTTGGTTTGTTTTCCTTGATGTATCAAATATGATGTACCTTCACTTCCAGTTGGAATGCTACCGTCTTTGTTTGTTTGTTTACCCTAGGGTGATATGCAAAGTTTATTGTCAAGATGGATCCGAACCTACGTTCCTGTTGTCAGTTCTTGGATTCTGAAGACCTTTCAGAAGTTGATTTTCCTTCATTGTTGGGAGGAGTTCCAGGATGGAGTTTAACTGTCCACAAAGAAAGAGGACTGTCCCAGTGTGACCGTGGCTTATATGGACACTGGGAGGGAAAGGGTTGAGTTTGTTACCATGGTTACTGCATGTTTAAAGTATTTTTTCTTTGCTGCTATGGAAACAGTAAAGAGAGAGAAAGCAATACTCACCTCCGTGTCCTTTATAAAATCATGACTTTACGTCATGGAATAGGAAAATCATGAAATTTTCATCACCTCAAAAAAAAAATATTAATTTAGGTTTGGAATTCGAATCTTATGGACGATATATGTCCTTTATCACCGATTCGACAGGAAAACTTAGAACAAGCAGCAGTTACTGAAGAACAATTATCCATTGATGTAGATGAAAGTTTACAGCACCAATCGGAATATCAAGTTTGGACGAATCTGAAAAATGTATGTGTAATTCATTACTCTTAGAGCAAAATACTTCTGATCGATGCATGCAATTTCTTACCCCAGAAAACTTAGTAAACAATAAAAAATGTATTGTATTTGAGAGCAGCCTTGAACAACTATTTAAAAAAATAAATGTCAAAAATTAAAAGATTGCAAATTTATGGTAAAATCCTGGACAAAAAATTATGATGGTTCCTATTGCAAATTCAAAGGGACTTGTAGTGCTGGACATTCTTTTTTACTATTTGAAACACAACCAAAGATAGGACGTTACTCTGCCGGTAAAATATTGACAGCTTCATCCATTCTTTTCTCAGGTCAGAATTTCCAAAAAATCAGTGAATTTTTAATATTTTGGTTTATCATTTATTTCACAAACAACTTATTATAGATACCAGACAAAATTTTTATTTCCAGCAATCCATATAGCTTGGGAAAAAGAAAAAAATTCTATAATCAATTCGAAAGTGTTTGTGTTTCAGGTGATGGTCAATGTGACAGTCCTGGCCAAAGTGCAAAGTACTGCATTTATACTATTATGGACCTTTTGACCAAAAAAATAGTTGATTTTGAAGTTGTACAGCGAACTCAATGCTCATCCTCTGTGGCCATGGAGAAGTTTGGTTTTGAGCGTGTTTTGAACCGAATGGCTGAAAAAGGATTGAAGGTAAAAATATTCGCATCAGATCGACATGTTGGAATAAGATCTAAAATTAAAAAATATTATCCTTCCCTAATACACCAATTCGATGTCTGGCATTATGCTAAATCTTTAAAGAAGAAAATGCAGACAGCATCAAAACTTAAATTCTGCAAAGAAATCACACCGTGGATTGAAAAATTAATAATACATTTTTGGTGGTGTGTACAAACATGTGAAAACTCACCAGAACTTCTAAAAGCAAAATGGCTTTCGCTCCTGAATCATATAAAAAATGTACACACCTGGGAAGGAGATTTGCATTCAGCATGCACACACCAACCAATAGAAGACATTGACCGTGAAGTACTCTGGTTACAATTGGGAACTCCACCTTACACCAAGATCGAGGAAATAGTAAATAGCAAGCAGTTGTTGTCTGATTTACCTCATCTAGCACATAACTGCCACACAGGGGAACTGGAAAATTTTCACAGTCTAGCTTAAATACCGCAGTAAACGTATTCACTTTGGAATTGATGGGATGGAAGCACGGACCAAACTGGCTTCATTGACCCATAATAACAACGTTGGTTCGTGACCAAGCTGTTGTCAAAGTATCCAAAAAAAATACAGAGCCAAAGGGAACTCTTCGAACAGCTTTAAAAATTGCAAAAGGCAAGGGGAGATGGATTGAACGGAACGTTTATGAAAAAGCAAATGTCGACTATATAGAAACCCTCCAAATTGATGTTATTCAATTAGTCCAAGAAAATATAACAAGTGACTGGGTGTCTCGTGCACCAAATTTACCACCAAATTTTATAAATGCTGAGAGACCATGTAAGGAGGATATCAAAAAGCAACAATTAACTCAGTTTAGGGCTATGTCAATTGCGGAAAAAACACCAATTGTGGATTTTGAATAACCTTTTTTTTTATAATAAACTGCTTAACTATTTAGTTGTTTTTTTTAATTGTTTTAAATTTACTGTTTTGTTATTAAATTATTTATGGTTATTTTCCAGTTTACAAAAAAATATGTTAATTAAAAGTAATAAAAATTATTGAAAAATAATATTTTGTATTATTTTTTAAGAATATTGATCATTGATATAATTATTTATATATATGTGTGAAAGTAAGTTTAGTTTTGAATTTCAATCAACACTGCACGGCGTGAGGTTACCACTAAAAGGAAATTTTTTAAAAAAAGGGCTAGAGGCAGAAGGCTGGGCGGGTGGGAGGTTGGGCGTTCAATGGCTGTGTAACTTCCAACGTCACGTGCCTGCTCTGCATACTTTGTTAATGCATCAGGCAGCGCAAGCTCGCGACGTAGTGAGTTACGCTGCCAGTAAGCACGACTGCCCGCCAAACTTCCTGCCTCCAGCCTGCTACGATCGTAAGTACAGGATGCTCAGTGCTGGATTGAAAATAACTATAACATTGTCTGCCTGCAATTACAGTACATTAAGAAGACACCCCATGGTATTCCGTCAGGGGGATGTCTAGTTCCTATAATATATATTTTTTTGGCACAAGTTAGCGTAAAATGTTTTTTTATTTTATTTTCTCTTACAAAGTCTCATATTCCACTAACTTTTGACAAAAAATTAAATTTTACATGAACTCGCCATGCCCCTCACGAAATACCTTGGGGTGTCTTCTTTCCAAAATGGGGTCACTTGTGGGGTATTTATACTGCCCTGGTTTTTTAGGGTCTCCGCAATCATTACATGTATGGCCAGCATTATGAGTTTCTGCTATTCTCCTTAGGCCTCATGCACGCGACCGTTGTTTAGGTCCGCATCCGAACAGCCGTTTTGGCGGCTCTGATTCGGACCCATTAATTTCAATGGTGCCGCAAAAGATGCGGACAGCACTCCGTGTGCTGTCCGCATCCGTGGCTCCGCCAAAAAAATATAACATGTACTATTTTTGTACGCGCTTTGCGGACAAAAATAGGCATTTATATTGCCGGCGCCCGTCCCGTTCCGCAAATTGCGGAAGGCAACATGGATGCCCCTTCCGTTTTTGGATGCGTCCGCGGTTTGCGGACCGCAAAAAAATGGCACGGTCTGTGCATGAGGCCTTATATTGAGCATATGGGTAATGAGATTTTTTGTTTTCCGTTCAGCCTCTGGGCTGTAATAAAAAATGAACGGCACTGATTTCTTCATTCACATCGATCAATGTGGATGAAAAAATCTCTGCCAAAAAATGTGCAAAAAAAAAAAAAGGTGCAATTGCTAATAAAGATCCAAAAAGCTCAAAAGTGATCTTTATAGTGCCAAAGCGATTTTACGGTGTTTTTGCAGTGATCAGAAGAAAAAAAACATTTCTGTCACTGCGGTGGGGCGGACTGAACGCAAGTGTGCGCACAAGATCAGGCCTTATCGGGCGAACAGTGCGTTTTTTGTAGAGCCTATAGAACATGTCCTATTCTTTTCAGCAATTGCGGACAAGAAAAGGCATTTTCTATATAGTTCTGGCAATGTGCGGATCTGCAAATATACCTTTTTTGTGGTTAGAAAAATCTCATCTACAGCCTGCCAGCGAATGATAGCCGCTGGCAGGCTGTAGATCAACTTGCTTACCTTGCGATCCTGTGAACGCGTGCTCCTGTGAGAGCGCGCTTACAGGAAATCTCGCGTCTCGCGAGATGACGCGCAGAGGCGTCAAGGAGGAATAACCCATCCACCCGCAGGACGCATCCCTGCGTTAGGCGATCGGGAGGCGGATAATATCAATCTATTCAATAATACATTGCAATCAGATAATATTTATAACTTATATCTAAACAAATTACACAAATTATTTATTCAAATTTTACATTTTATTTTCATAAACAACACTATTATAAAACTTTGTAACTATTTTTAATCAAGTTGTACATCATTCAAAAAAAAAATATTTTTTGTTTTGAAAAAATAAATATATAAATTATTAATTTAACAATAACGTATACATTTTTATTTAAATAAAGCTATTGGAATTATAATTTACTCAAAAGCTATGAATTCTGCAGCACGTTCTCTACAAGTTTTATATCACAGCGCCAAGAGACGCACGCTACAGTGCGGAGCTTTAGTGATTATGACATCTTAAACTAAGTGTAACTCGCTCCTGATGATACATGCAACTGATAGGGCATGTTGAAACGCGTAGAGCGTAGTATGATGTCATCTGTGCTCAGTGCATAGGGCACATTACAGTAGTGATACTGTGATCACGATTGCCGATGTGTGAGCACAGCTAAGTAACACACATCACTCAGCTAACAGGGGAGCAGAATCTGGGTGCACCAGAACCCACTGTACTGCACTTATTGAGCTGAGAACCCACTAGCTTGCCAGACACAACCACGAGCAGCTTCAATAGTGGATTGCACTCTATATATTAACCCCAGGCTGGGTGCTGCATATATCACACCTTGTATACACAGGCTAGATATCAATTAGTGTGTCCCAACACTGGATTCTTGCCACATATACATAGGTGATCTAGTCAGGCTATCAGAGTAGTGGATGGTATATTATGAGGCCCCTCTCCACACTACTGATTTCCTGTATGCCTGATATTATCTATACCCATAATTATTTATTGTTTTTGTTAGTAACGTTCTTTCAGGCTGTGAATTGATATTTCCTTATTGAACGTGTACCTTACACTCTATTTTTTGTGCGTTGAGAAACCCAATTTTAGACAAAATTATTCTAAAATATCTATTTTTTGAAATTGCTGTTTAACATTCAATGTTTAATTTATTTTGAAAAAAATTTCATTAGTTAATTAAATTAATTGAATTATTATTATTTTTTAAAAAAGCATTAACGTTTATTTTTTTTTATTAGTTTTAATTTTTTAGACATCTATTTGTTACATAGTATTGTTTTAAAAACTAAACTAAAACTAAAATAACTTTTATAAATGAATAAATTAACACATTTTTGGCTACTGTACATGATATACCAAATGTATAAAAAAAATAAAAAAAATATTGGAAATCATGTTTGATTTTAATAAAACCAGATTTTATATTCTATTTAATAAAAATAAATTTTTTTTGAATATATATAAATTGTAAAATAACCTAATTTAATTAAATTTTATAAAGGTATATATAATAATCCAAAAAATGTAACTTATTTTAACTGTTCCAAAAATATAAAAAAAATTATTATTACCTCTTTGTCAAAACCAGTACAAAAGTAATGTACATTAACCCGCCTGGTGAGATCTATTTCTTCTGGCACATCAGCAATATCAATATCATAAAATGGCTAAAAAAAATAAAAATAAAAAAAGGTGAAAAAATATAAATTAAAGTATTTATCCATAGACGCAGCATTCAGTTATGTAGGCCCTGATAATTTATTAAGCTAAAATAAAGGAAATTAAATAGAATATAATTGCACTTAATAAGGTATTAACAATCAATCAAAGTTTATACTGAATGAACCCCGGCCATGGTTTAGGTTTTATTTAAAAAAATAAAAATTAGGTCTGCACGATACATTGAAAAAATAATAGAATCACGATAATCGCTAAATGCGATATGGCGAATTGGCCGACCAGAAAATGCCGAGATTATATATGAAGGGGCACCGCGCACATAATTGGCTTTGTGTGTAAAGTATTTGAGTATTGTGTGAAACAAGCTCTCTCCTATAGATAAAATGGCCAGCCTCTGTACTCACTTTCACGATGAATGCAATGCAGCAAACGGCAGTGAGAGGGCCGGACGTCACTTAGTAACGCTCCTGCTTCCTGAAGTGGGAGGAGCGTTACTAAGTGACGTCAGTCAAGCGCCGGCCGGCCAGCTCGCTACCGCTCGCTGCATAGCATTCATTGCGAAAGTGAGTAGAGGCTGGCCATTTTATCTATAGGAGAGAGCTTGTTTCACACAATACTCAATTACTTTACACACAAAGCCAGTTATGTGCGTAGTTTATGACACATGAGGGCACACATAGGGCCATTAAGGGGGACAAGCATAAGATGCTATATGTGTGTCTTATGCTGGCCCCCCTCATGGCCCTATGTGTCATAGCACACATCCCGTATAACAGTGCCATTAACAGATCCACCCCATAACAGCATCATCCACAGGTCCCCCATAAGTGTCCTTCTGTCACGGATGTTGTAGGGGAGTACACCAAAAGACAACAAGACGGAAGGGAAAAGACACTAGGCCTCACCGCTAGGGAGGAAAAGGGTCACCACCTATGAAACCCTGCTCCTGGCCCTAACTCCTATCCGTATGGGCACCTCTCGATGGTACAGATGCCCATACACAGGAACCTAGAAAACCCTGGTGGCCCTCAGATGCCCTAGACTTATGACAGGGCAGAGACAACCTGCTCCTTCCCTGGTGAAGGAACCAGCGTCTCACTGAGGCCTAGTAAACAACAGAGGGGGGGGGGAATACAAAACACAACAAGCGGAACACATAACTTCGATGGATGATGGATGATCAGGACGTCAACTAGAACCACACTCCAGCTCTTCCAACACCAAATGAAGCTATCCAGAGCAAGGAGTGATGGGTGGAGTCAAACTAAATAGGGGAAGGTAAAGGTCACATGATCCACACCTAAACAGGAGGTGTGGACATACAAGCAACACACAGACAAAGTGAAACCAAAAGATGCTGTCAGATCACTAATGAGCAGATAATCTTTCAGATCTTCTCAAACCTGTCACCAGTGTGACACCTTCACAGATCCCCCATAACACTGTCCTCCACAGATCCACCATAACAACGTCCTCCACAGATCACCCATAACAGTGCCATGCACAGATCCCCCATAAGCATGTCATACCCATCCGCGTCAGCGGCTCATATGGGAAAATTCTAGCAAATAGACCTCGAGCACAATTCCCTTAAAATATTGCATCGGATATCGTTATCGCAATTTTTCTTGCCCTAATCGCAATAGATCAAAATTTCCATATCGTGCAGCACTACTAAATATTATTTCTTAATTATTATACTAGGAAATCAATTTAATTACACTTTTTAATTAGATATAAAAAAAATATTTGATTACCAATATACTGTTGTCTTCTTCTTCTACAATGCATTGTATTATTTCGTAGTTGCTAGAAATAATAATTTCTGAATTTTGACCACTACTGATCGTAAGAAACACTTCTTCAGGATCATCGTGAACAGTAGATTCCTTTAATAAATAATTGTTTTAAAATAAATAAATAAGCGTCATGTGAATTTAATATAAAAATTAAAAATTTTTTTAAATATTTATAACACTCCAAGGCTATCAAATAGTCATATCAGGGATAGTGTTCCTAATTATCAATATTTTCAGTTTACGGCACAGAAATACAAGAAAAACCTTTGTAAAATATATACATTTTGAATACAATGTGATTATAAGTTATTTATTAACCAAAATGTTTTTGATATATATTTTTTAAATAAATATATTTAAATTGTTATTATACATTAAATACGTATTTAGAGTTTAAATTTTTTTATATCCTTACTGATCAAAGTGGTTCCCATGTTTAAAATTAAACTTATTAGAATGTTATCTTAAAATTTAATCTTACTAGTGTATTGGTAGAATTATTTTCAGCAATCTAAACCACCTTTTCTTCAATGTTATTAGGATCTATTCCTTTATTTTCCTTAAAAAAAATTTTTTTGTCTTACATGATATATAAATCATTATATACACAAGAAAAATAAAATAAACACTGATTATAAAAATATACTTACTATTGTACTAGTTAAATATAATTAGATTATTAAAATTTTCTAAGGTAATTTTAAATTGCCTAAACAGAATATCTAGGCGATTGAAATTGGGGAAAAATAAAAAAAAAGCATTATTTACTAATATTATAAAATAATATATTTAGTAATTTTTAGTAAACATGTATATGACAAATGCAATGTACTATTTATTTCAAAACACATGTACTAAACTCTATATTCATTTAAATTTTAATGAATAAACAATTTAAAAAAATTAAATAAATTTTGAAAAAAAAATTTTTTAATTAAAAAAATATATTAAATTAGAACATGGTGTTTGTCTAATCTCATTATGCTTTCCAACAGTTTTCCTAATAAATTTCAAAAATATGACTTGGTAATATAACAATAGCATTTAGATCTGCAAAAAGTGAATAATACTGTATTCAAAAATTTAAAACTATAATAAATAACATTGTTATATAAAAAAAAACATGTAAATAACCTCCTTATTAGTGACAATAAAATGCTCAACCCATCAGTGATATCTACATCAAAAACATAATAAATATATAAAATTGTTCAACATACAATTATCAAAAACTGTTCATTTATTTCATGTCCATTGTTATAAAAAAATTGAATTGTTTTTATTATTTTTAAATATTTTAAGCTATTTTATTTATAAAGTTTTGAATTTCTTTAAAATTATTTTTAATATAATAAATATGTTGATTTTGGTAATAGCATATTATCAATTAATAAAAAAATTTTTTTAAATATCATTTTTTTATTTCCTATTGCTAAAATATTTTTAAACAATCTATTAAATATAATTTATTTATATACTATTAATATTTCTAATGTTTAATATTTTTTTTCAAAATCTAAATATGAATTTAATATATTAAATAACACATTATTTTTCTTAATTTGTAAAATAAAATTTTTATAAAAATTTATTTTGGATTTCTTTTTACCTATTATATCCTTTTTTTTTAAACATTATTTCTAAATATATTATTTTTTAATTTAATAAATAAATTAATATTAACATATTTTAAAAAAAATTTTTTATTAAAAGATTATTTTATTAAATAAATTTTTTTATATAAAAATAAGATAAAGAATTAATTTTTTTTAAATTAATTAATTAGATTAAATTAAATATTAGTATATAAAAGTAATTATAAGTTTTTATTAATTAGAATAAAAAAAATTTAAACGGTAAGAATTTGTTTGTAACATATTAGATTATATTTTTCATAACACAATAAAAAAAATATTAAACTTTTTAGTAATTATTAAAAGAAATATTAAATTGTATTAACTTTATATGTAATATTAATAAATATATTATGTTATTATTAAATATTAATTATTTTTGTATTAATAATTACAATTATTATTTTTAAAATTAAAAAATAAATGTAGATCTGGATATATATACATTAAAAAAATATTTATTTAATGCATTAAAAAAATATAGTATATAAATATATATATATATGAATTGCCCTTATATTGTAAACACAGATGTGTTTTGTATAAAATACATTCACAACAACTGTGGGCAATTTATGTGTAAATTTATATAATATATTTATTTATAATGCTATTTTTATATAATTTTTTATATATTTACATTTTTAAATTAGTTATATATATACTCCAAATCTCTCATATATACATACACCCCTTTGGTATTTAGATCGTTGGTGATAAAGTGGTTATATTAAGAAAAATATATATATTTTTATTTATAATTAGTTTATTAATATTGTAAGATCCCCCCTTCATTCGTTGGTGGTATAAGTGGAATATATTTCTCCTCTAACTCACTAAATAATTACCTAGTCCGAAGATCCAGCGACGATCGTCCACAATGCTTCCTCCACTGCTTGCTTCCGGGCGTCGTCTGTTCCTCAGAGCACTCTGACGTCATCGGCGCAGGCGCAGTGGAGATGTCTGTGCAGGGAGCGGTCAGACATTCACTGCGCCTGCGCCGAATACAGACGCGCACGGCGCAGGCGCGAGAATTCGTCCGCTGGCTCAGAGGGAGGATCGCATTCCAGAGGAGATGGGCGGGCTTGACGGACGAGCTGGGCGGCATTTTGTGTGAGTAGACCGAGCCTCTAGGTGCTGAAAAGACGCACTCATAGCACCTAGAGGCTCATTAGCTAATGAATAAAAGTTTGTTTTTTAGGCAAACGGATCCACACAAAGGTATTATAATAGCATTGTTTGGTAGAGCAGACACTAGCGGATCGCTAGTGTCTGATAGTTAATTATGTCAAAACGAGGTGGTAGAAACCCTTTATCCCCTTAAGGACGTAGGGCGTACCGGTACGCCCTATTTCCCGAATCCTTAAGGACTCAGGGCGTATCGGTACGTCCTAACTTTAAATCGCGATTCCGGTGCCGCGGGGGTTAAACGGAACAGGATGCCGGCTGAAATCATTCAGCCGGCATCCTGTAACAACACAGAGGGGGGTCATTTGACACCCCCGTATCGGCGATCGGAGAAAACCGCAGGTCAATTCAGACCTGCGGTTTGCTGCATTTCCGGTCCATTCAGGTCTCTGGTGACTCGATGAACCGGAAAAAGACTGCGATCGGTGGCGTGATTATACACCACCAATCACAGTCAGAAGATTTGGAGAGGCGGTGCTGGCCCTGGTGCTGAATGCTGCTGTCCAGGGTGCTGATTGGTGCAGGGGAGAGAGGCGCGAGATTCAAACTTCCTGCGCTCCTCTCTCCCCTCCTCTTCCTGTTCTGCACGAGCACCCTGCAGCACCGTCCTGCACCAGCTCATGAGTCCCCCTAATCGGCATCCATCACCTTCCTGCACCCATCGCCCTCCAGGTAGGTTAGGGTCAGTGAGGGAGAGGCACCTTTAGGCAGGGACAGAAGAGAAAAGTTAGTTAGGAAAAAAAAAGAAAAAATGAACTTTTATCTAAACTTTCTTTGTTCCATCTTTCAGACCCCAGACCCCCCCTGCCACCAGCCCCCCCACCACCACCAGCCACCCCCTACCCCCACCCCCCCCAACCACCAGCCCCCTTACCACGACTTTCTTTTATTTTTTCTGCGTGCGCTGACTGGCCGGCACTCTTTAGCATCCGTACGCCGTACCGCTGATCAGCAAGTTAGAATTTTTTATTTTTTTTCCTAACACTTGCCCATTTTTTTGCCTGGACTTTTTAGTACGCGAACACCCGTGTCCCCACACACACGCACATAGAATAAAGGTTTCCACACACGCACATATACACGCACACACACCAATGGCCCGCCGGATGTTCTCGGCCGAGGAGGCATACGCCCAGATTGCCCCCGACTCTGAGAGCCCCAGTGAGGATGACCCCACGTTCCTTTTGTCATCCGCATCCTCCTCATCATCATCATCTGATGACGACGAGCCCCCAAGGCGGCGGAGACGCCGCCAGGCGGAGCCAGCGGCCCCACATGCTAGGGGTTCGTACTGGTTTCCCGGCCCACCAAATAAGCCCACCGGAGCCCTCTGCAGATGAACTTAGCTGGTGTCCCCCAGTGGACTTTGAGCCCGAGATTCCGGATTTTGCTGGCAATCCAGGAATCCAGATTCCCACAGTGGGGTTTACTGAAATAGACTTTTTTTAGTTTTTTTTCAGTAACCCACTGGTTAATCTGATGGTGGAGCAGACGAATCTGTACACCCAACAGTTCGTCGCTCATTTTTGGCTAGACCCGGTGGCTGGACGCCGGTCAGTGCAGCCAAGATGAGGACATTTTGGGGCTTCGTGCTGCATATGGGTCTAGTGCAAAAACCCAGTGTCAGGCAATACTGGAGTGGAGACGTCCTCTACTAGACCCCACTCTACAGTATGGCCATGACACGTCCCCGGTTTGAGGCCATCCGGAAATGTCTGCATTATTCCGATAATGCAGCATGTCGTCGTCGTCCCCGTCCCCCTCCCCCCGAGGTGATCCTGCCCATGACCGTCTGTGTAAGATACAAAAGGAACCCGAAGTCAATGTGGTGCAATGGAGCCAAGATTCCCCTAGTGAAGATCTCATCACGAGTCAAAAGGGGGATCCAGTCATTGCTATCTTTTACAAACACATTGAACATCCACAGAATGGTCCTATAACTGTGGAAGACTGTGTAGGCAAAGAAGAGTTATGGATTTTGATGAAAGGTATGTCACAATTCGCGTTACAAGATGGATTGTTGGTAAGAACCTCGAAGAATGGTATCTCACAATGGGTGGTACCCGCGGCATTCCGAGGTTTGATGTTACATGACGCCCCAACCGCTGGTCATTGAGGTGAGAAGTTGACATATGAATTATTACGGGATTACGCTTATTGGCCTCATATGTTGCAAGACGTTCGCACATATTGTCAAGGATGTTTAATCTGTCCTCAATTCCATCCACAAGCACCCACTCATCGGCCACCGCTGATGAAAAGGGGGATATCCATGTCATGGTCAGACATCCAGATTGACTTATTATTGGACCAGTAACAACTTCATCAAAAGGCAACAGATATATGTTAACCGTGACTTGTTTATTCACAAAATGGGTGGAATGTTTGCTTTGCAGAACATGCAGTTCAAGTGTGTGCGCGTCTCTACTCATTAACCACATATTTTCCAGGTTTGGTCTTCCCCAACACATCGAGTCCGATCGCGGAAGTCATTTCACTAATGAGGTGAGGACAAAAATGTGGGAGATACTGGGGGTAAAAAGAAAGCTACATATAGCTTATCGGCCAGCCTCTAGTGGTGGAGAAGAACGCTATAACCAAACAATTGTCAACATTCTAAAGAAATTTGTCAATATACACGACAGATATCTTGAGGGACCAGCTGTTTAATACTCCTGTATTCCACTATGATGCCTGAGGACCTTACAGACCTGGTAGAAATATGTTTTAAATTGGAACTCTGTTTTGTGCTGAACCAGGCTTGCCTGCTGGTTTAACATAAACATTGTGACGAACCGGCTCCGGACGTGTGCAATATAGAGCACATTCTGGTGGACGCACTGTTTGAGGCGGCTGTAGTGGGTGCCACTCAGATGTTGGAGTCTCCGCCCCTTGGAGAAGGCCGGCTATCTGGATAGCAGTTCTATAGTATCGATACGCCGCTGTACTGAGCGCTTCCTGGAACTGCATAGTCATGTGACCAGGGATGTGAACAGGTGACGCCTCACGTGACCGGCTCGGATGACGCGGCATGACGCGAGTGGGCGGGAAATGGGCGGAGCAACACGGCTTCAAAAAAGAGCCGCGAATGTTTCTCCACTGCCATTGCCATACGCAGGACGCCGAGGAGCAGCATCCGCCGCCTTGATCTGTGGACAGTTGATATCCAATGCTGGACAGATAAGTGACCTTTGTGTCTTCTGTGCTTATTCACTATTGCTGTTTAGCATGTAAGAGCACATGCAATTGAACAGCTTTTGAATGCTTCCTGATGTGAGTAGATCAGGAGAGCTGTTTTCAATATGCGCTAGTTAAATACTCTAATGAGCATCATTGAATGGAACTAGATCCAGGTTGCGTTATATACAGTACAGACCAAAAGTTTGGACACACCTCATTCAAAGAGTTTTCTTTATTTTCCTGACTATGAAGGCATCAAAACTATGAATTAACACATGTGGAATTATATACATAACAAACAAGTGTTAAACAACTGAAAATATGTCATATTCTAGGTTCTTCAAAGTAGCCACCTTTTGCTTTGATTACTGCTTTGCACACTCTTGCACACTGATGAGCTTCAAGAGGTAGTCCCCTGAAATGGTCTTCCAACAGTCTTGAAGGAGTTCCCAAAGATGCTTAGCACTTGTTGGCCCTTTTGCCTTCACTCTGCGGTCCAGCTCACCCCAAACCATCTCGATTGGGTTCAGGTCCGGTGACTGTGGAGGCCAGGTCATCTGGCGCAGCACCCCATCACTCTCCTTCATGGTCAAATAGCCCTTACTTTCAAAGTTTTCCCAATTTTTCGGCTGACTGACTGACCTTCATTTCTTAAAGTAATGATGGCCACTCGTTTTTCTTTACTTAGCTGCTTTTTTCTTGCCATAATACAAATTCTAACAGTCTATTCAGTAGGACTATCAGCTGTGTATCCACCTGACTTCTCCTCAACGCCACTGATGGTCCCAACCCCATTTATAAGGCAAGAAATCCCACTTATTAAACCTAACAGGGCACACCTGTGAAGTGAAAACCATTTCAGGGGACTACCTCTTGAAGGTCATCAAGAGAATGCCAAGAGTGTGCAAAGCAGTAATCAAAGCAAAAGGTGGCTACTTTGAAGAACCTAGAATATGACATATTTTCAGTTGTTTCACACTTGTTTGTTATGTATATAATTCCACATGTGTTAATTCATAGTTTTGATGCCTTCAGTGTGAATCTACAATTTTCATAGTCATGAAAATAAAGAAAACTCTTTGAATGAGAAGGTGTGTCCAAACTTTTGGTCTGTACTGTATATCTGGACTATATTCACACTGTTGAACAAAAACCAATATTACAGCTGTGAGTGGTGACCTTAACAGGTGTGGTCACATGAACTGAGGGGAGACCGGGCCATAATCATTTGGAATTAAAGTGACATATGGCTTGGGTTTTAATAGAGACCTGCTGGTGACTGGACTAACAAATAGATATCATATGGCCACCAGCACCTAGGATTGATTGCAGCGCAAAACTATAGGGTGCTGTATGAAACCTGGTCTTTTACATACTCCCTTCTTGAACAAAGTGACCTTCTTTTGAGGGGTCACTGACATTAGATTTGGTCCCCTGAGGAATCAATAACCATTGAGGAAACGCGTCGGGACTTTCATAACCTCTTGGATATGCAGCTACTTATGCACATGTCAGATTGTTGCTTGCACTGTACATTGTGGTCTTGTATAGCCACAGTTGTTATTCGGTTCCATTGACTCTATCACTCTGTCAGGAAATTGTAATATGTAAGCTGCATACCCATTAATATATATGTCAGATTGTTGACCTTACTGTCCTCTGCAGTTTTTCCACAGTTACACTGCAGTTCAGTCTTGTCAACTCCATTACTCTGTCAGTTCATTTGCTCTCCTGTACCGATGGATTAATTTAGGGAACCTATGGACCTTTTTCTGTCTATCGGGCAAAGCTGGGCAGTCCACTTTTAGGGAGGGTGACGGCAGGGTGAATACAGTAGGGTAGTAGGACAGGGGATAGAGCAAGGAACACCTAGGGTAAATGACCCAGCATTGTGTCTCTCTTTTTATGTTCTTCTCCTCCTACTCTATCTTTACACCGCTATCCCTGCATGGTCCTTTCCCATCTCCTTGTCAGTATTTCCTTTCAAAGGAGACTAACGCAGCCCAAAGTTGCGTTTTTTTGTATGTCTCATGTGTTTGGGCCCATTATTTTATCCTTAGACATTATTAAATGTTAAGTTTTAATTAAGCTACCCATTGATTGTGAATTTTCTTGGATTTAAAAGGTTTAGCCCAATAGTACCAACAGTAGTTTGACCTACTTCAATTGGTTGTGTTATTTAGTTTATTTCAATTGAGTATGGCTGGATTCCTCTCTACTGGCGTGGATAAAACACAATTACTCTCTGAAGCTAGCGAAGTCTTCTCAGAAAAGTCCCTAGTACAGAGCACATATGCACCCTCGTTTAAAGCAACTTTCAAGGATCTCACTAGGATTTATAAAGAACAAATCTCCTCATGGTGGGAAATACAATCCATAGAAAATTATCTTAAAAACAAGATTGTGCCTAGAGGTTTGAGGATTACCTTGACTCCAGCAAATAGATGCAGGACCACTTCTCTAATGAGTAAGTGGGAGGACGAAGCAACTAAGAGCTCGCTGCGACTTATGCAACTCTTGCTGGAGGAAGAAAAGGTCAATCTGGTGACCCTTGAGAGTAAGCTTAGGGATCAGATTGAACTGACACAGAAATTTAAAAGTGAGACGGACTTTAATAATAAGGAACTTCAACTTAAGAACACATTGGAAAAGTTCAAATTTCACCTAAAAGAGCGTAAACATCGCCAGTTTAACAGGGACCTGCAGGATTTTCGAGACAATCGCGTCTACTCTACTTTAGATCGGAATATATCATAGACTAAACGTATAGACGTAGATATTACATCTAGTGACACGGACGTGTCAGAGAACGAAAAGAAGGTGGGACCTTATAATAGAGGCAGGGCTAGGGGTCGACAAAAGTCTCAGAGCTACAGAGGTAGAGGGGAAAGGAATAACTCAAGAGGGAGACAGAACTACGGTGGGCAAAATTTTTTAGACACACCAAATCCTCTTCGCAATCGGGGATCGCAGAAACCACCATCTCAAACCAACAGGCCCTCAAGCAACATAACCAAATAATTAACCTTTCCAGTCAGCCTCTTCAGGTATCAACACCAGTCAGGCAAGAATTTTCATTCAAATCACCAAACACGGAACCAGTACACACATCATCACTACAATCACAGCAACCACCAACAGCACCAATACCTAGAAGAAAAACAAGGAGAAGTAGGAGAAAGGGAGTCAAGGCACCGGAGACACTCACAAACCCAGAGATGGGATCGGTAATTAATTTGAGCACTAAAACTCTCACTATTCCACAGATTAATTTGTTAAATAAGGGACTAAAATTTGCCCCGTCCAATACTATAGATAAATTTTCAACCTATATAGGTATCCAAAAATTCGTTAGGAATCTCTGCCTTAAAAAAATTATATAAAAAATGCCCAAATAAGAAAATTCCCTGAAAATAAATCCATAGAGTCATTTAATCATACTACTTTGAAAAAGAAATCTAAAATGTTCCCACGGAATGAAATCAGCAGGGAAATTGCCACATTTCAGAAATGTGTAGAAGATGATCTGAGGAAAATAAAAACTAGACCCCCTAACAATAATAATTTGACCAAACGGGAAATTCAGGCCATTAAATCTCTTCAGAAGGATAATAATGTGACCATACGACCAGCTGACAAAGGCGGAGCGACAGTGATTTTGGACACTGATCAATACAATAAAGAGTGTCTTAGATTGTTGGAGGATCAGAAGACATATATTAAATTGAGGGATGACCCAATACAGAGGTTCAGCCAGGGCCTGGAGGACCTCTGTAATAAAGGGTTGGAACAGGGTGTCCTTCTCAAACAGGAATCTGAATTTATCTTGGGCACAGAAAGAAGGTTACCCACCTTCTACTGTTTGCCCAAGGTACATAAAAGTTTGATAAATCCTCCGGGACGCCCTATAGTGTCCGGCATATGGTCTATCACCTCCAACTTATCTAAGTATATAGACACTCAGCTCCAGCCATTAGTGAAGAATATAAAATCTTACTTGAGGGACACAACTCAGGTGATACAAATTCTAGAAGAGTTGACCACTGAACCGGGTTGGATCATGGGGACTTTGGACATCCAATCCCTGTATACGGTCATAGACCATCAACAGGGATTGGAAGCTATTGAGCGACAATTGACCAAGAATGGTACATTCAAAGACCCCCAGATCCAGCTTATACTGGAAGGGATTCAATATATTTTGGAGCACAATTATTTCTATTTTGAAGGGGAGTATTTTCTCCAGAAATGTGGCACCGCCATGGGGACCAGATTCGCCCCGAGTTATGCCAATTTATTTTTGGCCGAATGGGAATATACCAACATTGAGCCCAGACTTGGGGTGGATCTGGTCCTATGGCGGCGCTACATTGATGATATAATTTTTATCTGGAGGAAGGAAGAGACAGAATTGTCTGAATTTTTGATAACGATCAATATGAATGACCGTAATTTAGTTTTCGTACCTAATATTAAGGAGGAAACCGAATTTCTGGATCTGTTAATTAAAAAAGAGGATGATTGCTATTCTTGCAGCACATATCAGAAACCAACGGCGAAGAATGGCTTCATCCTCTTTAACAGCTGCCATCTACCGAGGTGGTTACTGAATGTCCCCTTAGGCCAATTCCGGAGGCTAAAAAGAAACTGTACGGAACAAGTTAGGTTTGAGGAGGAAGTTGCCGAAATGAAGCTCCAATTTTTGGAGAAGAATTACCCAACTAACATCTTGGATGAATCTCTGAATAAAGTGAGAAAACTGGAAAGGAAGTAATTTTTTACAAGTAAAGGGGTAATTGAGACATCTGAGGATCCCAAGATGGATTTCAATATGATTTTACCCTTCAATAGTAATTATAAGAAGATAAAGAATATTGTAACCAAACATTGGTACCACATACTGAGTGACAGGGTGATTGGCTCACAGTTACCCAATACACCTAAAATAATATATACCAAGGCCCCCAATTTGAAACTAAAAATAGCCCCATCAGTGAAGAAGAAAAAACCCATATCGAATTTGGGCTCTTTCCTAAATTTAAAAGGGTTCTTCAAATGTGGGAGGTGTATAGGATGTAAATTGAGTCTCCAAGAAAGAAAGATTGATACAGTACACTCAGCACATAATTCTTTCACTTGGGAGATAAAGGACTGCCTAACATGTAATACATCTGGGGTCATCTATCTACTACAGTGTCCGTGTAAACGCCAATATATTGGAAGAACGAAAAGGTTACTGAAGACTAGAGTCAGTGAACACATTACTAATATAAAAAAGGGTTATGCCAAACACTCCCTCTCGAAACATTATGATGAGGTGCATAACAGGGACCCGTCTAAATTATTCTTTACAGCATTAGAGAAAATTAATAAACATTGGAGAGGTGGGGACTACATTAAGAGGATGTCCAGAGCCGAGTCTAAACACATCTACGAATTTGGCTGCCTATTACCGGCAGGCCTGAATTCGGATTTGGAGATTTTTGGCTTTCTGTAGGATGGTGGCCCCTTCTCCGATGGGGGGTCACAGAGTTTACCATTTCTGGTTCTGGGGCTCCTCCTCTGAGTGGGGACCGCCACCCATGGGCATCCGTTTCTAGACCAACTCATGTGGTTTCCAGACTCTCTACTATGAATATATATATGCCCTCGATTTATTTACTTCTCAGCCGACATAATATGGGTTATTTGCAAAATTTGTATGATTGTAATGAAAATTTGTATGATTGTAATGTTAATTTATATTTTTAGGATTATTAAGGTGCTTTTATATATATTAAAATAATTTTTTTAACTTATGATCGGGGTATTTGCCAATCCTACAGCGGTTTTCACCTAATTTATGTAAAAACGCAACTAGGTGAAAAAAACCGCAATGATACCGCATGAAAACCGCAATGGAGTCTACAGCTCCAAAACCCAGCTTTTCCGGAATACCGAAAGGACAATAAAAGGTGGAGAAGGAGGACTTGCGCTTTTACCACTGAGGAAGGGGTGTAGACGCCCCGAAACGCGTCTGGTGACTGGAAGAGAAGCGCCCACCTAACCCACTGGATCCGGATGAAAGATATTGCATGGCCATGCGATAATTAATTGCACCAATACCACTCTAGGATACAGGAGACAACTACAGGTTCCACCAGCGATTTACCATTCCCATTAGCCGAATCCCGTGATCCCGCGTTATCGTGACGTCAGCAGCCCGAGATTTGCTACGTGAGACGCCGAAGCGGCCGACATCACTCGCTTCTCGTGGCAGGAGGCTCAGCGCGGTGATTTGGTACAACTGTGGATAAGGTAGGAACCTGTACTTTACATTGAGTGGCTTTATTCATAGCCCTGTGCGGCTATACCGGACCAACTGTGGAGAGACTTTTGCATCGGAACGTTTATCAATAATTAAGAGGACACTTGAGTACTAACTTGGAGTTAGTTTTACTCCTGATTAGGACATTCGAACTGCTGACCGCGGTCTGCGGTCCAAGTGCTATTATCAAGCACGCAAAGATTGTGCAATTTCCATCTGCCAGTGTTTAACTAATTATATTTGCCAGTGTGATTTTATGTTGGCGCCAACCATCATTTTATAAAAATTTTAGATTTGAATGTGTTGAGATTTATTTGCATACCATTTATTAAATATTGTACCCTATGGTCCAGATGGTGTGAGTGCTCACTCCTTTCTTTTTCTGCAATTTAGATCGGAATATATCATAGACTAAACGTATAGACGTAGATATTACATCTAGTGACACGGACGTGTCAGAGAACGAAAAGGAGGTGGGACCTTATAATAGAGGCAGGGCTAGGGGTCAACAAAAGTCTCAGAGCTACAGAGGTAGAGGGGAAAGGAATAACTCAAGAGGGAGACAGAACTACGGTGGGCAAGATTTTTTAGACACACCAAATCCTCTTCGCAATCGGGGATCGCAGAAACCACCATCTCAAACCAACAGGCCCTCAAGCAACATAACCAAATAATTAACCTTTCCAGTCAGCCTCTTCAGGACTCTGAAATGTGTGTCCTGAGTAAGGGCCTCTCTTTTGTCCCCACCTCAAGCTTTAATTTATTCAGCTGGGTTAGAGATATCCATCTCTTTGCTAGAAAGCTCAGATGGCGGAAGCACTTTGCCCTCATTGATAAACGTGAGAGAAAAGAGATGGGTATCTCACCCGACATTTTGCAGAATGTCCGTCTTCTTTATAGTTTAAGTGACAGTATACCTCAAGAAGGTAAGGGCCCTTTTACCTCCCTCAAAAACAAGAGCCTTAAAATGGCACCTTTAGGGGACCCTACGTGTATTGACGTCTTTGTTAACCAAGTCTGTCGGTAATTGACAAATCTCACTTACTCTCAATATGGTTTCAATTGCAGCAAAAATGAATATAAATCACTACTAGACCTGGAACGTAAGAAAAATCTGACCATCAAGCCCTCCGATAAAGGAGTTAACATCGTCTTGATGGATACTATTGAATATAAAAAGATGTGCCTGGCCTTACTTAGTGATAAAGAAACCTATGAGAAGCTGGGTGGAGATCCTACGGTCTCATTCCAGAAGGAGTTAGTCCTCATACTACGGTCGGCCAAGACCGAAAATCTCATCTCAGGGGAGGAATTCGATTTTTTGTATAAAAAACACCCAACCTTGGCAACCTTTTATTGTTTGCCAAAGGTTCATAAAGGGGGCATATCAGTTAAAGGGCGACCGATTGTGTCAGGTGTTAGCAGTTTAACACAGAACCTGGGGATCTATCTTGATCGCAATTTGGCACCCTTTGTGAAGACACTGCCCTCATACCTGAGAGATACGAGTGACCTTTTAGGTCGCCTTGAAGGTATAACTTTGGAAGAAGGTACATCTTTGGCCTCAATAGATGTGGAGGCCCTCTATTCCTCTATACCGCATTCACTAGGTATGAGGGCAGTAGAAACATTCCTCATCACTAGAGGACAACAGTTCTATCCCCATAATGCATTCATTTTGCGTTTACTCGACTTTGTCTTGACCAGAAATTATTTCTTGTTCGACGGGGTCCTTTACCACCAGCTCAGGGGCACCGCGATGGGGAGTTCTTGTGCCCCGTCATATGCTAACCTGTTCCTGGGCTGGTGGGAACGGACCTTGGTCTTCAATGATGTACCCAGTAGATTTATCCCATGTATTACTACATGGGCTAGATTTATTGACGACATCTTCATAGTCTGGAGGGGTGGAGAAAAGGAATTTGCAGGGTTTGTTGATGAGTTGAATATCAACTCCATTAATATAAGGTTCACCTCAGAATTTAAAACAAACACGACGAATTCACTTCTACACTGGAGCAGTCATCATCCCCAATCCCTAAAGAGAGGGATACTGGTGGGACAGTACCTACGGATCAGGAGGAACTGTTCCACCTGGGGTGTTTTTAAACAACAAGCCAATGATCTAAGATGTAGGTTTCATGAGAGGGGCTATCCAGTACTCAGACTGGCCTATAAAAGGGCTTGCGAGAGTAATCGAGACGAACTTCTCTACCCTAAATCTAAAAGCCTGGATAGTGGCCCTATACGTCTCATTGGTACTTACGATGGGGCATCTGAGGACGTTAAACAAATACTGAGAAAACATTGGGATGTCCTGCTTTTGGATCCGGATATAAAAAAAGTGGTCTCGGATAAAGCACAGGTTACCTATCGCAGGGGCCTTAGCCTCAAGGATCGTCTGGTACACAGCCACTTCAGCGAGACTTGTGACACCAAGGAAACATGGTTACGGCATCCTATTGGATGTTTTCGCTGCAGTGGATGTGTAGCATGCCCACATATCGTTCAGGGACGCTCATTCTGCAGTAATGTTACTGGCGGAAATTACCAAATTAGACATTTCGTGAACTGCCGCACCAAGTGAGTCATATATAAGATCAATTGTAAATGTGGCCTCGAATATGTGGGCAAAACCACCCGCGAACTACGACGACGGGTGGGAGAACACTTGGGTGATGTTAGAAACAATCGAGACACACCCTTGGCGAAACACGTCAATGCGATACATGGAGGTGACGTATCAGGCCTGAAATGTATGGGCATTGAGGTGGTCGCACGATCGAGTAGGGGAGGGGACTGGGACAGGAAGATTTTGCAGAGAGAGACTTGGTGGATCTTTCAATTGAAAACTGTGGTCCCTATGGGACTGAATGAGCAGCTTTCATTTAGTTGCTATATTGACCCTTAGGTCTCCCTGAATCTGCTGAATTAGATATCTTCCTGTCCCCTCCCCTCCCCTCCTCTCTCCTTCCCGTTCAGACGTGTTTCTGTTTATATATACTATTTATTATTATTTTTTGTATTTTGTCTGGATATTTTATTTTTGTTAGTGCTGGACTTGGGGGATTGTGAAGTAATCATATACACGACAGATATCTTGAGGGACCAGCTGTTTAATACTCCTGTATTCCACTATGATGCCTGAGGACCTTACAGACCTGGTGGAAATATGTTTTAAATTGGAACTCTGTTTTGTGCTGAACCAGGCTTGCCCGCTGGTTTAACATAAACATTGTGACGAACCCGCTCCGGACGTGTGCAATATAGAGCACATTCTGGTGGACGCACTGTTTGCGGCGGCTGTAGTGGGTGCCACTGAGATGTTGGAGTCTCTGTCCCTTGGAGACGGCCAGCTATCTGGATGGCAGTTCTATAGTATCAATACGCCGCTGTACTGAGCGCTTCCTGGAACTGCATAGTCATGTGACCGGGGATGTGAACAGGTGACGCCTCAGGTGACCGGGTCGGATGACGCGGCATGACGCGAGTGGGCGGGAAATGGGCGGAGCAACACGGCTTCAAAAAAGAGCCGCGAATGTTTCTCCACTGCCATTGCCATACGCAGGACGCCGAGGAGCAGCATCCGCCGACTTGATCTGTAGACAGTTGATATCCAATGCTGGACAGATAAGTGACCTTTGTGTCTTCTGTGCTTATTCACTATTGCTGTTTAGCATGTAAGAGCACATGCAATTGAACAGCTTTTGAATGCTTCCTGATGTGAGTAGATCAGGAGAGCTGTTTTCAATATGCGCTAGTTAAATACTCTAATGAGCATCATTGAATGGAACTAGATCCAGGTTGCGTTATATATATCTGGACTATATTCACACTGCTGAACAAAAAACAATATTACAGCTGTGAGTGGTGACCTTAACAGGTGTGGTCACATGAACTGAGGGGAGACTGGGCCATAATCATTTGGAATTAAAGTGACATATGGCTTGGGTTTTAATAGAGACCTGCTGGTGACTGGACTAACAAATAGATATCATATGGCCACCAGCACCTAGGATTGATTGCAGCGCAAAACTATAGGGCGCTGTGTGAAACCTGGTCTTCTACATACTCCCTACTTGAACAAAGTGACCTTCTTTTGAGGGGTCACTGACATTAGATTTGGTCCCCTGAGGAATCAGTAACCATTGAGGAAACGCGTCGGGACTTTCATAACCTCTTGGATATGCAGCTACTTATGCACATGTCAGATTGTTGATTGCACTGTACATTGTGGTCTTGTATAGCCACAGTTGTTATTCGGTTCCAGTGACTCTATCACTCTGTCAGGAAATTGTAATCTGTTAGCTGCATACCAATTAATATATATGTCAGATTGTTGACCTTACTGTCCTCTGCAGTTTTTCCACAGTTACACTGCAGTTCAGTCTTGTCAACTCCATTACTCTGTCAGTTAATTTGCTCTCCTGTACCGATGGATTAATTTAGGGAACCTATGGACCTTTTTCTGTCTATCGGGCAAAGCTGGGCAGTCCACATTCATGCAGAGATGGAAAATCAGAAGCAACATCTATAGGACTTATATTCTGGTGTGGAGGACACTATCATCACCACCAACTTACAGTCAAAGTTATTAACCCACTCAATAAATCTTCATGAGAGTAACGAACAATTTAAACAAGAACTTATATTACTATAGGAGCGTATTGACTTCCATACACAGATCTATCACGATGAAATACAAAATGGGATACAAATTTTTCAGAAAGATTTTAGCAAAGCTCTGGCTGGAACATTGCAAACCGAGTCCAAACACCCCAGTTCTTGGGGAACCCGCATGAAAAGCCCTTTTGATTAGGTTGTAATGAAGGGGGATTTGTTGTGCCTTTTTCATAGGTATATAACATTTATGTCTAAATATCATAATTATAGTGGATTTAATTATATATAAGAGGCCATATTGTGATATATTCACCATTTTGTATGTATTTTAAAGTCGGCCGAGAGAGGTTCATGGAAATGACACTGTTCATAAGGTTTCTTCTTTATAGATGTACTAGTCTGAGAAGAGTCATTCTTGTCTCCTTAAAGATTTATGACTGAGATAAGGAAATTATCTAGAAGTATCTGGTACTAATTACCCCTACAGTTGATGTCTATTGGTGAAGTAAAAAATCAGTGGTGTCTGTATACACATATTGTTAAATATTATGAAGGACGTCAATGCATCTATTATGTTATATATTTCTCATTATGAACGCATGTACTCCTAAAATATGATGAGAAGAATTTAAAGTATAGACTTTATTATTGAGTCTCCGTTCAGGGAAGGCGGTGTTATTTTAACTAACAATCACTCAGTGACAGAGGAGACACATATCGGTACCATAAATTTGCTAGTTTAGGAGATGTCTAAACTGGTACCTTAATGTCTATGCTTTAATTGGTATATGTGTCAAAGTTAATCCCTTTAGCTCTGATTTAGGATTCCATTTGTTATGTGTATGGAATGTAAGATGAAGTCAGACCTGGACATTTATCCCTTACTAGAAATGATGATAGTAGCTTATGCAATAGTGCCACCTAGGTATAAATAAGCAACAATACACCAACAGCAGAATTGCATTCTGGGTAATACAGTGATATCACAGTCGTTATCATATGTACACGCCTAACCAACAATGATATCATGGAAAACTCCAAGCTAGAAGGTGTGTCTAACTGATAAGATTTTGAATAATAAACCACATACAGGGGGGAAGAAGAAAAAGATGAAGAGAGAGAAGAAGAGAGAGAAAAAAAAAGAAATTAAGGACACCCCAATGATCAGAACAGACTTTAGAGCTGATTTCCCTTAGACTCTGCATATCATCTGCATTCTCGGGTAACGTATAACTTTATTATGTGTAGTATTGATTGAATTAATTGGCTTGATATTTAGCAACTCGCCGCTTTAGTGCGGATGTATAATGTTAAAAGTGCTGCATCAATATTATCACTATTCAGTAAAGATGCATATTACTAAATAAAAGATCTAATATTGATATCGGAGAAACTCTCTAATTGGAATATTCACATTCCATAGTCAATATCAGGCCTGATAATTTATAAGTTGTGTAGCAATACTACCCAATATCCGAGATTGGTCATAGTTGGAGAAGAGCAAGGGTTCGTATCTACCCTAATCACTATAGTTTTCTGTGTATAATTAACTGATAATATATCGCATAATTGTGGTCAAGACGGTTGTATTACATTTTATGTTTGAGAGGTAATATGGAATGCTGGTATTTGTGTTAGAGCCATCTAGTGGCGAAATAAGGGCACTCCATATCACTGTGTATTATTGCATACCATTGAGTTTTATATTGATTAAGCTTTGATTGTATTTTAAGTTATTGTATAATAAATCATTTATATTTTTGCATAGATGCCTGTACCATGTTTTACTGATTGCACAATATAATTAAATTAACGACAAACTATTTTTGAGGTGTTTTATATGTCCATCTCTAGGATCAATTCCCTTTGAAATTTTTCCTTTGATCCTTTCTTTTATATAAAGCATTTGCTTTATAGTTCCGACGGTAGTGACAGCCGAATTGTCACCATTGGGCAGAACGATGACTTCTGGCTCTCCACCTTGTTGGACCCTCACTACCGGTCCAGAATGGGGGCCTTTTTTTACACCCACCTAGAGGGAGGACAAACTGAACTACTACAGAGACATCCTATGTAGTCAGTTGGCCGCTGCCGATCTGCACCTTCGTCCATCCTCTCGCAGGTCTGACCGGGGGGGCCCTCTGCGCTCACGTTCCACTACCACTATGTCACCTTGAATGAAAGTGACTTAACAGGTCATGGAGGTTACACCGCTAAAAAAAGCGCCAAAAAACCCCAGAGTGTATCAGAGAAATATTTTAGTATGCAATTAAAATGATCAATTGATAACTAACTGTAATTGAAAGTTAGTCATCCACCCAGATCAGGGTGACCAAGAGAGAACAGTGGAGTCAGTGGACAATAGACACACCACTATTGCATACCTATAATCAACAATAAGTGAAAGTATTCACATATAATAACCATATGAAGGTATATTAGAGTAGCCAAAGGTAATAATCAACTCACTTCACGGGGGGTGGCCAGCTGGATAAACTCAAGACACCAGCATGGACCAATAACCCCCCAATCTGGAGCGCCTGTAGAGTCTTCCAAAGCTGACAGTTGCCCAGTAAGAAAAGAAAGGCTTCACTTCAGTGGTAGTGTTGAAGCCTTTGGCTTCTTTAATGATTCATAAAAAGGCTCAACGTGTTTCGGGGTAGAAACAGTACCTGGTGGCCCTATATATAGGGCTATAAGAGAAGGCCAATAAGATGTCTTTTGGCGCCAAAAGGGGAGGAACACATGGGACGCTGAGGGTAGTGGACAGCCTCCTTCCTCATTCAGAAGGCGCGCTCATGGCTTTAGCCAATCGAAATAAACGACAGAGGCCGAACTTCCGATATACGATGCGTTCCAGCCTGGAACACATCCGAAGCTTCCGGTCCGGCTGGCGCTCCAACCTGGAACGCACTAAGAACTAAGATATTACACTTCCGGTTCCTGTTGTGCGTCTCACGCTGGACCGCAATAGGCGAACTTCCGGTCCAGCGATGAGAGCGCTAATTAGTACAAGCTATGTGGTTGGAGGCGGGACAAGTAGGACTACTCATAAGGCCATATCGAATCCACATATATATGGGCAAGATATCAGTGCACACATGAAAAAACACACACATATTCATATATCCCCATATGTGCATATAAGATCATAACAACTCTGGATGCGTTCCAGGCTGGAACGCATCGTATATCGGAAGTTCGGCCTCTGTCGTTTCTTCCGATTGGCTAAAGCCACGAGCGCGCCTTCTGAAGGAGGCGGTCTACTACCCTCAGCGTCCCATGTGTTCCCCCCCTTTTGGCGCCAAAAGACATCTTATTGGCCTTCTCTTATAGCCCTATATATAGGGCCACCAGGTACTGTTACTAAAAGCTTATATTTATCTGTATTTGCTCCTGATGAAGGGGTCTGCATACCCCAAAACGCATTGAGCCTTTTTATGAATCATTAAAGAAGCCAAAGCCTTCAACACTATCACTGAAGTGAAGCCTTTCTTTTCCTACTCGGCAACTGTCAGCTTTGGAAGACTCTACAGGCGCTCCGGATTGGGGGGTTATTGGTCTATGCTGGTGATACTTCCTCCACCGATCAGAGGTAAAGAGGCTGACTCTGGATGGAGTTACTTAAAGAGGGACATTCTTAATACAAGAATTAAACGAGAAGTCTCACTGTTTCTAACTCCTGAGGATTCCAAGAAGATCCAAAATATTGCCAGTGAATATTACTGGAGAACTACTGCTGAGCAATATTTTGGAGTTTAAGGACAATATCATTAATTTGACCAAAGACTATTTACATAATGAAATCGATTCTTTTTTTCTGTCTATATATTCAGCACTTGGTATGATTCCAAGGGGTCTCAGACTAGAATTAAAACCCACCTTTCCCGATGATATAGCTTTTCCCCAAAAATGGCTACAGATTAGTGATGATTGTTCTTTTAGCTTTATGCAAACACTCATCAACAAACGCAATATAACAAGCCACCTACTAGCGTCTGAACTCAGACAGTACACTATAGTGAATACTGAAACATCAGAGAGGGGTCCTCCACTTTATAACAAAAGGGAAGACCTAAGAGTTTTTGAATACAACAAAGTTTTATCCAAATGTCGTAAACTCAGTAGAGATCTTAATGATTATGCCAACAAAGGAATACGATCATGGGATAGAAAAACTTTTTCAAATAACCACAGCTATTATAGGGGTAGCAGACCCCACCATCCTGCTACTTTGCCTACTGAATCTCTTTCTATAGATCAGCCCCAAATGTTAGATACTAATAGATCACTCTCATATGCACAAGTAGCTCACAATGGTTTAATATTCAGAACATTCTATAACAAATACTCAACAGGCAAAATTCCCTGCGATCAAAAAGGTTAGGAGCATGTATCCTTATACCCGGCCCCTACCACCCATCATTGGATCAACAGCATCACACCCTCCGGACCCCTGGGTCCACTCCCTGTTATCAGACTGTACACACAACTCAGTCTCAACATCTCACCGTCGAGTCAATACCACTGCAACCCTTCGGACCCTTACTTACTCCCATTGCGACCACTGTTATTAATCTTTCTGTTTATGTTACACCATTACCTCACAGGGAACCCAAAATTGGGACGGGTACATTACCAGACCCCCGTATTCCCTTATTAAATAAACAACCATCAAATGATCTATCTTTCTCACTACAAGACATCACTACTCATTCCCTTTCCCAGTCCAGCCCTGATGCTTTTTTAGCCCTTCCACCCAGTTTACAGGAAAGTCCTTTTTTAGACCAGCTATCACCTTTGATTACCCAGCGATATCCAATCACTCCAACCCTACCTCCTCCGAGAATCAACCTATCCAGCACCCAAGATCTCAATACAATAATCTCAACACCGAGTCCCAATCAGGTCACTCCCAGACCACTCTTTACCCCGAAAATTACACAATTCTACACACCAATCCAGAGGCCGAAAGAGACATGCCGGTGTCCAAAAAGAACAGACCCAAACTGTTACCCCAGTAATTACTCCACCAATACAAAAAGATCTACTAAGAGAGAAAGGAATCCTCAATCTATCTAGGTATTTGCTAAAATCAAATGAGATTGAATTGCTCAGCAAAGGATTATCTTTTTGCCCCTCAACCGAGCCGGACGTCTTTGAACTTTTCATTGATTTAAATAAAATTGTCCGTAAACTTACTCTTCAACATCATTTCTCCATAAGAAATTCATGTACCACTAATATATTAACATCAACAGAAAATCAATCATTACATCTCCCTTCGTCAGTTCAGCCAATACCCCATATAGAAGGTTCGGATACCGTTAACATTACCCCCCTCAAACCACCATTAAAAAGAAAATAAATCGTCTTTTTACCCTTTGGAAAGTAGAGGCCCTCACATTGAGAGCTTCTATAACATTGTTATGGATAAGTTTAAAGATACTTTCTCCCAATTAGGTCCATCCAACCAGTTAACTTGTACTAGTGGGACAAAAAAGAAGGAGCTCATTCCATCGGCTCCGGGCCCAACAACCTAAACTGGAATCTTCAGTTAGCTCTTAAGAATTTGAAAAAGAATCGAGACATAGTTATAAAAGGTGCAGATAAGGGGGGAGCAATAGTTATTATGGATACCACATACTATGAGGCGGAGTCAGCCAGAATTCTGTCGGATACAGAGTACTACAAGGAAATCAGCCATGACCCTACCAAGGAATATATCCAAATACTTAATAAATTGATTGATAAAGGTCACCTAAATGGCGTGATTGATAAAAAAGAGAAAGCATACCTTAAAGCCCTACATCCTTCAACAGCACGCTTCTACTTTTTGCCCAAAGTACACAAATCCCTGAAAGACCCCCCGGACGGCCTATCATTTCAGGGATTATGTCGATGGCCTACTTCAAAAATACTTCATCTCTCTGCCCTCCTATCTTAGAGATTCTGCCCAATTAATCTGTACTTTAGAAGCTTTAGAGTGGAGAGATGAGTACATGTGGGCAACCCTTGATGTTACAGCACATTATAGTAATATTGTACACTCGATAGGCTTAAGATCAGTTAAGGATTTTATCGATGCAGATACGCTTATGCC
Organism: Bufo bufo; assembly: GCF_905171765.1. Classification (NCBI taxonomy): domain Eukaryota; kingdom Metazoa; phylum Chordata; class Amphibia; order Anura; family Bufonidae; genus Bufo; species Bufo bufo. Next base: position 594,892,286 of record NC_053392.1, read on the forward strand.
ACAGATGCAAAGAGATTTTGTTTTACAATGTATTTAGTTTATTTTATATCATAATTATTTTATTCACAATAACACTTTTTACTTACAACAAAAAGGTACAGCAATGGGCACGAAATTTGCCCCATCATACGCCAATCTTCTGATGGGGGCTTTTGAGAAACATATTGGTTTCCTTTGCCATCCCAACATCGTTTTCTATAAACGTTATATAGATAATATTATTTTAATTTGGAATGGTGATGTTGAAGATCTGAAGTCTTTCATAAATAATGTTAATACAAACGATTGGACCCTTATTTTCACTCTGGAACATCATCCGAAGGAAGCTGTTTTTCTCGATCTGCATCTGAATAGTGTCAATAATAGAATTCTGACCAAAACTTTTTTTTTAAATGTAGATACAAATAGTTACCTAGATTTTAATACAAACCGGATTCCAAAAAAGTTGGGACACTAAACAAATTGTGAATAAAAACTGAATGCAATGATGTGGAGATGGCAAATGTCAATATTTTATTTGTAATAGAACGTAGATGACAGATCAAACGTTTAATCCAAGTAAATGTATCATTTTAAAGGAAAAATACGTTGATTCCAATTTTCACGGTGTCAACAAATCCCCAAAAAGTTGGGACAAGTAGCAATAAGAGGCTGGAAAAAGTAAATTTGAGCATAACGAAGAGCTGGAAGACCAATTAACACTAATTAGGTCAATTGGCAACATGATTGGGTATAAAAAGAGCTTTTCAGAGTGGCAGTGTCTCTCAGAAGCCAAGATGGGTAGAGGATCACCAATTCCCACAATGTTGCGCAGAAAGATAGTGGAGCAATATCAGAAAGGTGTTACCCAGCGAAAAATTCCAAAGACTTTGCATCTATCATCATCAACTGTGCATAACATCATCCGAAGATTCAGAGAATCTGGAACAATCTCTGTGCGTAAGGGTCAAGGCCGTAAATCCATACTGGATGCCCGTGATCTCCGGGCCCTTAAACGACACTGCACCACAAACAGGAATGCTACTGTAAAGGAAATCACAGAATGGGCTCAGGAATACTTCCAGAAACCATTGTCAGTGAACACAATCCACCGTGCCATCCGCCGTTGCCAGCTGAAACTCTACAGTGCAAAGAAGAAGCCATTTCTAAGCAAGATCCACAAGCTCAGGCGTTTTCACTGGGCCAGGGATCATTTAAAATGGAGTGTGGCAAAATGGAAGACTGTTCTGTGGTCAGACGAGTCACGATTCGAAGTTCTTTTTGGAAATCTGGGACGCCATGTCATCCGGACCAAAGAGGACAAGGACAACCCAAGTTGTTATCAACGCTCAGTTCAGAAGCCTGCATCTCTGATGGTATGGGGTTGCATGAGTGCGTGTGGCATGGGCAGCTTGCATGTCTGGAAAGGCACCATCAATGCAGAAAAATATATTCAGGTTCTAGAACAACATATGCTGCCATCCAGACGTCATCTCTTTCAGGGAAGACCCTGCATTTTTCAACAAGATAATGCCAGACCACATTCTGCATCAATCACAACATCATGGCTGCGTAGGAGAAGGATCCGGGTACTGAAATGGCCAGTCTGCAGTCCAGATCTTTCACCTATAGAGAACATTTGGCGCATCATAAAGAGGAAGGTGCAACAAAGAAGGCCCAAGACGATTGAACAGTTAGAGGCCTGTATTAGACAAGAATGGGAGAGCATTCCTATCTCGAAACTTGAGAAACTGGTCTCCTCGGTCCCCAGACGTCTGTTGAGTGTTTTAAGAAGATGGGGAGATGCCACACAGTGGTGAAAATGGCCTTGTCCCAACTTTTTGGGGATTTGCTGACACCATGAAATTCTGATTCAACATATTTTTCCCTTAAAATGGTACATTTTCTCAGTTTAAACTTTTGTTCCGTGATTTATGTTCTATTCTGAATAAAATATTAGAAGTTGGCACCTCCACATCATTGCATTCAGTTTTTATTCACGATTTGTATAGTGTCCTACTTGTTTGGAATCCGGTTTGTAGTTGTCACCACCATAAATTGAAGAGTAATATACCCTTTAGCCAAATGAGACGGATTAGGCAGAACTGTACTGATGATAGGGTAATGAGGGAACAAATAGACCTGTTAGGCGAGAGATTTATCACCAAGGGTTATCCTTTACAACTTATTGAAGAATCCAAAAATAGAGTCCTTAAGGAGAAGCAAATGACTAGTCTCAAACCAAAAATTAAGAATCAGACCAACCCCTATGTGTACAAACCCAGTCTTATCACAAAATACAACTCTAAACACAGAACCATAAGACAGATCCTCAGTAAGTATTGGCCAATTTTACAAAAAGACTCTATTTTAGGTAAACACATCCCTCAACATCCAAATTTAATTTACCGTAGAGCCAAAACACTTAAGAATATAGTAGCCCCCTCTTGCCCAAAGTTAGCCGGTGAGAAAACTATTCCGACACTCCACAACAAAAAATTAGGAACTACTAAAGGTGTATTCAAATGTGGATTACGAAGATGTAAGTGTTGCGCTATGTTACAATGTGCGACAGGTGAATTCCATCTACCAACTCTTAACAACAAGATCACCTTCAAACACCACATGAACTGTGGCACAACGAATGTTGTATATTTACTTTGGTGTCCCTGTGGTCTCTATTATGTGGGTCGTACCACCCAAACCCTAAGGGAACGTATGAACGAGCACCGCTCCAATATCAATAGAAAAATTACAACTCACAGTGTATCACGCCACTTTGCCCTCAAGCACGAGGGAAATTCGGCTACCCTAAAAATGATTCCACTAGAACACGTATCGTCTTCCTTTCAGCAACTCAGCCTAAAATAAATGTTTTGGATATATCATCTCAATACACTAACGCCATTTGGTCTAAATGAGGCACTAGAATATGTTAACTATTGAAGGGATTTTCCTTTTTTGGGTAAATTATTTGATTATAAACACAAAAAATTCTTTATGCTTCCTAAAAATCCTTTTATACTACCTTCAAATAATTATAATTATATAACATCTTATGACATTTTTATATAAAAACCTTTTTTAATATATAATTTCACTTCATTCTTTTAGATTATCTTATCTCATTTTATAGGGTATGTTGAAAATCAAAATACTTTTAATAGTAATATTTAATCATAATACTGGGGCCAATTGAATTTTTCCCCATTTTTATTTAATTCTCCCCTCTTATAATTTTTTATGTCTTCTATTTATGTATATCTATATGTATTTATTGATTGCGATAACATGTTCACATATAGTTGTTATGATCTTATATGCACATATGGGGATATATGAATGTATATGTGTTTTTTTTCATGTGTGCACTGATATCTTGCCCATATATATGTGGATTTGATATGGCCTTATGAGTAGTCCTACTTGTCCCCCCTCCAACCACATAGCTTGTACTAATTAGCGCTCTCATCGCTGGACCGGAAGTTCGCTTATTGCGGTCCAGCGTGAGACGCACAACAGGAACCGGAAGTGTAATATCTTAGTTCTTAGTGCGTTCCAGGTTGGAGCGCCAGCCAGACCGGAAGCTCCGGATGCGTTACAGGCTGGAACACATCGTATATCGGAAGTTCGGCCTCCGTCGTTTCTTCCGATTGGCTAAAGCCACGAGCGCGCCTTCTGAATGAGGAGGTCCACTACCCTCAGCGTCCCATGTGTTCCCCCCTTTTGGCGCCAAAAGACATCTTATTGGCCTTCTCTTATAGCCCTATATATAGGGCCACCAGGTACTGTTACTATAAGCTTATATTTATCTGTATTTGCTCCTAATGAAGGGGTCTGCATACCTCGAAAACGCGTTGAGCATTTTTATGAATCATTAAAGAAGCCAAAGCCTTCAACACTACCACTGAAGTGAAGCCTTTCTTTTCCTACTGGGCAACTGTCAGCTTTGGAAGACTCTACAGGCGCTGGGGATTGGGGAATTATTGGTCCATGCTGGTGTCTTGAGTTTATCCAGCTGGCCACCCCCCGTGAAGTGAGTTGATTATTACCTTTGGCTACTCTAATATACCTTCCTATGGTTATTATATGTGAATACTTTCACTTATTGTTGATTATAGGTATGCAATAGTGGTGTGTCTATTGTCCACTGACTCCACTGTTCTCTCTTGGTCACCCTGATCTGGGTGGATGACTAACTTTACAGTTAGTTATCAATTGATCATTTTAATTGCATACTAAAATATTTCTCTGATACACTCTGGGGTTTTTTGGCGCTTCTTTTAGGGGTGTAACCTCCATGACTTGTTAAGTCACTTTCGTTCATTTCCTTCCACACACCGATTCCTTTCAGTGTGAACACCCCTTCCAGCTGCCTCCCCTGACACATTACCTTCTTTTTCTCCTGCCTCTTTTTTTCCTTTTTCCGTTCTCCATCCACTGGCGCCTCTAGTTATATCCTGTCTCTTGGAGTCATCCACTAGACTGGATTAACCCTCGCTTTTTTCTTTCTCTCTATACCGCATACTATGTCACCTTGCCACTCTGTGGCCTCCTGATGCTGCCGCCACCTCCAAACTATGTCACCTTGCCACTCTGTGGTATCCGGTATCCTGCTGCTGCCATCTCCACATTATGTCACCTTGCCACTCTGTGGTCTCCTCATGCTGCTGCCATCTCCAAACTATATCACCTTGCCACTCTGTGGCCTCCTGATGCTGCCGCCACCTCCAAACTATGTCACCTTGCCACTCTGTGATATCCTGCTGCTGCCATCTCCACATTTTGTCACCTTGCCACTCTGTGGTCTCCTCATGCTGCTGCTTACTCCACACTATGTCACCTTGCCACTCTGTGGTATCCTCCTGATGCTGTTACTGTCGCCACCTCCAGACTGTCATTGTGTCATTCTGTGGGGCCTCCTCATGCTGCTTCCACCTCACCACTATGTCATAGGGCCACTCTGATGTATACCAAAAATGTATGCGTTAACAGATGCCTCAGAGTGATGCCGTAGAGTGGCGCCCGTTCACCATACAGGTCCATGGTAGAATTTTTTTTTTGTTAACGTAAGCATTTTTTTTAATGGACTCTGCAGAATACAAAAACGTGGAGTGCTGCACATTTGTATACATCAAACCGATAGGAAATAAAAAATGTCTAGGCTCCAGCAGGGCACATTTTTGAGTGTTTCCCTTTAATTCACATAAAAATGGCATCTGATTTAAAATACATATTTTTTGTGGGAATTTTTGCCAATGATCCCCCTCTGGTATATCACTGTCCATGTTGTGGGACTATTTGTGTACTGGCTGCAAATATGACCTGAAGGTTTTTCAGGTTCGCCTGCCATTAAAATGAATAGGGCCGGTGTTCGTCCATCACTACTCTGCATTTGTCCAGCAAAATCTGCCCTCCAATATCCTAATAGCTCTCCTTCTCTTCCAAGCCTTGTTGTGTGCCCATACAGCAGTTTATGACCACATGTGGGGTATTGCTGTATTGAGAAGAAAATGTGTAACAAACTACTACTGTTTTTTGTCTATTTACTTACTGCCTGTCAAACAGCAAAATATGGGACTAAAGCTAAATTTCTTTGGAAAAATGTTATGTTTTATTTTATGGCCCAGTGTTGATAAATTCTATGAAACACCTGTAGGGGCACAACAATCATTACACCCCTAGATTCAATCCTTGAAGGGTGTAGTTGGGGTCACTTTTAAGGGCTTTTCATTGTACAGTTTCCTCTGGGTCTCTGCAAATGCAACATGGTGTCCCAAAAGCATTCCAGCAAAATCTGCAATCCAAAACCCTAATAGTCCTACTTCCATAGCAAGCCTTGTTGTGTCCCCATACAGCAGTTTAAGACCACATATGGTGTACTGCTGTATTCAGGAGAAAATGTGTAACAAACTGCGCGGTGCATTATGTCTTTTTACTCTCTGTGAAACAGCAAAATATGGGGCTAAAGCTACATTTCATCAGAAAAACTGTAATATTTTATTGGCCAGTGTTAATAAGTTCTGTGAAACATCTGTGGGACAAAAACAATCACTACACCCCTAGATACATTCCTTAAAGGGGTTATCTGAGTTAACTTAACCTTATCTCTATGGCTTTATTTCTCCTATACCTTAGTTTTCCTAAATCACTTACTGTACCTATCTTGTGCCGTTTCTCTGCTACACTAAACAGTCATGTGACCGCCCACGTCATCAGCTGTGACGTTCCGTTGACATAGAGCTCTCTGCTTGTCGGAGTGACTAAGCCATGTCAACGGAACGTCATCAGCCTTGGCCACGCCCCCACCTCTCTGCATTACAGTCCGTGCGGCTGTGAGTTGATCGCGCATGCGCGATTCTCACTTGTGCCGCGGCTACCTCAACGGAACGTCATCAGCCTTGGCCACGCCCCCACCTCTCTGCATTACAGTCCGTGCGGCTGTGAGTTGATCGCGCATGCGCGATTCTCACTTGTGCCGCGGCTACCTCAACGGAACGTCATCAGCCTTGGCCACGCCCCCACCTCTCTGCATTACAGTCCGTGCGGCTGTGAGTTGATCGCGCATGCGCGATCCTCACCACTGCCGCAGCTCTTCATTCGGCACTTGTATGGCTGGCTGCTCCGTTCCAGTGAAGACCGCCCACTTGAAGAAAAAAGTAAATAATGTATAATAAGGTTATATCAGCTACAACAGAAATAGGTGTTTATTCAAAAGTTTATTAGCTAATATATAAATCCTATATCTCTATCAAGATATAGGTATATGAATCTAATATAGCTTATGGCATTGTTTCCCAACCGTTGTGCCTACAGCTTTTGCAAAACTACAACTCCTAGCATGCCTGTCCAGGCATGCTGGGAGTTGTAGTTTTGCAACAGCTGGAGGAACACTGGTTGTGAAACACTGGCTTATGATACTTTTATATTATCGGCAGGCTGTTACAGCAGTTGAATAGCCTGTCACCTTGCCGGACTGGCCCTGCCGCTAGTACATATGTCCCACCGTGCTGCCACTCCATCCCCATTTATTATATTGGGGGGGGGGGGGGGGGCGGGGTGGAGGGTTTTCTTTTGTCACGATATCGCATGGCCTTATATCGCATTACACTTTTAGTCATGCGATCACTAACCAGGCCATGCCGTGCTGACACTGGAAAAGCCCCCCCTCCCCCCCAAATTATAATCAATGGGGATGGAGTGGCAGCACAGTAGGACATATGTACTAGCGGCAGGGCCAGTCCGGCAAGGTGACAGGCTATTCAACTGCTGGACTGCCCTGCCGCTAATGTGTACCTTTGCATACTTTTTTTCCGGCAGAAAGTTCCGCCGTTGGGGCTCTATGCTAGAAAAAAAAAATAAAATAGATTATCCTAATGCATTTTGAATGGAGAGAAATCCATTTAGGATGCATCGGGATGTCTTCAGTTCACTATTGGTACGTTTTTTGGCCGGAGAAAATAAGGTATCACGCTGTGTTTTTTTCTCTGGCGAAAAATCAATATGACTTGTCATAACGCAGTTTTTGTAATTACTGCACATTGCAATGCAATAATTAGGATGCAGCCATCACCGGATCGTTTATTTCTTAGCCTGCACTGCTGCAATTTCTATTGGAGTACCAGTGTAATTCTGGGGCTACAATCGGTTACCATGGCAGCATGACGCTAGCATCAGCATACTCTGCTGTGCTTTTGCCGGACGCTCCTTCTTTACTTCACAGGTTGGTATGGCGCATTGATCATAAAGCTCTAAATGCGCCACACAGACCTTTGAAGTAAGGGTGCGCCCAGCAGCATCAGATCAGGTGAGGATACGGCTGCTTTCGTCCTGGCTGACATGGTTACACAAAGGTTTTAGAAGATTGCTCATAATCCTGATCTGTATTCAAGTACCTTCTGGTGTCTTGCGTTATGACGGATCTGGCGGGCATTTCATGCGACAGAAGTGCACGCCGCATCCTCGCAACACACATGTGAATGAGGCTTTAGATACATATGTAGAATAGATATATCTAATGCTTAGATAACGATAGAGGTTGGATACGCATATTGTGTACATACAGACAGAGGTTGGATACGGATATTGTGCACATACAGATATAGGTTGGTTACGTATATTGCTTAGATACAGATAAAGGATGGTTACGGATAGTGCTTAGATACAGATAGAGCTTGATACTGATAGTGCTTAGATAGATACAGATAGAGATTGGATACGGATAGTGCTTAGATAAAGCTAGAGGTTGGATACGTATATTGCTTAGACACAGATAGAGCTTGGTTACGTATATTGCTTAGATACAGATAGAGTTTGGATACGGATACTGTGTACATACAGATAGAGGTTATATACGTAGATTGGTTAGATAAATATACTGGTAAGAAAGAGATAGAGGTTGATACGGATAGTGCTTAGATACTGATAGAGGTTGGATACGTATATTGCTTAGATACAGATAGAGCTTGGTTACGTATATTGCTTAGATACAGATAGAGTTTGGATACGGATACTGTGTACATACAGATACAGGTTATATACGTAGATTGGTTAGATACAGATTGAGTTCGGATACGGATAGTGCTTATATACAGATTGAGGTTGATTACGTATATTGATTAGATACAGATAGAGGTTGGATACAGATAGTGCTTAGATACAGCTAGAGGTTGGATACGTATATTGCTTAGATACAGATTGAGGTTGGATACGGATACTGTGTACATACAGATAGAGGTTATATACGTAGATTGGTTAGATAAATATACTGGTAAGAAAGAGATAGAGGTTGATACGGATAGTGCTTAGATACTGATAGAGGTTGGATACGTATATTGCTTAGATACAGATAGAGCTTGGTTACGTATATTGCTTAGATACATATTGAGGTTGGATACGGATAGTGCTTAGATATAGATATCGTTTAGATTAGTATATTGCTTACATACAGATATAGTTTATATATAAATATACTTTTTTGATTCTAAAAATTGAATAATCATTTTAAAAAAAAATTTAAAAGGAAAAATGTCGAATTGTATTGTGCGTGGATGCACTTCAAAGTACAGAAAAAAGGATCGGTCGGTGATCATGCATGCCTTTCCTGTACAGAAAGACCGTATAAGAACATGGCTTATTCAAACAGGTCAATTTCTGGAAAATTTGGATCAAATGGTTGAAAAAGTTTTTATTGGAAAAATGTATGATACCTACAGGCTATGCTCACTTCATTTTGCGGCAGATGCTTATCGATATGACGAACATCGTCGAATATTGAGGAATGATGCCGTCCCCACAATTTTCCCATCCAGTACAGGAGTCCCGCTGGTCACTAGCCAAACCGTAAACGTAAAAAATCACATAAGACGGGAGTCTTGGATCAAGCAGAAGCATTGTGTGGTTCTACTTCACTTCTCCTGGAATCAAGTACAAAAAAATCTAAGTCTGACGTCATTGGTGAAGTAAGCAAACCTGGAAGTAAATCTCCGGTACAAGTACATTGCATTGCTGTACAAACAGATCCTTTATGTATACCACGTGATGTAGCCACACAAACTACTTTGAAAACTTTGAATAAGAAGACTATGTGCCAACTTCTTGAAACACCAGCCCAAGAAATGGATTTAGAAGGAACAATTTCAGTTTTAAATCCAGAAGATTTTCTTTTCGTTTCTCCTTCACATTCCATTGTTGACGAGGATAATAGAGCGAGTGATGAGGCGAATAATGAATTGTCAAGATTATCAGTGCAGATGAATATGGAAAAAACCATTATGGATACAGAACCACCAGCTGCAATCTCTTCGACCGGAATGTCATCTTCAACCCCCATAAAAAAAAAGGATTTTTATACACAACGAAAAAATGAAAACACGACCAGAAAAAATACTAACGTACAATTAGATTTTTTTCAAGAGGTGGACAAAGCAATATCCCCAATTCTAGAAGTATCGGAAACATTATCAGAGGATGAAAAAGCTGGACAAAGTCAAGAATTTCCATCAACTCACAATCCTGCAATACTAAGTGGTAGGCAATTAAGAGTGCCGCATTTGTGTGAGGGGAGGCGGGGCGTTCACTATTTAAACCTGGCCCTCCTCCCCCCACTTGTCGGTTCGAACGATTTCAAATCGGCTTGTGGGTTGGTGCCAGAGAAGGGCGTGCGTCGCTGGGGGATCGGCTGCGTCGGGCTCGTCGCTACGGTGATTAGGTAGGCAGGGTGGCTTGTACACCCGTCTCGCTATGTATAACATGTGGGGCTGCCGAGCGTGCCGCCGGTCCCCAGCTGCGCTGGAGACTGCCCGCACTCCCGATCGCTTCCGGCACCCCGAGACAGGCACCCCGATCCGCTCCAGGCCCTGCACCAAGCACCCCCGCTCCCACATGCAGCGTCCCCCAGGCGGGCACCCCTCACCTGTGGCTCAGCAGCGACGGGTCACGACGTCCGCTCGCATACCCTGAGCATCGGTCACGCCGGCCGTCGGCTCCACAACGCAGCGTTATATATCACTCACTCCCGTATCAGAACATAAACATTCGTTCCGCCGTAGAGGAAAACGCCGTCCGCTCACACAGGGGTCTATTCATTAGCTGCAATCAGTAAGCGGAGGTCCAGCTGCAGGATCAGGGGACGGAAGCTGAAACCTATAGGCGATTAATACGCCGCGGCTTTCCCTGTACAAATAGTCGATAGCGGTGGGCACGGGATGCAATGTTCCACATGGCGGAGCGCAAATCCCTCACAGCCGATCCTGATGCACGTTCTCCTGGTAATTACAATTAGCGAGGCAGTGAAGGTGGACATGCTTATGTGACTTTCAGTCATGTCTAGAAATCCGCTGCAGAATAAACTCGTCTTCTTTACTGCGCCGAACTCAGGCAAGACAAGATAAGCAGATACTCAGACATGTGCACTGTATAACAAGTTAGGCTTTCAATGGTTAATTCTAACCTAGAAGGGAATCACTGGCTTGCTGCGCTCCAGCAGGTCCTGGCTTGATAGAGGGCGACACCTACAGGCCCATACTGGTACTGCAGTCCAGGTGCAGGGCTCCTCTGCTCAGGCACAGTGGCTAGGTACTAAGGCAGGAGTATATAAAAAAAAAAAAAAAAAAAAATTTTATAAATTTGGAATATGTTCAAGGATCAAATATAAAGAGGGCTCTGTTTCACAGAGAGTAAAAAGACATAATGCACCGCGCAGTTTGTTACACATTTTCCCCTGAATACAGCAGTACACCATATGTGGTCTTAAACTGCTGTATGGGGACACAACAAGGCTTGCTATGGAAGTAGGACTATTAGGGTTTTGGATTGCAGATTTTGCTGGAATGCTTTTGGGACACCATGTTGCATTTGCAGAGACCCAGAGGAAACTGTACAATGAAAAGCCCTTAAAAGTGACCCCAACTACACCCTTCAAGGATTGTATCTAGGAGTGTAATGATTGTTGTGCCCCTACAGGTGTTTCATAGAATTTATCAACACTGGGCCATAAAATAAAACATAAAATTTTTCCAAAGAAATTTAGCTTTAGTCCCATATTTTGCTGTTTGACAGGCAGTAAGTAAATAGACAAAAAACAGTAGTAGTTTGTTACACATTTTCTTCTCAATACAGCAATACCCCACATGTGGTCATAAACTGCTGTATGGGCACACAACAAGGCTTGGAAGAGAAGGAGAGCTATTAGGATATTGGAGGGCAGATTTTGCTGGACAAATGCAGAGTAGTGATGGACGAACACCGGCCCTATTCATTTTAATGGCAGGCGAACCTGAAAAACCTTCAGGTCATATTTGCAGCCAGTACACAAATAGTCCCACAACATGGACAGTGATATACCAGAGGGGGATCATTGGCAAAAATTCCCACAAAATATATGTATTTTAAATCAGATGCCATTTTTATGTGAATTAAAGGGAAACACTCAAAAATGTGCCCTGCTGGAGCCTAGACATTTTTTATTTCCTATCGGTTTGATGTATACAAATGTGCAGCACTCCACGCTTTTGTATTCTGCAGAGTCCATTAAAAAAAATGCTTACGTTAACAAAAAAAAAATTCTACCATGGACCTTCAAGGACTGCAGGCATAAATCCGTTACGACTACAGACTCATTATTAAGACCGGCCACGACTGCAGGCATTAGTCTCATGTCAACAGACTCACGAGGTAATACTACCACGTCTACAGGCGATGGTCCGTTACCGCTACTCTCGATGTAGGGTCCCCTCACGACTACAGGGGCTAGTCGGTCACATCCAGAGACTCGGTCGCACTCCCGTTAACTACAGGCACTGGGTGGGAATCTACGGGTAGTTGCGTCACGACTACGCACGTGGGTCAGCCACGGCCTGGGAGGTCAGCCTTCACAGTCACAGGTAGGTCCAGTTAGGCTTCAGTCTCCCAGCGGGTTCCAGTCACAATAACCAGCCCCTAGGTGAGGGGGGGCACTCCCGCACCGGCGCACAATGCCAGGGAGCTGTGCGGCTCTTCACGCGGCACACGGTTCAAACCAGCGGGGGCCGGGGCCCACGGTAAAGGAAGGGCTCCCTCTGATCCGGTGCACATTGCCAGGGAGCGGCGCTGCTCCCCACGCGGTACGAGTGTCCAGCCGGCGGTGGGTCGGCCCTAGCTGAGGAGGGGGGCTCCCCCGCACTGGTGCATTCTGCCAGGGAGCAGCGTGAGCTCCCCACGCGGCTGGGGGGTAAGGCTCCTCATCTTCAATAAAGTCTGGCATGGGCCGCCGTGCCGTTAGGTAGGCAGGGATCAGGGGAAGGAGTACTAGGCTCGGTCAGAGGGAGCAGATCATAGGCGGTGGCTGGCTTCCTGCTGCCGGCCGTACATAAGGTTCCAAGGGGGTTAGTTAGGCACAGGATGTTAGTTAGTCCGTGCAGGTGATCTGCGTTATACCATGCTCTTCATGCTCGTACTCAGAGCTGTGCCCATACGGGAGCTGCTTAAGTGGTTGATAGGGAAAAAATAAAAATAAAAAATAAAAATACATTTTTGAGTCTCTCACGCATGGCTTCTCCGTGTTAGTTTTACACATACGGATCCGCCATTAGAGTCTCTCACGCATGGCTTATCCGTTTTAGGTTTACACATACGGATCCGCCATTAGAGTCTCTCACGCATGGCTTCTCCGTTTTAGGTTTACACATATGACTCCGCCATCTGAGTCTCTCACGCATGGCTTCTCCGTGTGAGTTTTACACATACGACTCCGCCATTAGTCTCTCACGCATGGCTTCTCCGTTTTAGGTTGGCACATATGTCTCCGCCATTAGAGTCTCACGCATGGCTTCCCCGTTTTAGGTTACACATATGACTCCGCCATTAGAGTCTCTCACGCCTGGCTTCCCCGTTTTAGGTTACACATATGACTCCGCCATTAGAGTCTCTCACGCATGGCTTCTCCGTTTTAGGTTTACACATATGACTCCGCCATTAGAGTCTCTCACGCATGGCTTCTTGGTGTGAGTTTTGCACGTACGACTCCGCCATTAGTCTCTCACGCCTGGCTTCTCCGTTTTAGGTTGGCACATATGACTCCGCCATTAGACTCTCTCACGCATGGCTGCTCCGTTTTGGATTTGCACATGTGACTCCGCCATTGGAGTCTCTCACGCATGGCTTCTCCGTTTTGGGTTGCACATGTGGCTCCGCCATTGGTCTCTCACGCATGGCTTCTCCATTTAGGTTACACATATGTCTCCGCCATTGGAGTCTCGCGCATGGCTTCCCCGTTTTGGGTTGCACATATGACTCCACCATCTGAGTCTCTCACGCATGGCTTCTCCGTTTTAGTTTTACACATATGACTCTGACATTAGAGTCCCTCACGCAGAGCTTCTCCGTTTTAGTTTTACACATATGACTCCGCCATTAGTCTCTCACGCATGGCTCCGCCATTAGTCTCTCGCGCATGGCTTCTCCGCTTTAGGTTTACACACAGGACTCCGCCATTAGAGTCTCTCACGCATGGAGGTAAAAAAAAATAAAGAAATTTCCTCACCAGGCCCAGCTGCGCTGGGACTAGTCTCCCATCTCACCATAGCTAAGAGACTGATGGCCAATTCCTTGGCCAGTAACACTCTGAGGGCTTACAAGACAGCTTGGCGCCTGTTTCAGACATATGAGAACACCTACCCGGCCGCCGGGGGCCTATCACTCACCTATTGGGCTTTGTCTGGGTTTTGCCACTCTCAATTAAAGCTGTCCTATAGCATTGTTAACTATACATGGCAGGTATTCAGCACCATTGGTACAGGCTACATCCGGACCTACCGTCACTCTTCTCCGCCCACCCGATCAAAGCGGCGTTGAAGGGTTTGCGCAAGATGTCTGTTGTGAAACGACATGGGCGTCAGCCATTTACCGGTAGCTTGTTCAGGCCGTGACAGGCAAACTGCAGGGGCAAACCGTTCGGGCCGCAGGTTAGCGCTCTGGTAGAAACAGCCTTGTACCTGGCTTTCCATGGATTCCTCAGGTCAGACGAGCTCATGGGCACCAATACACTGGCTGGGTGCTTGCGGAAAGGTCAGCTCATCCGGCGCGGGTCCATCTATGTCCTCACCTTGGCCTTGTCCAAGACGTCACGGCCGGGGCAATCAGTGGCGGTCAGATACTTTCCCACGGACAGCAGATTGTGTCCGATGCAGGCCTTGGAGGCTTGGCTGCGTAGTATTTAGTCCAAGCGGCATGTTCTCCCGTACTCGAACTAGGCAATGCCCGGCTAACCACCGCGGCCTTTCTTACGTACATTCAGGTTAGTTGACAGGTTCAGGGGTCGGTCCTCGCTGGATCACAGGACATTCCTTCCGCATGGGCGCGGCAGCGGCGGCGTCCATGCATAAGGTGCCAGTACATGTCATCAAACGGTTGGGTCGTCGCAGTTCCGCGTGTTCCATGCATAATATCCCGGATCCTTATACGAAATATCATTGGCTTTCGAGTTTTGGTCTGTAGTTTCTGTTATCAAGTTTTCAAACTCCTATGCATGGTTCTTTTGGCCCCTTTAGGCTACCCTTCGATAAGCAGTTCCGGCATAACTCTGCTGCTTCTAGGTTGGGGGGGTGGAGTATAGGCTTAGGTAGGGTACCCTCTCAGCATGAGCCGATCCGAGCAGTGGTAGGCAATTAAGAGTGCCGCATTTGTGTGAGGGGAGGCGGGGCGTTCACTATTTAAACCTGGCCCTCCTCCCCCCACTTGTCGGTTCGAACGATTTCAACCCACCCAGGAGCCCTCCCTTCTTTCAGGTCTCATCATTGGGGTAGCCCCCTTTAGGCTACCCTTCGATAAGCAGTTCCGGCATAACTCTGCTGCTTCTAGGTTGGGGGGGTGGAGTATAGGCTTAGGTAGGGTACCCTCTCAGCATGAGCCGATCCGAGCACAAATGATAGTTTTGAATCCTCTTCCACAGTGGGAGATCCAGATGACAGCACATTTTATTTGTCCGATAGCGATGAAGAAATAGAGGAAAGTTTTCTTGTCTCTAGTGACACTGAGGAGGAAGATAATGATCAATTTGAATTGTTGGACAGTTCTACCATGGATCATGCCTCAGAAGAAAAATATTTAGTTTTCGAATCATGCCTCAGGCAACTAATACAGTTGATACCATGCCAGGCAAAAAAACACTGTAATGCTAGATTGGAAGCCTTCCGAAAAAAATATAATGGTAGCCTAGTATCTATTGAAGTACGCTGCACCAGAGGTCACTGTAAAAATATATGGGAAAGCCAGCCCTGTCAAGGAAGATTATCTTTGGGGAATGTAATGCTTGCGGGTGCTGTCTTGCTGAGCGGATCTAGCTTCCTCAAACTGCAACAGTTCATGCAAATACTGAAAATGAGGTTCATAGGAAAATCTTCTTACTATAACTACCAAACAAACTTTCTTTTTCCAGCTGTAGATTTAAAATGGAAGGCAGAGCAAGAAAAGGTATTAGCAGAAATGAAAAAAACACCAGCATCTGTTACAGGCGACGGACAATCGGACAGTCCAGGCTTTTCGGCAAAATACTGTATTTATTCATTCATGGACATTGAGTCCAAAAAAATATGTGAATTCGACATCCAACAGGTTAATCCACCAATATCGTCAGTCCAATTAGAAAAAATAGCGTTTGAGAAAACTTTGCTTTTTCTGTTTGAAAATGTTGTTGAAGTGCAACTTATAGCCACAGATCGCCATGTGGGGATCAGAAAATTGTTATGTGAACAATATAAACACATAAACCACCAATTCGATGTATGGCATCTAGCGAAATCTATCGGTGCAAAGTTGCTAAGTGCTTCAAAGACCAAGGATGGTGTTGGACTTACTTCATGGATTCAACCAATCAAAAACCACCTTTGGTGGTCAGCAAGAACATGCAGAAAGGACAGTGAGGACCTAATTGAAAGATGGGAATCTCTTCTGAATCATATACATAATCAACATGAGTGGGAATCCACCAGCTAGTATAACAAATGCCTTCACGAACCATTGATAGATTCGTCAATTGCCAATACTAAATGGCTCACCCCAAATTCTGCTCCATCACAAATTTTGGAAAAAATAGTTTGTAGCAAAAGATTGATCAGCGATATTAGGCAAATCACCCACTTTTGCCATACTGGAGAACTAGAAATTTATCACAGCGTTTGTTTGAAGTATCGTCCGAAACGAATTCATTACTTTATGGATGGTATGGTTGCGCGAAGCCAGCTGGCAGCCCTCGATCATTATAATAATGTTGATCGAGTGCGAGCTACCGTGAAACACCCAACTAACACGAGTGATTCAATTGGTAGTGTTTGTCACCGTGTTGAGTTCTCCAAAGGACGTAAGGCTTGGGTTCTGAAAGCCTTATATGACCCAACTTCTACAGCTTTCATGGCAGAAATTATGACTGATATAGTGAGGATCACTAAAAAAGAACTAACATCGGATTGGAGTTCTCAAAGATGTAAATTACCAAAAAACATAGCACCAATGCCTAAACCGAACAAGCAAGACTTGATAAGAGAACATCTATCACGTTATTAGATATAAAGATGTTATTGAATTCAGTGTATTGTGCCAGCTGTTTGACTACTCAAACCATGTGCAATGTACTCTCAATTTTTTTTAGGAAATACAATATTATTTCGTGTTGATATCTCAGTGAACTATGTGTCAATGTTGACAGCAATTTCCCGTTAAATTATTGTATTTATTATACTTACTTTGATTGTAATCCAATTATTCAGAATGTTGGTAATTGATGTTCTTTCTTGAATGTTTACAAAAATTATTATAAAAGTTTTCGGTGAGTTCATTATGGATAATCTAGTCTCCTAATAGGTCATGAAGATCAGATAATAGATCACCTTATCTGCTTCTAGATGATGGCGGTGGTATAAATAAGATATTTATATTTTGTAAAGGGGAAATCTAATTGAGGAGAATGGGGACATATCGCTATGATATGCCCCCATTATCTTATCGACGCAGGTCCAACCTCCTGGACCAGCACCTATATTGAGAATGAACTTCCTAAAGTGAAGCAGGATGCACCTCGAATGCGTGCCCGCCCTCCATTCATTTCTATGGGGTCTACTAAACTTGCCGACCGCAGGCTCGACAATTTCAGGAGGCTACTTTCACATTGATGGCCGGAAGGATCGACCAGGCTACTCAGCCAGTCGGATCCATCCACTCCGTACCCATTGACTATAATGGGGCATGGGGCTGAGTTACCACGCAGCACTGCACTGCACAGCCAGAGATCGCCGGACTAAAAGCCCAGCATGTCCTACTTTTTAGTCAAGGGATCTATGCCGTGCAATGCCTTGCTCAGCCCATTATAGTAAATGGGGATGGAGCGGCAACACAAGAGTACTTGCGGCGTGGCAGTTCCGGGTGAACAGCTAGCCGGATAGCCAGGCGGCAAGTGTGAAGTCACCCTAAAGGTGCAAGTTACTGGTTTAGTTTGAAGGAGGGTTCCTGCCCTGCCACCCCCAGGACAACTTTCCAAAGGCTCTTGTGTCATAACACTATTGTAGCAGAGATGACTTGGTCACTGTAATAACTAAAATCTAAGTTAAAGGGGTTCTGCACTTTGTTTAAACTGATGATCTATGCTCTGTATAGATAATCATCTGATTGGCTGGGGTCCGAAAACCCGGGTCTCCCGCCGATCATCAGTTTGAGAAGGCAGCGGCGCTGGCAGGAGCGCAACAGCCTTCTCGCTGTTTACCGCCGTCACAGTGACACCACGACTTGTATCAATTGGCCTGGGCGGGGCTAAACTCGGTTCACTTCAATGGAGCTTAGCCCCGCCCAGGCCAATTGATACAAGTCGTGACGTCACTTGAACAAAGTGCAGAACCCCTTTAAAGCCTATGTACACAGAAGCAGGACGGGCAGTGCCTAAAGATAACTCAGCTCTGCTACATCTGATGGCTCTGACACTTGCATACCAAAGCACAGGGCGCTGTCTGTAACAACAAGCGCACAATATGACTATACACATCCATGAGGAGTGTCCCGAATAAAAGGGCCTTGAGCAGTGTGCTCTGCCCCCCGCCTCATGTTTACCACAGCAGTCGAGGAAGGGCAAGGCTTGCTCCTCTCCCTTCCCTACAGCCAGACTTGAGAAAAGGCAGGGCCGTGCCCCCACATTCCCCTCATTGTGCCCGGCAGTTCCAGCGTCAACCCCCTGACAACAGCAACTTTGCCTTCTTCACATGAACGCTCCGGAATGCCTTGTACTGATCCCGCAGTCAATGGAAACAAAGGCCGGCCTTGGGTGGTTTGGAGGTTGAAAGCGGCAGAAGCTCTTCTACTTGTGTCTGTGTGACCAGTGCTCCCTGCCTCCTCCACTGGGAAGGCACACCTGCGCCGTGCTTTTACTGCTGCATAGGCCTCAGGCTTACTAGGTCTGAAGCCTATGGCGGTGATATGTGCTCCGATGCACTGACGCCACTGAGTGGAGCGGGGGCACCACAAGTGCTGCTGGTTCCTGGGGTTTGTCGAGCCCTGATATAACATATTAAACGCAGACACAGTAAAGTTTTAGAACAACAACAATTTATTTATATAAGTGGTAGGCAATTAAGTGTGCCGTATTTGTGTGAGGGGAGGCGGGGCGTTCACTATTTAAACCTGGCCCTCCTCCCCCCACTTGTCGGTTCGAACTATTTCGAATCGGCTTGTGGGTTGGTGCCAGAGAAGGGCATGCGTCACTGGAGGATCGGCTGCGTCGAGCTCGTCGCTACGGTGATTAGGTAGGCAGGGTGGCTTGCACACCCGTCTCGCTATGTATAACATGTGGGGCTGCCGAGCGTGCCGCCGGTCCCCAGCTGCGCTGGAGACTGCCCGCACTCCCGATCGCTTCCGGCACCCCGAGACAGGCACCCCGATCCGCTCCAGGCCCTGCGCTAAGCACCCCCGCTCCCACATGCAGCGTCCCCCAGGCAGGCACCCCTCACCTGTGGCTCAGCAGCGACGGGTCACGACGTCCGCTCGCATACCCTGAGCATCGGTCACGCCGGCCGTCGGCTCCACGACGCAGCGTTATATATCACTCACTCCCGTATCAGAACGTTCCGCCGTAGAGGAAAACGCCGTCCGCTCACACAGGGATCTATTCATTAGCTGCAATCAGTAAGCGGAGGTCCAGCTGCAGGATCAGGGGACGGAAGCCGAAACCTATAGGCGATTAATACGCCGCGGCTTTCCCTGTACAAATAGTCGATAGCGGTGGGCACGGGATGCAATGTTCCACATGGCGGAGCGCAAATCCCTCGCAGCCGATCCTGATGCACGTTCTCCTGGTAATTACAATTAGCGAGGCTGTGAAGGTGGACATGCTTATTCATGTCTAGGAATCCGCTGCAGAATAAACTCGTCTTCTTTACTGCGCCAAACTCAGGCAAGACGAGATAAGCAGATACTCAGACATGTGCACTGTATAACAAGTTATGATTTCAATGGTTAATTCTAACCTAGAAGGGAATCACTGGCTTGCTGCGCTCCAGCAGGTCCTGGCTTGAGAGAGTGCGGGGGATGGTCGACACCTACAGGCCCATACTGGTACTGCAGTCTTGGTGCAGGGCTCCTCTGCTCAGGCACAGTGGCTAGGTACTAAGGCAGGAGTAAAAAAAATAATAAAAATATTTAAAAAAATTTGGAATATGTTCAAGGATCAAATATAAAGAGGGCTTCAAGGAGGGGGGCTGGCCACGTCACTTTGCGCACGCAGCCGGGCCGCCCGTAAGCCCATACGGTCAGTCAGGGGGTTGGTTCGGGCGCAGTCACAATAATCCGGTGGTTAGCTAGGGAGCGGTGGCATGAGTGAAGTGTCGCCCAGCTGGCGTGCGCTCACTCACACGTCTGTCCTTGGTTATTCAGGTTCACAGGTGGTGGGCTAACTTACGATACTGTGGGGTTCGTGGCTGTCATGGCCGCCAGGTGAGTCAGGGGTGGTGCATGCGGGGGCCAACCCCCTCTTTTCTCCTGCATAGGCTTGGGGGACGGGGGATGGTGGTCTATTATGTCCAGGCCTCTGGCGCATCTCTTACAGGGTGGCGCCTACAGTCGTGGCCTTTGGTGGGGGGGAAAAGAAAAAAAAAAAAAAGAAAAAATTATAATAATGGTATAGATAGGAATGTTGCTTTGCCAGCTCTGTCACGACTACAGACTCCTTATAAAGCCCTGCCACGACTGCAGGCATCAGTCTGTCACGACTACAGACCCGCTCTAAAGCCCTGCCACGACTGCAGGCAACAGTCTGTCACGACTACAGACCCGTTGTAAAGCCCTGCCACGACTGCAGGCATCAGTCTGTCACGACTACAGACTCGTTATAAAGTCCTGCCACGACTGCAGGCATCAGTCTGTCACGACTACAGACCCGTTATAAAGCACTGCCACGACTGCAGGCATCAGTCTGTCACGACTACAGACTCGTTATAAAGTCCTGCCACGACTGCAGGCATCAGTCTGTCACGACTACAGACCCGCTCTAAAGCCCTGCCACGACTGCAGGCACAAATCCGTTACGACTGCAGACTCATTATTAAGACCGGCCACGACTGCAGGCATTAGTCTCATGTCAACAGACTCATGAGGTAATACTACCACGTCTACAGGCGATGGTCCGTTACCGCTACTCTCGATGTAGGGTCCCCTCACGACTATAGGGGCTAGTCGGTCACATCCACAGACTCGGTCGCACTCCCGTTAACTACAGGCACTGGGTGGGCATCTACGGGTAGTTGCGTCACGACTACGCACGTGGGTCAGCCACGGCCTGGGAGGTCAGCCTTCACGGTCACAGGTAGGTCCAGTTAGGCTTCAGTCTCCCAGCGGGTTCCAGTCACAATAACCAGCCCCTAGGTGAGGGGGGGCACTCCCGCACCGGCGCACAATGCCAGGGAGCTGTGCGGCTCCTCACGCGGCACACGGTTCAAACCAGCGGGGGCCGGGGCCCACGGTAAAGGAAGGGCTCCCTCTGATCCGGTGCACATTGCCAGGGAGTGGCGCTGCTCCCCACGCGGTACGAGTGTCCAGCCGGCGGTGGGTCGGCCCTCCCGCACTGGTGCATTCTGCCAGGGAGCAGCGTGAGCTCCCCACGCGGCTGGGGGGTAAGGCTCCTCATCTTCAATAAAGTCTGGCACGGGCCGCCGTGCCGTTAGGTAGGCAGGGATCAGGGGAAGGAGTACTAGGCTCGGTCAGGGGGAGCAGATCATAGGCGGTGGCTGGCTTCCTGCTGCCGGCCGTACATTAGGTTCCAAGGGGGTTATTTAGGCACAAGATGTTAGTTAGTCCGTGCAGGTGATCTGCGTTATATCATGCTCTTCATGCTCGTACTCAGAGCTGTGCCCATACGGGAGCTGCTTAAGTGGTTGATAGTGAAAAAAAAAAAAAAAAAAAAATATGTATGTATATATAAAAAAATAAATAAAAATAATATATACATTTTTGAGTCTCTCACGCATGGCTTCTCCGTGTTAGTTTTACACATACAGATCTGCCATTAGAGTCTCTCACGCATGGCTTCTCCGTGTGAGTTTTACACATATGACTCCGCCATTAGTCTCTCACGCATGGCTTCTCCGTTTTAGGTTTACACATATGACTCCACCATTAGTCTCTCACGCATGGCTGCTCCGTTTTAGGTTTACACATATGACTCCGCCATTAGAGTCTCTCACGCATGGCTTCTCCGTTTTAGGTTACACATTTGACTCCGCCATCTGAGTCTCTCATGCATGACTTCTCTGTTTAGGTTCACACATATGTCTCCGCCATTAGAGTCTCACGCATGGCTGCTCCGTTTTAGGTTACACATATGACTCCGCCATTAGAGTCTCTCATGCATGGCTTCTCCGTTTTAGGTTTACACATAGGACTCCGCCATTAGAGTCTCTCACGCATGGCTGCTCCGTTTTAGGTTTACACATATGACTCCGCCATTAGAGTCTCTCACGCATGGCTTCTCCGTTTTAGGTTACACATTTGACTCCGCCATCTGAGTCTCTCATGCATGACTTCTCCGTTTAGGTTCACACATATGTCTCCGCCATTAGAGTCTCACGCATGGCTGCTCCGTTTTAGGTTACACATATGACTCCGCCATTAGAGTCTCTCACGCATGGCTTCTCCGTTTAGGTTCACACATATGTCTCCGCCATTAGAGTCTCACGCATGGCTGCTCCGTTTTAGGTTACACATATGACTCCGCCATCTGAGTCTCTCATGCATGACTTCTCCGTTTAGGTTCACACATATGTCTCCGCCATTAGAGTCTCACGCATGGCTGCTCCGTTTTAGGTTACACATATGACTCCGCCATCTGAGTCTCTCATGCATGACTTCTCTGTTTAGGTTCACACATATGTCTCCGCCATTAGAGTCTCACGCATGGCTGCTCCGTTTTAGGTTACACATATGACTCCGCCATTAGAGTCTCTCATGCATGGCTTCTCCGTTTTAGGTTTACACATAGGACTCCGCCATTAGAGTCTCTCACGCATGGCTGCTCCGTTTTAGGTTTACACATATGACTCCGCCATTAGAGTCTCTCACGCATGGCTTCTCCGTTTTAGGTTACACATTTGACTCCGCCATCTGAGTCTCTCATGCATGACTTCTCCGTTTAGGTTCACACATATGTCTCCGCCATTAGAGTCTCACGCATGGCTGCTCCGTTTTAGGTTACACATATGACTCCGCCATTAGAGTCTCTCACGCATGGCTTCTCCGTTTAGGTTCACACATATGTCTCCGCCATTAGAGTCTCACGCATGGCTGCTCCGTTTTAGGTTACACATATGACTCCGCCATCTGAGTCTCTCATGCATGACTTCTCCGTTTAGGTTCACACATATGTCTCCGCCATTAGAGTCTCACGCATGGCTGCTCCGTTTTAGGTTACACATATGACTCCGCCATTAGAGTCTCTCACGCATGGCTTCTCCGTTTAGGTTCACACATATGTCTCCGCCATTAGAGTCTCTCACGCATGGCTTCCCCGTTTTAGGTTACACATATGACTCCGCCATTAGAGTCTCTCACGCATGGCTTCTCCGTTTTAGGTTTACACATAGGACTCCGCCATTAGAGTCTCTCACGCATGGCTTCTCCGTTTTAGGTTACACATATGACTCCGCCATTAGAGTCTCTCACGCATGGTTTCTCCGTTTTAGGTTACACATATGACTCCGCCATCTGAGTCTCTCACGCATGGCTTCTCCGTTTTAGTTTTACACATATGACTCCGCCATTAGAGTCCCTCACGCAGAGCTTCTCCGTTTTAGTTTTACACATATGACTCCGCCATTAGAGTCTCTCACGCATGGAGATTAAAAAATAAAAATAAAAAAATTTCCTCACCAGGCCCAGCTGCGCTGGGACTAGTCTCCCATCTCACCATAGCTAAGAGACTGATGGCCAATTCCTTGGCCAGTAATACTCTGAGGGCTTACAAGACAGCTTGGCACCTGTTTCAGAGATATGAGAACACCTACCCGGCCGCTGGCCGGGGACCTATCACTCACCTATTGGGCTTCGTCTGGGTTTTGCCACTCTCAATTAAACTTGTCCTATAGCATTGTTAACTATACATGGCAGGTATTCAGCACCATTGGTGCAGGCTACATCCGGACCTACCGTCACTCTTCTCCGCCCACCCGATCAAAGCGGCGTTGAAGGGTTTGCGCAAGATGTCTGTTGTGAAACGACATGGGCGTCAGCCATTTACCGGTAGCTTGTTCAGGCCGTGACAGGCAAACTGCAGGGGCAAACCGTTCGGGCCGCAGGTTAGCGCTCTGGTAGAAACAGCCTTGTACCTGGCTTTTCATGGATTCCTCAGGTCAGGCGAGCTCATGGGCACCAATACGCTGGCTGGGTGCCTGCGGAAAGGTCAGCTCATCCGGCGCGGGTCCATCTATGTCCTCACCTTGGCCTCGTCCAAGACGTCACGGCCGGGGCAACCAGTGGCGGTCAGATACTTTCCCACGGACAGCAGATGGTGTCCGGTGCAGGCCTTGGAGGCTTGGCTGCGTAGTATTTAGTCCAAGCGGCATGTTCTCCCGTACTCGAACTAGTCAATGCCCGGCTAACCACCGCGGCCTTTCTTACGTACTTTCAGGTTAGTTGACAGGTCCAGGGGTCGGTCCTCGCTGGATCACAGGACATTCCTTCCGCATGGGCGCGGCAGCGGCGGCGTCCATGCATAAGGTGCCAGTACATGTCATCAAACGGTTGGGTCGTCGCAGTTCCGTGTGTTCCATACGTAATATCCCGGATCCTTATACGAAATATCATTGGCTTTCGAGTTTTGGTCTGTAGTTTCTGTTATCAAGTTTTCTAACTCCTATGCATGGTTCTTTTGGCCCCTTTAGGCTACCCTTCGATAAGCAGTTCCGGCATAACTCTGCTGCTTCTAGGTTGGGGGGGTGGAGTATAGGCGTAGGTAGGGGACCCTCTCAGCATGAGCCGATCCGAGCACAAGTGGTAGGCAATTAAGTGTGCCGTATTTGTGTGAGGGGAGGCGGGGCGTTCACTATTTAAACCTGGCCCTCCTCCCCCCACTTGTCGGTTCGAACTATTTCAACCCACCCAGGAGCCCTCCCTTCTTTCAGGTCTCATTATTGGGGTAGCCCCCTTTAGGCTACCCTTCGATAAGCAGTTCCGGCATAACTCTGCTGCTTCTAGGTTGGGGGGGGTGGAGTATAGGCGTAGGTAGGGGACCCTCTCAGCATGAGCCGATCCGAGCACAAATATTTATTTTGAAACCAAGTCTATATATCGTCTGAACTAACAATAACATAATTTTTTTTTTTTTTTTTTTTATCAAATAAGGGCACATACACAATAGCGTTAGGGCATTCCGTTATGGAATTCGTTCAGATCGGGACATAACAAAATCCCTAGACGCAGGGATGGATCCGCATCCATCACCATAGACTTGTATGGGGATGGAATGCTAAACGCAATGCCATTAATCGGCATTGCGTCTTGTTACGTCCTAATCGAAGTCTATGTCAGTGCATTACGGATCCGTCTAGTTGATGTTATGCTAAACGGAGTTCAAAGTCATGTCGACAGGACTTAGAATTCCGTCTTGCATAACTTCACCCAGACGGAGACGTTATGCACTGACATAGACTTCGATTAGGAGGTAACAAGACGCAATGCCGATTAATGGCATTGCGTTTAGCATTCTTTCATGACATTATGTTATGTCTCGTTATAACGATGTTAGAACGGATTTCATAACCAAATGCCCAAACGCTATTGTGTATGTGCCCTAAATTGTTTGTTCAAAAGTTTAAATGTGTTGCTAGTCTTCCAGATGCATGTCCAGCGTACCACTTGAATCCGGTATATTGACCTCTTTGATCGGGGAACTTCGAACTTCTCTCTGATTTTGTTCAGGACACAAGAAGGAATAGGGATTCTATGTCCTTTCCCAAGAAATCTGTACGCCGCACTGCTGAACTTGCGGTATGCTGCTAGACGCAAACACCTTTAAAGTTTGAATAAAAAAATAAATAATAATAATCAAGTTTACATCATTCTTGGTTATCCAAACATCAGAAAGTATACCAGGATTCATATAAAAAAAATTTTTTTTACATTTTTATAGTCCAATATATATATTTTTTTTTTTTATTCATCTTTTAGATAGTAAACCAAAATGAAAAAGGGCTCCTTCTGACTGGCGTTGTGATGATCGCCGAAAATGACCACCGGATCAGTCACAACGCCACACACCTGAAAGCATTTGAAGACTGATCGGTATTCAAAATACTTTCATTTTTACTATGGCAGCCAGGACGCTACTAAAGTCCCGGCTGCCATGGTATAGTGTAGTGGGGAGCCAGGGGAGCAGATACTTACCGTCCGTGCTGCTTGCGGGGCACTCTACAATGACATAACAGCTCCCCTACGTCGCATGGATTACGTGATCCATGCAATCATATGATCCATGCCGATGGGGCACTCTGACGTTATTTTGTAGCAATCCGGGAGACGCACGGACAGAAAGTATAATGCTCCCCCGCTCACTACTATGCTTTACCATGGCAGCCGGGACTTTAGCTTCCTGGATGTCATGTTAACCATTCACTAAAGCTAAACGTCAGATCCGGCAATGCGCCGAAAAGACGTTTCGCTTAAAGCCGGATCAAGATCAATGTTTTTCAATGCCTATTAATTCTGGGTCCGTCCTTCCGGCATGCCTTCAGGATTTTTGGCCCAAGCAAAATCCGCAGCATGCTACGCCCAAAATACGTTTGGGTACTGAACTGAAGACCTCCTGATGCATTCTGAACTGATTTATATAAATTCAGGATGCATGTGGATGATCCTGATTGGTATCTTTGCGTCTTAGTTACCGGAGGACGGAACTCTAAGACGTAAATGAAAAACACAGATGTGTAAGGGGCTTACGTTATTATACACTACCTATTTTCTTGTCTTTGAAATTGTGTCTGGGAAAGTTCAGACATTTGTTGAACTAATTCAATTAGTCTTTCGCGTGTCAAAATTATTGTATCAAAAAATTCATTATCTAGGACACAGCAATGGCCACTTCTAAATGTGTTCAATGATGCTATCTCCATGCAACAGATGCTCTCTTCCAGGCTTGGCATAATTTTGCATTTTCCACATGTACACCAATCAGTGTTGACTAGACGACCCTCTGTATCAAATTGTGGAATTGGACGTTCCTCATCCGGTCCCCACTGTGGATCATTTGGAAAACAGTATGGGTCCAGATGATTTTCTTCATCAATGCGGTCTTGTAACCGTTGCAAAAGTGCTTTGAACGCCTATAACGTTTGAAATAATAAAAATGAATTATAATCCAACATAGACAGAGATTTTTATATAAATTTGATAATATTTTTTTAGATAAAGGAATTTGTTTTTTGTTTGCATACCTATTTAAAAATTATGATAAAATAAACATATATAGTACTTTCAAATAAGCCATATCTAAATTAGTAGACCTTTTGAAATGTTTGACAATATCCTCTACAATAGTCACCAATAGTAGATTTCCTTGGGTCTGGTGGGTGAACAGATTGTCGATCCTGCCACTAGTGTGCGTTTGTCCCTAACGTCCTGTCACCCAACATTGACTATCATGTTACTGTGGTGTTCAGGTTCAAAAATGATAAACCTAGGCGAGTAAAAAGCTGAATAAAACTGTTATATGTTGTTGGCCAAGAACTCTGACCTGCCTCCATGATAGTCATTTGGCACGGAAAAGTCGGCCGGGGCCAGACAAATAAAAGTGGCAGGAGGGATCCTACAGGCTGTCCACCCAACTAAACATCCAGCCGGTGGTCTAAGCCTATAGTGCAAAAGTTGCCTAAGTGAATTTTTGTGGATTACTTGTCATTACAAAGTATCCTGTAACAAGTAAACAACGCAAAGAAGGCTATGCTGGCATTCACGAAGTCCGCCTTCTGTTTAGAATGTCAAAACTGATGATAAATCCAAATAACAACTATACCAAAATTTTTATTGTATAACTTACTGGGTTTTGAGGCTCGGTTGCTTGAATAGGTTCCTCTATATCATCATTATTTGTCGATTGACTCTGTAGAAGCAAATGAATAAATGAATGGATCATATGCTTGTATTAGGCTACTTCTAAACTTTTATTTTCCTATTCAGGAAGGATGTTCATGAAGGGTAACTATGCTACCACTGATGTATCATGCTGCATGAAGTCATCTCAGGCATCGTTCACCATAATGGTGGGATACCGGAGGTAGAGCAGCTGGACGGCAAATAATCCATGAAGCTATCTCGAAATAAACTAATCCATGGTTGGCTAAGGTAGCAATTATATGGCCTGCTGTTCCCCTAATCAAACCATCTAACACTAAATAGAAGTAGAGCTAGATAAAGTTAGATTCACACTTTTATTTTTTTCTATACTATGCTAATTTAGGATGGAGGCTTTTTCAACAGCTTGTGAACATAGTGTCTGATTTTGATTGACGTATCTGCTGCTGGCATCAATACCAAACCATGCAACAAGGGGCAAAACTTCAGCCGTGATACAGCTAATCTGACAACACAGTAATATATATTGATGTAATTACAATATTATAAAGGAACGTACCAGATAATCGGATGCTATATCAGAATTTTCAGAGCAGTCAAGAAGTTCTCCTAATAATTCCTCTTCCATCATTTGGTTAGCAGACCTTGATGCCTGTCATGATAATATAAATTCTTTTGAAAGCCATACCTACAGTTGAAGGCTAAATAGATATTCTATAGAGATGGATGGATATATAGAGATGATATATATATTAGATAGATAATAGATAGATAGATAGATATTAGAAAGATAATAGATAGATAGATATTAGATAGATTGATAAATATATATAAGATAGATAAAAATAGATATGAGTTAGATATAAACATGGATAGATATGTGATAGAAAAATAGATAGATCAATATGAGATAGATATGAAATAAACATATATGAGATATATAGATGGATATATAGATGTGAGATAGATAAATAGATAGAGAGATATATCATAGATAGATGTGAGATATATAGATGGATGGATGGCTTGAATAGATAGATCGATATGATATAGAAAGATTTGAGATTGATATATAGATATCAGATAGAAAGAGAGAAATATATAGATATGAGATAGGTAGATAGATAGACATATATGAGATGGATAGATAGAAAGATCAATAGGAGATGGATAGATAGATAGGAGATAGATAGATATGAGATATATTGATGGATAGATAGATCAATATGAGATAGATAGATATATAGATAGATAAATAGATATGAGATAGATAAATAGATCAATATGAGATGGATGGATAAATAGATAGATAGATAGATAGATAGATAGATGATTCATAGACATATATGAGATATATAGACTGAAGGATAGATAGATAGAGAGATAAATATATAGATGGATAGACAATTATGAGATAGATGGATAGATAGATAGATAGATAGATAGATAGATAGATAGATAGATAGATATGAGATAGATAAATATGAGATATATAGATAGATAGATATTTGCATATTCAGAGTATATGTACAGATAGTTGAGGTAACAGAGGCTGTCATCATTGCTGAATATCCCATGACTTACCATTATTTTGAGCCAGTAGTACAATTACTAATTTAGAATTTGTGCAATGTTCCTTTGCTTTATATACTGTAATAACAGGATGAAATAAATTAGACTGGAAAATAAAACCATACAGGAACAAGATGTATGTAAAATAGCAGAATTTACCTTGTCTAACAGCAATGTGACAGGGAAATCTTTTGCCTGTGTGAGATAGAAGATGTTGATGTGATGTTTATGCAAGGTCATAATGTATATCCTGATTAATTTTGTTAGGTTTTTTTTTTTTTTCACATAACTCGGATAACCCCTTTAAGGGGTGTAGTTTTTTGGGGGGATTTTCACTGTACAGTTACCTCTGGATCTCTGCAAATGCGACATGGTGTCCCAAAGCATTCCAGCAAAATATGCCCTCCAAAAACCATATGGCGCTCCTTTCATTCTGAGCCCTGCGTGTTTCCATTAAGAGATTTACTACCACATATGGGATGTTTCTGTAAACTGCAGAATCAGGGTAATGAATATTGAGGTTTGTTTTGCTGTTAAGCTTTGCTGTGTTACAGGAAAATGGGTTAAATTGGAAAATCTGCACACAATAAAATGAAATTCTAAAATTTCCCCTCCATTTTTCTTTAATTCCTATGGAACACCTAAAGGGTTAACAAAGTTTGTAAAATCAGTTTTAAAAAACTTGAGGGTGTAGCTTCTAAAATGGGGTAATTATGGGTGTTTTTTTCTACGTAAGCCTTCTAACATAAATAAAAAAAATAAAAGAATGCCGACATAAAGTAGACATATGGGAAATGTAAAGTAATAACCATTTTGTGAGGTATCACTATCTGCCTTAAAAGCAGAGAAATAAAAATTTAGAAAATAGCAAATTTTTCCAAATCTTCTGCAAATTTTGGATTTGTTTGGATTTGTTTACCACTAACATGAAGTACGATGTGGCACGAGAAAACAATCTCAGAATCGCTTGGTTAACCACTTGCCATCTGGGCCATTTGCCCCCTTCCTGACCAGGCCTAATTTTGCAAAACTGACATATCTCACTTTATATGGTAATAACTTCGGAACGCCTTTATTTATCCAAGTCATTCAGAGATTGTTTTCTCGTGACACATTGTACTTCATGATAGTCATAAATTTGAGTCAAAATATTTCACCTTTATTTATGAAAAAATCCCAAATTTACCCTAAAATTTGAAAAATTTGCAATTTTCTAAATTTCAATTTCTCTGCTTTTAAAACAGAAAGTGATGCCTCATAAAGTATTTATTACTTAACATTCCCCATATGTCTACTTTATGTTGGCATCATTTTGGAAATGTCATTTTATTTTTTAAGGACGTTAGAAGGCTTAGAAGTTTAGAAGCAATTCTTAAAATTTTTAAGAAAATTGCCAAAACCCACTTTTTAAGGACCAGTTCAGGTCTGAAGTCACTTTGTGGGGCCTACATAGTGGATAAACCCATAAATGACCACATTGTAGAAACTACACCTCTCAAGGTATTCAAACCCGATTTTACAAACTTTGTTAACCCTTTATGCGTTCCACAAGAATTAAAGTTAAATGGAGATCAAATTTTTTAATTTCACTTTTTTGGCAGATTTTCCATTTTAATCCAATTTTTTTTTTAACACATCGATGGTTAACAGCCAAACAAAACTCAATATTTATTACCCAGATTCTGCGGTTTACAGAAACACCCCACATGTGGTCATAAACTGCTGTATGGGCACACGGCAGGGCGCAGAAGAAAAGGAACTCCACATGGTTTTTAGATGTCATGTCCCATTTGAAGCCCCCTGATGCACCCTTACAGTAGAAACTCCCAAGAAGTGACCCCATTTTGGAAACTAGGGGATAAGGTGCCAGTTTTATTAGTACTATTTTTGGGTACATATGATTTTTTGATCATTCATTATAACACTTTATGGGGCAAGGTGACCAAAAAATTGGTTGTTTTAGCACAGTTTCTATTTATTTATTTTTACAGCGTTCACCTGAGGGGTTCAGTCAAGTGATATTTTTATAGAGCAGATTGTTACGGACGTGGCGATACCTAATATGTATACTTTTTCTCATTTATTAAAGTTTTACAAAATAATAGCATTTTTGAAACAAAAAAATTATGTTTTAATGTGTCCATGTTCTGAGAGCTATAGTTTTTTTTATTTTTTGAGAAATTTTCTTATGTAGGGCTCATTTTTTGCGGGATGAGGTGACTGTTTTATTGGTACCATTTTGTGGGACATACGCGTTTTTGATCACTTGGTGTTGCACCTTTTGTGATGCAAGGTGACAAAAATTGCTTGTTTTGACACCGTTTTTTTTTTTTTACGGTGTTCATCTGAGGGGTTAGCTCATGTGATATTTTTATAGAGCTGGTTTTTACGGACGTGGCATATACCTAATATGTATACTTTTTTTTATTTGTTCACTTTAACACAATAATAGCATTTTTGAAACCCAAAAAATGATGTTTTAGTGTCTCCATGTTCTAAGAGCTATAGTTTTTTTTTTTTTTTAGAGATTTTCTTATGTAGGGGCTCATTTTTTGCGGGATGAGGTGACGGTTTTATTGGTACCATTTTGTGGGACATACGCGTTTCTGATCACTTGGTGTTGCACCTTTTGTGATGCAAGGTGACAAAAATTGCTTGTTTTGACAGTTTTTTTTTTTTACGGTGTTCATCTGAGGGGTTAGCTCATGTGATATTTTTATAGAGCTGGTTTTTACGGAAGCGGCAATACCAAATATGTCTATTTTATTTTTTCTATTTTTAAAAAAAATAATTTATTCCTTACTTGGGGACTTTTTTTTTTTTACATGTGAAACTTTTTTTTATTTTATTTTTTTTAATTTTATTTTACACTTTTCGTCCCCCATAAGGCCATACAAGACCTCTGGGGGACATTTGCTTCACTTTTTCATTTTTTTTTCACTGTTGATTTCTCCTGTAACTGGGGCTGACATAGCCCCAGTTACAGAAGAAATGCACCCCCCAGAGAGGCTGTACAGCATAATTCTGCGCTGTACAGCCTCAGTGCAGGGCTGATCGAGGTCTGTGAAAGACCTCACACAGCCCCTGCACTCTCCGGTCACGGCGGTCACATGACCGCCGGGCCGGAACAGGAAGCGAATAGCGCTTCCTGCTCTGCATACACAGCGCTCGGTGAGCGCTGTGTATACAGCGATCTACAAGGCAGGGACACCTGGGAACTGTCCCTGCCTTCTCTCTGGGTTGCCCTGCTGTCACTGACAGTGGGCAACCCGATCAGCAGCTGCACGATTAGCGTGCAGCTGCTGTTTCTGAACGGACGTTTTAAAACATGCTTTCAGAAATACAGGTCCACCCATAGGACGTTTATATCCTATGGGCGGACGGAAAGTGGTTAAGTAAAAGAACAACAGCGACTTAAAAAGATTAAAATAGACAAATCGCCAGGACCGGATGGCATACACACCCGTATACTAAGGGAATTAAGTAATGTCATAGCCAGACCCTTATTTCTGATATTTGCTGACTTTATACTGACAGGTAATGTCCCACAGGATTGGCACATGGCAAATGTGGTGCCAATATTCAAAAAGGGTCCAAAAACAGAGCCTGGAAACTATAGGCCGGTAAGTTTAACATCTGTTGTGGGTAAACAGTTTGAAAGTTTTCTAAGAGATGCTATCTTAGAGCATCTCAACGGAAATAAGCAAATAACGTCATATCAGCATGGTTTCATGAGGGATCGGTCATGCCAAACTAATTTTATCAGTTTCTATGAGGAAGTAAGTTCTAGACTTGACAGCGGCGAATCAATGGATGTCGTATATATCTGGACTTCTCCAAAGCATTTGACACTGTACCACACAAAAGGTTAGTATATAAAATGAGAATGCTCGGACTGGGAGAAAACGTCTGTATGTGGGTAAGTAACTGGCTCAATGATAGAAAACAGAGGGTGGTTATTAACGGTACATACTCAGATTGGGTCACTGTCACTAGTGGAGTACCTCAGGGGTCAGTATTGGGCTCTATTCTCTTCAATATATTTTTTACTGATCTTGTAGAAGGCTTGCATAGTAAAGTATCAATTTTCACAGATGACACTAAACTGTGTAAAGTAATTAACACTGAAGAGGACAGTATACTACTACCGAGGGATCTGGATAGATTGGAGGCTTGGGCAGATAAGTGGCAGATGAGGTTTAACACTGACAAATGTAAGGTTATGCACATGGGAAGGAATAATGCAAGTCACCCGTACATACTAAATGGTAAAACACTTGGTAACACTGACATGGAAAAGAATCTAGGAATTTTAATAAACAGCAAACTAAGCTGCAAAAACCAGTGTCAGGCAGCTGCTGCCAAGGCCAATAAGATAATGGGTTGCATCAAAATGGGCATAGATGCCGTGATAAAAACCATAGTCCTACCACTTTACAAATCGCTAGTCAGACCACAAATGGAGTACTGTATACAGTTCTGGGCTCCTGTAAACAAGGCAGACATAGCAGAGCTGGAGAGGGTCCAGTTTCCAGGGAAACTAAAGTAATAACTGGAATGGGGCAACTACAGTACCCTGAAAGATTATCAAAATTAGGGTTATTCAATTTAGAAAAAAAGACGACTGAGAGGAGATCTAATTACTATGTATAAATACATTAGGGGTTAGTACAGAGATCTATCCCATCATCTATTTATCCCCAGGACTGTGACGAGGGGACATCCTCTGCATCTGAAGGAAAGAAGGTTTGTACACAAACATAGAAGATGATTACTTACGGTAAGAGCAGTGAGACTATGGAACTCTCTGCCTGAGGAGGTCGTGATGGTGAGTACATTAAAGGAATTCAAGAAGGGCCTGGATGTATTTCTGGAGTGTAATAATATTACAGGCTATAGATACTAGAGAGGGGTTGTTGATCCAGGGAGTTATTCTGATGCCTGATTGGAGTCGGGAAGGAATTTTTTATTCCCCTAAAGTGGGGAAAATTGGCTTCTACCTCACAGGTTTTTTTTTTTGCCTTCCTCTGGTCAACTTGCAGGATGACAGGCGAACTGGATGGATAAATGTATTTTTTTGGCCTTATGTACTATGTTATGTACTATTCCAAAGTTATTACCAGATAGTGACACGTCAGATTTGAAAAATAGTGCTCTGGCATTTGGTCAAAACTGGCTGTTGCTTGAAGGGGTTAATAGATGCATTTGGTAGCGGCAGCTCAGAAGGAGTGAGCTGAAAATGAGAGTGGTAGTTACTCTGGCAAAGTTGATTGTATATGCAGATCACAGGGCAGTGATAGGAGGGCGCACACTTTCTTCGTTTAGGCACACCCTGGGGTTGGGGCTCCTGCCTGATAGCAGCTGGGGTGGCTGAGGAGTATAGAATGAAGATAGGGCTGGCAAAACCATCTCAAAGTGTGGAAGGTGCACTGGCAATGTTCCCTCTCACAGCAGCAAAGTCTCTCTCTGCTACAAACATGCACAATACCTTGCTGACTAACTCCACTGCACAACCTTGCAGTTTCTGGGCCTTCTAATCTTCTTTTCTCTTTCTGTAGAACTTTAATGCAGCAATTGTTCTTTAGCTGTATAAGTTTCAAAAGTGAAGCTTCTGTAAGCTCAGACCTAGCTCTGAGGAGTAAACACATGTAGGTGCGCTCTACAGCACAGCTAGAACTAAACTGACTAACAAGGAGGTCGAACTAAGGTCCATCTACTGGCATCCTAAAAGAGGTTGACTCTGACTTATCCATACAATACTATTGAGTAGGCAAATACAGCAAATAAGAACATTTTACTTAACAGT
The DNA here is from genome assembly GCF_905171765.1 of Bufo bufo. Taxonomy (NCBI): domain Eukaryota; kingdom Metazoa; phylum Chordata; class Amphibia; order Anura; family Bufonidae; genus Bufo; species Bufo bufo. Next base: position 594,927,708 of record NC_053392.1, read on the forward strand.
ACAACATTATAACAATTCACCCTTTTGCAGTGACCCTGTTCTGGGGTACTGCATCTAAACACATAAATCAGGAGCTCAAAAAGGAAAGAACAAAAGATAAGACAGTAACAGCAAATGCACATGCTAAACTGCCAAACACAGACAAACTCTTCACAAAGGAAACTCAACCTGGAACAGACGAAGAGCCTAAAACCAGTACAGTGTACCATCGATTTCAGAATCCCCTGATGCTGTATTAGATTGTTGATACAGAAGATCTACAGTGTCCTGAAAGCCTACTGCAAAATACTAATTTGTTCTATTTAATTTTTACATACCTAAAGATTGTGTATGGAAAGGGAGAGATACCTAATTACTGTAGCTAGGCGGGGATGGCTCCACCCTTCCTCTTTGGGAGGAAGTAGTTAGTTTATTGCTGACGGCCAACAAGTGAATATCTCAGAGAAGTATAGGACAGTTGCAAGAAATCTTCCTGTCCTGTGCATCACAAAGCAACAAATCTGCCAGCCCATGAGAGAATAGATTTACTGAAGTCAGAAAAGAATTCAGCAACTTCATAAGGAGGATTGCAGAGCATTTGCCAGAGAAGCCTACACTGAGGTTACAGACATCTTTGGATGTGGTGGGAGCAAGCTTCGGGTCTCCCAACATAGCCAAAAGACAGGAAGACGCCCCTGTTCGAAAACTGTATTCCATTGTGGATACTTCAGAGCTACTACATAGCTAAAGTGAGAAAGGTCAGTTTTACCCATTGGTCGGTTTGTACAGATTGCAAGCAAGGGACTAATCCCTCTCATACACAGTTTTAGGATTTGAATATACCAACTGTGGAAGCTGCATTTGATGTACATTGTGCCTGTGTGACTTATCAAATGGCTGCTGCAGTAAAGTACAGTGTAGTCATTGCAGCCAGCCTGGTCTCATCATTTCTTCCTGCATCACTTGTTACAGGACTCCGGTTTTGCACTCCGCCTCCTCCTCTGTCCTGCGGGGAGAGCGGAGCAAGAACACGCGCTGCGTCCTCTTCTCCAGAGCAACGGAGGCGGGGAAGACCAGGCCGCGCACGCCCCATCAGCGTGGCCTGGGTCCTCCGCTCCCATGGTGACAGTAAGGAGTCTGAGTCCCGAGCTGGGCACTCGCGCTCAGCTGGATGCAGGAGATCGAGTCTGCTAGCCACAGGTGTCCTGTAGTTAAGGTCCTATACTAGGTGTATATTCCTGGTTGTAGTATTTGAATCTTGGCTCGTTTTTCGTTCTGGTCCTCGCCTACTCCTTTTGGTCTTGTTGCATCTCCTGGCATTGACCCTTTGCTCGTGTTGTTATTTGGTACTGCTGTGATCTCCTGGTATTGACCTCGCTACTTTGACCATTCTCCTGTTTGTTTGTTTTGTCTTGTGTGTCTCTCCCTCACTTACTCAGTTGTCCTCTGTTACCTAGGACGGGTAAGTGCAAGTAGGCAGGGACAGAGGTGTGGGTGGAGTCAGTTGTGCACCTTCCCCTACCCCCTCTTTGTGTGACAGAATCAAAAGCCCAATTTCATTTTACTAAGGATCCGTTGCAAAGTCTCACGGATCATGTCCAGAACCTGGCTCAGATTGTGCAGGAGTTAAGGGAGAGGCTTCAGGCGCAAGAGATTGCCCAAAACCTCCTGTTCTCCCTTCGTCCGCCCAATCGGAACCCCATGTTAAACTCCCAGATCGGTTGTCGGGGGGTCACAAGTGTTTTTTTTAGCTTTTAAGGAGAGCTGCAAGTTGTATTTCCCCTATGGTTGGAATGAACCTGCTCTCAAAAGCCAGTTCAGGTCTGGCCTATCTGAAACCTTAAAGGACATGCTAGTATGTTATCCTTCCCCTGTTAGGGCTCTTTCACACCTGCGTTATTGTCTTCCGGCATAGAGTTCCGTCGTCGGGGCTCTATGCCGGAAGAATCCTGATCAGGATTATCCTAATGCATTCTGAATGGAGAGTAATCCGTTCAGGATGCATCAGGATGTCTTCAGTTCCGGTACGGAACGTTTGTTGGCCGGAGAAAATACCGCAGCATGCTGCGCTTTTTGCTCCGGCCAAAAATCCGGAACACTTGCCGCAAGGCCGGATCCGGAATTAATGCCCATTGGAAGGCATTGATCCGGATCCGGCCTTAAGCTAAACGTCGTTTCGGCGCATTGCCGGAGCCGACATTTAGCTTTTTCAGAGTGGTTACCATGGCTGCCGGGACGCTAAAGTCCTGACAGCCATTGTAAGTGTAGCGGGGAGCGGGGGAGCAGTGTACTTACCGTCCGTGCGGCTCCCCGGGCGCTCCAGAGTGACGTCAGGGCGCCCCAAGCGCATGGATCACGTGATCGCATGGATCACGTCATCCATGCGCATGGGGCGCTCTGACGTCATTCTGGAGCGCCCCGGGAGCCGCACGGACTGTAAGTATACCGCTCCCCGCTCCTACTATGGCAACCAGGACTTTAATAGCGTCCTGGCTGCCATAGTAACACTGAAAGCATTTGGAAGACGGTTCCGTCTTCAAATGCTTTCAGTACACTTGCGTTTTTCCGGATCCGAAGTGTAATTCCGGCAAGTGGAGTACACGCCGGATCCGGACAACGCAAGTGTGAAAGAGGCCTTACATTGCAGAAACCATGACTCTTGCTGCGAGACTGGACAGACGCATTAGAAAGAGACACAGGGAGCATCTGCTTTTTCCACAGGTTATGTCCAAACCCGAGACCTGTCCGGTGGGGGTCAAGTCTGAGTCCTTTTCTAACGAACCTATGCAGCTTGGTATAACCAGAAGAGACCAACATCGCGGCCGCAGTACATGCTTTTACTGTGGCGACTCTGATCATTGGATCCGGCAGTGTCCCAAGGTCCCTCCTTCCGGAAGATCCCCCAAACCAGAGGGATCTAAAGACAAGGTACTCCCTAGGGTTTGTAAGAAAAAATTATTGGTACCTGTTACTATTTCTTCACGATCTAACAAGTGTTTAGGTAGTGCCTTTATCGACTCTGGCTCGGCATCTAACTTCATTGATCGCAAATTTGCTCTTCAGGTTGGAATACTTATTTTAGCACTTTCCAGCCCTGTTTATATTGTAGCCATTGATTATACCCCATTGCTAGGCGGAACTGTTAAATTTTGTACACCCGAAATAACCTTAACCATGGGGGGGTGTCATATGGAAAATTGCTCTTTTTTGGTCTTGGAGAATTTGCCTGTAGAAGTGGTATTAGGTATGCCCTGGCTCCAATTGCAAAACCCTGTCATTAATTGGACCAGAGGGGAGGTGAAAAAATGGGGTCCTAAATGTAACTCCTGTTTACATATCGTTCAGGCGGGAGTCTCTGCTGAATATAAGACATTACCTCCATATATCGAGGAATATACTGATGTATTCTCAGTATCCGAACCGGAGTGTCTGCCGCCCCATAGGTTATATGACTGTGCTATTGATTTAGGCCTCATGCACACGACAGTTTTTTTTTTAAGTCCACAAAATGGGGTTCCGTTGGTCCGTTGTGTTTTCGTGTGTGTTCCGTTTTTTTGCGGACCGCAAAAAACAAGGAATGTTTAAAAAAAAAGGGAGATTTAAATATCCACACCCAGGATATAGGTTTATATGCTGGTGACCTGAGGTTTGTTTGGTGGCCATTTTCTGTAGTCTTTACAGGGTACAGAGGTGCGTTTGGTTGCTTGGCTTTGCTGTTCTTGGCTTTTTCCTTGTTGCGTCTTGGTTTCACCATGGCGGATGACTCTGAGGAAGAAGTTGTACTGCACTGGCTAGTTTCTCGGCAATGAGGACAGCACTCCCTTTTGTTGGACGAGGAACCGAGTAGAAGGCGGCGATTTTGGGTCCATCCCATTGTTTCTCAACGCTACCGGAAAGGACATTTTCATACCCTCTACCAAGATCTTCGGCAGCATCCTGAGAAGTTTTTGCCGTTCTGTCGGATGTCAGTGTCTACATTTGATTGCTTGCTGTTGTTTCTACGTACTGTCCTTACCTTCATGGACACCAATATGAGGCGCAGCATTACTCCTGAGGAAAGGCTCATCGTGACGTTGAGGTAAGCTATATCTTTTATTCATAGTTCAAACAGTAATGTGCATGGCTTATGTCATCAGTAACATGTTTCTGGAAATGGCTAGTGTTAGACATGTGCTAATGTTTGTAGAAGTTACCTTTCTTTGTCCATAATATGTTTGCCCAATTGTCAAATATATTTTTGGGGTTAAATCCCTGACACATAACATGGCCAGATTAAAGGTAGTCGTGTATTTTAAAATGGTTAACTATTTGTGTTTGTTTGGCTAATGTCATCATCATGCAGTGTGTTCACATCATCCTTGAAGTCGCCAATACATTCTGCATGGAAATGGCGTAAACACAGTTGCTGTAGCATAGCTTGTGTGAGTAGTGCCCACACCCCAATTTATGAAAGTGTTTTGTTCAGTTGTACCCATACATCTCATATCAAACATTAGACGAATGATGTTTTGTTTGTTACCTTTTTTTAGCTGCTTACTGGTATATATTTTTTCTGTATTTTTCAACAGATTCCTTGCAACTGGGAACTCATTTGCATCCCTGCATTTTGAGTTTCTTTTGGGAACCTCAACCATTTCTCGGATTGTGCGTCACACTTGCCATGTCATCTGGCATCAACTCTGAGAGACTGTGATGCCACAGCCCAAGACGGACGATTGGGTTCGGATCGCTGAGGGCTTCAATCTTTCAGCGTAGTTTCCCAACTGCATCGGGGCAATGGATGGCAAGCACATCTGTGTGAAGAAGCCTCCTCACTCAGGGTCCCGATTCTTCAATTATAAGCAATATTTTCGGTAGTGCTTATGGCTGTTGCTGACAGTAACTACCGGTTTAAAATGGTTGATATCGGGGCTCGCATCTTTAGTGCTTCTAGAATTGGTGAGCGGCTTCGTGCCAACCAGCTTTCCCTGCCCAAGTCCAGTAGACTACCCGGATCTGCTTGTACGCCGGCTCCATTTGTCATCGTGGCGGATGAAGGGTTTGAATTGACTCACCATGTTATACGGCTTTGGATGTCAGGAGGCGTATTTTCAACTACCGGTTGACTCGTGCTTGTCGGTATGTTGAGTGCGCTTTCGGGATACTCTCTAGCAAGTGGAGGGTGTTTTTGTCATCCATACAGATGAATCCGGAGAATGCTACCCTGGTGATTCAAGCTTCTGTTGTTCTACACAACTTCACCAGGATTCACGAGGCTTCCTCTTCTGTTGACATGGAAGATTTTCCGAGATCACCAGGTTTGGGTTTGGATAGGACACTGCATAGACGACCTGGAACTGCAGGCATTGCAGTTCAGGAACTCTATGCAGACTACTTTTTCAGCCCAGAGGGGTCCTTGCCATGGCAGAGGGATGCTATTCGTAGCAGTGTTTAATTTCTTCTGTGCTCTATAGCTTTTTTTTGTTTTCTTTTTCTAGATAGCTTTTTTTTTATAATTGCATTTTTATTATTAAGTAAACAAAGATGAAAATACACTTTTACAGTAGAATAATGCAGAGAAGTACAAAGTAAGGGTGATACACTAAATACATCACATACATGTTGAATGGGCATATGTAACACTTGATAATAGTCAGTGATGAACAATGGAAGACCAATCAAAGATAAAGCAATAACATGGACAAACTGAGACCGTGTCGATCTTAAAACCAGTCCGACCAAGGACTACTATGCAATGTATCTTAAACAAAAAGACATCAGGAAGGAGCGGGAGAGCCTTAAAGACCCAAAAGCCCGGAGCTTCTCAGCCAATAATGCCTAACCCAAAAAATAACCAACAGACAAGGCAAATGACATAATGGGGGAGGGAGGGGGAAGGGAACATTCCTTTCACATGAGATCATCAAGGTTGTCTAGTGGCCCAGTAATTATCCCATAGGTCCCATATGGCGTTGAAGAGTGCCATTTTGTCCTGAAACATAGCAGTGGAGTACTCCATTGTTTGGACCTCCATCACCCTAGCATATATATCAGAGACCCGTGGTGGTTCGGGGCTTTTCCAAGCTCGGGAGACTAGACAATGAGCTGCTGTTAGTATCAGTAGCAGTAGCTTGAGTGCATGTTTTTTAACTTGTATGGGGACCACATTGAGCAGGAAGGACATAGGATCCGCATGTATCCCTTCCCTGCAAAGGCGTTCAAAGGGAGTCGGAAGGGAAACTGTGACCCCTGAGAAAATGGACTGGGCGAAGTGCCTAATCTGGATATAAAAGAAGTTGGAGGATGGGGGGAGATCATATTTGGCCTGCAGGGTAGGAAACGGCAGAAGGACCCTAGTGAAGGGGTCCACAATATCAGCAAACCGAAACACCCCCCGCTGAAACCATGGCCTCGTTGTGGACATGATAAGACTAGCAGGGAGCGTGGGGTGATATAAGAAGGAGGGAATCTGCTACTGCACTGCTGCCAGATGCGTCTGTTACAAGCCATGGGCTCTAGGAGATCCTTGGCTGGCAGAGTCCCGTCCGGTCCGGACCATAGCATGGAGTTAGGATGTACAGGAGCCAGCCAGAGTCTTTCTATCTGCATCCAGACAGAATATGGGTGCAAGGAAGCCCAGGCTGTGACAGAACGCAGCTGGGCCGCCCAGTAATATTTGGACAGATCCGGGACCCCTAGACCGCCCTGGCGCCTACTAGATAGGAGGACCGACCGCGGGATTCTGTGCCGCCTTCCCGCCCATATGAATCTAAGGAGGTGAGATTGAGTGGATCTCAGATCCTTAAGGGGGACTTTAATCGGTAAGGTCTCAAAAAGGTACAGCAGCTTGGGCAAGATCGTCATTTTAGTCGCAGCAATACGCCCCATGAGAGAGAGTTGGAGAGGATGCCACCTCTCTAGAAGACCCCTAATCTCAGCATATATATGTGGGAAATTATCTTTGTAAAGCTCTCCATATCGGGGAGTGAGGTCAACACCCAAATATCGCAGTGAGTCAGTCTTCCAATGGAAAGGAAAGTTAACCCTGAGAGAGCCCAAGGCCATCTGAGAAATATTAAGAGGGAGGGCCTCAGTTTTATGGTTGTTGACCTTATACCCAGAGAGGCGACCAAACTCCCGTAGGATGGAGTGGAGGTTAGGTAGAGAAATGTGAAGCTTGGTAAGGGTAAGGAGGATATCGTCAGCATATAGCGATAGCTTAAACTCCCTGTCCTTGACCATAACACCACTGATGTCCGGGCAGGCCCTGATCTTAGCCGCCAGGGGTTCGATACACATGGCAAAGAGTAGGGGAGATAGAGGGCAACCCTGCCTCGTTCAATTAGCAATGCTTATGGGTCGAGATTGAGCATGAGGTAATCTGATCGTCGCTGTAGGGGAGCAGTATAGACTATGAATGGCTCTAACAAAGGGACCAGAAAGGCTGTAAGCCTGTAGGGTAGCAAAGAGGAAAGGCCAACCTAAACGGTCGAATGCCTTTTCTGCATCTAAACTAAGAAGTAATGCCTCCTCATTACTTCTAAGACATCTATCAAGTCAATGTTTCTTTGTGTGTTGTCGGCCCCCTGACGGCCCGGAACAAATCCCACTTGGTCTTTATGAATCAGGGAGGGGAGGAAGACGTTTAGTCGGGTAGCTAGGGTTTTGGTGAAAATCTTAAGATCTGAGTTAAGTAGGGCATTCATGCGGATCTTTCCCAGTTTTCGGAATCATCGTGAGATACGAGTGAGACATTGGGGGAGGTACCGCGTTACCAGCTAGAAAATGATTGAATAGGGTTACTAAGTGGGGAATTAGTTCAGTCTTAAAGGTCTATATATATACGTAACGTTGGGATTTGTGTTTTTGTATCTGTATGTGTTTTTCTAGTGTGTCTGTCATGTCATATATTTTTGGGCAATTAGGATAGGGTGATATAGGGAGAGCTAGTTTAGGCACGAGGACAGGGAACCTCTACCTTCAAGGGGTGTCCCTGGGCTGAGTCTGTTTAGGGTCATGAAGGGATTTATGTAGGATAGGATTGTCTCTCTTACTATTGGATATCACAGTTTTGAGCTGTACTACTGTTATCACGACCTACAGACCACTACGATTATCACTAGTGCTAAATAATCATCTGAATGCTTTTTCCACCAGCACTAGACCTCCATCTAGCTATGGAGCACTACACCCATTGACATTTGAGCTAACCATCTTATCCTGTTTTTACTGGTATTTCAGCAAACCGTGAGTAACCAATTAACCTGTTTATAGTGGTTCAACAATTTGTGAATAATCACGATATGCATATCTAGTATTTCAGCTAACCGTGAATTATCCCGGAACATATTTTATGTGAACCCACGTAAATAAGGTCATCAGTGAACTATAATATATTGTTTTCTATGTTTATTGGTCCTCAGCTGTGTCCCACACATAGAGTATCTCATGTGGGGGTAATCATAATCCTACGGATTATTCACCAGTCCTGCATATATATCTATTGTAATTTCGTATAGGTGTAACTGTAGCCACTTTCAATATACCTCTTTGCCATTGTATGACAGTAATTGTATTGTTTGTCGACCTTCCTTGTATTTGTAGTTCGGCTGTAGGCCAGATTTTAATAGATTATTATTAAAAGGTATATTTTAATTGGGAAGGTGTTCCAGTATATATTCAATTATTCTTCCCTTCGATATATTTACTGCTAAGCAGGTTCTTGATGTGGTAGAGTTTATAACTAAATATTATGGCAGGTTTTCTTAAAGGCCCAATAAATACGGATAGTTGGTTGGAGGAAGAGGGGGAGGTCTTCTCTGAGCAGGAGGATGCCTCTGACAAGAGTGGACATTTATCACTAAAATCTATTGTCAAAGACCTGTTTCTCCACTATAAAGAAAATCTTAAATCCTGGTGGGAAACACGTACTTTGGAAAATTATATAAAAAATAGGATCATACCAAGAGGTTTGAGAGTTTGTTTAGTCCCGGCGCAGAGATCCAGTTCCTCTGGATTACTAGATAAGTGGGAAAGAGTCAATTGACAGCTCAATACGCTTTATGAACATCCTCTTAGAGGAAGAAAAAGAAATTTTGAATAACACCTGTACCAAATTAAACAAACAGATTGAATTAGCTTTGACACTGAAGGGGGATCCTGATTTCAATAGAAGAGAAGCCACTCTCCAAACCTCGGTCGAGAATTTCCAAACACAACTAAAGGAGAGAAAGCATAGGCAGTTTGTCACTGATCTTAATACCTTTAGAGAAAAACGAGCTTTTGACTTCCTCAGAGAAAAATCAGAAATCAAGAGTATAGAGGATTCGAGTAGTGATATAGACTCCTCAGATACAGAAAGATACAACAGGGCTAAATTACCCTACAGAGGACGTGGTAGTAGAAATTCTCGACCGAAAGGAGGAAAAGGATGGCAGAGAAGTGGACAGGGTTATGCCTCCTCTACTTCGGAATCATGTGTTGTTGCTGGGGGTGGGGGGGCATCCACAAGATTTTTAGGAAAGGGAGGGGAGGATCAAACTGGTCCCCCCTACCACCTGAGGGACAGGGATCCAATACAGAAAGAGCAAAGGCGCAAGTGAATGAGAAATGCATCATTAACTTGACGAACAAGGCTCTAACAACCAGTGAATTGGAGATCCTGTCAAAAGGTCTTTCTTTTGTGCCAACGGTAAATTTTATAAAAACAACGGTAGGGAGGAATGCACCAAACTGGGCATCCCATTGGATTGCCTAATGGATACTAGACTCCTCCTCTCCATCAATGAAGGTCCTTACCAACAAAATGGGTTGGGCCCCTTTACCAAATTTTATTCCAAGACACGGAGGCTTCCTATTGCTTAATCTTCCTTTACTGACAACCACAGCAGCAAAGAAAAAAAAAAGAAAAAAAAAAAGAAGATATTAACATATTGCCATAGCAACCGTCCCTCCCCACACAGTAGACCCTATATAATGTCCACCAGCCCTCATAACTCCCTCTTTCTTTGCTGCTGCCAAGAGCTAAGTATACTCTGATTTTGCAGCATCTATTTTAAGTACTGTAATTATTTATTGTGCTTGTTTCTCCCCATTATCTTTGTTATTGCGCGGGGGGATATCTTTTATATTAATTTTACCTATGTAGGGTTTTTTTTTTTTCTTTCCTAGGTCTTTTCTACTGTTTATTCAGTTTTTTCTCCTGTCCCTTCCCGCTCCTTCTCCCTTATTGGGAACGGGTTCGGGGCTCTAGAGGGTTAATTTCGTCCTTTCTCTCCCCTGCGTGGTCTCTTGCTTGCCCCCGTCTCCCCTCTATCTCCGCTGGGGGCCAAGCGCCCGTTTTTTGTTATCGCTTACCGCTTCTATCCTTGTTTTCCAGCTGATGCCTGTGTCTTAGGCCGCCTGCAATCTTGCGGCGGCCATTTTCTTGTAGTCTTTTTTCCAGGCTCCTCTCCTGTCAGTTTCTTCCCATCCCGAGGTACTCCTAGCCGAAGACCGTTCAGAGGAAGCTCCGGGTTCCGTCGTCCCCTTGGTAAGTGTTCCTCGTCTTCTTTCTTTTCCAGTTCGTGTAGGGGGCAGACTCCGACTTTTTTCTCATGCTTGGGAATCAATCACGTCGGACGGCTGGGTGCTAGCCACTATCCAGGGTTTCCAGATAGAACTGGTTCAGTCCCCTTATCTCCCTGCTCCCCCACCTATTCCAACCTCCGGGGCTGCTTTGCTAGCCACATACAAGGAACTCACAGACCTCTTCCTCAAGAGCGCAATAGAGTTGGCGCCATACCCTTCGGTGGGTCTGCTCAGCAGTATTTTCCTGGTACAGAAGAAAGGGGGGCAGATGCGCCCCGTCATAAACCTCAAACCTCTAAACAGGTTTGTTCGTTACAGGCACTTCAAAATGGAGGGTATTCATTTACTCAGAGATCTCCTTCTTCAAGGGGATTGGATGGTGAAGTTAGATCTGAAGGATGCCTATCTCACTGTCCCGGTCTCGGTGCCATCCAGGGATCTCCTCCGTTTCTTGTGGAAGGATCAGGTTTGGCGTTTCACTTGCCTCCCCTTCGGTCTGTCCTCGGCCCCCTGGTGCTTCACCAAGGTCATGCGCCCAGTGGTAGCTTGGCTCCGCAGTCGCGGGATCAGGTTGATCATCTACCTGGACGACCTCCTTCTTATGGCCCAGGACCCCGCTGTTCTCCGCTCGCAGTTACAGGTAACTATGAACCTCCTATCCCGTTTAGGTTTCCTCATCAACTACGAGAAGTCCTCCCTGGACCCCTCCAGAGTTATGGAATTCCTCGGCTTCTCAGTGGATTCCGTCTCAGAGACTCTCAGCCTTCCTCTGGCGAAGCTCCGGTCCATACGCAAGGAGCTACGCAAGACGCTGACTGCTCAGCGGATTACGCTTCGCCACCTGGCACGGATCATAGGACTCCTCTCCTCATCCATCCAAGCGGTGTTTCCGGCTCCTCTCCATTACAGGGCTCTTCAGCGCTTGAAACACGCTCACCTTCAGACCGGGGCTTCGTACGTGGATACGATCTCGCTGGATCCCGAGACTCGGGACGAGTTACGTTGGTGGATCTCGAACCTTCAGGCATGGAATGGAAAGGCGATTTGCGGTCCTCGTCCGGATTTCACCATCGACTCCGACGCCAGTCTTCTCGGGTGGGGGGCCCACTGCGACGGAGTTTCCACTGGAGGTCCCTGGTCTCAGGAGGAGGCCTCACTCCATATCAATGCCCTGGAGCTCCTGGCCGGATCTTTTGCCATCCGCAGTTTTGCCAGGCACAGTGCCAGGGCCTGCATTCGCCTGCGCATGGACAACGTGTCGGCTGTCCGATATGTCAACTCCATGGGAGGTACCCATTCGAGCATGCTATCTCACTTGGCCAAGGAGTTCTAGTCCTTCTGTCTCAACCAACAGGTTACGGTGGCGGAGTATCTCCCGAGTCTGCAGAACGTCCAAGCGGACTGGAACTCGCGGTATCTCAGGGATGGCAGCGATTGGAAGTTAGATGGTCTGGTGTTCTCTCACATCTCCTCCCTCTGGGGTCCGTTCTGTATTGACCTGTTTGCTTCTCGGCTGAACACTCAGTTGCCACGTTTCTTCAGTTGGCGCCCGGATCCAGACGCAGAGGCTGTGGACGCGTTCCTGCAGGATTGGCACGGACCTCTACTTTACGCATTTCCACCGTTTGCGATGATCCCACGGGTCCTGACCCAGGTGCGCTGGCAGCAAGCGGAATTAGTGTTGATTGTGCCGTTCTGGACCTCTCAGTCATGGTTCCCTCACCTGCTGGATCTTCTCATCCTGCCACCGTTGCTCCTTCCGGACCTTCCAGAGCTTCTCTTAGACGCCGGAGGCGCACAACACCCGCTATTGCTGGAGGGATCTCTCCGTCTGCTGGCATGCAGAATATCAGGCGTTTCGGACAAGGCGAGGAACTTTCGGACGCTGCTAGAAGACTCTTGGAACAGTCGTAAGCTCCTGGCACCAGAAGGGCCTATAGAGCGGCCTGGGGATCGTGGACTGGTTGGTGCGTCGCACGGAGTGTGGATCCCCGTTCAGCTCCTGTTTCAGACGTTTTAGAGTTTTTGACTTCTTTATTCGAGGAGGGTAAGGCGTACCGCACCATCAACCTTTTTCGGTCCGCAATTTCCTCCTTCCATCAGGGTTTTGAGGGTTTTGAGGGTCGTCCTGTTGGGCAACATCCTCTTGTTTGTCGCCTCCTTAAAGGTTCACGTTTGTCGCGACCCCCTCGGCCGCGTTTTTCTTCCACCTGGGATGTTTCCTTGGTCTTGGATCTTTTCACGGCTTGGCCGTCTAATTCTCTACTGTCTCTTCGCCAGCTCTCTGCCAAGCTGGTTACCCTTTTTTGCCTGGTATCTTGCAAGAGGGTTTCTGATGTCAGGGCATTGGATTTCGATGCCAGGTCCTTTTCCCCGGATGGGGTAACTTTCAATATTTCTCGCCGTACCAAGACGCATATTCGCTCGGTCTCTTATCCCAGTTTTCCGTCCATTCCAAACTTTTGCCCGGTTGCTTGTCTCCAAGAGTACGAGGCTCGTACCTCGGTGCATAGGTCGGCTGAAAGTTTTCAGTTATTTCTCTCCTATCGGCGTCCGTTTGCTCCGGTTGCGACTCCCACACTGGCTCGTTGGGTCAAATGGTGTATGTCTTTGGCAGGAGTGGATACCTCGGTATTCACGGCTCATTTCACTAGGAGTGCGGCTTCCACCTCTATGTTGGTGTCTGGAGCTCGTTTGGAGGACATTATGAAGATTGCCGACTGGTCTCGAGTTTCGACTTTTAAGGAATTTTACTTTCGCCCGGTTCGTCATGCTTTTTCTTCTGTTGTTATGCAGCTTTGAACTTGCAATAGGAAGCCTCCGTGTCTTGGAATAAAATTGTGGGATTTTACTAGTTTATGACGTAAAGTCATGATTTTATGAAAGACACGGAGGCGAGTATTGCCCTCCCTTTGTATTTCCCTCCCTTGAGTTATTGTTTATTTATTATGTACAGTGTCATTTTGGATGATTCATGTTATTGTCATTTGATTGATTAACAGATTGCAGATTTTGATTTGGATGGAACATTTCCTTTCATGCATTTTTATTCTCTTGCAGGTTGAATAGAATGATGATTTACATCCAGGTGTTCCTATGGGGTGTATTCTGCTTGTTCCAGTTCGACAGTTCCGTTTTGCAGGAGGACTCCTTTGTTTGTCGTCGGTTCCGAGGAAAGATGTGGCTGTGGTCCCTCCGGTTTCCAATTCTGCGGGATTGCAGTTTTCCTGAGGTCTCCGTTTGAAGGTTCCAGGATCGGTTCCGGTAGAGGTGGCATTCGCCAAGAAAGAGGAAGTTATGAGGGCTGGTGGACATTATATAGGGTCTACTGTGTGGGGAGGGACGGTTGCTATGGCAATATGTTAATATCTTCAATTTTTTTTTTTTCTTTGCTGCTGTGGTTGTCAGTAAAGGAAGATTAAGCAATACTCGCCTCCGTGTCTTTCATAAAATAATGACTTTACGTCATAAACTAGTAAAATCCCACAATTGCGCCCTAAAAGCAATAAAATGCCGCCGCCCCAAGAAAATTCAGCAATCAATATCTTTTCCAGATTGGTGATTCAGGATCTGGAAAAGATTAGATCACAACAAGGGTCTAGGTCGAATCTTACTAGACAGGAAAGAGAGTCCCTCATTAGACTGCAAAATGACAACAGCATCATTGTGAAACCCGCCGATAAGGGGGGCAACATTGTTATTATGGACCACACCATGTATAATGGGATGTGTGAAGGCCTTCTAAATGATGCTGGTTGTTACAGTCGATTACGGGATGATCCCTCAAACCTGTTTATAGAGGAATTGGACCAAATCCTCCTACAAGCATTTGAGGATAAACTAATTTCATCAGACGAGCTTAAGTTTATGACTCCAAAAAAATCCCCAGATACCAACTCTCTACGCACTCCCGAAAATCCATAAAGGGGTGGATCCGTTGAAAGGGAGACCAATAGTATCTGGGGTTGACTCCCTTTCTCAAAATACAAGCATTTACATTGACCAGGTCTTGAGACCATTTGTCTCAGCATTGCCCTCGTACATAAGGGATACGACTGATCTTCTGCGAATACAGGATACTGCTGTAGAGGAAAAGACCTTTCTGGCCTCTATTGATGTTGAGGCCCTATACAGCAGTATACCTCATGATTGGGGAGTCAAAGCAGTCGAGTCCTTTTTGATAACTAGGGGTATCCAGTTTAGAGCTCACAATTCCTTCATGATCTCTATCCTCAGATTTGTCTTATCGCACAATTTCTTCCTATTTAAGAATGTGTTTTACCACCAGCTCAGGGGCACCGCGATGGGTAGCCCTTGTGCCCCGACTTACGCAAATCTGCTCCTGGGCTGGTGGGAGGACCAACTTGTATTCAGTGATGTGGAGGAACCCTGGACCACCCACATTACCTTCTGGGGAAGGTATATTGATGATATCTTTCTCCTGTGGGATGGTCCAGAGGTTGCCTTCAAGTCTTTCGTCACATCACTTAATAACAATCCTATAGGTCTGAGATTTACCTACGAAATTAATGATAGGGAGATCTCATTCCTAGATATCAAAATCTCGAAAAGGAATGGAATGTTGTGTACCAAAACATTTAGAAAACCGACGGCTACTAATAGCCTTTTACACTGGGCTAGTTTCCATCCGAACCCAGTAAAAAGAGGCATCCCTAAGGGCCAGTACATACGGATCAGGAGGAACTGCACGGATACCCCTACATTTATGGCACAGTCTAGGGACCTTAGGGATAGGTTCCTAAATAGAGGCTATCCTGATGTGACACTAAAAAAGGCTTTTAGACATTCCCTCACACATAACAGAGAAGATTTTCTGAACCCCCGTAAAAAGGATGAAACACAGGATCAGGTCATTAGGGTTATTGGAACGTATGATGACTCTCATGAGAGGATCTTTGAAATCCTGAGAAGACACTGGGATATCCTCCGAACAGATAGAGATCTTGTAGATGTGCTCCCACCCAAACCAGGGATTACTTTCAGGAGGGGTAAATCGATTAAGGACCTGGTTCATAGTTTTTATACCATACCAAAATCTTCTGGAACATGGTTGGATAGCAGACCGTTGGGAACATTTAAATGTAGTGGTTGCATAGCGTGCCCATTTATTATTACATCAAAATTCTTTAAAAGCGTCACAACGGATAAAACCTTTGAGATAAGGGATTTTGGTAATTGTAGGAGTTGTGAGTGGTTTATCTTATAACATGTACCTGTCCCTTAAATTATGTGGGAAAGACCAAAAGGGAGCTGAGGAGAAGAGTGGGGGAGCACCTAGGAGATATCAGACATAAACGAGACAAACCCATGGCGAATCATGTACTTGAGTTCCATGGGGGTGATCCCAAATCCCTGGGATTCCAAATTATTGATATCATTCCTCCCTCTCCACGTAAGGGAGATTGGGATAAAAAGATCTTACAGAAGGAATGCCAGTGGATATACAGATTAAAAATATATAGTCCACATGGTCTTAACGAACAATTATCGTTCGGCTGTTTCCTTGGTGCTCCCCCAAGTATATCCGTTTCTGAACTGCCCACTTGAACACGACTATTAAATGGGATACACATTCCACAGCGCCCACTTAACCACGATTACTAATTTTCCTATAATCATTATCTGTTCAGGGCCTCCACATAATAAATTCTTCTTGGCCTTCTTCATCTGCCCACTTTGGCACGACTATTAAATTTATAATGTCCGGCTATATGGGGTTTTCCCTCCTGGGGTGGCCCCCTTCTCTCTCTCCAAATAAACCAACTACCAATGGTGACTCAATTGCTATCATGTGTTCTGTCATAAATTAAAATATCGGATCAGAATTGATCCTATAGTAATTATTATGGTGCCGGAAGGGGGTGTATTTTGTAAACAAATTTTTTCCCCCTGATGGTTTGTTAATATTTGGTCCGGTGGTACCTCGTCAATATATAAAGAATTATAATCCTTTTTTGTGTCTGGCTTGATCTAATTCCCCCCAGACCTCCCCTTTTTGTCCCTTTCCCCCTTTGCTAATGTTTGTCAAATGTTATATCATATTATCCATCTAATGATTGATTCCGGTTGAAATAGTATACAGAATGGAATAATACATGATCAACATGCTACTTCCTGTTATTTGAACATCATGATGGCTGCAAACTAACTGTACAGCCTCACTGAATCTTCTAATCGCATGGTGGAACACAATTTGCGTTCCAGAGTGACTTCCGGTTATCGGGACAGCATTATATGCGTCATTTCCGGTTTTATACATCACTTCCGGCCTGTGGAACGCATATGCGTTCCAAATTGGCGTTCACATGCTGTCTCAATGGGATTATCAACTGTGAGGTATTTTATGATTTTACAATGTGTCTTTCCTTAAATGTGGTATCACCATGCCTATGGGGGATGCTAAATATACTAGGAGAGATTACTTTGAATATCAATTTTCATCTATTTTGGGAACTAAATTGTTTATGAGGGGAGGGACTAAATGGGGGTGGACACTTTATAAGGCGCTGATTTTGACCAGTACTTGGGGACACCGGTCATCTATTGCCTACATCTGGGCTTCTACTCCTGGAGGGTCTCGATTGAGGGACGCCAAATTTGAAAATCTCTATTATGAGACACTGCTGTTGGAGTATTGATCTCCACTTCCCCTGACGAACCAGTCAGAAGTTATAGTGACTGGGGAAACGTAACGTTGGGATTTGTGTTTTTGTATCTGTATGTGTTTTTCTTGTGTGTCTGTCATGTCATATATTTTTGGTCAATTAGGATAGGGTGATATAGGGAGAGCTAGTTTAGGCACGAGGACAGGGAACCTCTACCTTCAAGGGGTGTCCCTGGGCTGAGTCTGTTTAGGGTCATGAAGGGATTTATGTAGGATAGGATTGTCTCTCTTACTATTGGATATCACAGTTTTGAGCTGTACTACTGCTATCACGACCTACAGACCACTACGATTATCACTAGTGCTAAATAATCATCTGAACACTTTTTCCACCAGCACTAGACCTCCATCTAGCTATGGAGCACTACACCCATTGACATCTGAGCTAACCATCTTATCCCGTTTTTACTGGTATTTCAGCAAACCGTGAGTAACCAATTAACCTGTTTATAGTGGTTCAACAATTTGTGAATAATCACGATATGCATATCTAGTATTTCAGCTAACCGTGAATTATCACGGAACATATTTTATGTGAACCCACGTAAATAAGGTCATCAGTGAACTATAATATATTGTTTTCTATGTTTATTGGTCCTCAGCTGTGTCCCACACATAGAGTATCTCATGTGGGGGTAATCATAATCCTACGGATTACTCACCAGTCCTGCATATACATCTATTGTAATCTCGTATAGGTTTAACTGTAGCCACTTTCAATATACCTCTTTGCCATTGTATGACAGTAATTGTATTGTTTGTCGACCTTCCTTGTATTTGTAGTTCGGCTGTAGGCCAGATTTTAATAGATTATTATTAAAAGGTATATTTTAATTGGGAAGGTGTTCCAGTATATATTCAATTATTCTTCCCTTAGATATATTTACTGCTAAGCAGGTTCTTGATGTGGTTCAGTCTTAAAGGTCTTATAATATTTGTACGAAAAGCCATCAGGCCCCTCAGGTAGATGTTCCACCACCTCCCCAATCTCCTCCGACGTAATCGGACTAGTTTACGAAAATCTCTGGCTAAGCGCTGCTGCGTCAAGGCATTGGTCTACCCGGGAGTGCCAGGCGATCCATTGATTCAGAGAACACTTCATTAAAATCCCCACCCAGGAGGACTAGGGGCTCTGAGGAGTCCGCTCCCTCAGCAAACACCTTGCGGAAGATTCCGCAGAGAAAGCGTATCTGGGACGTGTTTGGTAGTGTTGAGCGCGAATATTCGAATAGAGAATATTTATAGCGAATATCGTAACTTCGAGAATTCGCGAAGATGTAGAATATTTGACTCTATATTCGTTAAAACGAATATTCGTTTCCTCTGAAGCTAATAAAATCATAGAAAGATCATTTATTAGGCCCAATGCATTTTGAAGAACGCACATATTATAAATTTTGTGTTTCAGAAAATGTAATTTAATAAAAACCTCCCTATTTCTATTATTCCCATCACTGTTGCTCACACGAATAACTGCTATTAAATAAGCCTAATAATCGCATCGCACCTGACAACTGTTGTGTTGGATTGGTAATCGAATTTGACGAAGATAGCGCTATATTCGACAATTCCGAATATGGCACTATATTCTCCATATTCGTAAATTCTAACCATCGAAGTTCCTTCAACATCCTGATTATTGTACTGCATTACTCAAATGCCTTTTCCAACTAGAATCAAGCGCATAGTAAAAAAGAAAATGCATATATTAAAATGGAATCTTCCTAATTTGTTTTCCATATTTAAGAATTATAAAGTATGAGATATTAAAAGTTTTACAGCAAGACACGGAGGCTCATATTGCTTTCTCCTTCTTTACTGTCCACCAATAGCAGCAAAGGAAAAATTTACATACAGGAAACAACCATAGTAACTAAGGTCCCTCCCCTATAGCTCCTATAATAGGCCACTCTTCCTCTGGACCTTCCTCTTTGTTTGCTGCTGCCACCAGTTAAGTGCACCTATAGATTCTTTTGTGTCTTACTATAGCGATTTTGTATATGTGATTGTCTTCTGCGCTGCTCTCTACCAGGGTGACTAACCCTTGCTTGCAGTGCTTCCTTGTGCGTTTCTGCCCAGTTGTTGCTCCGTTTATTTGCTTTTTTTTCTGTTCCCCTTATTTTGATTTTGCCTTTTTCCCTGTGCGTTTTCCCCTCCCTTGCTGCGCTTCTGCGTACTCCCGTTACGGCGTTTTCCCATTTACCTCACGGATGCCGCACATTGCGGCGTCTCCCCTTTGCAGTGCCTTCTCGGTCCCCCATGCTTGGCTCGGCGGTCGGAGGTGGGGCCTTCCTCTCCACATTGCTGCGGCGCCATTCCTGAGGGCGCTTCCACTTGCTCGGCCGGTCGCGGGATCTCGGCGGCCATCTTGGTTTTGCTAGTCCCACGAGATTTCGGCGGCCAATTTAAAAGCGAATGTGCCGCGATTATCGCGGGATTTCGGCCAGGTTCTTTCCCTCTGCGCTTCCGGCCTCTGCGCACTGCTCCGGTCTGCCGCCCGAGTTTTTTCCCTTGCATCGCTGCCTAGCTGCGCCCTTTATTGTCAGGTTTGACTATAACTAGTTCCCCAGTTTGCTCCCTCTATTGGCCGGACATTTTACAGGGGTACTATGTATAACTCTGCCCAGACTCCCACCAGCAATGTCCCCCCCTCCTCTCCTGAGGGTCAGAGAACCACTGAGCCGGATGCACAGGCGCTTGCACTTCAGCGCTCTGTGTCAGATGCCATCATGGCGGCCATGGGCTCCATGTCTACTATATTATCACAGAGCATTACTCAGGCGCTATCTGTTCAGCCTTCCAGAGTAGCTCTGCAAGACTCTATGACTACACCGCAGCCTACCTTTACTGAACCTCCTGTGCCACAGGAGAACCTGACTGGTGCGCATCCTGCCACCCAAGATCACGTGCATGGTTCACGTAAGAGGGCCTCATCACGCCAGGCAGAACGGGCGCGAACATGGAAGTGCGCTAGAGCACAATCCCCTAATGAGTCTGACTCTGACAGAGCTTAGGACGAGGAGGCTTTTGCGGATGTTGATTATGTGTCAGAGGAGGATGTTGCTCCCCCGGTTCAGGGCCCCTCAGTCTCCGCTACTGCTGCCACCTCTGCCAAGGACGTAGCGTCCTCCTCCGCCATTAACCGATCTGATATACTGCTAGATTCAGCGGGTGAACCTATGTTCGATCCCGACACCTTGCATCACCCTAGATCAGCGGAGTGGCTTCCCACTGAACATGTGGGTAGTTATTTGGAGCACTGGGTGCGTCACCCTCTGAGCCGTGAAACACGGAATAAACTTAGGGCCGAGTGCCCCAGGCCACTAGTCCCCAACAAAGTATGTGACACTCCCGTTGTGGACCCCAAAATGTCACAATTTTTGGCCAAAACTGGTTGGAACCCTAAAAAGGGCCTGGACTCAGCTCTACACAGCTGCCAGGATAAAGTATTAGATATCTTTGGCCCGCTGGCCAAGATATTTGAGCTAGCCGGGACAGCTAGGACTGAGGGCTCCCCGATTGACCCTGAAGAGTTGCGGGGTTGGACCCAAAGGGCGATCTGCATAGCCGGAAACGCCAACACCTCTTTGGCAATCGAAAGGCGTAAAGCCATATTATTCAAAATTGACCCCAAATTGTCTAACTTGGCGCTCACAGAAGCTGGTAAGGACGCCCAGGGGCTCCTATTCGGCGATTCCTTTATTAAGGATATGGGGCGATTTGTTGGTACCTTCATCGCGCTAGACAAGGCCCAGTCATCTATGCGCAGGGTATTTCAGGGACGGGTCTCTAATCGGGCCGGCAGTAGCAGGGGCCGCATGTCCGGCCGTTCAAGCTTTCAGGCCCGTGGCGCAGGTAGAGGTTCCTTTGGACAGCGACCTCCCTTCCAGGAACAGCGCAACCCCTCCCCCTTCTTCTCGACCAGAGGAGGCCAGTGGCGATCTCGCTCCTTCAGAAGGAACCCCAACTCTCGCAGACCCTTCGGTAAGTCTTCCCCAGATTGGGGATTCTATGGTCCCTTGTGTAGGGGGCAGACTCCAACTTTTTTCTCATGCTTGGGGCCTTATCACATCAGATCCATGGGTACTGACCACGGTCAGGGGCTTCCACATAGAGCTCACGGGGTCCCCGTGCCTGGTCCCCACCCATACCGCTTTCGCACCCAGATTGCGCACTAGTAGACGCGGAGCTATTCTCTCTCCTCCAAAAACAGGCGATAGAGCGGGCCCCTCCTTCAGAGTGGGGTGTCATCAGCAATATATTCCTCGTTCAGAAAAAAGGGGGTCAGATGAGACCGGTCATCAACCTTCGCACTCTGAATACGGTGGTACACTATCGTCATTTCAAGATGGAGGGGATTCACCTCCTTCGGGACCTATTGACACCTGGGGACTGGATGGTAAAGCTGGATCTAAAGGATGCTTACCTGACGGTCCCTGTGGGCTCTCGTTCCAGGGATCTTCTCTGGTTCTGGTGGAGAGGAGAGACCTGGAGGTTCACCTGTCTCCCGTTCGGTCTGTCTTCAGCTCCTTGGTGCTTCACCAAGCTGCTGCGTCCAGTCGTGTCATGGTTGAGGAGTCGTAGCGTACGCCTCATCGTTTACCTGGACGACATCCTCCTGATGCACTAGTCCAGTGTGGGACTGCTAGAACATCTGCAGTGGACGGCGGACCTACTAACGGACCTCGGTTTCCTCCTCAACACGGAGAAGTCATGCCTCACCCCATCGCAGCGGATGGAATTCCTGGGCTTCATGGTGGATTCGATCTCGGAATCCCTCAGTCTTCCGATGACGAAGTTGCGTGCGATCCGCAAGGAGTTGAAGCATGCTCTTCTCATTCCTCACCTTTCGTTATGTCACCTGGCCCGTGTCATCGGACTGTTAGCATCATCGATTCAGGCCGTGTTTCCGGCCCCATTGCACTACCGTGCTCTCCAGCGGCTGAAGATTGCGCATCTTCGGACCGGTGCCTCCTCTGCGGACGTGGTGGTCCTGGACTCGGAAGCCCGAGAGGAGTTGCGCTGGTGGATCGCCAATCTGGAAGCGTGGCATGGCAGGGCGATCTTCGGATTCCTTCCGGAGTTGACCATCGAGTCGGATGCGAGCCTCCAGGGTTGGGGCGCTCATTGCAACGGAGTTTCCACGGGAGGATCTTGGTCGGCGGAGGAGTCTCTCCTCCACATCAACGCCTTGGAGCTCCTGGCCGATTCACTTGCAGTCAGGAGCTTCTCCAATGGGATCGCCAATGCGTGCATCAGACTGCGGATGGACATCGTCTCGGCAGTCCGATACGTCAACCGGTTGGGCGGTACCCACTCGGCAACCTTAGCGCGGTTAGCCAAGGAGTTGTGGTCGTTTTGCCTCTCCAGGGACATCATGGTGCAGGCAGAATACTTGCCGGGGCTGAGCAACGTTCGTGCGGATTGGAACTCTCGCTACCTGTCGGACGGCAGCGATTGGCAGTTGGATCCGGAGGTGTTCTCATCTATTTCGGACATATGGGGCCCGATGACCATCGATCTCTTTGCTTCTCGGCTCAACAGGCAACTCACCCGGTTTTTTAGTTGGCATCCGGATTCGGAAGCAGTAGCGGTGGATGCGTTCCTCCAGGATTGGTCTGTGTCCCGCCTTTACGCTTTTCCCCCGTTCGCGATGATCCCAAGGACTCTCCTTCAGGTTCGACGCCATCTGCGGACTTGGTGTTGGTGGTCCCGTTCTGGGGGTCTCAGATCTGGTATCCTTCGTTGCTAAGGATCCTAGTGGAAGTACCTCTTCTTCTCCCGTCTCGTTCGGACCTCCTTCGCAACCCTCTGGGTCTACACCACCCACTTCTCCTCGACGGCTCCCTGCGGCTGCTGGCATGCCGGATCTCCGGACACCTGGAGCTGTCGATGGCATTTCGGAGGCGACTCGACAGTTACTGGACAACGCATGGGCTCCCGGCACCAGAAAGTCTTATCGGGCAGCCTGGAGAAATTGGGCTAGCTGGTGCTTGGAACGGAACTTGGATCCCGTTTCGGCGCCTGTAGCTCACCTCTTGCAGTTTCTCACCTCACTTTTTGAGGCGGGCAAGGCATACCAGACCATCAACCTTTTCAGGTCAGCTATTTCCTCTACCCATCTAGGTTATGAGGGCGTCCCGGCAGGTCAACATCCTTCGGTTTCTCGTCTTTTGAGGGGTTCTCGGTTGGCGCGCCCTCCTCGGCCTCGTTTTTCTACTACCTGGGACGTCTCTCTGGTCCTTTCCTTTTTATCCTCTTGGCCGGATAATTCTGCCCTTTCATTGAGACAATTGTCCGCTAAATTGTTGGCTTTATTTTGTCTTATTGCAAAAGGGTCTCTGATGTTCGGGCCCTCGATTATGACGCTCGCTCTTTCACCCCGGAGGGGGTCACTTTCAACATTTCACGTCGCACCAAGACGAACATCAGGTCTGTCTCCATTGCCAGTTTCACTTCTCCGAGTTTGTGCCCTGTGGCTTGCCTTAGGGAATACGAGTCCAGGACTAGGGCCCATCGGTCTTCTGCTATATCGCAACTGTTTCTTTCTATCCGCCATCCTTTCGGACCGGTTTCTAGTCCGACATTGGCGCACTGGCTTAAGTGGGTCATGTCACTAGCTGGAATAGACACTTCCGTCTTCACTGCGCATTCTGCGCGGAGTGCTTCTGCCACTTTTTTGGCGGTTTCAGGGGCCAGATTGGAGGACGTTATGCGCTTGGCTGACTGGTCTAATGTCACCACGTTTAGGGAATTCTATTTTCGTCCTCAGTCTCATTTGTTTGCTTCTATTATAGAGCGGCTTTGAACTTGCAATATGAGCCTCCGTGTCTTGCTGTAAAACTCAATGATTTTCTTAGTCTACGACGTAAAGTCATAGTTTTATTAAAGACACGGAGGCGAGTATTGCCCGCCCTGTTCCCTCCCTTGGGTCTCCTCGCGGTTTTTATTACAGGGGTTTTTCATTATTATCCTTGTTGTACGGTCGATCTTGTTAATATTGTTATTATTATTATTGTTGTTGCTATTTTTAGTTATCATTATCTTTAATGTTATTTATTATGATTTTATATTGTTATCCGTCCTTCAATCCCTAGTGTGTCTATTTTAAGTACTGGGATTCCGGACGCGATTGGTCTTGACGTGTATGTTTCACGTGGACCTATGGTCTGTTTTCTTTTTCAGGTTGAAGGTCGATCCGGACTAGGATGCCGTACTTCCGGTTAATCTCTCTACCACGGTTTGGCCATGTTGGATGCGCTTCGTTGGCGTTGGAGTTATCCGTTCCAGTTGCAGTTCAGAGTTTTCGTTGAAGTGTTCGTGATGTTGGCACCAGGATCTCAAAGAAAGAGGAAGGTCCAGAGGAAGAGCGGCCTATTATAGGGGCTATAGGGGAGGGACCTTAGTTACTATGGTTGTTTCCTGTATGTAAATTTTTCCTTTGCTGCTATTGGTGGACAGTAAAGAAGGAGAAAGCAATACTCGCCTCCGTGTCTTCAATAAAACTATGACTTTACGTCGTAGACTAAGAAAATCATTGAGTTATCCCTAAGTATGCGCTTAAATATAATAGCATAATGGCAATCCCAGACCCATTGCCAATCCGTATTTTTCGAATATAGTGCTATATTCGTTATTTTCGAATATAGCACTATATTCGAAATATTCCGAGTCATTTCATCAGTCAAGCATTACTATGCTTATTGCTTGAAGCTTGTGTGCGATCCGATTCACTCGCATATTGTAAAGACGATTTTTTTCGCAAAGGCTAAGTTATGTTCCATGACAAGCAACCGTGCCAAGAAATCACTTGACATGTCAAAAGCGTTCAGTATCCTTACTCATATAATTTTAACACTTTCAATATATTGTATGCAAAAATTCGCTACCATTACATTCCTAAAAAAAAAAATTTGTGTAATGGTTAGCCCTTCTGAATCTGAACTACTGTTAGCGGCTTATTGCTTACAGCTTGTGTGCGATCTGATCTACTCGCATATTGTAAAGACGATTTTTCGCAAAGGCTAAGTTATGTTCCATGACAAGCAACCATGCCGAGAATTCACTTGACATGTCAAAAGAGTTCAGTATCCTTACTCATATAATTTTAACAATTTCAATATATTGTATGCGAAAATTCGCTGCCATTACATTCGTAAAAAATTATTTTCGTGTAATGGTTAGCCCTTCTGAACTACTGTTAGCGGCTTGCTGCTTACAGCTTGTGTGCGATCCGATCTACTCGCATATTGTAAAGACGATTTTTCGCAACGGCTAAGTTATGTTCCATGACAAGCAGCTGTGCCGAGAATTCACTTGACATGTCAAAAACCGTTCAGTATCCATACTCATTTAATTTTAACACTTTCAATATATTGTATTGTACGCGAAAATTCGCTGCCATTACATTCGCAAAAAAACTTTCCGTGTTATGGTTTTCCTGCCTAAACTACTGTTAGCGAGTATTTCACATATAGCGTATATTGAGAGAATAATCGGCACTTAAATATTACCAGACATCCTATCGTGTACTTACTGAGTGACCCTTGAAATAATGCGAAAAATCGATCATTTTAAACAATCACAGAATTCTATTCGTATAAGGTCGTTAGGCTATTGAGTCTGCTTCGGCGAATAGTATAATATTGCGAATCATTCGTAAACCGAATATTACATTTTTTTTTTCTTGTATTCCATGTGAGGTGATTGTTAACCCCTCCCTAGTCTTGCTTATAGCCAATGAGAAGGCATTGTCACAGCTTAGCAACATCCCTAGCAACCAATCAGAAAGTAGTCTACCTCTCACTATATAAATCGAGGCACTCCCCGGCATCCATTTTGTGGGTTTAGTTTTTAGAGAGATAGGAGCTTGTGGTTGTGTGCTGTGCGTTTCTATTGTTCCAGAAATTAGAATTTATACTCTTATTTAGCTATTTAGTGTTAGGTAGTGATTAGGAAATAGCTTTTAGGGTTTGAATTATTAGATTACAAGATACAGTTAGCTGATAGGTTTTAGTGCAGGGATCTGTGTAGGGCATTAGGGATAGGGAGTTAGGGACTTGAAAATACATCTAGATATAGAATAATAGTTTAGGTTAGTGTTTAGGACTATTAATAACAGATTTTAGGCTAGGTCAGTTAGCAATTTAGCATAATTTTGGGTCTGTCTGTCCGTCCTTGTTAAAAAGTTTTGTTTTAATAGTTTTTTGTTTGACTGTCTGCGTGTTTCTGTGTTAGAGTTTATTTAAACTTTAAATAAAAAAAAGTTTTATTGGTGTTTAGCTTTGTTATATCTGTCTTGTCTTTGCGTCTGATTGTCCGCGTTTTTTCTGTTTTATAGTTAGAAAAAAACAAAAAAAAGTTTAGTTCTTTGTGTTTAGCTTTGTTACATCTGTCTTGTATTTGCGTCTGATTGTCAGCCTTTTTTTTCCGTTTTATAGTTAGAGAAAAAAATAAGTTTCGTTCTGTGTTTAGCTTTGTTACATCTGTGTTTGCGTCTGATTGTCCGCGTTTTTTCTGTTTTATCGTTAGAAAAAAAGTTTCGTTCTTTGTGTTTAGCTTTGTTACATCTGTCTTAGCTTTGCGTCTGATTGTCCGCTTTTTTCTGTTTTATAGTTAGAAAAAAAAAGTTTAGTTCTTTGTGTTTAGCTTTGTTACATCTGTCTTGTATTTGCGTCTGATTGTCCGCGTTTTTTCCGTTTTATAGTTATAAAAAAAAAAGTTTTGTTCTTTGTGTTTAGCTTTGTTACATCTGTCTTGTCTTTGCGTCTGATTGTCTACGTTTTTCTTTGTTAGTTTTATAAAAAAAAAAAAAAAAAAGGTTTAGTTTGTCTTGTCTTTGCATCTGATTGTCTGCGTGTTTCTGTGTTTGTCTTAGTCTATTGTCATAAAAAAACAAAAAAGTTTTATATTTTCTCTGAATTAGTTTGGTTTTTAAGTTAGGGGTTTTATTTATTTTACGTTTATTACTTTAATTTATTTTATTTAATTTTTTTTTTTACATTACAAGTTAAATCAATTTTTTTTGACACACGTCCCTCCCCAATAAAGTTTTACCCAAATCACCTTTACATTATATTTTTTTTATTTATTTAATAAACTATGAGTGCACCAGGCCATGCAGGCAGCCGCGGTCGGGCCAATAGAGGAGTCAGTTCCGTTGCTGGACCGCTGCCAGCATGGGGCCGCTCCTCCAGTCACGGACAGGCAGGTGCAGGTGGCAGGGGTGTCCGTCTGATCCGTGAGTTTTTTAGTTTAAGCAGCCGTCCAAGGGCCATACTTTCGCAGGACGCCGAAACAGTGATGGCTCTGGTGGCTGACTCGAGTGCCACGGAGTCCTCAGCCCCAGTTCACAGCAGCAGCAGATCTACGCCTCCTGTAGAAGCAACCCCCACTCCCACAGAATTGTCCCCGCTCATGTTCGAAGACGAGGACACTGAGCTGGACATTCTGGGGGAGGCTATTCAGGAGGCTGAATTACAGTTCAGCCCTCAAGATGGGCAGGACTTGTTGGAAGGGATGGGGGATAACGAGGAGGAGGAGGGGGTAACGAAAATACATACCCCTTTGAAATCCCTTTCAACAGGTGCGGGTGGTTTAAGCCACACAACTCCCGTACCTAGTCAGACCCAGGCGTCAGCGAGGGGACAGCGGAGCCCAGTCAGGGGCTCCATGTTAGCTGTTCCCCTCAGTCCACCACAGTTTGGCACCGGGTCTGACATTGCAGATGAGGAGGAGGGTGACGCCGAATGGGTGCCACCTACTTTGTCAACTGACAGCAGCACTGAAAAAGGTAGGCACCCGAGGCAAACGGTGCGGCAGGTCTCCAGGGAGCCCATTGGCAGGGGCTCTACTGTTGGGAGGAGCAGGCAGCAGCAGCATGCTCCGCCTGTGCACACCGAGCCCCAACAGGTGCAAGCCAGCACCATCCCATCGGACAGGAGGTTGGTGCGGAAGTCGTCTGTTTGGGCTTTCTTCACCCTGGCAACAGATGATGTTACTGTTGCCATTTGTAACCTCTGCCATGCCAGGGTGAGGAGAGGGAGGTCAGTTGCTCAGCTGGGTACCACAGCCCTGAACCAGCACATGCGACTGAACCACTGGCGGGAGTGTGAACAGAGTAAGAGTGGTAGTAGCAGCATCGCCACCGGCAGTGTGCAGGGGACAGCAGCTCCTGCCACTGTACAGCAGCTCCCCCTCTCTATTGCAACTACTGATTCCCACACCCCAGCTCCCTCTGCAACCAGTGCACCCTCCTCTATCTCCTCCTCCTCTGCCGTCCGGCACCAGCCATCAGTTGCTGATGCTTTTGAACGCACCACGCCCTACGCCCCAGGGAACGGACGTGTGCGTTCACTCAATGGGCTCCTGGCAAGGGTTATTGCCCAACATCTGCTTCTGTACAATCTGGTTGACAGCAACCCATTTAGGCAGATGTTGGAGCAGGCCCAACACAAATGGCGTGTCCCCAGCCGCCATTACTTTGCCAGGACTGGCGTCCCTGCCCTACACCAGCACCTTGTGCAGAATGATGCTGTCAGTGACAGGGTGCATCTCACAATGTATGCTTGGACCAGCAGGCATGGGCAGGGTCGATACCTAAGTTTTACAGCCCATTGGGTTTCCCTCCGAGGCGCCGGGGAGGGAACAGCGGCATTTGAGTTTGTGGTGCCGCCCCGGGGTGTCCATGGGAGAAATGCTCCTCTCCCGCAAGCCACTGTCTCCACAGCTGCTGAGCCCCCAAGCAAGCGTCCCCGTAGCTACGCAAGTGTGGGGCACGTCCGCTGCCAGGCCGTGCTCCAGCTTGTGAGAACGGAGACACACTGGACCTGATGTTCTGTCTGCACTACAGGCTCAGGTCCAGAAGTGGCTGACACCCCGAAGGCTCCAGGCAGGTATGGTTGTCTGTGACAACGGCAGCAACCTACTCGCCGCCCTTCGGGCTGGCAGTCTGACACACGTGCCCTGCATGGCACATGTCCTCAACCTTGTGGTACAGAAATTCCTCCGCACTTACCCAGGGTTGAGTGACATTGTGCATAGGGTACATAGGATTGCCAGCCACTTCAGCCGATCCCCAACCGCCGCCACGTCCCTGTCCAAACTGCAGCGGGACAACAGCCTGCCCCCCCACAGGCTGATTATGGACAGTGTGACGCGGTGGAACTCCACCCTCAACATGCTGGAGAGGATGTGGGAGCAGCGACGGGCGGTGAGGGAATACCTGCTGGAGCTAGGCACCCCAGGGCCATCACAGCCACTCCCCAACGTCACTAATGCGGAGTGGTGGCAGATTCAGCAAGTCTGCCACGTGTTGGCCCCATTCGAGCAGGCGACAAAGATGGTCAGCAGGGAGCATGTCGGCCTCAACGACGTGCTTCCCTTAGTGTTCCTGCTGGACAGGACACTAGATCGCCTGCTTGAGGCTGGGGAGAGTGCCTTGGTGGCGCATGAAGAGTCAACCATGCTCCACCAGGACCAGGCCCAGGAGGAGGAGGATGATGAATTTGTGGACGTCCAGGAGTCTGGGCTTGGTCAGGAGGGAGAGCCGGTGCTGGGGGCACCGTTAGTCCAGGGGTGGGTCATGGTCCCGGGCAGCTCTGAAGAGTCACATCGGGCTGTGCTCTTCCCCATGGCTACCCATATGCTGCGATGCCTCAGGAGGGACCCTCGGATCAGAAAAATAAAGGAGAGGGATGAGTTTTGGTTGGCCACCCTTTTAGACCCTCGCTGCAAGGGGAAACTGGAGCAGTTTCTACCAGCCAGCCGGAGGCAGGCCCCTGTTGAAAAGTTGCGTGCCTGTCTGGTCCACCGGCTGGAGGAGGCAAACCCTAGGCATCACGCTCCAGTTCTCCCCGCCCATCTCACCCAGCAGGTGGCTGGAACCAGCAGCACCAGCCGAGCAGGGGACCTTATGGGTGAGATGAGGCTGTTCTACCAGTCTGCGCGACCCAGTACCAGCAGCAGCAGCATGAGTCACCACCATCGGCTGGCCTGCCGAGCTAAGCGCAGCATGAGCACCGACGACCCCATGGAGTACTGGGTTGCCAGGCTGGACACCTGCCGTGAGCTCGCTCAGTATGCGCTGGAGTTACTTTCTTGCCCCCCCTCCAGCGTACTGTCTGAGCGGACTTAGCGCGGCAGGTGGGGTGGTCACCGACAAGAGGACCCCTCTGTCCACTGACTCCGTGGACAGACTCACATTCATCAAAATGAATGAGTCCTGGATCGGCAGTAACTTCTTGGCCCCCGCTGTCGGTTCAGGGCGCTGAAGGGTCCCTTGTTGATCCCTCTCCTTTGCTCTCCCTCCAATACTCCGTTGTTTTTTTATGTTTTTAATGAATACCCCATCTCTAACAGGAAACCCCTGCATTATTCTTCCACTTTACGAGAACTGGATTATATACGACTGGATGGCAGTCTTGTTTTACAGATCTTAAAACAATACTAATTGAAATGTAAAATTGATCAAAAATAACTCCACTTCTGAGTAACAACAGCACACATGTTGGCTTACAGAGTCAAACATTTGCTCTGCAGGATGAGAGTGTAGGTGCTCCCCTGTGCCTGTCATCCCCTCCCTAGTGAAGTCTGCTACGGGATGTGTGTGACACTACTCCCCGTGTGTAGTCAAGCCTCGCAACTATAGCCTTATTTAGCTGCATGACCGGAAATAGAGAACCATGCTGCGCACTAAAGGCAGCTGACGATGAACAACGACAGTAGATGGGGACCATGACAGAGTCATGAACGAGGGGAATGAGAACTGACCCAGGTGGCGGAGATGTGGACACTAACACAACTGGCCCAGGCCAAGCAACTTCTTCACTGACTTCTGGGCTCTGTTTGATCTGAGGACGGTGTGGGCGTGCACATGTCCTTAGCACCGGATGTGAGCAGCGACAATCGTGTATGGGTTTGGCGACCTGTGTTACACATCCCTCCTCACAGACAAACGGAGGACAACAGAGACACTACTAAACCCTTGCAGTCCTTCATCCCTCTGGCTCAGAGGAATCAGAACACGTTGAGTCATGCTGCGTTAACGCAGTGGTCTGCTACAGAATTGATGCGCCTTATATTGAAAATTATAGCTGAATGTTGCTGGTGTAGAGGATACCTGATTGATTAATTGAAAATAGAGTGTTCAAAATGTCAAATTGTTTTACAAAAAAAAAAATTCTATGTAAATATTTCATAAATTATATGTTATGACATTACAGTTTTAGACTATGAAAATAAAAATGTAACGTGTTTTTATTAAATTTTTGGTTGTGTTCATGGTCTGATGGGTGGTGCATTCATAAATTCACATTCCTGCTGCATAGTTAGAAAATGATACAATCTGAGGTGTATTATTTTAGTGTTGGTGCTGCATCTGTTTGTTGGTGGGGCCATTCTGGGCAATATATTCGGATGCACATTTAGCTGCTGCTTTAGCTGCTGATGCTGCCTGTCCTGCTGATTTGGCCCTAGCTATATGTGGGCCTCATACTAGACCAATTTCAAAAATCCTCTGGTGGATGCTGTCGCCTGTCCTGACTCCTGATCTATCTGAGTCATCTAGGGGCCTAATAACACTCGATCTGCTGCTGCTGCTGCCTGTCCTGCTGATTTGGCCCTAGCTATATGTGGGCCTCATTCTAGACCAATTTCAAAAATCCTCTGGTGGATGCTGTCGCCTGTCCGGACTCCTGATCTATCTGAGTCATCTAGGGGCCTAATAACACTCGATCTGCTGCTGCCTGTCCTGCTGATTTGGCCCAAGCTATATGTGGGCCTCATACTAGACCATTTTCAAAAATCCTCTGGTGGATGCTGTCGCCTGTCCTGACTCCTGATCTATCTGAGTCATCTAGGGGCCTAATAACACTCGATCTGCTGCTGCTGCTGCCTGTCCTGCTGATTTGGCCCTAGCTATATGTGGGCCTCATTCTAGACCAATTTCAAAAATCCTCTGGTGGATGCTGTCGCCTGTCCGGACTCCTGATCTATCTGAGTCATCTAGGGGCCTAATAACACTCGATCTGCTGCTGCCTGTCCTGCTGATTTGGCCCAAGCTATATGTGGGCCTCATACTAGACCATTTTCAAAAATCCTCTGGTGGATGCTGTTGCCTGTCATGACTCCTGATCTATCTGAGTCATCTAGGGGCCTAATAACACTCGATCTGCTGCTGCTGCCTGTCCTGCTGATTTGGCCCTAGCTATATGTGGGCCTCATTGTACACCAATTTCAAAAATCCTCTGGTGGATGCTGTCGCCTGTCCTGACTCCTGATCTATCTGAGTCATCTAGGGGCCTAATAACACTCGATCTGCTGCTGCTGTCTGTCTTGCTGATTTGGGCCTAGCTATATGTGGGCCTCATACTAGACCATTTTCAAAAATCCTCTGGTGGATGCGGCTGACTGTCCCGATCTATATGAGTCATGTAGGGGCCTAATAAGACTACAATTTTTGCTTTGATGAGTCAATAAGTTTTCTAGTCATTTAACTACATAGTTGACATTTCAATGCTGATATCTTACATGTTTACAGTTTCTTTTGGCATTAAATTGTAGCTTTAATACTATTTCTTTAGTACACTTACAAAATTAAATACGTTATTTTTATTAGATAATATTTTGCAGCCACCAATTAGAAAATTAAAGAATGTGTTTATATATTTTTCTGCTACTTATTCTTTTTCTTTCATAAACAACAATGCAGAAAGATATATCTTCTGCTTGTGTAAAAATTATGTTTGTAATTTACAGAAAGGTCAATACAGTGTCAAGTATCAAACATAGAGCAAAATATTCAATAGATTGACCTGAGTCCTAAAATGTGTGTAATAAATGTTCTAAACACTTAAAAAAAGTGTAGAACTGACAAGTAAAAAGATGGATATTTAAGATATATGTAAATATAAACTTTATTATCCTGCTTGGCAATAACTAAAACTTTTTTTTCATACGGGTATTGTAAACAAACTGATAATATTTATTGAATTTTAAGACTAAAAAATCAATATGCTAGGGAGCTTAAAGATCGGACTCTGGAGCAATGTCAGAATTTTATGTTGTCCAATGATTCAAGATTTAACATGTTCCAGAGTGATAGGCTCTACAAAAAGAGATGAAGATGAAGTGATTCACCCATCATGCCTAGTGCCTACTGTACAAGCCTGTGGGTCCAGTGCTATATTCTGGCGTTGCTACAGTTGTTCAAGTCTATGTTCAGCATTGAGCAACAGTATGTTTTGAAAGAATGAGGTCACAGGACTAATTCAACAGATCAAGTGACCAGGTTATTAATACATTAATTAATGTTTTCTTCCATGATGCCATGAGCAGTCTAGAAGAAGACAATGCCATTATGCATCTTGTATCAAATGCGAACTAGTGGTTCAGGGAGCATTACACCTAATTTAAATCCAGGTACAAACCAGATATTTGAGACCTTTACGACAGTATACTTTTTTTTAATAACAGTGTACTTAAGTGTACATTCACACGACCGTTTTTTTTTATCCGCATCCGATCCGCATCCGTTTCCGCATTTAGCGGAATACATGCGGATCCATTCATTTCTATGGTTGAATATAATGTGCGGACAACGTTCAGTATGTTGTCCGCATCCGTGGTTCCGTTTTTATGTTCCGCTAAAATATGAAGCTTGTCCTACTATTGACCGCAGATCTCGGTCCGCAGCCCCATTCAAGTCAATGGATCCGCAAATATCGGAATACATACGGAAACATTTCGTATGTGTTCCGCTATTTGCGGATCTGTTTCCGTTTTTTTTTTTACATACATTATTGTAGGCTCTGCCCTCAGGGGTTGTGGCTTAAAATTCATATCTAGCTAGCCATAACGATTTGAGCACACCAAAATCAATATGCCTAGAATAGATGTTTCAAAACTCATAGTTTTAATTCAAGAAAGGCCCGAAATTTGGGACTCCAGACAAGATCTATATCATGACCGTATGAGAAAGGACCGGGCATGGGAAGAGGTCGCACAGGAGCTGGTGCCAGATGAATGGGCGAGATGCAGATCTGACAAGCGTTTTGGAATTAGTAAGTATACATCATTTTTATATATTCATGTGATTTCAATCTTTGTATAAAATCTGTAGTTATTATCAAGTCCTGTAGCATCCCTGATTGCAACTCTAGGGCAGTGTCCAGACGTCTGCACAAGAAATTATCATGGGCCTTGCAAAGTGACATAGCAGACTTTAGTTTTTTTCAAAATCCTTTGATGCCTATCACTTTTTATGTAATGCATCTCTGCACATTTGCAAACTTTCATGTGTCACTTTGCTAGGCCCTTGTTTATGTCTTGTGCACACGTCTGCAATGATGGAGCACAGTTTTCTATCCTTTGAAGATGTATGAAATAGAAGATGTCATTTAAATCTTGTAAAATGAGAAAATCATAAAAAATTGGAAATATTAATAAAAATCTTTGTATTTTTTTTTAGTTAAACAACTTAAAACCAAGTGGAATTCCTGTCGGGATCAATTCCGACGGGAATTTAATGCAAGCAAAGGGCATAGCGGCGATGGAAAGCCAAAGAAAAAAACGTACCTTTACACTAAGGACTTACAGTTCCTGTTGCCTGTAATGGACCTGCGACTATAAGTTTACCATTACCATATGATATTCTTCAGTTTTAAAAACGTCACTAGAGTAGCGTGATGACATATTTTTTTATTCAATCTGACCCCATAGTAATGACATCATTAGACAATAGTGAAACAGAGAAAAGGCTGCAGCGTTTATCAAGCGTCACTGCCTGGTCAAACAGCTGATTAGTGATGGTCCGGATTGATCTATCAATAGCTAAATGTGTTGACAAAAATTATTTACATGTAGTTTTGATCTATTTCAGGACTGTGGACAATCTTCAGGTTGAAGAAGAGTCATCCTCCACAGATATTGACGAGCAGACAACACCACCAGCATCATGTCAAACCCCTGCTGGAGCACCGGAGGCTGAGGAAAGGCCGGATAAAGAAAGTCACCTGCAGAATTCACCGCCACAGCCAACCAGGCGGCAAAGTACAAGAAGGAGGGGAGCAAGTAGTAGTCAACCTGCCTCACAGATGTCCCGGAGAGATTTTATTGATTCACAGGTGTTCGAATATTTGAACAAAAATAAAACAGAGACACCAGAGGATAAAATCCTACGAAGCCTGGCTCCAGGTTTATCTAGGATACCTCCAGACCGTCATACGTTGGTTTTAAATGTTTTATCCTCTGTATTGTATCTTTTCGAGGGGGATAATATTGATACAATTCATTGATAAAGAAAAATTGCGAGAGGCACATATCCGGTCACAAATACCATCTTCGGAAAGTATGGCACATCTTTCTGTTTCGGGCCCCACACATCCTAGCAGTTCGACAACAGCTCAAATTGTGTACAGGGGAACAGGTCTGTACACTCGGGAGCTTATTGATTTGTAATTTTATTTTTTTGGGTTTGTATTTTCATAAAAAGTTAATAGAAATCTTCTATGTTGTGTCATTATTTATATATAAATTTTATAAAGTGCCAGGGTCCTGTAAAGTGCCGGTATTACTGTACTCCTCACAATCTTATATACCCTCCAGTTGTAGTGATGGTGTAGGTTCAGGTTCTGGGTCATTATTTTTTTAATATTTTTGTATTTAGTGAATGTGGAGAAGTAGTGTAGCCAATAGCCAATCAAGTGCTATTTGAAATGTGCTTTTTAAAAAATCAACGATTACTATTAGGAATAGTCAATATATAGTAAGGGGCTTCACTTTACATAAAATGTTAAATTTTTGGGTTTTCAAAAAAAAATTAAAAAAATTGGTTAATACCGATGTGGTATTAGAGGGTATTTTTGTAATTTTGTTACATTTAAACTCAAATTCTTATTAAAATATTACATGGTCTATATTGTTAGATAAATTAAAAAAGTGCATATAGGCCATGAATTACAAATATTACCCCAGCCCGCAAGCCCACGTCAAGGGTCCACATTCTCTTGCTATCAAAAAAAAAAAAGGGAACTAACTAACTAAAAAAATTTATAGAATTTAGTTAATTTTAACTCATTTTAACACAGAGACCAGATCAAATCAACGACCACCACGGATGGCATCCATCTGCCACGGCAATGCACCCTCTGGACTGCAAAAGTAGTCCGCATAGCGTTCCCGAACAGCTAGTCCAGCTGTTCCAGGTCTTCCATGTCGGACTTGTTCAAAATTGACAGGTGTGGTAGTCAAGTTTTGAAGCTGTTCTGCATCCAAGGGAAAATCGTGGATCCTGGTGAAATTGTGTAAAATGACACAAGCTTGGATCACCAGGGTGACATTTTCCGGATCCATTTGTATTGACGACATGAATACTGTCCACTTAGCAGAAAGTATATCAAATGCGCACTCAACATACCGACGTGCACAAGTCAGTCGGTAATTGAATATGCGCTTTCGGTTGTCTAAATCGCGTCTGGGGAAGGGGCGCATCAGATTGGGTGATAATGCAAACCCTTCATCAGCAACAATTACAAATGGAACCAGGGGACCTGCTGATCCGGGTAGTGTTCTTGGCTCTGGTAGGGCTAACTGATTGGCGCGAAGTCGCTCACCCATTCTGGAGGCACATAAGATGCGGGAGTCTGATGTACTTCCATAGGCCCCGATATCAACAATTACGAACCTGTAATTACTGTCAGCCAAGGCTAACAGCACCACAGAAAAGTACTGCTTGTAATTAAAGTACCGGGACCCTGAGTGAGCAGGCTTCTTAACACGTATGTGTTTGCCATCAAGTGCCCCTATGCAGTTTGGAAACTGCGCAGAATTTAGAAAACCCCCGGCGATATGTAGCCAATCTTCCGCCTTGGGGGTGGGGATCACCGCTTCCCTGAGATTTTGCCATAAGATTTTACACGTTTGGCTGACTATCCCCGAGATAGTAGAGACTCCCAGCAGGAACACAAAGTGTAGCGAAGCGAAGGAGTTGCCTGTAGCCAGGAATCTGTAAGATATAAAAAAAATAAAAATTACGTTCATGTTTTCTGTAATGTTTCATCATTGAGGCTGAATACAGAAAATAAAGATTTTTTTTTTTATTCACAATGCATTATGAAAAGACAGAATTCTGTTCAGGATGCCTTCAGTTCCATCACTGTGAGGCATTTTGGATGTAGAAAATACAGCAGCATTCTGCGGTATTATCTTACTCCAAAATGCAAAAACTCCATCTAAAATTCCAGAACACATAACAGAATGCCGGATCTGCCATTACTTTAAATTGCAATGCATTACTGCTGGATCAGGCAGTAAATAAAGCTTAATGACGGATCCTGCTTTCTAGTCTGCGCATGCGCATAACTTTTCAAAGGTCAAAAATGTATAGACTGATCCGTCTGTCCACATGAAAAGCACAGAGATGGATCCACATTTGCAAGGCATTTGTGAGATGGATCCATATCTGGATCCGTATACAAATGCATAATGTCCTCAGGCAGATTGCCCGATCACTCTGCCACTAGTGTGAAAGTACCATAAGAATATCCTAAATCTAGAATAATCATATCATAAACCAATAATAAAAAATAAAAAACACAAAAATACATTTATTACCTCAAAGTGACAATGAGTCTTTCTTCCGATCCAATGCTGCGCCTCATATTCGTATCCTGAAAGGTTAGGTACGGACGAAGAGATGCAAGCAGGCGATCGAATGAATTCACAGACATACGACAGAAGTTTTGTAGGGCCTGCCGCAGGTCTGCCTACAATGTATGGAAGTGTCCCTTCCTGAGCCTTTGTGAGACAATAGGATGCACCCATTGCCTCCTTCTCCTCCTTGGTTCTTCTTCAATCATTTGCGAATTACTACCAAAGCGCCGAGAAAGGAGCCAGCGTAGAAGCAGTTCACGTTCCAAATAACGGTTATTTTATGCCTTTATTCTGCATAGTTATGAATCATAATTTGTGAATCATAACTTTTGAGTCGGCATTTTACTACAGTGTTAACTGTAAAGCATGAAGGTTCTTAATCGTGCGTAGGCAACCAGCATGGATCACTTTTTCTACTTTGCACTATAAGAAGTCTAGAGTGTAGAATTCTCAAAACATGGTTTGGATTGTTCATATTCATGCATGTGCTGTGTTAATTATGTATTGTCAATATTTAGACAAAGAAATATGTATATAAATAATATTATTTAAAAAAATAATTCCTGTGTTGTTTGGCTTTATTTACAAAATTAAATTATTTTGCTTTATTTTATAATGTTTTATTTTAAAAAAAAAATTGGGTTTGGGGCGCCAGTGTTGTGGTTCACGATGTAGCAAGTTGTGGACCGCATGTGGCCTTCCCTTGTCAAAAGGTCTTGTGCACTAAAAATTGCTCTGGACTTATTGATGAACCTAATGAAAAATTTTAATTATTTTTATTTATTTTTTGCTACGGATTAGGGTTCGAACATGGTGTTGTCTGTTGTCCTGGGAGGGATGGCTGACTTCCGTGTTGACCTATCTACATGGTTGTGTCTGACTGGCGTTATACTCATCCGTGTGGCAATACGGTTTTGTTAATGAAGCCTGAATGACACATGTATATAGGGATAGTTAGTTTTATATATTTTTTTTTTAAATATTGACAATTATGTAATGATAATTTGCACATGCAAAATATATATAGACACAGCATTAAAAAAATTTAATAAAAAAATACATACTATATAATGTTCTGGAAGCCAGCTCACCAGTTGGAGTCATGTAATCACATTTTTCGGTCTGTTTGGCGGAAGCAATGCCAGGACATTTAATTTTTTTTATAATAAGTGCGCTATCAAGGATCCGTGCTGTTTAGTTTTTACAACATGCCTTTACCATTTTGCTTATTATTACTGATTTTTTTATTTATTTTTTGTGGGGTATCCAGAATTATTTCAAAATAAATTTGATATTAGTTCTCAGTCTTATGAATTGAGCTCTTTTAATAATAATAAAGTTTTTGTTCCTAATGATTTAATTTGCTAGATACAAATATTAATCATTTTTATTCTTATAACACAAAATTCTTAATTATTTATTTTAAATAGTATTAATCAGTCAAATTGATGTCAATTTTAAAAATAATTTATGTTCAAAGTAGCTATTTCTTGTATTTATAGATGAAACTTGCTGTTTTCAATTGTTTTTATTTTCCTAAAAAAAAATTGGATTACCTATTAATAAAAAAAAAATTTACGATTTCTTTTACACTTAACGCTAAAGACTAATAACATTTTGCTGTCTGTTCCTGCAGAGTGAGTCAGGGCTATGTGTAGACCTTAAACTACAACGTTAACTAACCATATGCCTGCTGCTGGTTTGTCAAGATGATTCGGAGATTGGTGTAGGCCTTATAATCCACCGTTAACAATAAATGCTGATATTATCCAAATGCTTAATAAATAATGGGTAGGCCATATACTCCACCATTATCAAGGACTACTGCTATTATCAATATGAATTGAAGTTCTGTGTTGGACAAATAATATCCCTTTTATATGTACCTGCAGGTGATGTTTGTCAGTCTACTGATGAGTTTTTGATGGAGTATAGGGGCCTTACTGTAACGTAATGTTTAGAAATGAATAAGAAAACTTCAATTAATAAAATAACAACAAACACACAATATAGGTTAACAATTAAAACAGTATATTTTTTAAAACAGAAAAAAATTAAATAAAATAACAATTTGCCTTAAGTCAACGCCTTTAATTGAGCATGGAGGTTGAGGAGTCCCTCCATGGCCTTTGTGTGCTGCTCCTCCAACACAGCCATCTGGTGGGAGTACTGGAGCCTCATCTCCCTCATCTTTCTGCTGTGCTGCTCCAGGAACTGCCTCAATTACTGGGTGTGGTCCCGTTGCAGGGCAAGAATTTTTGTTTTCAGTGCTTTAAGTACTGTTAAAGAAAATTAAAAAAATATATATATTTACCCTCCTTGTGTGGGGTGATGACTAATCGGTCATCATCCTCTTCCTCCTCCTTGTCCTCATCCTCAAAAACTGGGGGGGGGACTCTGGTAGGGCTGACGGTCCACCCTGTTCCTCCACCATTAAATCCCCCTCCTGTGGTGGTGCAGGGGCATTTGGTAGCTCTGAGGGTCCTGGCTGCTCCTCCTCCTCCCCCTCAGACGCAGACAACTCCCACGAATCCCTCCTGGCAGGCCTGCGCCTGACAGAGGGAAGGCGAGCACCTATAATAACAAATTTGACTTATGTAAAAATAAAAATCACAAATAATAAATGTACCTTAGCATTACGTTAATTTGGTTTATTTCACCAACACTCAGTAGTCATTGTACCTGGACAGTGTGTATCGCAGATTTGGCCGATTCTCTCAAGATGCCGCCGCTTCAGGTCTGACTATTTTTTGAGCATGGCCATGGGAGTATGCTGTCCGCCAGGGTCCCTCTGTAACTCTTTTCTTAAATCACGGATGATCGCCTGCTTACCTTGGTGGGATATTAGCTCATCATAGCCTTTTTCTAACAGGCGCTGCGGGATTAAAAAAGGAAGCATTTAATCAAAAAAATTTAATAAACTAAGATTACGCAACTTTAACATTAGCAGAAGTGGAGTACGTCAGGCTATTCCAGGAAGTTGAACAAGCGGTCGGATCCGTCCTGCCGCTAGTTCACTTATGCCCCCAGACAGTGGCGTAGCTAGAAATGACTTGGCCCCACAGCAAATTTTTCAATGGGGACAACCTACCTACCACAACAAATTTTCACAAGCCCTTCCTTTCATGCCGCCCCCATTCCTGTGGCTAGTAAAGATCGCTCTCTCACACCAGGCCGGCAGCTGTTCCATCCGTTTCCTACACTGTCTATACTGTCACTGTGTATAATTTCATTGTGTAATACTGTTGAGAGGGCCCTGACAAATTCTTTTAGTCCTTTTCCTCCTCCTGGATGGGCCCCTTCTGGGTCAGGGCCGACAAGCAGCCGCTTCACCCCGCATCCCCTGTGAATACGCCCCGGCGACAAGAATGACGATCCGTCA
The DNA here is from genome assembly GCF_905171765.1 of Bufo bufo. Taxonomy (NCBI): domain Eukaryota; kingdom Metazoa; phylum Chordata; class Amphibia; order Anura; family Bufonidae; genus Bufo; species Bufo bufo. The sequence continues at coordinate 594,968,951 of NC_053392.1, forward strand.
ACATTTACTAAATGGTGGCGGCCAGGGGCGTAACTATCGGGGAAGCAGGAGAAGCGTCTGCTTTGGGGCCCTGACCCAGAAGATGCCCATCCCGGAGGAGGACTAAAAGATTTTGTCAGGGCCCCCTCAGCAGTATTACACAATGAAATTATGTAACACAGTGACAGTATAGACAGTGTAGGAAACGGATGGAACAGCTGCCGGGCCTGCAGCTACACCACTGGTGGCGGGGGAAAAGTTCCAGCAACAGCAAGGCAGCACACGGCGAGAGGCAGTCTAACTAAAAGCTCTGCATGTTGTGGTTTAATTACAGGGAACCGCTCGCCGTGCGCTGCCTTGATGCCGCAGTAACTGACCACCACTATGTCATCATCATCTCAAACACCAAACCAACAATTATTATTGTTTGAGAGTGAAATACTACAATTTAAGTTAACGTAAACGTATAAAATCTAATTGTATTGAAATTGTATGTGTGTAGGGTATAAGCTATTAGATATTGTCCATCTGAGGAGAGATGTACCTGTCTAGTGACGTGACGGCATAGTATGGGGTGTAAAGCTGGTCCGCCTCCACGTGGTGCACCCTGGGTAACGCTAAATGAACCAGCAAATATAGAATGTAAAAAATTACTTCTGACCAACAGGACACTTATTAGAATCTTTAGACTAGCCATCCGCACACTGCGGCCCTCCAGCAAACTGCGTCCCTCTAGCTGTGGCAAAAATACAACTCCCATCATTCCATGACAGCCTACAGCTATCATCCTATAGAAGGGCATAATGGGAGTTTTAGTTTAAGAACAACTGGAGGACCGCTGTTTGAATAGACTGTGTGTGTGTGTGTTTGTGTGTTGGGGGTGGTCAGAGGGGGTGTGGGTTTGAGGGTGGGTTTGGTGGTATGTAGTGTGGGTATATTGTGTGAGGCAGGAAATTAGATGTACAATGTGCATCTGATATATATTTGTCTGCGATACATACATAATGACACGTCGGCCACATGTATGTATGGATAGCATATAACTATATAGCAGATGCCAGTGAGATAGTGCTTTGATGGCAGACCAACCATTTGTCATATCAAAAATGCTTAACCATTTATTTTAGTCATACAAATAAAATCACATTTTATCTAGTATGAGTAAATGTTAATGATTATGTGCAAAAAATATTACTTTTGAATGTCAACAATACTTGTTTCAACCAATCATTTATATCTAATCAAACTATGTGCTATGCGAATTTGATTGCCATGCGAAAATAGTTTCCACATACAAAGACATCCGAAAACTTCAATTCAATAAACCTAAATAAGAATATTAGTAAGATATGCCAAACAAGCGTGTGCGATCGAATGTTCAAATTACTTATACTTACTATGATGAGGATCTCTTCCTCAGCTTCTTTGAACTGCTGGCCACCATCTTTCCAATCGCATGGAACTTCAAACTCGACTCAACTGACGCTGGATTCTAGATGAAACCGGTTACTTCCTGCCAGGAGTGACTCACGCGCATGAGCATACGAACATTTCATTGCCGTTTCAGCTATGTGTATTTTTACGAATATTCGATATATTGCTGATATATCTTAGGTTTTAGAATATTCGTAATATTCTAAATCAATTATATATTAGAATATCGAGAATATTCATAAAAGACACAGCGGATATAGTGCTTTAGTATTTTTAAAATTTTTACTTTAATTAAATTTTTACTAATATTGCCTATATTGCAATAACATTGTTTTTTTATAATATTCGTCTGATTCTATATTGCAATATAGCGAATATTCGGAAATTACTAAAACCGTTTGCAAACATAGGAAAGTTGTATTGTATACACTTAACACTAGAGATTAGAGACATTTAGGAAATCGCAACACGCGACTAATAAATCCGCATATTAATCGCATTAAATACACATTAACGAATATTCGATTTCGGCGAATATAATACAAATATTCGCGAAATATCGCGAAATCGAATATGGCACCTCACGCTCATCACTAGTGTTTGGTGCATAAATGTTACATAAGGTGATGGGTCTATCCGCCAAACGGCCACGGAGAATGATATAACGGCCCTGTGGATCTATAATTGAAGAGTCAATCCTGAGGGGACACTGTGCAGACACCAAGATGGCAACACCCGCCCTCCGACGACTATGAGTAGCCGAATAGGCGGTAGGATACAGGTGAGAGATGAAACGGAAATAGGAGCTGCCATCAAAGTGTGTTTCCTGTAAGAACACAATATCCGCTTTAAGGGATTTCAATTCCAAAAGCAAGAGTTTCCTCTTGTGTTGGAGTTAAGCCCCTTGACATTAAAGGTTATGCACCGCATCATGTGAGTATGTGATGGTACACAATGTATGCAGGTGCAGAAAGAAGTTGAGAAAAATCCAGCTCCACTTTAAAGGAATTGCGTTTATTCAGCTTGCGGTTAAAAACTCATCCAAGAAATACAAAAATTTAACAGTCTTGTCTTGTCTACATGTTTCGGGCTATCAGAGACATTTCCAGCCCTTCTTCATGAAGAAGGGCTGGAAATGTCTCTGATAGCCCGAAACATGTAGACAAGACAAGACTGTTAAATTTTTGTATTTCTTGGATGAGTTTTTAACCGCAAGCTGAATAAACGCAATTCCTTTAAAGTGGAGCTGGATTTTTCTCAACTTCTTTCTGCATTTGCTGCCCGCACCTGACACGGGCCATCCGTGCTCACAACTAAAGGAAGGGCAGGTGAGAGCTGCTACATTTCTCTTTTCCCACAATGTATGCAGGGTATTGCTCACCGAGGGAGTCCGTATATGTCAGTAGGTTCGCCCTGGTCGGGCAACGGATCAAAGGCAGAACTGAGGTACACGATCGCTGCAGGCAAGGAAGTTCAGGCACCTACAATAGGAGAGATAACACAGGGGGGAGGGGGAAAAGACAGGACGGGACAACACAAAGACAGACAAACAGATAGCAGTAAACAGCTATTCCCAGGGATATAATCCCTGCTAGGGGAAAATAAGAAGCCCCTTTGGGGGTGTAAATGTCGGAGACCAACAAATTAGGGTTGGCCAAAGAGCCAACTACAGTTATCTGAGAGAAACGAAAACAAGTTACAATTAAGTGGAGCCTTCAGACAGCCTGCACCGTGATGTAGCAACAAGAAAACAATAACTGGCTTAACAGAGGAAATAATTGATCAATATGGGGGCCCTTCAGGGACCATCAATCCTGAGGTCGAAAAGGGTTAAGAGCAAGTTCTGGACAACCAAGTCCACCCAGCCGTTGGCGGTCAAGCAGACGGTCGATGTCCAGATAACGGTGGAGACCGCGGGGAAGAGGACGCACTTGGACCAGGCCTTCTTTTCCTGGTTACAGGAGACCAAATGCGGGGCAATGGAAGCGCTGGAGACTCAAATTCCCAATCCGACATGTCAGGGATAGGAATTCCAAGTGATTCGCAGAAAGGGCGAAGATCCGAAAAGGAACGGAGAGTCTCTGTTCTTCCTTGATGTACCGTCAGGGCAAAAGGGAATCCCCAGCGGTAGGCGATCTGGCGGTCCCTGAGTAATGTGAGGAGAGGCTGGAGATGTCTACTTTTCTGGAGTGTGAACAATTGAACTGGAGCCCCATCAAAGTCAAAGTTGCGTAGAGATCTCGCCTTAGCCATGATGGATTCTTTAAGGGCAAAATTGTGGACACAACTAATTACGTCCCTAGGACGTGTAGCAGATCCCTTAGGCTTGAGTGCTCTATGAGCCCTGTCCAATTTGATCTTGTGCGAGGATGGTTGCCCCAGGATCATGTTAAAAATGGCTTCCAGCGTAGCAAAGAGATCTTCGTCACCGGTAGCCTCCGGAAGACCCCGTACCAGGGCTCCAGATGGCGACCAAAACGGTCGCCAATGCGCCTCAAAATTTGCAGATGGCGACAAGACTTTTTAGTCTTGTCGCCATTTGCGACTGTACCGCTGCGATCCTGCGCAGCCTAAGTTCTCTTCAGTAGCACACGGCACAGTGGAGAAGGAAGGAGTCCCTCCCTCTCCACTGTGACGCGGCCGCCACTACCACCAATGGGGAGATAGCAGGGAGGAGGAGGGAAGGAGCCGTCGCCACTGCGCCACTAATGGGGATATAGCAGGGGAGGAGGAGGGGAGGAGTTGTCACCACTGCGCCACCAATGAATGTAAAACATAAGTGTCGGCAGCGGTATCACGGACCCGGCACCCGGCCTCAATAACAGGGCAGGCGATCCGCGGCCATTAACCCCTCAGGTGCCCCAGATCGCATGCCCTGTTATTGAGGCCGGGTGCCCGGTCTGTGATACCGTTGCCGACACTTGTATAAATGAGTCAAAGAGGACCTTTCATGGGTCCAAAGAATATGAACTTAGTAGCAGGCTGCATAGAGCGGCGCCCAGGGATCTAAGTGCACTTACTATTATTCCTGGGCGCCGCTCCGTTCGTCCGCTGTGGCCCCCGGTATTTTCAGCATTCAGAGGAAGGAGGAGGAGGAGGAGACTCCAGTGTCTGTCCTTCTCCCTGACAGCAGCGCTGTCCAATCAGAGCGCAGAACTCAGAGCCAGGGAGGTTTTTTCTCCCTGGCTCTGAGCTCTGCGCTGTGATTGGACAGCGCTGCTGTCAGGGAGAAGGAGACACACTGGCGTCTCCTCCTCCTTCCTCTGAATGCTGAAAATACCGGGGGCCACAGCGGACGAACGGAGCGGCGCCCAGGAATAATAGTAAGTGCACTTAGATCCCTGGGCGCCGCTCTATGCAGCCTGCTGATAAGTTCATATTCTTTGGACCCACGAAAGGTCTCCTATATGTAGTGCACCTGCGTCTCATCTTCTCAAAGTCCTTTTTTTTAAATTATATGCATTTTAAATTTGGCGACTAAAAAATGTAATTTGGCTCCTAAATTTTTTAGTTTAGGAGCCAATGGCTCCTGGTCATTTTTTTTTGTCTGGAGCACTGCGTACTCGGATGTTATTCCGGCGCCCTCGATTATCCAAGTCCTCTAAATGCCGTCCCATGCCCCTGAGTACCGCCGTTATGGCAGAAATGGATTCATGAAGAGTGGAAATATATTGCCTGGTATCGTCATGGGCATTTTCCAGGGAGTCAACCCTGTCCACCACATGTTTAATGTCAGCTCTGCAGGCTTCCGTAACTTCAGAAACAAGAACACGAAAGTCCTCTTTTGTAGGGAAACGGTTAAAATAGCTCGCCAATGGCTGTGGAGGTTCAGGCAGGGATGGGGGGTCCATAACGGCAAGTGTTGGAGGGCTTGGGGATCTGGCCCAGATGTCAGAAGGGAGAGGAGAGCTGCTGTCCCCCTGGTCCAGCAATGGTGGGGCTGGGAGCTGCTTATTTCGCCAGGGCTCAAGCAGGGGGGTCCCAGGAAGGGTAGATGCAGGGTCCCCTGGGTTAATATCCCGTCCCCTAGTAGCCACAGTACCTTTACTTGCAGTCGCTCCCTGAGAAGTGGGTCCAGGAGGCATCATGGCGGGATTCCTCCTTCCAGCAGTAGCAGGACCAAAGTCCGGGGCGGCCGGTGAGAGCCCCAGGTCAGAGGATCCGCGTGTGGACACTGCAGATGGCGATCCGGTTCCCTGAAGAGATCCAGCAGGGGTAAGTAGCACTGTGTCCTTCTCCCTGGCCAGGGCGCGGGAATCCGGCGGGGGGAGGGAGGAATGGCGGGAGGAACGGCGGGAGGCCCTCTGTGCCTTGGTGCTGCGCGGTGAAAGCGCCGGACCCGGAGTGCAATCCCAGCACTGTTCAAGGGTCCTAGTAGGTGAGGGGGATCGGGGAGGGATAGGGGTCGTTTTTGGACCCACTTTCTTCCCCATATGATCCAGGAGAGATGTGTCGCTGGCCAGTAATTCGCGGTGCAGGCAAGAGCAGCTCCTTCAGGCAGCCATCACCGTCAGCGTCCGGACACGCCCCCTCTAGATAGCTTTTGTAATTTATGTTGTAGTTGAGTGTATGGACTCGCAATAGAATAAAAACCCTTAACGTGGACTTGCGGGGCTGAGGTTTTTGGGACCTAAAATTCGGAATAGTCAATATAATGAAAAAAGATGCTTATGTTCGTCTACTTTTATAAACATCATGATTATATTTGCTATATGGTTCCAAAAACCTTCTAATACCTCAGTTTAAAAGATTATTCATTAACCAATTATGTGGAAAAATAAAGTGATAGTACTTGAAGTATTGTGTGTGTCTCTGTTATGTTAAGGGTACTTTCACACTTGCGTTTTTCTTTTCCGGCATATACAGTCAGGTCTAAAAAATTGGGACATCTACACAAGTCTAACAATTTTGGCTCTATACACCACCACAATGGATTTGAAATGAAACGAACAAGATGTACTTTAACTGCAGACTGTCAGCTTTAATTTGAGGGTATTTACATACAAATCAAGTGAACGGTGTAGGAATTACAACAGTTTGCATATGTGCCTCCCACTTAATAAGGAACCAAAAGTAATGGGACAGAATAATAATCATAAATCAAACTTTCACTTTTTAATACTTGGTTGCAAATACTTTGAAGCCAATTACAGCCTGAAGTCTGGAACGCATAGACATCACCAGACGCTGGGTTTCATCCCTGGTGATGCTCTGCCAGGCCTCTACTGCAACTGTCTTCAGTTCCTGCTTGTTCTTGGGGCATTTTCCCTTTAGTTTTGTCTTCAGCAAGTGAAATGCATGCTCAATCGGATTCAGGTCAGGTGATTGACTCGGCCATTGCATAACATTCCTGTAACGGTCGCGTACACACACACACTGGGGTAAGGGAAGTGACCACTGCGCTCCACCCTTACCCCTGGCCCTGCCTACTTGCCTCGCGAGTCCTAATGACAGGGGACAACTGGACGGCAATCCCTAACTTGGAGTAAGTGCAGGGATGACAGACAGACAAACAATAGGACGTGAACGGACCGAGTTAATACCAGGAAAGCTGCAAAGTACAAATGGAGCAAGCAGAGAATTGTCAGGAGAAGCCGGGGTCATAAATACCAGGAGAGCAGAGAAGTACAAGAGGAGTCCTAAGAGAGTAGTCAGGTGGGAGCCGAGGTCACAATACCAGGACGGATGCGCAGTACAGGAGGATCAGGCAAAAGGATGGTCAAGGAACAGGATCAGGTAAGTATTCAGCAGTCCAACAAATACCAGGAACCTAGAAATTAACAGGCAACCTGTAGCCAGCAGGCTGCCTGTATTTATAGTGGGGAGTGAGGGTCATGTGACGTGGCCAGCGTCACATGACCGACAGACCAACCAGTTGAGCACCGAGTGATCAGCTCGGCGCTCAAGGCAGACTTAGGAGCAAGGAGCCACCCAGCTAGTAAAGCCGCCCTGGGAATGAGGTCAAACACAGAACCTCATTCCAAAAGCTAAGCAACAGTTCTGCGGGCAATGGGGGACCGAGTGCACCTTCGGAACCCCGTGACAGTACCCCCCCTTTTACGAGGGGCCACCGGACCCAAGACTTCAGGCGATGGCTTTTCAGGGTGTTCTAAATGAAATTTACGAACAAGTCTAGGAGCATGAACCTCCCTGGCAGGTACCCAAGATCTCTCTTCAGGTCCATACCCCTTCCAGTGAATCAGGTACTGCAAGGAATTACGCACCTTCCTGACATCCACTATTTTAGACACCACATACTCGACAGCATCATTAACAAGAACCGGCGGAGGCGAGGCTTTTGATGGTACTACCGGTTCAAAATATTTTTTAAGCAGAGATTTATGGAACACATTATGAATGTGGAATGACTCAGGCAGCTCCAACCTAAAAGATACCGGGTTAATCACTTCCGTGATCTTATATGGTCCAATAAAACGAGGAGCAAATTTTTTAGAAGTTACCTTGAGAGATAGATTCTTGGAGGACAACCATATTTTATCCCCAACCTGAAAGTTTACCCCCCTTGAACGTCTCCTATCGGCCTTGAGTTTTTGAGAACATTGAGCCTTTTCTAGGTTCGATTGAACCCGGGCCCAAACTGTGCACAGTTCGGAGGAGAGTTTATCAGCTTCAGGGTTAGAGGAGGAGACGGACGACCCAGAATGAAAACGGGGATGAAAACCATGGTTACAAAAGAAAGGGGAGACCCCAGCAGAAGAATTGACACGGTTATTCAGAGCAAATTCAGCCAATGGAAGGAATTTGACCCATAATTGCTGGTCATCAGCAACATACAACCTCAGGAATTGTTCCACAGACTGATTAAGGCGTTCAGTCTGCCCATTACTCTCAGGATGGTAGGCGGAAGAAAAAGACAACGAAATTTTACATCTTTGACAGAAGGCCCTCCAGAATTTGGACACAAACTGCACACCCCTGTCCGAAACAATATTTTCCGGGATACCATGCAATCGAACAATTTCTTTCACAAAAATAGACGCCAGGGTTTTGGCATTCGGGAGTTTAGACAGGGGAATGAAATGGACCATCTTGCTAAACCTATCCACCACTACCCACACTACAGTCTTACCCTCCGCCAGCGGTAGGTCAGTTATAAAGTCCATCGAGATATGGGACCAGGGTCTACTGGGAATGGGTAGGGGTCGTAGGTTACCAGCAGGGCGAGTCCTAGGTGTCTTGGACCTGGCACAAACCTCACAGGCTGACACATAGGACTTGACATCCCTAGTTAGAGTGGGCCACCAATAAGATCTAGAAACCAGATCCTTAGTGCCCTCAACACCCGGATGTCCACAAAAGGCAGAATCGTGACACTCACCCAACAGCTGGAGACGAAATTGTACGGGAACAAACAACTTATCTGTTGGGGTGGATACCGGTGCCAGATGTTGTTCCGACCTAATGCGAGCCGAGATATCCTGGGTAAGAGCTGCTAAGAAGATATTTGCTGGTAGGATGGATTCAGGTGGTACCTCAGTAGGTTGAAAAGCCTGGAAGCTCCGAGATAATGCGTCCGCCTTCACATTTTTACTTCCCGGCCTGAACGTGATGGAAAAATCAAAACGAGTAAAAAACAGAGCCCATCTGGCTTGACGGGGATTCAACCTCTTAGCAGACTCGAGAAACATAAGGTTTTTATGGTCAGTGACAACAGTTACACAATGCCTTGCCCCCTCCAGAAAATGCCTCCACTCCTCAAATCCCCATTTAATGGCCAGCAGCTCCCTATTCCCTATGTCGTAGTTTCTCTCCGTGGGAGAGAATTTCCTGGAGAAGAAGGCACATGGTCTCAGATTAGTGAGGCTGGCAGGACCTTGTGAAAGGACTGCTCCTGCGCCGTCCTCGGACGCATCCACCTCCACAATAAAAGGTTTCTCCTGATCAGGCTGGATCAGAATGGGAGCGCTACTGAATGCCTTTTTTAATTTTTCAAATGAAGAAATGGCCTCAGTAGACCAATTCTCCAAATCCGCCCCTTTCTTAGTAAGGTCGGTCAACGGTTTAGCAATTACGGAAAAATTCATAATAAATTTACGATAGTAATTGGCGAAACCTAAGAACCGTTGTAAGGCCTTTAAGGATGAAGGTCTTACCCATTCCTTAATTGCTAGTACCTTACCAGGATCCATCTTGAAGGCGTGAGGAGTCAGAACATGCCCTAGAAACAGAATCTCCTGCACACCAAAGACACATTTCTCTTGTTTAGCGGATAGCTGATTCTCCCTCAACACCTCTAATACTTGTCTAACATGAGACACATGGGATTCGAAGTCGGGAGAGAATATCAAAATGTCGTCAAGATAGACAATAACAAATTTACCTAAGAATTCCCTAAGAATGTCATTCATGAAGTTTTGGAACACAGCTGGGGCATTGCTGAGTCCAAAAGGCATCACCTGATATTCAAAGTGTCCTACCGGAGTATTGAACGCCGTCTTCCATTCGTCTCCCTCCTTGATTCGGATTAGATTGTATGCCCCTTTCAGGTCAATTTTGGAAAACCAGGTTGCCCCCAGGACCTGGTTAAATAAATCCGGAATCAATGGGAGGGAGTATCTATTCTGGACAGTGATTTTATTTAATCTCCGGTAATCGATACATGGCCTAAGACCACAATCTTTTTTCTTAACAAAGAAAAACCCCGCCCCCATAGGAGAGACAGAAGGTCTAATATGCCCTTTACCAAGGCTCTCCTTAATATAATCTTCCATGGCCTTGCGTTCGGGCATAGAAAGATCATAAATTCGTCCTTTAGGAAACTTGGCCCCCTCTACTAGCTCTATGGTACAATCATAAGGTCTATGGGGGGGTAGAACCTCTGGGGTTGGTGATGAGAATACATCAGAATATTCTCTAACAACAGAGGGTAAAGTATCAGACTTTACTGAGACCCCAGCCTGTACCACGGACAGGCACGAGTCACACTTAGGCCCCCATCTCACCAACTCCCCATTGGACCAATCTATAGTGGGGTTATGTAGTCGGAGCCAAGGCAACCCTAGTACCACCTCAGCAGGTAGGTTCTCCAGGACTAGAAGCGAACATCTCTCTGAGTGGCACACACCCACGGTTGGAGAAATCTCCGAGGTACATAAGTTCACCGTACCACCAATAAGAGGAGTAGCATCAATAGCCATGACATGGATAGGAGTTGGTAAGGCAAACATAGGAATACCCAATCTAACAGCATACTCAGAGTCAATAAAGCTAGCCGCTGAGCCAGAATCAATAAAGGCCTTACCCGCCCATTTATCTACTCCCAGAGAAATCGTAATGGGTACCGAAAGCTTACATTTAGAAAATTCAGGGTGTACCTGGTCTTTAGGTTGCCTTGCCTTAGGAGACTTGACAGAGAGGACCTTCTTAGGACACTGGTTGATCCAATGGTCAGAATCTCCACAGTAAAAGCATTCCCCACGTCTGCGGCGAAGATTCCCTCGGGTCATGCCAACCTGCATGGGTTCCTCGGTGGAGACCTCAGCATTGTCTCTGGGATAAGCCTCTGGCTGGACCACCATCTGGGAAGAGAACTGTTGTTCCTGTCGTCTCTCTCTAACCCGTCGGTCAAGTCGGACAACAAGGGTCATCATCTCCTCTAAGGTCTCTGGAAGTTGATAACTGACCAGAAGATCCTTTAAATTATCAGACAGACCTGACCTGAACTGACTCTTCAGGGCTGGTTCGTTCCATCCTGAGGGGACACACCACCTTCTGAATTGGGTGCAATAATCCTCCGCTGGTAAATTGCCCTGAACCAGTTCCTTTAGAGCCGTCTCGGCTACTAGAGCCCTGTCTGGTTCATCATAGAGGGTACCTAGGGCCTGAAAGAACCCCTCCACAGAATATAAACAACTGGCGCCAGCAGGTAAAGAGAACGCCCAGTCCTGGGGATCATCCTGTAATCGGGAAATGATAATGCCCACGCGTTGACTCTCGGGGCCAGAGGACACGGGGCGCAAACAGAAGTAAAGTTTACAACTCTCCTTAAAAGAGAGAAACTTCTTCCGGTCTCCAGAAAAGGTTTCTGGGAGCTTAATCTGGGGCTCAAAATGCGGACTGGAGGCCTGAGGAGTGGAAGAGCCTTGCCCTAACTCAAAAGAGCTGAGTTTTTCCCCTAACTCCTGCACCATCTGCGTCAGATTAGAGACATAGTCAGTCAGGGTCACCAGAGGATTCATAATACAGTGGTTATTGGGCCTGTTAATCTGTAACGGTCGCGTACACACACACACAGGGGGAAGGGAAGTGACCACTGCGCTCCACCCTTACCCCTGGCCCTGCCTACTTGCCTCGCGAGTCCTAATGACAGGGGACAACTGGACGGCAATCCCTAACTTGGAGTAAGTGCAGGGATGACAGACAGACAAACAACAGGACGTGAACGGACCGAGTTAATACCAGGAAAGCTGCAAAGTACAAATGGAGCAAGCAGAGAATTGTCAGGAGAAGCCGGGGTCATAAATACCAGGAGAGCAGAGAAGTACAAGAGGAGTCCTAAGAGAGTAGTCAGGTGGGAGCCGAGGTCACAATACCAGGACGGATGCGCAGTACAGGAGGATCAGGCAAAAGGATGGTCAAGGAACAGGATCAGGTAAGTATTCAGCAGTCCAACAAATACCAGGAACCTAGAAATTAACAGGCAACCTGTAGCCAGCAGGCTGCCTGTATTTATAGTGGGGAGTGAGGGTCATGTGACGTGGCCAGCGTCACATGACCGACAGACCAACCAGTCGAGCACCGAGTGATCAGCTCGGCGCTCAAGGCAGACTTAGGAGCAAGGAGCCACCCAGCTAGTAAAGCCGCCCTGGGAATGAGGTCAAACACAGAACCTCATTCCAAAAGCTAAGCAACAGTTCTGCGGGCAATGGGGGACCGAGTGCACCTTCGGAACCCCGTGACAATTCCACTTCTTTCCCTTAAAAAGCCTATTTGGTTGCTTTTGCAGTATGCTTTGGGTCATTGTCCATCTGCACTGTGAAGCGCCGTCCAATGAGTTCTGAAGCATTTGGCTGAATATGAGCAGATAATATTGCCCGAAACACTTCAGAATTCATCCTGCTGCTTTTGTCAGCAGTCACATCATCAATAAATACAAGAGAACCAGTTCCATTGGCAGCCATACATGCCCACACCATGACACTACCACCACCATGCTTCACTGATGAGGTGGTATGCTTAGGATCATGAGCAGTTCCTTTCCTTCTCCATACTCTTCTCTTCCCATCACTCTGGTACAAGTTGATCTTGGTCTCATCTGTCCATAGGATGCTGTTCCAGAACTGTGAAGGCATTTTTAGATGTCGTTTGGATAAACTGTAATCTGGTCTTCCTGTTTTTGAGGCTCACCAATGGTTTACATCTTGTGGTGAACCCTCTGTATTCACTCTGGTGAAGTCTTCTCTTGATTGTTGACTTTCCTACCTCCTGGAGAGTGTTCTTGATCTGGCCAACTGTTGTGAAGGGTGTTTTCTTCACCAGGGAAAGAATTATTCTGTCATCCACCACAGTTGTTTTCCGTGGTCTTGCAGGTCTTTTGGTGTTGCTGAGCTCACCGATGCGTTCATTCTTTTTAAGAATGTTCCAAACAGTTGTGGCTTGCTTCACTGATAGTGACAGCTCTTTGGATCTGAACTTGAGAGTTGACAGCAAAATATTCCAAATGCAAATAGCACACTTGAAATGAACTCTGGACCTTTTATCTGCTCACTGTAATTGGGATAATGAGGGAATAACACACACCTGGCCATGGAACAGCTGAGAAGCCAATTGTCCCATTACTTTTGGTCCCTTAACAAGTGGGAGGCACATATGCAAACTGTTGTAATTCCTACACCGTTCACCTGATACCCTCAAATTAAAGCTGACAGTCTACAGTTAAAGCACATTTTGTTTGTTTCATTTCAAATCCATTGTGGTGGTGTATAGAGCCCAAAAATGTTAGCATTGTTTCGATGTCCCAATATTTATGGACCCGACTGTATATATATATGGGGTTAAGGAAAAGTTCCCTATAATGCCCCTGATTACAGGGGATATATCAACAGCTAAAGGGATCAATATTGTCCCTTATATAGCTATAAGGTACAAGGTTCAGAAGCATAAAAATTCTGGTATATGTCATCAAACGTGGTGTATACCATCTTACATGGTCATAAAAAATCATTCTTACTGTACCTAACGTACTAGTTAGTCAGATTGAATTTTAGCAGCGTCTATTTTTGATACTGCTCACAAGATGACAAAAATACTTCATAGTCAGTTGAATAAAGTGTGCAGAAGACTATTTTAAATAGGAAGAAAAGGTAAAGCCTTCATTGAGGCCTTTTGGGCTGAGACTGTCAAGGCAGTAAATCCACCTAGTCTCCTCTTGAAGGAGAAGTCTATCCAGATCACCTCTATGTGCTCCTAATGTCCTTTTACATAGACCCCAAAATTTTAAACAATTTGGGTCTCCCCCATGGAAGGCTCTAACGTGCCTGGATATTGTAGTATTTGATTTTGTATTGATACTACTTCTGTGTTGGCAAATACGCCGTCAAAATTCTTGTGATGTCTTGCCAGCATACAATTTTAAACAAGGGCACTGAGCCACATACACTATACCCGTTGTTTGGCAATGAATAAATTGCCTGATCTCATATTTTTTATCATCCACGGGGTTAATGAAGTCTTTGATCTTTTTAATGTATGGACATAAACTACATCTCCCACATGGGTAGCTTCCCACCACATTTGATCTCAACCACATTGTTTTTGGGGGGTCTAAACTGTATAGGCTCTGCACTAGATGGTCCATGATGTTTTTTCCCCTGCGATACGTGATGCTGGGTTTGGTCAGTAGCACTTCCCTAAGGTCATTGTCGGTTTGTAAAATATGCCAATGCTTTTGCATGACTTGAAAGACTCTACGATGCTGTACATCAAAGGTGCCAATGCACCTAATGATGGCAGGGGTGGCACTTTTTTCTTTTTTACATAGAAGAGTACAATAAAGGAATTCGAGAGGGGCCTGGATGTATTTCTGGAGTGTAATAATATTACAGGATATAGCTACTAGACAGGGGTCGTTGATCCAGGGAGATATTCTGATTGCCTGATTGGAGTCGGGAAGGAATTTTTAATTCCCCTAAAGTGAGGAAAATTGGCTTCTACCTCAGTTTTTTTTTGCCTTCCTCTGGATCAACTTGCAGGATGACAGGCCGAACTGGATGGACAAATGTCTTTTTTCGGCCTTATGTTCTATGTTACTATGTTAACCCCGAGGATAATAAAAAAATATGAGATCAGGCAATTTATTCATTGCCAAACGGGTATAGTGTATGTGGCCCAGTGCACTTGTTTAAAATTGTATGTTGGCAAGACATCACAAGAATTTTGATGGCGCATTTGCCAACACAGAAGTAGTATCAATACAAAATCAGATACTACAATAACAGGCACGTTAGAGCCTTCCATGGGGGAGACCCCAATTGTTTAAAATTTTGGGGTCTATGTAAAAGGACATTAGGTGCACGTAGAGGTGATCTGGATAGACTTCTCCTTCAAGAGGAGACTAGGTGGATTTACCGCCTTCACAGTCTCAGCCCAAAAAGCCTCAATGAAGGCTTTACCTTTTCTTCCTTTTAAGAATAGTCTTCTACACACTTTATTCAACTGACTATGAAGTATTTTCGTCATCTTGTGAGCAGTATCAAAAATAGATGCTGCTAAAATTAATTCAATCTGACTACCTCTAGTATGTTAGGTACAGTAAGAATGTTTTTCTATGACCATGTAAGATGGTATACACCACGTTTGGCGACATATACCAGAATTTTTATGCTCCTGAACCTTGTACCTTATAGCTATATAAGGGACAATATCGATCCATTATAGGCATTATAGGGAACTTTTCCTCAATCCCATATATATCCAAAGAATAGCCTGCCAGTCAGGCTATAGTATGGATGGTATAGTGTAGTAGTAAACCTGAGACAAAGCCTGCACTTAGGCTTAATGCCTCAAGAAATCACCTCAATTTATGACTGAGTTAACAGGGACATATTAATGTAAGTGCTGGACTTTGAGACTAAGTGTCAGCGCATGCGCCCTACCGGTTATAGCGCCTGTTTAGTCTCTAAGTCCCTACACAGCCGCAGATAACTCTGGTGGTACCTTATAGCCTATGCGATGTGAGGCGGAGGAGTGCGCCCTGAGAAAAAGTGTTGGCGCAGGCGTGTGTACCCCATAGCTTATGCGCTGAGAGGTTAAGTCCGCACGCAGCCGCATGAAGACAGAGGAGTGTGCCTTGAGATTAAGTGTTGGCGCAGGCGCACTGGGGCGAGAGGCTCGTCTGAAAAGTTGTGAGGTTTCTGCGCAGTTGCAGCTCAGCATAGTGGCGCTTGCAGAAGGCAAGTCCCAGCGCAGGCATCGGGCACGCAGCTGAAGTATAAGGACACACCCACCCAGATGACGGTGGTGTATGTCATTGTGACCTATCGCCTGTCTATTGGCAGTATGGCTTTTAGAACATTTACCTTTTCTTATTCTTTGTACCTATTGGCTCTCCAGCCTGCTGTTAAGGTGGAGACAGCCTTTATAAGGTTCAGGGGCAGCGTCTTTTTTCAATTCTGTCCGTTACCCCTGATGAAGCCAGATTAGCTGGCGAAACATGTTGGGGGACAGTTTAGTGTTTTAGACTCTGATGCCTGTGTCAGTTCTGGCAATTAGTGCAGTAAAATACTAGTGGAGTATATTTAAGAGTAAACAGTGTTTGCCACACAGAATCATCCATAGTATAATATATACAGGACGATGTTGCACTGGTCAGCTAATACAGAGTTCAAGTGTGTGACGACATAGGGAGTGCACCCCAGGCTGACATTGCAGCTACAGCAAACATGCTTTAGAACTGACAGGGCATTAGATAGTTTTAACTATCTCTTTAGCTCACATTCACTTAAATTTAGTAAGTTTTTTTAAACTAAGATAGTAAAAGTTAAGTTTTAATATCTGGGACAAGTGAGTTTATTAGCCTAAATAGACTTTATTCTGGACTACAACAGGCACATGGGAAAGGTGGATCTTTCAGATCAACTTCTGCCACACGAAAAGCAAAAGTGGGGTACAAAAAGCTGGTCGTACACATTGTACAGATGGCAATGTGCAATGCGTACGTGCTATTTCATTCTGCAGGCCACAGAGGAACTTTCCTTCAGTTCCAAGGGGTGGTAATAAAGGCCCTAATTTTTCTAACCCAGGCCGGGGAGGGTCCCAGTACTTCAGGAAGTTACGGTGCCCGTGTTCTACCAGGGCAACATTTTCCAGGTCAAGTCCCCTAGACAGCAAGGAAGGATCCAAAAAAAGATGCAGGGTATGTTCCAAAAGGGGATAAGGAAAGATACAATTTACCACTGTGAAACCTGGCCTGTGCATGCAGGAGTGTTTCAGAATCTACCACAAATGCATGGAGTATTAATTTAATTTCATCCTTTATGCTCCCTGTAATATTTCCACTTTATATCTCTGATTTAGTCCACCTCGCTTGCATATCCACTTTCCAACAACCACTACATATTCTTTTCTGTGAGACACCTATTTGCTTAAAAGTACTCTTTCTACCACTTAAAATGTTTGTACAGGGGTGCTCTTTCCAAAATGGGGTTACTTTTTGGGGTTTTTAATTTCTGGGGACCTCAGGAATTTATTTAATGCGACATGGCAGCTAAAATCCATGTTTGTTTATTCAGGCCTGCAAAAACTATATTTTGCAGTTTTCCTCTAGAGCCCTGTTGTGCGCCAGTACAGCAGGCTACAAGCACATATGGGATGTTTGCAAAAAGGGAAGAAAATGGGGTGCATTTTCTCCTATAACCCCTTGTGAAAGTAAAAATTTTGGGTCTGCTAATAATTTTTCATTTTTACAAATGTGTGCTTTGACATGCTGTCACAAGAATGTCTGTCATCTGTAAGACACCTGTTTGCTGAAAAGTACCCTTTCCACCACTTAAAATGTTCGTACGGGGGTGCTCTTACCGAAATGGGGTCACTTCTCTGGGTTTTTCATTTCTGGGGCCCTCAGTGAATTTATTTAATGCGACATGGCAGCTAAAATCCATCTCTGCCAATTCAGGCCTGTCAGCAAAATTCATATTTTGCAGTTTGCCTGCTGTGCACCCATACAGCAGGCTACAAGCACATATGGGGTGGTTGCAAAAAGGGGAGAAAATGGGGAACATATACTGGGGTGCATTTTCTCCTTTAACCCCTTGTGAAAGTGAAAAATTGGGGTCTGCTAGAATTATTTTATTTTTTTCTCAAATGTGTGCTTTGAAACACTTTCACAAGTATTTCTGCCTTCTGTGAGACACGGGGGTGCTCTTTCCAAAATGGGGTCACTTCTCGGGGGTTTTCATTTCTGGGGCCCTCAGGAATTTATTTAATGCGACATGGCAACTAAATTCCATGTCTGCCAAATCAGGCCTGTCAGCAAAATTAATATTTTGCAAATTGCCTGCTGTGTGCCCATACAGTAGGCTACAAGTACATATGGGGTGTTTCCTGAATAGGAAGAAAATGCGGAACATATCCTGGGGTGCATTTTAACCTTTAACCCCTTGTGAAAAAAATATTGGGGTCTGCTAGTAATTATTTTTTTTTCACAAATGTATGCATTGAAACTCTTTCACAAGTATTTCTGCCTTCTGTGAGACACCTGTTTGCTTAAAAGTACCCTTTCTACCACTTAAAAGGTTCGTACGGGGGTGCTCTTTCCGAAATAGGGTCACTTCTTGGGGTCTTTCATTTCTGGGGCCCTCAGGAATTTATTTAATGCAACATGGCAGCTAAAATCCATATCTGCCAATTCAGGCCTGTCAGCAAAACTCATATTTTGCAGTTTGGCCGCCTTAGAATCCCTTCCCTTGTGGGTGTGGGGACTCGGCGCAGGCGCATATGGACACAGAGTACACCGGAATTTGGCGCGATTTCACTTCTGGACTGAGCGCCGGTATTCACATGGTCCCTCCCCCACCAGTAAGTATTACGCTATTTTATGCATAATCAATTGACTAACGATGTAATCAGCCACACCAAGTCACTTCACATGTCGAACTTCAATCACTTAGCTTCTTCACATGCTTAATTGTAATTAGTGAGAGACACACCCACTGAGTCACTATTTAAAGGCACATTTCACTATATGATTTCATAGCTTGAGAAAGACCAGAGATGGTTGAAACGTTGCTATCCCTATGCTGCTGTTACCAATAAAGTAACCAGCTTGTTCATCAGAACTGCGGAGTGCTGTGGATTTTCTATTTACTTGCATACCTAGGGGCCCCCCAGCCAGGATCCCCATCCGCGAGCACCGATTCATCTAAATTGTTTTACTGGCAACTGTCCCTAGATTGGGACCTGGAGTGCTGCTTAACCTACTTTTTTTCTATTCACGTGGCTTTCTAAGCGGGCACACAGAGAAACGGACCTTATTTCCTTCCTTTTTTGGAATTTTTTTTTCTAAATTCCCTCTAAAATGACAGCAGCTGGTAGCTCTGTCTACACTAGGGAAGAAGTGGCACGGATACTGGGGAACACTACAGAAGAAACCTCCTTTCTAAACACACCGACTACGGATCTCCTAAACGTAAACTAGAACAAAAGAAGAAATTGAGTATTTCCCATGAACTACACCTCTCCACACTGCGGGAATACTATAGAGCTGAACGCATCCCTAGAGGACTCAGATCCCACCTAAGACCAATCCTACTACCAAATAATAATGATTTCTGTGCCAAATTTGAACTGATTTCCAACCGTTACTCAATGGACATTATGCTTCTTAATATGGAGTATCTTCAGATTGAAATCCAAGAACATAAAAAAACAGATTGACACACTTGAAAACCAAATAGGATCGCTACTACCAAAGGCAGAAGCTACAGCCCTAAAGGATAAACTTGACACCGACCTGACTAAATATCGTAACAACATTGAGACCACCAAAAGACAGAAGTGGCATAGAGACATGGATGACTATACCAAAGCTGACGTCTACAGGAAACAACCGAACGGACGACAAAGAAATCAACCAAGAACCAAGTCTAGATCCCGACGACCAAACAGGAGAAGAGACGCAGGGATCACAACCACAGATTCTTCAGAGGACTTCAGTGACGATATTCCTTTTTTAGGACAAGGGACAAGCAACACCGACAGAGGAGGGGGGGACGTAAACACAGACGATGGAGGAAGAACCAGGATAACCAGATCCAGGAAGCCACCCCTGGGTCCGACCCCCTCTGGACAGGCGAATATACCGAAGGACTTCTTCCTGAACAAACCATGAGGGACACACTGGTGGTAAAAATATATAGTCACATACGTTTTCTGACTCTGAACTTTCTCTCCTTGAAACGGGATTGCCATATTGCCCTAAGACACAAATTGATTGGTTGGGCTATGAAGTGGACCTGTTCGCCTTCGTTAGGCGACTTAGACTCAAGGCCCACTTCAAAGATTGACCACAGGGGGACACAATAAAAATGGCTCTACCTACCACTAACGAAATAATGACACAAAAGAACCTTAATTTACCCACTAAAAGTACCTTCAGCCCACCCCCTAACAATAACGTGATCGAGGCATACATATCCCTAGTACAAAAGGATGTAGAAAAACTTAGGGTACAAAGGGAGACCCTAGAGCAATTAAGCCGCATGAATGACATCACTATCAAACCAGCCGATAAGGGGGTGCTATAGTAATCATGGACACTGCTAAATATGAACAAGAGGTCACACGACAGCTGAATGATATGTCAGTATACCAGAAGGTCGACCATGATCCAAAATTCCAAAACATGCAGAGAATCAAATTACTAGTCGACGACGCGTATGCTGCAGACACCATTGACAAAACACTCCATGACTACCTCATTGCGACACACCCCATCACGCCGGTCCTTTACATTTTACCGAAAATACACAAAGATAAAACTAACCTACCAGGACGCCCGATTGTATCAGGGATTAATTCCATCTTCTCACTGATAGCTGTCTTTCTAGACAAGATACTTCAAGAGTTTGCAACCACAGCCACTTCCTTCGTTAGAGACACCTCCCATGTTCTCCTTAAATTGAGAGAACTTGACTACACAGAGGACAACTTACTAGTCTCATTCGACATAGTGAGCTTATACACCAGCATAGAACATCACAAAGGACTGGAAGCGGTACAACACAGACTCGAGAACTCAAATCATACACCACAGAGTGTACAATTGATCCTTGCCCTTCTGGAAGTCGTACTGACCTGCAATTATTTTTTGTTCAAAGATGAGTTCTATGTCCAATGCAGAGGCACCGCAATGGGATCCAATGTGGCCCCGGCCTACGCCAATATGTACATGGCACACTTCGAAGAGGTACATATATATCCATCCAGCTTCTTTCAATTTGTGAGAGGCTGGATGAGATATATAGATGATATCGTCTTCATCTGGACAGGAACTGTACCGCAATTGCATGAATTAAATGACTACCTGAATGGGATCCACCAGGAATTAAAATTCACAAAGATACACTTAGCCGAACAACTACAATTCCTGGACGTGTTGGTGTACACAGAAAATAACTCCCTACACACTGACCTATTTCGCAAAGAAACTGACAGAAACAACCTTCTGCGCTTTGATAGTGCACACACACGTGGGATGGTGAAGTCACTCCCCTATAGCCAATTCCTACGCGTCAGGAGGGTAGTGAGCAAGGAAAAAAATACACAAACTCGACTGGACGAAATTACACAGAAATTCACGGAGAGAGGAAATCCCCACAAACTTGTTAAAAAACATGAAGGTAAAGTACAAAATATGTCTAGACTAGGATTGATTGAGAAAAGAAGACATAAAGAAGAACTCCAAAAGATGCCATTCGTACCTACATATACCCGTCAGCAATAAAATCTCATTGATCATTAAAAAGAACTGGAAACTCTTGACCGAAGCTTTTCCAGAAACCCCAGAGTTTCAGAATCCCCCTTTATTTTCATACAAAAGGGGAACCAACCTACGGGATAGACTAGTACATGCAGATGCACATACCCCAAAACAACAAAAGAATAAAAGAACGGGCAGTTTCCCATGCCTAGGATGTTGCCACTGCAACAGCATGATGAAGGGCAATACATTTGTACATCCCCGGACAGGTACCAGATACCGTATCAAACAACTGTACACATGCAACTCCTCATTTGTCATTTACATCTTACAATGCCCATGCAGACTCCTATATGTGGGCGAAACCACACAGGAGATCAAAAAAAAGACTCACTCAACACAAGTCAAATATCCGCAAACATGTTCTAGAATTACCTGTCCCGGAACACTTAGTGAAATCTGGACACAATATCTCACAGTTGAGATTTCAGGTCATCGATGGAATGCCACAACTCAGGAGGGGAGGGGACCGAGAGACTCTACTAAAGAAATTGGAACTGAAATGGATACACAAACTTGAAACGTTGGAGCCGAAAGGACTCAATAGGGACTTTAATTTGAGTATCTTCTTGCATTGATTTGTTCCCCAGGTCATGTCCTGCCCAATCCCTATACATGACTTAGCTACGGACGATTTTAATATAAGTAGAGTGCCCAACAATAGATAATTGTTGTGTCTGTTTTAATCACAAATGTCACCTTCTTTTTTTGCATTTCAGGGGGCTCTCCATGTGAAACCACATATTACTAGCTTCTTCACCCGACGACCTCTCCAACTGCGCCTACACAGATTCCATAACGACCAAGGCCTCTATTTTTTCTGCCATAGTGCTTCAGCGGCTACACGGGAACCGTAAGTTCGATACACTAATGGCCTTTAAATAAGTACGCATGAACAAGGTAGCATTGTTGCCCCTAATCGCCATTGAAACAGTGAGCGACCAGGGGGATACTGTTATGTTACCATACGCCTGTCACAGAGTAAACTCACACAAGGAATTCTGTGGTTGACACTGTCTTCAGATAGGGGATGTATGAATGTCGGCTTTTGGCCCCTCTTTTAGGGACTGATGGCCAGCTTACTGTTGGCCATGTCCATGTAAGGGCCATGGCCTAGTATGAGGACCCAAATGACAGCTGAAATCGCCTAACTAACGATTCCAGCCAGATGGGATCTTCATATACTTTGGCCTAATTGCTATCATCATCCCTGTCCTCCCTTGGCTGCTGTTACATGTGGCATATCTAGTTGCTGTGGAGGGGACGCGATTCTCACCTCTTTGGGGATCGCCTACTCTCCCTAGCAACAATAGACGTCATCGACGCCTGTGCTCTGGTTGGTGCCGCGGCCGGAGGACGTTCCTCTCACCAGGATCTGCCACCGGCAACATCAGACGTCACGGGCGCCCGATTTTTTCTATTGGCCGCCTTAGAATCCCTCCCCTTGTGGGTGTGGGGACTCGGCGCAGGCGCATTTGGACACAGAGTAAGCCGGAATTTGGCGCGATTTCACTTCTGGACTGATCGCCGGTATTCACATGGTCCCTCCCCCACCAGTAAGTATTACGCTATTTTATGCATAATCAATTGACTAACGATGTAATCAGCCACACCAAGTCACTTCACATGTCGAACTTCAATCACTTAGCTTCTTCACATGCTTAATTGTAATTAGTGAGAGACACACCCACTGAGTCACTATTTAAAGGCACATTTCACTATATGATTTCATAGCTTGAGAAAGACCAGAGATGGTTGAAACGTTGCTATCCCTATGCTGCTGTTACCAATAAAGTAACCAGCTTGTTCATCAGAACTTCAGAGTGCTGTGGATTTTCTATTTATTTGCATACCTATGGGACCCCCAGCCAGGATGCCCATCCGAGAGCACCGATTCATCTAGATTTTTTTACTGGCAACTGTCCCTAAATTGGGACCTTGAGTGCTGCTTAACCTACCTTTTTTCCTTTCCAAAATGGGGTCACTTCCTGGGGTTTTTCATTTCTGGGGACGTCAGGAATTTATTTAATGCGACATGGCACCTAAATTCCAGGTCTGCCAATTCAGGCCTCTCAGCAAAATTCATATTTTGCAGATTGCCTGCTGTGCGCCCATACAGCAGGCTACAAGCACATATGGGGTGTTTCCTGAATGGGGAGATAATGGGGAATATATCCTGAGGTGCATTTTCTCCTTTAACCCCTTGTGGAAAAAAATTGGGGTCTGCTAGTAATTATTTTTTTTTTTCCACAAATGTGTGCTTTGAAACGCTTTCACAAGTATTTGAAATGCTTTCACAAGTATTTCTGTCTTCTGTGAGACACCTGTTTGCTGAAAAGTACCCTTTCCACCACTTAAAATGTTCGTACGGGGGTGCTCTTTCCGATGTGGGGTCACTTCTTGGGGTTTTTCATTTCTAGGGACCTCAGGAATTTATTTAATGCGACATGGCATCTAAAATACATGTCTGGCAATTCAGGCCTTTCAGCAAAATTTATATTTTGCAGTTTGCCTGCTGTGCACCCATACAGCAGGCCACAAGCACATATGGGGTGTTTGCAAAAAGGGGAGAAAATGGGGAACATATCCTAGGGTGCATTTTCTCCTTTAACCCCTTGTGAAAGTGAAAAATTGGGGTCTGCTTGTAATTTTTTTTTTTTCACAAATGTATGCATTGAAATGCTTTCACAAGTGTTTCTGTCTACTGTGAGTCACCTGTTTGCTGAAAAGTACCCTTTCTACCACTTAAAAAGTTCGTACAGGGGTGCTCTTTCCGAAATGGGGTCACCTCAGTGAATTTATTTAATGCAACATGGCAGCTAAAATCCATATCTGCCAATTCAGGCCTGTCAGCAAAATTCATATTTTGCAGTTTGCCTGCTGTGCACCCATACAGCAGGCTACAAGCACATATGGGGTGTTTGCAAAAAGGTGAGAAAATGGGGAACATATCCTAGGGTGCATTTTCTCCTTTAACCCCTTGTGGGGAAAAAAAAATGGTCTGCTAGTTATTTTTATTTTTTTCACAAATGTGTGCTTTGAAACGCTTTCACAAGTATTTCTGTCTTCTGTGAGACATCTGTTTGCTGAAAATTACCCTTTCTACCACTTAAAAAGTTCGTACGGGGGTGCTCTTTCCAAGATGGGGTCACTTCTCTGGGTTTTTCATTTCTGGGGCCCTCAGGAATTTATTTAATGCGACATGGCAGCTAAATTCCAGGTCTGCCAAATCAGGCCTCAGCAAAATTCATATTTTGCAAATTGCCTGCTGTGCACCCATACAGCAGGCTACAAGTACATATGGGGTGTTTGCAAAAAGGGGAGAAAATGGGGAACATATACTGGGGTGCATTTTCTCCTTTAACCTCTTGTGAAAGTGAAAAACTGGGGTCTGCTAGAAGTTTTTCATTCTTACAAATGTGTGCTTTGAAATGCTTTCACAAGTATTTCTGTTTTCTGTGAGACACCTTTTTGCTGAAAAGTACCCTTTCCACCTCTTAAAATGTTCGTACGGGGGTGCTCTTTCCGAAATGGGGTCACATACTGGGGTTTTTCATTTCTGGGGACGTCAGGAATTTATTTAATGTGACATGGCAGCTAAATTCCAGGTCTGCCAATTCAGGCCTCTCAGCAAAATTCATATTTTGCAGATTGCCTGCTGTGCGCCCATACAGCAGGCTACAAGCACATATGGGGTGTTTCCTGAATGGGGAGATAATGGGGAATATATCCTGAGGTGCATTTTCTCCTTTAACCCCCTGTGGGGAAAAAATTAGGGTCTGCTAGTAATTTTTTTTTTCACAAATGTGTGCTTTGAAACCCTTTCACAAGAGTTTCTGTCTTCTGTGAGATACCTGTTTGCTGAAAAGTACCCTTTCCACCACTTAAAATGTTCGTAGGGGGGTGCTCTTTCCGATGTGTGGTCACTTCTTGGGGTTTTTCATTTCTGGGGACCTCAGGAATTGATTTAATGCGACATGGCACCTAAAATACATGTCTGCCAATTCAGGTCAGCAAATCCATATTTAGCTGTTTGACTCTAGAGCCCTGCCATGCACCCATACATCATTTTTTTTAGCACATATGGGGTGTTGGCTTATTCGGGGGGAAATGGGGAACAAAATGTGGGGTGCATTTTGTCCTGTAACCCCTTGTGAAAGTGAAAAATGTGGGTGTAAAGCAACTTTTCTGGACAAAATTGTAATTTTTAATTTTTTTTCACAGCCAAGTGTTTCCTAATTCTGTGAAAAGCCTGATGGGTCAAAGTGCTCACTACACACCTTGAAATATTCCTTGAGGGGTGTAGTTCCCGGAATGGGGTCACTTTTTGGGGGTTTCTACTGTAGGGCCACTTTAAAGTGTCTTCATATGCGACATAGCTCCCAATTACCATTTCCAGCTAAATCCGCTCTCCAAAAGCCATATGGTGCTCCTTCTACTCTGAAGCCTGCTGTGCGCCCATACATCAGTTTTTGAGCACACATGGGGTGTTTCTGTAAATTCAGGGTAATAGATTGAGTTTTGTTTGGTTGTTAACCCTTGATGTGTTGCAGAAAAAAAAAGATAAACATTTTAAATCTGCTAAAAAAAAAGTGAAATTTTGAAATGTCATTCCCATTTTCCTTTAATTCTCTTGGGGCACCTAAAGGGTTAACAAATTTAGTAAAAATCAGTTTTGAATAGCTTGAGGGGTGTAGTTTCTAAAATGTAGTGATCTTTGGGTGGTTTCTAATATGTAAGCCCCAGAAAGTGAGTTCATAACTGAACTGGTCCTGAAAAAATTGGGGTTTGGAAATGTTCTTAAAAATTTGCGTCTAAACTTCTAAGCCTTCTAACGTCCCAAAAAAATAAAATGTCATTTTCAAAATGATCCAAACATGAAGTAGACATATGGGGAATGTAAAGTAATAACTATGTTAGAGGTATTACTATATATTATAGAAGTAGATCTATCCTCAGGATAGGTCATCAATATCAGATCAGCGAGATCAGACACCCAGAATCCCAACCAATCATCTGTTTGAAGAGAAGGCCGCATGCCATGCGAGCGCTGCCCTTTCCTTCATTGGTTACCTGCTCACAGTCAACATTGCAGCAGTGAGCAGGTGAAAATACAAGAAACCGTCCCCATTCACTTCAATATATACGAATAGGAAGTGTAATGTATTTCACTCATTTTGTGCTAAAAAAATAAATAAAAAAAATATAAAAATGGTCTTTATTAAAAAAAATTAAGCAGTTTTTGTGATACAAGGGGTTAAAAATCAGTCTATTTGCAGACTGTAACTACTGAGTTCTGTCAGATGGTGGGTAATTTGACCTCTAGGTTCAACAGTGTATATAGGTAGAGTTCACTGATTATTTTGGTACATACAGTATATAATGTTCTTTTATGCTTTATTAAACCATTATTTTTTTTGTATACGGTCAGTCTCAGGATGAAGCCTTGTGAGGTAAAACACGTCGGGCTGTTTGCGTTTGCATTTTCACATAGATCCATTTGGTAAATACATTACCTTCGACCACCCGGCATATTCTACGCTTATTTAACCTCATCATTTACGCTTTGACTTTTATACTAATTTTTTGCACCATAGAGTAAGTTGTCAATATAAACAAGGATCACGAGTTCTGCGTTTTATTTTGTATGCTACTGCATAATCATTTTTGTGCTTCGTTGCTCTGGTAATTTTTAAAACTTGAAATCTAGACTGAATATGAATGCACATATTTTTGCATTGGGGCCCACCTTTTCTATTTTTTAACTGTTCGTAAAGGATTTTTCTCATCCCCATGTTCTGCTCTCTGCCATCTATAACATATACTGTTGACGTTCTTTTCTTTTTGCACTGGATTTGACTAAAATGAGTTGTGGTTACAGGTCTTAGCAACATTTGCACCATTTGTTTGACTTTTCGCCTAAATACATAGTAAACATAGTACATAAGGCCGAAAAAAGACATTTTATCCATCCAGTTCGGCCTGTCATCCTGCCAGTTGATCCAGAGGAAGGCAAAAAAAACAAACTGTGAAGTAGAAGCCAATTTTCCCCACTTAAAGCGGTTGTCCGGGTTCAGCTCTGAACCCGGACATCCCTCAATTTTCACCCCGGCAGCCCCCCTGACTTGAGCATCGGAGCAGTTCATGCTCCGATGCTCTCCTCTGCCCTGCGCTAAATCGTACAGGGCAAAGGCATTTTTTGGAGATCCGGTGACGTATCGGGGCTCTCCATGGGGCTGCCAGGAACCCCGGTGACATCACCGGCACTGATGGGCAGGATTTAGCACTGCCCTTGCCAGTAAAACGGCTAGGGCAGCGCTAAAGCCCGCCCATCAGAGCCGGTGACATCACCGAACATACTGCCGGGTGAAAGTTTCCGCCCGGCAGTGTGTTATGATAAACAAAAGAGCCCATGCCCTGCGCGATTTAGCGCAGGCCAAGGGAGCGAATTGGAGCATGAGATGCTCCAACACTAGCCTCAGGGGGGCTGCCTGGCTGAAAATAAGGGTATGTCCGGGTTCAGCTCTGTACCTGGACAACCCCTTTAAGGCTCTATTCACACGCCGTGGTGTGTTGCGGACCCGCAACACAGCAGCCCGGCACCCCTATAGAAATGCCTATTCCTGTCCGCAGCTGCGGACAAGAATAGGACATGTTCTATCTTTTGCGGAGCTGCGGGACCCGAAGATCGGGGCCACGCTCCGCAAATGCGGAGGCGGACAGCACACTGTGTGCTGTCCGCATACACTCTGTCCCCATAGAGAATGAAGGGTCTGCATCCGTTTCGGCAAAATTGCGGAAACGGATGCAGACCCATTTGCGGACGTGTGAATGGAGCCTAAGGGGGAAAAAAAATTCCTTCCCGACTTCAATCAGAATAACTCCCTGGATCAACGATTCTACTAAAAGAAAAACATATTGGGGGAGATTTACCAAAACTGGCGTAGTTGCCCATAGCAACTAGCTAAAATTAAAAAGGCAAGTGAAAAGCAAATGATCCTACAAGCCCTTAAAATCTGTCCAATCAGCTCTTTTATTCTTTACATGTGCCAGATTTTTTGTACGTCTGCATCTTCTTGACGAAGCTTTCATGTGGTTTGCGTTCATTTTTTATCTGATGGAATTAGTTGGTAAAGGCCACCGTCTAGCAGCTTGTACTTTCTCTCCCGTAACTTGATCATTTACACATCAGCTTTCACACTAATTGTTTTGTGCCACGTTGTAAATATTCTGAGGGAGTCATGAGCTGTTTTTTCTGACGTCTTGTATCCTTGATACGTACAATCATTTTAATTTTGTGCTTCATTGCGATTTGTACACTGAACGCGAATGGTCATTTTTAGGAAAATCATTTTTTCCAGTAGAGACCATCTATTAAGCCTGGATTGTCATATGCTAGTGCGCAAATAGGAAGCGCCACATTTATCAAGACGCCCAGGTAATACATTTGGTGCATCATGTGACAGGCCAGGCGGCCGATCTCCGTCATCATTTACGACATTTTCTGGCTACTATTAAGGTACAGTTACTCTCTACTGCTAGACAAGGATGCAAATTTTCCCCCAAAATAACCAAAGTAATGCACGGACACAAAAAGCGACTTTTTCAGATCCGTTTCCACACAGCTTTTCACAAATTCCCTACAATTTTTTTTTAGCGGTCACCTCATCTCCATTACTTTTGTCATTTACATTGATTTATGGTATATTTTAAATACCATTTTCGGATTTTAGTCACACTCCCGCAGCCTATTTCTATTCACTAAATAACCATAGCTGAACACCTAGGCCATAAAATGTCTACCCACAAATCTACTAAAAGAGAAACATATTGGGGGGAGATTTACCAAAACTGGTGCAAAGGAAAACCTGCTTAGTTGCCCATAGCAACCAGATCCATCCTTTCAGTC
The DNA here is from genome assembly GCF_905171765.1 of Bufo bufo. Classification (NCBI taxonomy): domain Eukaryota; kingdom Metazoa; phylum Chordata; class Amphibia; order Anura; family Bufonidae; genus Bufo; species Bufo bufo. The sequence continues at coordinate 594,998,269 of NC_053392.1, forward strand.
TCCAAAAGTGCTATGAAAATGAAAGGCGGAATCTGATTATTTGCTATGAAAACGAAGACAGTGTCTTGATAAATGTCCCGCTATTGTGTGAGGTAAAATTTACCTGACGAACACATTAGAGGAGTAAACCTTATCTACACTCACTAGGTTTCTTACAAAAACGACTTTTTCACTAAAAGTAGCCTTATGCTGTGTAACTTTAACATTTTCCATCTGTGTAACGGCGCCCACGTTCGCAAGAAACCCGTTTTCCTGGCCAGCTAAGCTAAGGCGCCCACACAGCTCGTCCCGCTTCACACAGCTTCCCCCAAAATGGCGCTGAACCAGTGAAACGCCTCAGGGAGCAGAGCAGAGACGTCAGAGCGTAGAATCCTAGCGACACCTTGTGGTGGGATGACTAAACTGACGCTGTAAAAACTCCGTATACTGTATGCCTGAGCGGTACATGCCTTTTCCTGTTGAGCCAAAGGACCTTCCGTGACGTCATGCCCATGTGATCAGATCCTTGTGTGGGAGAGCCATGCTGCTGTCGTGCAGAATTATAATATAGCTTGTGATCAGTGCATAGAAGTTAGAGAAGGGATGGGTCATAGTGCAGATGAGTTTGCAGTCTGGCACAGCTGCTATAGGTGTAGCCTGAAAATACAAGGAGTTAAAATAAGCGTGTAATGTCCTAAACAGGGCTTGACAGGGGAGTCATGGTGTAGAAATGGATGTGTTGATGTAGGAGAGCTGAGTTTGTCATTTGGGGCTCATGAGCCAGCCATATGTCCCGGAGCGGCATACATCGTGCGCACATCTTTATAAGGGCTCATGCACACGACCGAATGCCCTCCGAGAGATACGGTCCGTGAGTGGGCCATATGTCCCGGAGCGGCATACATCGTGCGCATCGGGTTGTCCGCGGGACTATTGTCCTGCAATCATAGGATCTTATTAGCTCGGCGGGCGGCCCCGATGCGCACAGCATCCATAGTACCCTATGATGCTGTGCGCTCCCGTGCGCGCGATGTATGCCGCTGCGGTACATATGGCCCACTCACGGACCGTATCTCTCGGAGTGCATACTGTCGTGTGCATGAGCCCTTATATAAAGATGTGCAAGCAATGCTGGCTCAGAAGTAGAACGGAAGGGTGTGGGCCCATGTCAGACATTGATGGCATATCGCTAGGTGAATATCAGATAGGTGCGGGTGCCACCTTGGGAGCCCACTCCTATCCACAGAACGGGGGCCCCTGAAGTGAAGGAGAGCACGTCTTGTATGTGTGGTCAGCCTCCACTCATAGCTGGGAGAGTGCTCGGCCATTTTCAGAATCAGCAAGCTCAGCTATTTTCGGAAACCCTCATTTCCATTCACTTCTATGGGCCCGACCTCAGGCAGGGACACCAGTGTTTTGGCGTCCCCTGCCAGCGCTGCGATTGGCTGAAACACTCCAGCCAATGGCAGCGCTATATAGCAGCACAGGAAACGGCTGAACCTCCCTGCAGGCAGCCATTCTAGCTGGTGACTGCGTGCAGAGAGGTTCTGTCCTTTTCTGTGCTGCTGTTGGCTTGCTGGGACTTGTGGTGCACCACCAGGTGATTTAACCCTTTTCCTGCTGAAAGAAGAACATCTGGAATTGCTGATCTCATTTTTATTTTTTTCATTTGCAGCAGTTCCAGATCCCTAAACCACCCTCCGTCCCTGTCCCTTACCTCCCCCCCAGCCCACCCCGTCCTTTTTTTACGGGTGTAAATGTAATTGTTTGGTCACAATGATGTTTCCTTCATTTGGCGTAAAAAAGGAGAAGCCTTCAACCCAAAGAACACCATCCCCACTGTCAAACATGGTGGTGGGAACCTAATGCTTTGGGGGTGTTTTTCAGCCAATGGACCAGGGAATTTACCGTAATCACAGTAAACGGCACCATGAAAAAAGAGAAATACATGAGGATTCTCAACGACAACATCAGGCAGTCTGCAGAGAAACTTGGCCTTGGGCATCAGTGGACATTTCAGGATGACAATGACCCAAAACACACAGAAAAAATGGTGAAGAAATGGTAAGCAGACAACAACATTAATGTTTTGGAGTGGCCCAGCCAGAGTCCAGACTTGAATCCAATTGAGAATCTGTGGAGGGAGCTAAAGATCAGGGTGATGGCAAGAAGACCCTCCAACCTGAAAGATTTGGAGCTCATTGCTAAAGATTAGGGATGAGCGAACACGAACTGTATAGTTCGGGTTCGTACCGAATTTTGGGGTGTCCGTGACACGGACCCGAACCCGAACATTTTCGTAAAAGTTCGGGTTCGGTGTTCGGCGCTTTCTTGGCGCTTTTTGAAAGGCTGCAAAGCAGCCAATCAACAAGCGTCATACTACTTGCCCCAAGAGGCCATCACAGCCATGCCTACTATTGGCATGGCTGTGATTGGCCAGTGCAGCATGTGACCCAGCCTCTATTTAAGCTGGAGTCACATAGCGCTGCACGTCACTCTGCTATGATCAGTGTAGGGAGAGGATGCAGCTGCTGCTGTTAGGGAGAGATTAGGCAGGGATTTACTCAGCAAAAACACTTAATTCAGTGATCGATCTACAGCTGTGGATCATTGAACTGCTGCTATTTAATTGCTCACTGTTTTTAGGCCGCCCAGAGCGTTTTTATGTCACTTTTTTCTTGGGTGATCGGCTGCCATTTTCTGTCTTGTGGTGCGCCAGCACAAGCTGCCACCAAGTCCATTTAACCATCAATAGTGTGGTTATTTTTTTGCTATATCCTACATCAGGGGCTTGCTGTGCTTGCTATTTTATTGAGGGGTAAAACACATTGGCCAAAATAGCAGTACCTAAATCTGGTGTTTCAGCTGTGGCTAGCCAATTGTAATACTGTCTGCTGTCTGCCGAAGCACAGTTTTTGTTCTGGGTTGAATACAATTCCCAACTTAGCAATCCCCTAAATATTTTTTTTCTGCTGTATCAGGCCAAGTTTAAATTGATCCATAAAAGGGTATATTAGATTGAAGGTGCTGATAGGGTCATCCTCAATAACTTAACACGCTACCGTGCATCTCCAAGTCTAATTCTGTCCGTAAACGTATACCTGTCACCCAGCGCCTAAATACTAGGCCTACAATTTATATTCAGCTAAATCTGTCGTTACTGTTGTGCCTGTATTAGTGTAATACGGTACCTAAATAGATAGCCAGATAGTGTTAGGTGCCTGTAAAAAAAGGCCTGAATTTGAATTCAATACATTGGGCCAAATAATTTTTTTCTTATTGTGGTGAACGGTAACAATGAGGAAAACATTTAGTAAGGGACGCGGACATGGTCGTGGTGGTGTTAGTGGACCCTCTGGTGCTGGGAGAGGACGTGGCCGTTCTGCCACAGCCACACGTCCTAATGAACCAACTACCTCAGGTCCCAGTAGCCAGCAGAATTTACAGCGATATTTGGTGGGGCCCAATGCCGTTCTAAGGATGGTAAGGCCTGAGCAGGTACAGGCATTAGTCAATTGGGTGGCCGAACGTGTGGATCCAGCACGTTCACATTATCTCCCACCCAGTCTTCTGCAGAAAGCGCACAGATGGCGCATGAAAACCAAGCCCATCAGTCTGTCACATCACCCCCATGCATATCAGGGAAACTGTCTGAGCCTCAAGTTATGCAGCAGTCTCTTATGCTGTTTGAAGACTCTGCTGGCAGGGTTTCCCAAGGGCATCCACCTAGCCCTTCCCCAGGGGTGGAAGAGATAGAATGCACTAACGCGCAACCACTTATGTTTCCTAATGATGAGGACATTGGAATACCACCTCAGCACGTCTCTGATGATGACGAAACACAGGTGCCAACTGCTGCGTCTTTCTGCAGTGTGCAGACTGAACAGGAGGTCAGGGAGGAACACTGGGTGGAAGACGATGCAGGGGACGATGAGGTCCTAGACCCCACATGGAATGAAGGTCGTGCCACTGACTTTCAGAATTCGGAGGAAGAGGCAGTGGTGAGACCGAGCCAACAGCGTAGCAAAAGAAGGAGCAGTGGGCAAAAGCAGAACACCCGCCGCCAAGAGAGTCCGTCTGCTACTGGCCACCGCCATCTGGGACCCAGCACCCCAAACGCAGCTTCAAGGAGTTCCCTTGGAGTTCCCAAAGGCAGCTTCAAGGAACTCACTCAGGCTCCCCCTGCTACCTCTTCTGCTGCTGCCGCCTCGGCCTCTTCCTCCGCCTCTGGAGGAACGTTGGCACCTGCCGCCCAGCAAACAGAGGATGTAACACCACCACCACCTCCGTCACCAAGCATCTCAACCATGTCACACGGCAGCGTTCAGCTCTCCATCTCACAAACATTTGAGAGAAAGCGTAAATTCCCACCTAGCCACCCTCGATCCCTGGCCCTCAATGCCAGCATTTCTAAACTACTGGCCTATGAAATGCTGTCATTCAGGCTGGTGGACACAGACAGCTTCAAACAGCTCATGTCGCTTGCTGTCCCACAGTATGTTGTTCCCAGCCGCCAATACTTCTCCAAGAGAGCCGTGCCTTCCCTGCACAACCAAGTATCCGATAAAATCAAGTGTGCACTGCGCAACGCCATCTGTGGGGAGGTCCACCGAACCACAGATACGTGGACCAGTAAGCATGGCCAGGGACGCTATATCTCCCTAACTGCACACTGGATAAATGTAGTGGCGGCCCAGGCGAAGAGCTGTTTGGCGCACGTCCTTCCGCCGCCAAGGATCGCAGGGCAACATTCTTTGCCTCCTGTTGCCTCCTCCTCCTACACGGCTTCCTCCTCCTCTTCTTCCACCTGCTCATCCAGTCAGCCACACACCTTCACCACCAACTTCAGCACAGCCCGGGGTAAACGTCAGCAGGCCATTCTGAAACTCATATGTTTGGGGGACAGGCCCCACACCGCACAGGAGTTGTGGCGGGGTATAGAACAACAGACTGACGAGTGGTTGCTGCCGGTGAGCCTCAAGCCTGGCCTGGTGGTGTGCGATAATGGGCGAAATCTTGTTGCAGCTCTGGGACTAGCCGGTTTGACACACATCCCTTGCCTGGCGCATGTGCTGAATTTGGTGGTGCAGAAGTTCATTCACAACTACCCCGACATGTCAGAGCTGCTGCATAAAGTGCGGGCCGTCTGTGCGCGCTTCCGGCGTTCACATCCTGCCGCTGCTCGCCTGTCTGCGCTACAGCGTAACTTCGGCCTTCCCGCTCACTGCCTCATATGTGACGTGCCCACCAGGTGGAACTCCACCTTGCACATGCTGGACAGACTGTGCGAGCAGCAGCAGGCCATAGTGGAGTTTCAGCTGCAGCACGCACGGGTCAGTCGCACTGTGGAACAGCACCACTTCACCACCAATGACTGGGCCTCCATGCGAGACCTGTGTGCCCTGTTGCGCTGTTTCGAGTACTCCACCAACATGGCCAGTGGCGATGACGCCGTTATCAGCGTTACAATACCACTTCTATGTCTCCTTGAGAAAACACTTAGGGCGATGAGGAAGAGGAGGTGGCCCAGGAGGAGGAGGAGGAAGAGGGGTCATTTTTAGCACTTTCAGGCCAGTCTCTTCGAAGTGACTCAGAGGGAGGTTTTTTTCAACAGCAGAGGCCAGGTACAAATGTGGCCAGACAGGGCCCACTACTGGAGGATGAGGGGGAGGAAGATGAGGATGAAGCATGTTCACAGCGGGGTGGCACCCAACGCAGCTCGGGCCCATCACTGGTGCGTGGCTGGGGGGAAACGCAGGACGATGACGATACGCCTCCCACAGAGGACAGCTTGTCCTTACCTCTGGGCAGCCTGGCACACATGAGCGACTACATGCTGCAGTGCCTGCGCAACGACAGCAGAGTTGCCCACATTTTAATGTGTGCGGACTACTGGGTTGCCACCCTGCTGGATCCCCGGTACAAAGACAATGTGCCCACCTTACTTCCTACACTGGAGCGTGATAGGAAGATGCGCGAGTACAAGCGCACGTTGGTAGACGCGCTACTGAGAGCATTCCCAAATGTCACAGGGGAACCAGTGGAAGCCCAAGGCGAAGGCAGAGGAGGAGCAAGAGGTCGCCAACGCAGCTGTGTCACAGCCAGCTCCTCTGAGGGCAGGGATAGCATGGCAGAGATGTGGAAAAGTTTTGTCACTACGCCACAGCTAACTGCACCACCACCTGATACGGAACGTGTTTAGCAGGAGGCAACATTCACTAACATGGTGGAACAGTACGTGTGCACACCCCTCCACGTACTGACTGATGGTTCGGCCCCATTCAACTTCTGGTCTCCAAATTGTCCACGTGGCCAAAGCTAGCCTTTTAGCCTTGGAGATGCTGGCCTGCCCGGCGGCCAGCGTTTTGTCTGAACGTGTATTCAGCACGGCAGGGGGCGTCATTACAGACAAACGCAGCCGCCTGTCTACAGCCAATGTGGACAAGCTGACGTTCATAAAAATGAACCAGGCATGGATCCCACAGACCTGTCCATCCCTTGTGCAGATTAGACATTAACTACCTCCCCTTAACAATATATTATTCTACTCCAGGGCACTTCCTCATTCAATCCTTTTTTTATTTTCATTTTACCATTATATTGCGGGGCAACCCAAAGTTGAATTAACCTCTCCTCTGTCTGGGTGCCGGGGCCTAAAAATATCTGACAGTGGCCTGTTCCAGTGGTGGTTGACATGAAGCCTGATTCTCTGCTATGACATGAAGCCTGATTCTCTGCAATGGGACCTCTCTCCTCTGTCTGGGTGCCGGGTCTAAATATCTGACAGTGGCCTGTTCCAGTGGTGGTTGACATGAAGCCTGATTCTCTGCTATGGGACCTCTCTCCAATTGATATTGGTTAATTTTGATTTATTTTATTTTTATTTTAATTCATTTCCCTATCCACATTTGTTTGCAGGGGATTTAACTACATTTTGCTGCCTTTTGCAGACCTCTAGTCCTTTCCTGGGCTGTTTTACAGCCTTTTTAGTGCCGAAAAGTTCGGGTCCCCATTGACTTCAATAGGGTTGGGTTCGGGACGAAGTTCGGATCCCGAACCCGAACATTTCGGGAAGTTCGGCCGAACTTCTCGAACCCGAACATCCAGGTGTTCGCTCAACTCTACTAAAGAAGAATGGGCAAAAATACCTGTGGAGACATGCAAAAAGCTGGTCTGCAATTATAGGAAGCGTTTGATTGCTGTAATAGCCAATAAAGGCTTTTCTATTGATTATTGAGAAGGGTATGAATAATTTTGGACTGGACACTTTTTGCTCAAATGTAAATAAAAGCTGAGAAATGTTTTTTTTTTCCACAATAATTCCTCTTGTACATCGTCTTATTATCTTTGGGAGACACCCATGTCATTTTCCCGTCAAAAAATTACTTTTATTCAACCAGCAAGTAATTAAGTCAAAATTTGCCTGGGGTATGAATAATTATGGGCAGCACTGTATATATAGATAGATATACACACACTAATATATATATATATATATATATATATATATATATACATACACACTGTATATATATATATATATATATATATATATATATATATATATATTTATTTTATTTTTTACACTCTATGATGTGTGTATATATACAGTACAGACCAAAAGTTTGGACACACCTCATTCAAAGAGTTTTCTTTATTTTCATGACTATGAAAATTGTAGATTCACACTGAAGGCATCAAAACTATGAATTAACACATGTGGAATTATATACATAACAAACAAGTGTGAAACAACTGAAAATATGTCATATTCTAGGTTCTTCAAAGTAGCCACCTTTTGCTTTGATTACTGCTTTGCACACTCTTGGCATTCTCTTGATGAGCTTCAAGAGGTAGTCCCCTGAAATGGATTTTCACTTCACAGGTGTGCCCTGTCAGGTATAAGTGGGATTTCTTGCCTTATAAATGGGGTTGGGACCATCAGTGGCGTTGAGGAGAAGTCAGGTGGATACACAGCTGATAGTCCTACTGAATAGACTGTTAGAATTTGTATTATGGCAAGAAAAAAGCAGCTAAGTAAAGAAAAACGAGTGGCCATCATTACTTTAAGAAATGAAGGTCAGTCAGTCAGCCGAAAAATTGGGAAAACTTTGAAAGTAAGGGCTATTTGACCATGAGGAGAGTGATGGGGTGCTGCGCCAGATGACCTGGCCTCCACAGTCACCGGACCTGAACCCAATCGAGATGGTTTGGGGTGAGCTGGACCGCAGAGTGAAGGCAAAATGGCCAACAAGTGCTAAGCATCTCTGGGAACTCCTTCAAGACTGTTGGAAGACCATTTCAGGTGACTACCTCTTGAAGCTCATCAAGAGAATGCCAAGAGTGTGCAAAGCAGTAATCAAAGCAAAAGGTGGCTACTTTGAAGAACCTAGAATATGACATATTTTCAGTTGTTTTACCCTTGTGTGTTATGTATATAATTCCACGTGTTAATTCATAGGTTTGATGCCTTCATAGTCATGAAAATAAAGAAAACTCTTTGAATGAGAAGGTGTGTCCAAACTTTTGGTCTGTACTGTATATATATATATATATATATATATATACACACACACTCTATATGGTGTATATATATCTATATATATATAAACATTCTATATGGTGTGTGTATGTATATATATATATATATAGACACACACTATGTGTGTGTATATATAAAATATTTAAAAAAATATTAAAAGACCGCGCTGCTCCCAACAGATCTAGATCCGGACAGTCTAAAGGATATAGGCAATGTTCTCCGGCAGGCTGTTACGGCGGGTGAACAGCCTGTCGGATCCGTGCTGCCGCTAGGGCACGCATGCGGCCGGGACTCCGCTTCGGCCTCATTCACTATAATGGGGGCTGGAGTTCCGGCTGCACCATGGCAAACATGCCGAGAGGCGGCTGGAATAAAACTTTGACATATCGTAGTTTTACTCAGGCCGCCTCTCGGCATGTTTGCCGTGCTGTGGCCAGGGCCTCCGTCCCGCCCCCATTATAGTGAATAGGGCCGGAGCGGAGTTGGAGTAGTGTGGAAGTACCCTAATACCTCTAAATAAAATCCACTATGACCGATTGCCTCGAAGGGGTTCTGCAGTTTGTTTAAACTGATGATCTATCCTCTGAATAGATCATCAGCATCTGATCGGCGGGGGTCCCGGGTGTCGGACCGCCACCAATCAGATGCTGAAGATCTATCCAGAGATCATCAGTTTAAACAAACTGCAGAACCCCTTTAAGAAGTAACCAAATTGACTTCCCATCTGCAGAAAGGCAAGCTCAGATGTGAAATCAGCCTAATTAAAGGGGTTGTCCAGGTTCAGAGCTGAACCCAGACATCCCTCCATTTTCACCCCGGCAGCCCCCCTGACATGAGCATCGGAGCAGTTCATGCTCCGATGCTCTCCTTTGCCCTGCGCTAAATCGCGCAGGGCAAAGGCATTTTTAGGAGTTCCGGTGACGTACCGGGGCTCTCCATGGGGCTGACAGGAACCCCGGTAAAAACGGCTAGGGACCCCAGTAAAACGGCTAGAGAAGCGCTAAAGCCCGCCCCTCAGAGCCGGTGACGTCACCGAACACATTGCTGGGCGGAAGTTACCGCCCGGCAGTGTGTTATTGAAAACAAAAAAGCCCTGGCCCTGCGCGATTTAGCGCAGGGCACGGGAGCGCATCGGATCATGAGATGCTCCGATGCTAGCCTCAGGGGGGCTGTCTGGGTGAAAAAAAGGGTATGTCCGGGTTCAGCTCTGAACCCGGACAACCCCTTTAACCTGTGTGTAATTCATTCTCATTCTGACAACCGTAGTTTATTGCAGACCACAATGCACAGGCACCATCCATGCGGTTGCTGTCTGTGGACTTGGGTGCATTCATTTGAATGGGGCACACAAACTACATCCGACGGTTCCACAACACAAAAGAGTAGTACATGCACTTCTTTTTTGTGTTCCTGATGGCATGGACTGAAAACCCACGAAAGCACTGTATTACTTCCGTGGGCTTCTGTTCGGTGCCTTTGCACAGCACCATATCTTCCAGATGGTGGATCCATTTAAATTGATGGGTCCACATCCGTTATACAGCATTCACAAGGCCAGGCCCGTATATTGGGAATCCACACATAAATTTTTTACATATGTATGTGGTCAGCATTTAATGCAGACAGCATACTGACACATAGGAAATCTAGGTTGTGTTCACATTTCCGATAAATTTTAAGTTCCATGCATAGTTAAAAAAAAGGGCAGCATATACAACTTTGATCCTTTTCTTGGACCAAAAGTGACCTGTAAAAATCATGGAGAGAACACATATAGCATCCAAGCTGCGTCTGTTTTTCACTGAAGACAAATAGGAAAATGCTTTTGAAAAGAATTTTCAGCTGAACAATGTCAATGGATTATGGATGACACACTGATGGTAAAAACGGACATACAGATCACACACGGATCCTTCACGGACATTCGCACAGAATAAATAATGTTATTTTTTTCATGGACGAAATAAGGGCACGGAAATGCAAACAAGGTACAGCAGTTCTTTGAAGGCCTAAGAGGTTCGTTAGAGAACATTATTGATTAAAAAGCATCATGAAAATCAAGGAACACGCCAGACAGGTCAGGGATAGTTGTGGTGAACTGTAAATCAAGGTTATGTTTTAAAATAATATCAAAAGCTTTGAACATCTCGTGGAGAACTTTTTAATCCAGTGGTGCTCAACCTACCGCCCGCGGGCCACATCCAGCCCGCGAAGCTGTGTAATCCGGCCCGCGCAGTGATGGGCGGCGGAGCTTGCGCCGAGTTGAAGAAGAAGGAGGTACACACCTGTGCGGCTGCAGTGGCGCATTACAGAATTGGTGAGTGTAATATTTCTGTGAGTGTGTGGACTCCGCACCGTACCTTGTGTGTGGACTTCTCTCACCGCTGTCCTTCCCGGCAGTGCTGGACTCCTACAGGATTCAGTGAGTGTAATATTTCTGTGACCGTGTGGCCCCTGTGCCGTACCTTGTGTGTGTGGACTTCTCTCACCGCTGTCCTTCCCGGCAGTGCTGGACTCCTACTGTGCTGTGGAGGGCTCCATGTTGGGGAAGTGCAGTGTCATTCGTGCGCTATGTCGGTCCTTGTGAACGGACTGTACGGAGGAAGGAAGGGCTGTTAATGGCGGCACAGGCGACAGTGGTCCAAGGAGAAGTGTTTCAGTAGGGTTGCCCCTGTGAGTGTGGCTGGTACACTTATCGAGGAGAGTTGGGATCTTGAAGGGCCAGTGTTGTCCAAGTTATAGGGTTCTGGCAGTACATGGCTTTGAGGGGTAAGAAGGGAACCCCTCCTTGTTGTTTAAGAAGGCCATGACATGAGTGGTGTTCATTGGTCTTGGTTGGAATTGTGACACTGGTAGTAATTGTCACATATGCCCCCTTCACAGTAATAATGGTCACATGTGCCCCCTTCACAGTAATAATGGTCACATATGCCCCCTTCACAGTAATAATGGTCACATGTGCCCCCTTCACAGTAATAATGGTCACGTGTGCCCCCTTCACAGTAATAATGGTCACGTGTGCCCCCTTCACAGTAATAATGGTCACGTGTGCCCCCTTCACAGTAATAATGGTCGCATGTGCCCCCTTCACAGTAATAATGGTCACGTGTGGCCCCTTCACAGTAATAAAGCTCAGATCTGCTCCCTTCACAGTCATTCGGCCTGCGCAGTGACCAGAGGCAGAGCTTGCGCTCAGTTGAAGAAGAAGAAGGGACACGCCTGGCCCGCTGCAGTGTTGCGTTACAATTATTTTCAGCAGCGACTGGAGACCCCATCTCCCCACACCAGTTGGTACAGACCTCATCTGGACTCTCAGCCAGGCATCAGAGCACGTCGGAGAAGGTGAGGACGAGTTGGAAGGGAGCAGGAGTTCTGTGGAGGGATGTGATAGGCGAGGTGTAGTAGTGGTGGGAAGTGTATTTTAGTAAGTCCGTGGGGCCGTCTGGGTTGCTCCTCAGGAAGCGCTCCTCACCAGCTTAGTAATATTAATGAGGGAGAGAGAACTTGTAATGCTGCACCCAAAGGCATTTGTGGAGAGTTTCCTGCATCCCACTCCTTAGTCTTGCTATGTGAAGGTATGTGCCCCCTTCACAGTAATAATGCTCCCATGTGCCCCCTTCACAGGAATTAAAAAAAAAAAAAATCAGTAAATAATCACCTAGTTCCTTTGATGAACTGTGCTCCCCAGCAGCAGGATACTGTCACACATTCAGCTGCTGGTCTGTGTCTCCTGCACAGCCCAGCTGTGGGATGTTTGACTGCATCACGCAGATGAGAGAGCAACTACGCTGTACGGTGGAGCAGACGGCTCCCTGCTTGACCGTTACAGGCTGTCTATGCACTCTATAAATGACAGCTGAGAGTGGGCATAGTTCAGCCATTCCTGGACAGTGGGACAGCCACTAAAATCAGGAACTGTCCTGCCAGATCTGGGAGGGTTTGGAGGTATGCATACAAGTTGTCTGTGCTGCATATATAGAGCAAATCTATATAGGTCTGCCTGGTCATACTTTTTTAAGTTGCGCCCCATCACCATCTAGTGGCTGCTATGTGAAACTACACCAAAATAGGGGCCTAATTTATTGATAAGTAGTTCATATACCATGGAACTCCAATATAATGCAAAATATTTCTTTCCTTATTAAATTTTAAAGGTGATTCCAAAAAGAAAGTTTTGCCACTCAATTTGGGAGGTTTGAGCAGCACCAACTGTAGAAAATGGCAAAAGGGAAGAAACGTAAAGTCGATTCTGAGTGCAGAAATTTTCACGAGAAGTGGACAAATTTGTACTTTTTTGTGCAAAAAGACAATAAGCCTTTAAGCCTCATTTGTAAGGAGACTGTTGCAGTGTTCAAGGAGCACAATATCAAAGGACACTATGACAGCAAACACAAGATAACTTATGACCAATATGTTGGTGTGTGCCGTGAACAGAAAATTGCCAAATTGCGCGAAGAAGTTGATGGATTAACAAAAAATGTTCAATAAAAAGAGAAAAGAAAACGATCAAGCCGTTCGTGCAAGTTTTCGGGTGGCTCATATATTGAGTAAGGAAGTCAAACAATTTTCTGAAGGTGAATGTGTGAAAAAGTGCATCTTGGCTGTAGTGGAAGAATTATGCCCAGAAAAAAAAGAGTTTAATTGAAGCGGTTAGCCTGTCACGAATGACAATCACGAGGCGATCTTATGCTGCAACTGAGGACAAGAGCAAGCCGGTTTGAAATGTTTTCAATTGCTGCTGATGAGTCTACAGACGTAAGTGACACTGCTCAATTGCTTGTGTTCATTCGTGGTATAAACTCTACATTTGAAGTTATTGAAGATCTGGCAGCGATGAAAAGCATGAATGGAACAACCAATGGTGAAGATTTGTTCAGAGAAGTATCAGAAGTTATTGACGAGCTTGGCCTGGACTGGAGCAAGTTAATAGGAGTGACTACAGATGGTGCAAGAAGCATGGTTGGACGGCACAGTGGTTTGGTAGCTAGAATACGTCATAAAAGTGATAGAATCCAATGGTTCCCCACCACTGGAGCTCCACTGCATAATTCACCAACAAAATCTTTGTGGGAAGCAGTTGACCTTGGAACATGTTATGAAGGTTGTCGTTAAATGTGTAAACTTCATACGATCACATGAACTGAATCACAGGACTTTCAAAGAATTTCTCATTGAAGTTGAATCTGAACATGAAGATGTTGTCTATCACAGTGAAGTCCGCTGGCTGAGTCGAGGCAAAGTGCTGAAACGCTTTTTTGACCTGAGACATGAGATTTGTATCTTCATGGCTGAAAAATCAAAACAAGTTCCCGAGATTAGCGATCCATCACGGCTCTGGGATTTAGCAATCTTGTGCGATTTGACAGCTTATTTAAATGAACTGAATCTAAGCTGCAAGGCAAAAACAAGCTAATCTGTCATGTGTATGCAGACATAAATGCATTTCAAGCTAAATTGAAATTGTTCATACAACAAGCTGAAAGAGAACAGTTGTTGCACTTTCCAACATGTGCTGAACTACATCAGGAAGACATGATGTTCGCTTCCAAAAGGAAGAATGGTTCAGCTTCTTAAGCTGCTAAGTGAAAATTTTGAAGAAAGGTTTGCAGATTTTCACCACATGAAGAATAATATTCGTTTGTTCAAAAATCCATTTTCAGTCGACACTTCCACTGCAGCAGGTGATTTACAGCTGGAACTGATTGACTTACAATCCCGGACGTCACTACTGGACAAATTTTGAGAAAAAGCACTACCAGACTTTTATGCCCAGCTATGTCCACAAACATTTCCAAATTTGCGAAACCTAGGACAAAGAATGATGACAACTTTTGCAAGTACTTATGTGTGTGAACAAACTTTTTCAGTGCTAAAGAGAGCAAAACCTGTCTCACACGCTCGGCTTACAGACGATCATACGCATTCTGTGCTGAGAATCAACGTGACAAACTTTGACCCGAACATTTCAAAACTGGTTTCTGGAAAACATCTGTGGACGTCATGAAAGTACATCAAATGGTGAGTGCACAAATTATTTCTGGTTTCTTTCTAACACTGTGTTATCTAAATGTAATTTCCGTTTTAAATAATGATTGCTTTTCTTTCTGGCAGAGCTACCATGTTCTGGCCCGCAAAATTAATTCCATGTCTAGTGCGGCCCCCAGAAGAAAAATGGTTGGGCACCACTGGTTTAATCTATTAAAAAAATGGAAGGAGTATGGCACAACAGAAAACCTACCAAGATGGCCATCCACCAAAACTGACAGCCTGTACAACAAGTTGTAAATTATAAAAAAAAATCAATCATGATTGTGTATATTAGATTTCATTTTTCGACTTGTGCTTCTAGGTCTATCTATTAGGACCATATTTTGGAAAATTAGGCAAACAACAAAATCAAGTAAAATATATACAAACGCAGGAACCCCTGTCTTCTAACAGAAAGTAAATATGTTCAATAGTTAACAATAGTAAGCTAAGTATTAAAAATATTATGTTTACAAGAAATTATAATATATATATATTTTTTACATTTAGAATGCCTTCCTGTATTGTAAAGGGTTGTACATCTAGCATCTATAAAAATGATCCAAATATTAGCCTCCATGTCTTCCCGAGCCAGCAACACAAAATACGCAAATGGCTTGTACAGACAGGACAATTTGCTGATAATCTTGATTCTATGGTCCAAGCAGTTCAATATGGCAAAGTAAACGACGTATACAGAATGTGCTCGTTACACTTTACAATACAAGACTATATTTATACTGAAGAAAGACGTAGTCTTAAGGCAGACGCTTTTCCAACTGTTTTCAACCAATTGAAAATTACTGAATTGCACAGTAAGAAAAAACAACTCAGTTCAGGGACAGGTGAAGCAAACCCTAATACCTGCAGTACAACTGTGACAACAACCACCTGTACTGTATCACATACGGCTTGTTCCACCATTATGACCACAACTACTTCAACAACGAATTATACCTCAACCCGAAGTAGGCTAATGTCTTCTGGACAACTATTACACAGTATGGTTGAGCCTGTTCTTCTGCCACCCCCCAAAAAAATAAAAACTCATGACCATACAAAACTTACGGGGACAACAGACAGCATTCGGTCAAATACCACTCAGTGTACAGAGACAAATTCATTACCCCTTAGTCTACAAAACCAGGCTTCTTATTCCAATACTTTAAAATTAGGTCTAACAAAACCTCCTCCATATGTTTTCATTAAAAAAATGGAAAAAGGGATAAACACAGACCACTTCATAAGTTAAAAAAAAACTTTGCAGTGAATACAGACCACCATAGAAACTGTAGAAATATACAAACCCAGACATTGATCCAAAAAAACACCGCAAAATACAGTGTAATTTGACACTTGATTTGGCACCAGCGATTGACCAAGAAGCTACAGTTTCAATGATAGAGCGGGAAAACTGGGCTTGTGAATCATCATCGCATTTGGAAGAAGATGATGATCGCAGGACATCAGGCTAATGTTCAAGAAACCAAGATTATACTGAGAAGGAGATTGATTTTAGAGATAGAGAAGACATTATGCCTATTTTTTTCAAGGATGATGGTAAAATCTCTACTTCTACACCTTTTAAAGCTAAAAAGTGTAATTCTCACTCTTCTTGTTTTTTGAAGGAACATGATTACACATCTTTTTCTTGGTTAGATGAAGGTTTATCTGATTGTATACCACTTACAGACCCCAGTGATGTCAACTTTCATATTTCCCAATGCAATGAGGATACTGATGATACTGTAATTACCTCTTGCGAAGACTAAATTGAAAAAGAAAAAAACAATTTTGAGGATTTAGACACTGAGTGTTCAAATCATGCAAAAGAGGAAAAATTTGTAGTTTTTGAATGTGAACTAAAGAAATTATTAATGATGGTGAAGTGTCAGTCTAAAAAAAATTGTCAATGCAACCTTATGGTGTTCAAGAAGCGTTACACTGGGAGTATGGTTTCTATAGAAGTCAAATGTTCTAATGGACATGAATTAAAACTTTGGAATTCACAACCTAAACATAAAAAGCAGCCATTAGGGAACGTTTTAATCGCATCTGCTGTCCTTTTAAGTGGATTGAGTTTTCAGAAGACGAGACTATTCTTTGATATTTTGAAGCTGCGATGCGTTGGACAAACGACTTTTTTCAAAAATCAAAGGAGATATCTGTTTCCTGCTATTGATATACAGTGGCAAAAAGAACAAACTGCAGTCCTAGAGGAGTTGAAAAATAAAACATTGTGTTTGATAGGGGATGGGCAGAAAATAGTTTCTTTTTCTGTAGAGCAGATAGTTCCTCCACTCAGTGTCTCTAGAAAAAATTGCCTTTGAAAAAAATGTGGACTATTTGATTAACAGTGGAGTTGATATCAACATAATTGCCACTGATAGGCACATTTCAATTCGTAAAATAATGCGAGACAAATATAAATCAGTTAAACACCAATTTGATGTGTGGCACATGGCAAAGTCTATTGGAAGTAAGGTAAAAAAAAGAAAGTACAATTTTGGTGAATTGGGTGCAACCAATTAAAAACCACCTACGGTGGGGATGGAGAGCAACTAGTAACAAAATGGAAATCATTACTGCAACATGTCGTGAATGTACATGAGTGGTGTAGTCCCGACTCCTACAACTCATGTGTACATCCTCCAATAGTCCCACAAACTGACGAAAAAACAAAATGGCTTTTCCCAAAATCTCCTACCTTTAATACACTTCAGGCCATTGTTGAGAACAAAAACTTTATTCGGGCCATAAAACAAATGAACTACTTCTGTCACACTGGTGAACTCGAAACCTACCATAGTGTATGCCTCAAGTACCGACCCAAGCGCATTCATTATTTTTATGATGGGATGTTGGCATGTTCACAGATGGCAGCCTTAGATCACAATGTTAAAAGATCTCTTGCAGTGATAAAACTCGACTTGGGTTTTCAAAGGCAAGAAAATTGTGGATCATTAAAGCTCTATATGCGCCAACAAGTCAAGAATTTATGACAGAAATAATAGAAGAAGTGATGAGAATAGTTCGTGAAGAAACTGTCCCAACATAGAGGTCAGCTAGACTGGACCTCCCAGCAAATATAGCATCCGTGTCTAAACCAAACAAAAACTAAATGATAAGGCAACATTAAGGCGTTCAGAAAATACTTACAGGGAAAAAAACTTTAGACTATTATTGAAGAATTTCAATTTATTAATAACTGTTGTGATTTATTAGTTTCTCCAGTATTCATGTTACTGTTCAAATTGACAGAAATGTCTGACACTATTAAAGTTATACTGCATTGTACTTATTTTATTATTACTCTTTGCTTTTCATTTGCATAATGAAATAATTCAATCACAGTCATATTACTTTATTATCTTTATTTTGTAAGTTTAACAAAAAAGTAAAAAAAAGGACAACAGGGAATAAAATCAGTTTTGTATTGATTTACTGGGAACCTCTCATGCTGATACTCCACTTTTTGAACAGTTAGAAATTCAGATGAGTTTGCAGGTCACCAGTTGCGTACTCTGAGTATCATCTGAATCCTGTATAGTTCCCCTCGTGGTTCGGGTACAATTCTCTTATCTTCGAAACGACACAAGAAGGCACAGGAATGCAGTGACCCTTTCCAAGAAAACCATAAACTAGGTTGGTAAACTTACGATAGCATGCCCATCTCAGACACATATCCCGTCTCTCTTCCTGCCCGCTGCTGCTATGTCTATGGCAAAGCAGCAGTAGAAAGAAGGGAGAGGCCTCTTTCACACGAGCGAGTTTTCCACACGGGTGCAATGCGTGACGTGAACGCATTGCATCCGCACTGAATCCGGACCCATTCATTTCTATGGGGCTGTGTACATGAGCGTTGTTTTTCACGCATCACTTCTGCGTTGCGTGAAAATCGCAGCATGTTCTATATTCTGTGTTTTTCACACAATGCAGGCCCCATAGAAGTGAATGGGGCTGCGTGAAACACGCAGTGCATGCGGATGTATTGCGTTGCGTTGCGTTTCAATTTAAAAGGATGTAACTTAGCAACTGGGCTGTCACATGACCCAGGAAGTTGGCTTTTTCAAGGATCTGCTGAGCGTTTTTCAAGTCTGGAGCAGATCCAAACATTTATCCCAGCCCCTGCAGTTCTATTTTGTCTACCATGCCGAAAATCCCCAGACCACTTGATGTGGAGCGAATGATTATCCTGGTGCAGGAGAGGCCCTGCATTTGGGACACACGCTCCGTGGAGTACCACGACCGCTACAAAAAGGAAGCTGCCTGGCAGGAGGTTACGCAGGAGCTTTTTTCAAATGTGTGGGGCAAGACGTCCGAAAAGAATCGTCATGCTTTATGTAAGTTCAAATTGTAATCTAATGTGGTATCCTGTAGTATGTGTCCTAGTACATGTGGTATCCTGTAGTATGTGTCCTAGTACATGTGGTATCCTGTAGTATGTGGCCTAGTACATGTGGTATCCTGTAGTATGTGACCTAGTACATGTGGTATCCTGTAGTATGTGGCCTAGTACATGTGGTATCCTAAAGTATGTGTCCTAGTACATGTGGTATCCTGTAGTATGTGGCCTAGTACATGTGGTATCCTGTAGTATGTGGCCTAGTACATGTGGTATCCTGTAGTATGTGGCCTAGTACATGTGGTATCCTGTAGTATGTGGCCTAGTACATGTGGTATCCTGTAGTATGTGGCCTAGTACATGTGGTATCCTGTAGTATGTGTCCCTAGTACATGTGGTATCCTGTAGTATGTGGCCTAGTACATGTGGTATCCTGTAGTATGTGTCCTAGTACATGTGGTATCCTGTAGTATGTGGCCTAGTACATGTGGTATCCTGTAGTATGTGGCCTAGTACATGTGGTATCCTGTAGTATGTGGCCTAGTACATGTGGTATCCTGTAGTATGTGGCCTAGTACATGTGGTATCCTGTAGTATGTGGCCTAGTACATGTGGTATCCTGTAGTATGTGGCCTAGTACATGTGGTATCCTGTAGTATGTGTCCTAGTACATGTGGTATCCTGTAGTATGTGGCCTAGTACATGTGGTATCCTGTAGTATGTGTCCTAGTACATGTGGTATCCTGTAGTATGTGGCCTAGTACATGTGGTATCCTGTAGTATGTGTCCTAGTACATGTGGTATCCTGTAGTATGTGTCCTAGTACATGTGGTATCCTGTAGTATGTGGCCTAGTACATGTGGTATCCTGTAGTATGTGGCCTAGTACATGTGGTATCCTGTAGTATGTGGGCCTAGTACATGTGGTATCCTGTAGTATGTGGCCTAGTACATGTGGTATCCTGTAGTATGTGTCCTAGTACATGTTGGTATCCTGTAGTATGTGGCCTAGTACATGTGGTATCCTGTAGTATGTGTCCTAGTACATGTGGTATCCTGTAGTATGTGGCCTAGTACATGTGGTATCCTGTAGTATGTGTCCTAGTACATGTGGTATCCTGTAGTATGTGTCCTAGTACATGTCAAACAGTACAGAGAATGTTAATATTTTTTTCTTATATTTTCACATTTCAGTTGAAGAGTTGAAAAACCGATGGCGGAGCTGCAGAGACCAGTGCCGCAAGGAAATGGTACATAGCCGCAGTGGGTCTGGCCTCTCAAAGAAGCGGCCATGTATGTATAAGGAGCAGCTTATGTTCCTGCGTGCCATAATGGATTTGCGTCCGTAAGTAATATTTTCATAATCTACAAATGATGTTATAGTAATGTGAATAATATGATGTTACGTATATATAAGCTAACTATAATTTGAGCCTTCAATGCAATTTTGATGTGGGCTTGGTGTATAAGAAATATTATGTAATAATATCCCGTCTGTCATGTGTATGCGCCTATATATTTTTTGTGCAGATTGTATCCAAAAGTGCTAAATGTATTTTTCATATAATGGTGTGGATTCTTTCAAATTGTGTCAAGTATAGCTGGCTTTAGTTGCCAATAGCAACCAGTATCATTCTTTTATTTAGTTAGTTTTGGATTTTGGATAAATTAACGGAGGAATGTCCGAGAAACACATGACACCCATTTGATAACTGTCCACTAATGTTTTTCCACCTTTTTTAATAGAACGGAGGACAACCTTGAGGAGGACGTGGAGGAGCCTTTGGAGCAGCACTCCAGTGCCTGTGAGGCAGAAGGGCCATCCTCGACACCTCCTACTGATGTTGAAGAAGGGAGAGCATCCAGTGCGTCCCAAGCGACTGCTCCCCCTCCTGTGGAAGTTGAAGCAGCATTGGCAGGCCACACACGCCGAAAGAGACCAGCCCAGCCTGTGGACACCTCAGTAAACCTGCAGGTGCTTGAGTACCTCAATCGTGCTCGCCATGAGGACACTTTTGACCTCTACGCAAGGAGTCTGGCCATCCACTTTCGGAATCTGCCTCCAGAACGATACTTTCGTATCCAATCGGTAATCAGTATTGCTCTGGAGGCAGCCACTCCTCCTAATGATCCTTCGGATCTTTTTAGGGCCTGTGAGTACTGGCGGATATATGGCAACACCAGTGGGCCTGTGCCAAGGTCACCTCCGCAAATGTACCCACAGCCATCCCAATACCCTCCTCAAGGGCAACACTATGGCCCCCCACCTCAGCATTATGGGCCTACATACAGTGGAGAGGCCGCTAACCAGCAACCGGGCCCCTCATCTTCACAGAGTATGCCAGCGCCACAGCCAGGTCCCTCCTCACATGCCACTTACCATGGCCCACAGCACATCCTCGCCCACACGTTTTGTTCAGTTATAATTTTTTTTTGTGTATTTTATTTAGTTATGTTGCACAGGACAGGAGGTCCTATCAGCAAAAAATATAAAGGTGAAACAGATAATCTTTATTAAACACGTTTATTTTGGTCATTTACTTGTCTGCTTTTTCTTAATGAACACTTTATTATTTAACGTTATTGTTTACAGACTCATTCCACATCTCCCTCGGGATACTTTTTATTATCATACATTACACACACAATGTACACTATGGATGTATTGGAATGTGTTTTACA
Source organism: Bufo bufo (assembly GCF_905171765.1). Taxonomy (NCBI): domain Eukaryota; kingdom Metazoa; phylum Chordata; class Amphibia; order Anura; family Bufonidae; genus Bufo; species Bufo bufo. The sequence goes on from NC_053392.1 coordinate 595,019,843, forward strand.
GTATTTAAATAACTATACCCTTTATTTCAAGTACACAAAGCCAAATACGTTCTTTAATCAACATCTTCAGAATACATGTCCGTCATTAAAATATCATGTACTACAATGTACACACTTTTATTTCAACATTACATTAATAATATGTAGTACAGTAGCCACAATACTCCTACTAGACAAAAAAACATAGTCTCCTGGGACATCACAGAGAATATCAGATAGCAGTGAGCAGGGATGGGCAAAGTGCGGCTCTCCAGCTGTTGGAGAACTCCAACTCCCAGCCTGCCAAGACTGCCTACACAGCTATCGATGGACCGGGTCATTTTTTGGGCCCGGTACATCGACGATGTTTTCTTTATTTGGCAAGGCACTTCTGAAGCCTTGGGGTCCTTTATGGAAAATCTCAATGAGAATAAGTACAATATTCATTTGACTTATAAATATAACATCAAACAAATTGAGTTTTGGACGTTTTAATTAAAAGTGATCATCAGGCTACTTACAAACTAACATCTACAGAAAAGAAACCGCTGTGAATGCACTCTTACATGCGTCATCTTCCCATTCTCCACAGACAATTAAAGCCATACCAACTGGTCAATTTATCAGGATCAGGAGAGTTTGTTCCACCGACGAGGATTTTGAGATCCAGTCAGACATCTTGTGCCAACGTTTCCTGGAGAGAGGCTACAGTAAAAGATCAGTAAAGAGAGCGTACAATCGGGCCAAACATTTGGCAAGACAAGACCTCATCTATCCCAAAATAAAGAAGGAAACAACTGATACGGTAAGATACATCACTCCGTATCATTCACAATGGCAACACATGCGAGGAATCCTGGAGAGATTCTGGCCCATTTTGAGGGCAGACCCAATTTTGGAAAAAATATTACCCACACATCCATCTGTTGTGCCTAGGAGGGCGAAAACTTTAGGAGATCACCTGGTGAGATCCTATTACGCCCCCCAGGCACAGGGCACAATTTTTGGGTCAAAAGGACCAAAATGGGGTTGCTTCCCCTGCGGGAAATGTGTGGCCTGCGACAATATCGTGAGGACCACTGAGTTTATGAACTCCACGCAGACCAAAACATATAAGATCACGCATCACATCTCATGCGTAACTAAAGGGGTAATTTACCATGCCACCTGCCCATGTCCAAAAATTTATGTGGGACTGACTAGTAGGGAATTGAAGGTACGAGTCCGCGAACATGTTCGGGACATCCTGAAATCAAATGATTCCACCGATGTGGACGATTTGAAGCCTATCGCAAGACACTTTAAAAAGTTCCATGACAGTGACCCCTCCCTTTTGAAGGTTTGTGGGATAGACCATATTGATTTGGGTATGCGCGGTGGCAACCTGATGAAACGTCTGGCACAATTAGAAACAAAGTGGATCTGGACCCTGGACACGATACAACCTAAAGGCCTCAATGATGCCCTGTCTTATGCCCCCTTCCTACAGTGAATATGTAGACTTATACATTTTTTAACAGTTATTTACCCTTAAAGCTTTTTATTATCTTTCTATGTCTATATAGTGTTTGCATACTTTCCCACTGGAGAGTTCTGATATTAATGCTGTCCTTTCCATACTTAGGCTAATATACTTGCTTCTCCCTCCTCATAGATGTCTTTGGACATGGACTATCTATACTTATTGAAGATTCAATTTGAAGACTGAAACATCAGTGTCACTTTCTCCACTCCCTTTATGGGTTTACATGTATATTTTTTGTATCTTTGTTCATCTCATCATGTAATATATATATTGGTGTTTTTCCTGTATTTTACCAAGTATTAACTATTCACATCCAATTTCAATTTGTTTTGTTTTTTATTCACTCACTTTTATCTCCTTGTGATGCATCATGCTACAATTGCATGTAGTAGGTTATTTCACTTACGTGGTTGTGACTCTCCGCCACACGGTCCCCTTTTGTGGGTGTCCTAGTTTAGGCTACCACATGTTCTTTTTGGAGACCCTGTGGCTGCGACTCATTTAACTTCAATTTCACTTTCACCTTCATTCACACTCGTCATGCGGTCCCCCTCTGTTGTGGTGGCCCCTCCTTTTTATCCCGGCCGCCGCACCATTGGGAGACCCCAATGACCGTGTTCCACCTTTGGGTTTCGTGACTCCCTGTCACACACCCTCCCTCTGCCTGAGTCCTCTAATTTGGTCTCGGCATTCTTGGAGATCCTGTGGCCGTGACTCAACCTGCCCCCTTCATAGTCACCATTCACTTATTGGAAGCTTTTGGTCGCGCGATCCCATCTGGTGGGCATCCCCTTAACGGCCGCCGCACCATTTGGTGATCCCGCGACTTTTTAGTGTTCTTTTAATATTTTCACCCTTCACTCCGTCGCGCGGTCCCCCTCTGCTGGGGTGGCCTACACTTTTGGTTGTTTTGGCCGCCGCATCATTGGGAGACCCCGTGACTGCAGATCGCCCTCTGGAATTCTTTGACTCCCTGCCACACGACCTCCCTCTGCTTGAGACCTTATCGTGGGTCCCGGTATGTTTGGGAGGTCCTGTGGCCGTGACCCAATCTATTCCATGTGCAGTCATTCCCCCCCCCTTCCCTTTTTTCCTGTATCACTGTTTCAGGCCCCAGGCCTCATGCACTATGCACTTTTATTCCTGTATATTATTGTATATGTTTAGATATATATTTACCTATGACCCTCGGGTCTCTTATTAACACTTTAGTTTAGCGATTAATTAACTATTATCCAACAGAACATGCACTATGCACTTTGTGGATATTTATAACACTAATGTATATATATTTATTTATCTGTTTATTACTTACGATATTTACCTCCGTTCTTCTGGTGGGTCGAACCCTGGGAGACCATGTGACCAGCATGTATGACCGTATAATCCATCCCCCTGACTTCGCCGCCTGCGTGATTGGCCACTACGCGGCTCTCGAACATCTCGTGGGATCATGATGCGTTTGACGTCATGAAAGGTCCTTTGGTCAAAGGACGCAGCTATACTAGCGCAATTGGCCTCTGCGCAGTTGACCTGCGTTCCCGACTAATTAGTCTCCCGGATATCACATGATCCCCTAACGGGTTTTGGATTGGCGGCATGGGTATTCAAGTATCAGCTCTCCAGTGGGAAGTCTGTACCCCCAGAGGAAGGTTTCAAATCGAAACGCGCGTCGGGGTGTGCAGTCTTCCTGTGGACTTGTTACTTCCATAACGGTATGTGACCTTGCTTTGTTTGGACCGCATGTTTCACTATCATTGTTGCGGCCCTTTGCCTTTTTTTGTACCATACATGGTCTTGCTATTCACCTCTTATCTCCTATATTGCACTTGCACTTTACCGCTTGTTACTTATAGCGGTATAGATACAATTGCACTTTTGGAAAGAGCCACACTTGAGGATTTATACCTTATGTCCCCTAGTCACAACTGATATACGCACTTGCACTTTCATACTGAATGCATTTATTTGCACTGTGGACTTTTTTCAAGTGTAGCTCTTGTATAGGAGTCCTCTTATATACAGGCATTTATATATATATATATTTTTTGGGTCGCTTACCTTATTACTCTATTATACTGAATTAACTCTCCCGGGATTGTACTGCACTATTTTGCACTTGTCTGTCATCTCTTTGTCTATGTTTTTAACCATATGTCTAATAAAAATATACCTTTTTAGCTTAATAGTTCTCAGTGTTGCTTTGTTGGTTATCTACACAGCTATCAGCCTACAGCAGGGAATGGTTGGAGTTGTATTTTAGCCACAGCTGTAGAGCCACACTTTTTCCAACACTGGACTAGAGACACGTGAAGTGCATCTGACAGGTGTTTCGGTGTTTATTTTCTGGTGGTTGTGGGGGGGATCACACCTCTACACAGATGGTGCTTGGGTCTGTGAAGAGGCCCACTTCCTTTCGCCTCTCAGGGTGTACTTAGCTCAGCAAAATTACCTTATCGCAGTCCAATGATGGTTGTTTGGGTATCCTGTGCGCCCCGCTCATCTCAAGCTAAGTTCTCCTGATTTTCCTAGTTGTGTGTTTTGCCGCGGTCTCAGGAGACGATGGGCCCTTCACGGTGAAAAGTAAGGGATATTTCATCCCCTGCTCTCTATATTTGGCCTTGGGACAGTAGAGCAGGGAATAGGTTCCAGCGTATGAGTTTACATACATGAGGACTTGCTCATACTGTCACCTGTCATGGCGAGGCTCCCGCCTGGATTGGAGGTCACCTTTCACACTCTTCACTAGATTTGAGCATAGTGTGGTGTACTTGGTCATGTTTGTTTATTTGTGTTTCCCTTAACCACAAATTACGTTATTGATGATTTTGCTAATATATAACACATCACATTGCTCGGTTCCTATTAATGAGGTATTAGTCCATATTTCACAGACATTTATAATAAACATATTGTGGAGAAATATCAATAGAATATACAGCTATTGGTATATTTCGCACATTCTTATAAATCTCCCCCCGGATGTCTGCCAAATATGTAAGCTCGCAACCCCACGTCAAAGGGTCCTCATATGTCTTGCGAGTCCCTAACTTCAAAAATATGAACAAACTAACTAAAAAAAATATCCATCCAGGATGTATCCACTCTAATATAGTCATCTGAGTGAAATTCAAAATAAATTTAGGTATCACTGCGGGAAGATTGGCGGGAAGTAAAAGGAAAAGAACCAGCTGGAGAAGAAAAATAATCTGCAAATAATCCCTCACCTCAGTCCTGCTGAACCAGCTCTTCCGAGTTGAGAGGCTCTCCATGGTCTTGTGCTGTAAAGGCTTGGGTATCTTCATCCTGAGTAGCCTCATATATAACGAATGTAATTATGGAGGACTACACATGCTTTGATGACTGTGTTTACATTTTCCGGGGCCATCTGGATGGCAGAAAGAAAGATACGCCATTTGCTGGCTAAGATCCCGAAGGCACACTTCCACATATCTTCGGCCACGGCTTAGGTGATAATTGAAGGTTTGCCTTTTCGTATCCAATCCTCGCCTGGGGAAAAGACGCATGAGGTTTGAGAGAGTGCTAACCCCTCATCGCCAACTACGACAAAGGGTGCAGGTGGTTCCAGAGGATCCAGGAAGAGGAGCTGGCTGGGGAATGTCCAGTTGGTTTGGTCTGAAGCCACCGACTCATTCTGGAAGCCCGGAAGATGCGAGCATCTGCCGAACTCCATAGGCCCCGTTATCTACAATTATAAACCTGTAGTTTGTGTCACCAAGGACAACAAAACTACAAGAGAAAAAACTGCTTATAATTATAGAAACGGGACCCTGAGTTTGGTGGCTTCTTCACCCGTAATGTGCTTCCCGTCAAGGGCACAATACAGTTGGGAAATTGTGCCCTCTCCAGGAAGCCCTTTGCAATATTTAGCCACTGCTGCCTTGTTGGGTTGTGGGCAGCACGGCAGCCGCAACCAAATAGTGGCACAGGTTCCCCTTACTATGCCAGCTATGGTTGAGGTCCCCATGCGAAACTCGAAGTGGAGTGACGAAAAAGAATTCACCGTGGACAAAAATCTGTAGGGAAACAGAAAAAATAACATAAGTATGAAAACCATGTAACCATACTCTCTTTTAGGGCTCAGGCACACGAACTTGTGCTGCCGTTATGTGCAGTGGGGGACCGCTATTTGCGGCCCCAAATGCATGGCAGCATCCATGCGCATGCTGCAGACAGATCCAGACCATTCAACTTGAAGGGGTATGTGATCTGTGTACGCCCCCAAAAAGTGTGCTTGCACTAGTTTTTGCCGGGGGCTGAGGCACGCACTGAAAACATCATCTATAATCCACAATATTCAGTTTTATGTCTTTATAACTACACACTATTTTACCTACCGGAGAGTTATTATGAGCCGTTCCTCTGCAGAAACACAACGCTGCATGTTGGTGTCCATGAAGGTCAACCCAGGCCTCAACTCCGCCAAAAGCCGATCAAAGGTTGAAATGGACATTCGGCAGGTAAGGCAAAAAATTTGTCAGGGTGCGCACAAAGGTCGGAATACAGGCTGGCAAACTGACCTTTACTAGCCCTCTGCGCCATAATCGGATGAACCCACATTCTCTTCCTCTGCGGTTCTCCTCAATACTTTCTCTCCCGCTCCCCAAAGCAACGGGATACCAGCCAGTGCAAAGCAACATGGTCAGTATATGATAAGGAGAAAGCAGGACATCCTGCTAAGGAACAAAATCAACACACAACAGGCTTCTATTACCACAAAATGGAGCTTCCCAAAAAGAAGAGCATGCTGGGGGGTATTTATATGTCTGGATAATGAACATGTGACTCAAAAGGATGGTTGCGTTTTTTTTCACGCGCGGAAAAATCCGCATGTCACCCGCGCGGAAAAACGCAAACCCTGAACGCAATCACAGTGAAAACTGACTTGTTTTAGTGTCAAAAATCGCACCATTTTTCCCTGAACGCATCCGGCCCCAATCGCCAACGCCCATGGTGGAAAGAGGCCAGAAGGCATGTGCGCGATATTTATCTTAGAATCATACAAAATTTAGTCTTACGTGTTTTCAATTCTTTCAAATTCTTGTTGGGTCATTCGGGGTGCTGGCTTAAGAATCTGCTTTCTCCAAGGAACTCATTTGCTTGCAGTTTCCACACACTGACACCCACTGAGGTTCCTTCAATCTCCTTCAGTGTCTTCAAGTGGGCGTGGTCTATCTTTGTCTGGACCCCACTGAGGGTCATTCATGAAGCACCAAGGGTTTAGGGGTTTTCCTCGATACCATACTTTTTAATCTATCCAGGAGAGCTTGGAAACCTAAAGAATAATACAGAGAGAATAGATAAAGGGAAAAGGGATCTTTATTCAAATTTGTGCTCCTGAAACTGGAGTCCTCTGTTCAGTGAAAGGCCTCTGTGTTATTCACATTTCACATGTGGGCTGCATTTTTGATAAATGTAATATTTAAAAATGTGCTAATCAGCCTCTATGAACAAAAGGTGCACAGGAGATTCATCTCGGGAGGCACCTGCCCTCTTCACTTAGACCCACTGTGCCATGCAATGCCAACATTGGGGGTCAAGTAATTTGCTGATATAGATGAGTCTCTAGATGTGAGGCCTCTTTCACACTTGCGTTGTTGGGATCCGGCATGCACTTCCGTTGCCGGAGGTGCCCGCCGGATCCGGAAAAACGCAAGTGTACTGAAAGCATTTGAAGACGGAACCGTCTTCCAAATGCTTTCAGTGTTACTATGGCACCCAGGACGCTATTAAAGTCCTGGTTGCCATAGTAGGAGCGGGGAGCGGGGGAGCTGTATACTTACAGTCCGTGCGGCTCCCGGGGCGCTCCAGAATGACGTCAGAGCGCCCCATGCGCATGGATGACGTGTCCATGCGATCACGTGATCCATGCGCTTGGGGCGCTCTGACGTCACTCTGAAGAGCCCCGGGAGCCGCACGGACGGTAAGTATACTGCTCCCCCGCTCCCCGCTACACTTTACCATGGCTGTCAGGACTTTAGCGTCCCGGCAGCCATGGTAACCATTCAGAAAAAGCTAAATGTCGGCTCCGGCAATGCGCCGAAACGACGTTTAGCTTAAGGCCGGATCCGGATCAATGCCTTCCAATGGGCATTAATTCCGGATCCGGCCTTGCGGCAAGTGTTCTGGATTTTTGGCCGGAGCAAAAAGCGCAGCATGCTGCGGTATTTTCTCCGGCCAACAAACGTTACGTACCGGAACTGAAGACATCCTGATGCATCCTGAACGGATTTCTCTCCATTCAGAATGCATTAGGATAATCCTGATCAGGATTCTTCCGGCATAGAGCACCGACGACGGAACTCTATGCCGGAAGAAAAGAACGCAAGTGTGAAAGAGCCCTTACTCTAACGATAAAAGTGTTTATAGAGGTGGATTGACACATATTGATATATGACTTTTCTAAAAAACATCCTGGCACATATGAAGCAGGCAATAAGGCTGTTTTAACATCAGCGTTCGCCTTTCCTTTCTTCTGCTCCTATAATGGAGCACAAGAACAGATGGATTCAGCACATAACTGAGTAAAATAGAGCCCACAGACTGTAATAGGATCCGTTAGGTTTCTTTTCAGGGCAGTATTTTGGAGACAAAAGTCCAGAATGCAGTACTTTTGTCTCGACTATAAAATACTTAACTTGAACTGAAATCTAAAGGAACCCATTACAGTCTGTGGGGTCTATTTTACTCAGTTATGTGCTGAATCCATCTGTTCTTGTGCGCCATTATAGGAGCAAATGCTGATTTGAAAGCAGCCTAAGGACTTGTTCACATCACCGTTATGCATTCCGTTTTGGCTTTACGTTATAACATGGTTATAATGGAAAATAACGGAATACATAAGACGGAAATCAAAACGGCATTTTGTTTTGATCCGTCATAATAGAAGACTATGGCCAAGCATAAAGGATCCGTCTGGTTTCCTGTCGACAGGACTTTGTTTTCCGTTCTGCATATTGGAAACCAGAAGGATTCGTTATGCTTGTTGACGAATCAAAACAGAATGCCTAGTAAAGCTTACATATTGCATTATGTCTGGATATTCCGTTATAAACTGAAACTATAACGGAATGCCATAACGCAAGTGCGAACTCCCCCTAACACAGATGCCTCCAGCTGCAAAGAGCAAATGCAACAAGTCAGCCAGTTTCATAATCCTAATTTTCATGACTCAAGACATTATGCATTTTTTTTAAACTGATGACTTGTCCTCCGGATAGATCATCAGCATATGATCGGCGAGGGTCCGACACCCGGGACCCCCGCTGATCAGCTGTGTGAGAAGGCAGTAGTGCTCCAGGAGCGCCGCTGACTTCTCGCTGTTTCCCTCAGGCCCAGTGATGTCACGACCAGTATCTCTGGCCTGGGTGCGTTTAAGCTCTGTTCACTTGAATGGAGCTTAGCCCCGGCCAGGCCAGTGATACTGGTCGTGACATCACTGGGCCTGAGGGAAGCAGCGAGAAGTCAGCAGCGCTCCAGGAGCTCCACTGCCTTCTCACACAGCTGATCGGCGGGGGTCCCGGGTGTCGGACCCTCGCCAATCATATGCTGATGATCTCTCCAGAGGACAAGTCATCAGTTTAAAATAAATTCAGAACCCCTTTAATAACTAATAAAATGCTCACAATAGTAGGAAGAATAGTCGTAGTATTTGTTTCACTAACGGCCATGTCTTCTTCATCCGGTTCTTCTTGGGAGGGAGTACCTGGCTAAAAAAAGTTTAGAATAATAATTCAGTCAAAATTGATCTTTACCTTACAAATAAAGGATAGAAAAATGTAAGTACCCCCCTTTTGGAATGTAATCAGAGTCCGAATCAAAATATATTTCTTCCTCAAACTCATCTTGCTTGTCGTTAGACTGATAATAACAAAATTTAGAATAAAAAATAAAATAAAAAAAGCTATTGGGGGACATTTATCAAACTGCTGTAAAGCAGAACTGGTTTAGTAGCCCATAGCAGCCAATCAGATTCCACCCTTTATTTTTCACAGCTCCTTTGGAAAAGAAAAAGTGAACTCTGATTGGCTGCAATGGGATACTAAGCCAGTTCTACCTTACACCTATTTGAAAAATCTCCCCCTTTTATTTTTAGATACATAATTTGCTCATTTTGGATTATTTAGTACAAGAACGTCCATGTTGTGTCTGTATGGTTGACAAGTTTGATCCATGATGTCATCGTCACCATCCCTGCAGATTCATAAGCATGTGTATCTAATATGTGTGAGGGTCCTTCTCTTTTGCCACCAAGTGCCGTCCACTGTGTGAAAACTACGGTGTAAATTGGGCAATTTCATCAGACAGCAAAGAGGGATATGTGTGCAGGCAGCCGATCACACGCCTCATATACCCAACAATCAAGATCAGCACACGAGTCTTCCTTTGTGAGATATGTACTGCCAACGTCGAAAGTAAGAAGTGGACATAATAATATATATAGCCCGGCAGTGCAGGGGTTACTACAATTATATACAGTGTGTGTATATATATATACAGGAAGTGCAGAATTATTAGGCAAATGAGTATTTTGACCACATCATCCTCTTTATGCATGTTGTCTTACTCCAAGCTGTATAGGCTCGAAAGCCTACTACCAATTAAGCATATTAGGTGATGTGCATCTCTGTAATGAGAAGGGGTGTGGTCTAATGACATCAACACCCTATATTAGGTGTGCATAATTATTAGGCAACTTCCTTTCCTTTGGCAAAATGGGTCAAAAGAAGGACTTGACAGGCTCAGAAAAGTCAAAAATAGTGAGATATCTTGCAGAGGGATGCAGCACTCTTAAAATTGCAAAGCTTCTGAAGCGTGATCATCAAACAATCAAGCGTTTCATTCAAAATAGTCAACAGGGTCGCAAGAAGCGTGTGGAAAAACCAAGGCGCAAAATAACTGCCCATGAACTGAGAAAAGTCAAGCGTGCAGCTGCCAAGATGCCACTTGCCACCAGTTTGGCCATATTTCAGAGCTGCAACATCACTGGAGTGCCCAAAAGCACAAGGTGTGCAATACTCAGAGACATGGCCAAGGTAAGAAAGGCTGAAAGACGACCACCACTGAACAAGACACACACGCTGAAACGTCAAGACTGGGCCAAGAAATATCTCAAGACTGATTTTTCTAAGGTTTTATGGACTGATGAAATGAGAGTGAGTCTTGATGGGCCAGATGGATGGGCCCGTGGCTGGATTGGTAAAGGGCAGAGAGCTCCAGTCCGACTCAGACGCCAGCAAGGTGGAGGTGGAGTACTGGTTTGGGCTGGTATCATCAAAGATGAGCTTGTGGGGCCTTTTCGGGTTGAGGATGGAGTCAAGCTCAACTCCCAGTCCTACTGCCAGTTTCTGGAAGACACCTTCTTCAAGCAGTGGTACAGGAAGAAGTCTGCATCCTTCAAGAAAAACATGATTTTCATGCAGGACAATGCTCCATCACACGCGTCCAAGTACTCCACAGCGTGGCTGGCAAGAAAGGGTATAAAAGAAGAAAATCTAATGACATGGCCTCCTTGTTCACCTGATCTGAACCCCATTGAGAACCTTTGGTCCATCATCAAATGTGAGATTTACAAGGAGGGAAAACAGTACACCTCTCTGAACAGTGTCTGGGAGGCTGTGGTTGCTGCTGCACGCAATGTTGATGGTGAACAGATCAAAACACTGACAGAATCCATGGATGGCAGGCTTTTGAGTGTCCTTGCAAAGAAAGGTGGCTATATTGGTCACTGATTTGTTTTTGTTTTGTTTTTGAATGTCAGAAATGTATATTTGTAAATGTTGAGATGTTATATTGGTTTCACTGGTAAACATAAATAATTGAAATGGGTATATATTTGTTTTTTGTTAAGTTGCCTAATAATTATGCACAGTAATAGTCACCTGCACACACAGATATCCCCCTAAAATAGCTAAAACTAAAAACAAACTAAAAACTACTTCCAAAAATATTCAGCTTTGATATTAATGAGTTTTTTGGGTTCATTGAGAACATGGTTGTTGTTCAATAATAAAATTAATCCTCAAAAATACAACTTGCCTAATAATTCTGCACTCCCTGTATATATATACAGTTGCAAGAAAAAGTATGTGAACCCTTTGGAATGATATGGATTTCTGCACAAATTGGTCATAAAATGTGATCTGATCTTCATCTAAGTCACAACAATAGACAATCACAGTCTGCTTAAACTAATAATACACAAAGAATTAAATGTTACCATGTTTTTATTGAACACACCATGTAAACATTCACAGTGCAGGTGGAAAAAGTATGTGAACCCCCTAGACTAATGACATCTCCAAGATCTAATTGGAGTGAGCTGTCAGCCAACTGGAGTCCAATCAATGAGATGAGATTGGAGGTGTTGATTACAGCTGCCCTGCCCTATAAAAAACACACACCAGTTCTGGGTTTGCTTTACACAAGAAGCATTGCCTGATGTGAATGATGCCTCGCACAAAAGAGCTCTCAGAAGACCTGTGATTAAGAATTGTTGACTTGCATAAAGCTGGAAAGGGTTATAAAAGTATCTCCAAAACCCTTGCTGTTCATCAGTCCACGGTAAGACAAATTGTCTATAAATAGAGAAAGTTCAGCACTGCGGATACTCTCTCTAGCAGTGCCCGTCCTGTAAAGATAACTGCAAAAGCACAGCACAGACTGCTCAATGAGGTGAAAAAGAAAGCCTAGAGTGTCAACTAAAGACTTACAAAAGTCTCTGGCATATGCTAACATCCCCGTTAGCGAATCTATGATACGTAAAACACTAAACAAGAATGGATTTCATGGAGGATACCACAGAGGAAGCACTGCTGTCTCAAAAATAACATTGCTGCACGTTTACAGTTGCACAAGGAGCACCTGGATGGTCCACAGCAGTACTGGCAAAATATTCTGTGGACAGATGAAACCAAAGTTGAGTTGTTTGGAAGAAACACACAACACTATGTGTGGAGAAAAAGAGGCACAGCACAACAAGATCAAAACCTCATCCCCAATGTGAAGTATGGTGGTGGGAGCATCATGGTTTGGGGCTGCTTTGCTGCATTCAGGGCCTGGACGGATTGCGATCATCGAAGGAAAGATGAATTCCCAAGTTTATCAAGACATTTTGCAGGGAACTTAAAGCCATCTGTCCACCAGCTGAAGCTCAACAGAAGAATGGGTGTTGCAACAGGACAACGACCCAAAGCATAGAAGTAAATCAACAACAGAATGGCTTAAACAGAAGAAAATACGCCTTCTGGAGTGGCCGCAGTCAGAGTCCTGACCTCAAACCCGATTGAGATGCTGTGGCATGACCTCAAGAAATCGATTCACACCGACATCCAAGAATATTGCTGAACTGAAAACAGTTCTGTGAAAGAGGAATGGTCAAGAATTACTCCTGACCGTTGTGCACGTCTGATCTGGCAACTCCAGAAACGTTTGGTTGAAGTTATAAATCCAAGGGTTCACATACTTTTTCCACCTCACTGTGAATGTTTACATGGTGTTTTCAATAAAAACATGGTAACATTTAATTCTTTGTGTGTATTAGTTATGCAGCCTGTGATTGTCTATTGTTGTGACTTAGATGAAGATCAAATCACATTAATGACCAATTTGTGCAGAAATCCATATAATCATACAAGAAAGGGTTCACATACTTTTTCTTGCAACTGTATATATATATATATATAGTTGTTCTCCAAAAAAGAGGCAGCACTCCAATATAAAAAGTGAAAAGACCCGCTTTATTCCCCTCTTGCAACGTTTCAACTGCTCATTGCAGTCTTTATCAAGGCTTGATAAAGACTGAAAGGGCCTTGGCAGGCCTCTGAATAGGCTGCCGGACTAGTGCCTGCAGCCTATCAGAGGAACAGGAAAGGGGACACACCTCTCCCCTGCCTCCTCCGCACAGCCGTCTGTTTGTATCGCTGTCTTGAGGACGGCGATACAAACAGATCACTATGGAGATGAGCGCTTCCACAATGGAAGCGCTCATCTCAGTGCCCCGCCGCCGCGCACACATTGCCCCGCTGTTTTTTTTTTTACCATACCTGTCCCTCCCGCATTATTTCCTGGGGGGATCCATCCCCCCCCGCTTCCTACACCCATGTATATGAGGTAAAAGTATTGCAGCAACAACCAAAAGGGAAAAGGTGGGTGCTAGCTCAAAGGGAAAAAGCTTACCCAAATGAATAATAAAAAATAGAGCAGGACTCCAAAGAAGCAATAAAAAGTGGTATCTTTATTCACCCATAAGTGACGCGATGTGTTCGGCCCAACCTGAAAGCCTTTCTCAGGCAATGTGAACTTTCCAAAGTGAATCATTTGTATTCGGGTCGTCTAGTGTGTGGAGACCTACCGACCTACCTACTTCAAAAGCAGTAGAGGTGTGCCGAGACTGCTGTACGAGGTAGGCTAAAGGGGCCAAAAATCACAAACATAGCTTAAATGTTATATGTTTATTACAATTACAAACTAGATTACTGAAGGCACTAGACATTTCACCTGCGGGTTTGGTATATATAGGGCTTAACAAGCCGACTTCCACCTGCCTAACTTCTTAATTACATGTACCGGGACCTTGTGCTTAGATGCGGCGGAGGCCGCTCCAATGCGCATAGAATGCCCAGTGATCGAGCTGGGGTCGACACCAATGTTCCTCAACAGAATACGTATGAATTTGAGGAAGTTTGTGCAACTAAAAGGAGCAGAACCTAACCGAAGCAGAGGTGCCTCACCCGGGGTTTCCTTAATAAACTGTAACCACTCTCGAATGGTTCTCACAGGACACCATTTGTTACCAGTAGGAAAGTATTTAACTTCAGTCAGCTGTCCTGGGTGTGTTGTCTTTGTGGAAGTTAGCGCAAGGATGTAGCATGACCCGTCCCAAGAGAGCTGACTCTTCCTCATATAATTTTTACACCTCGAAGCGCAGGTGAATTCGCCTGGTCTGAGGAAGCCATAGAAAGCCAGATACATGGTTGTCTTTATCAGTAAGCTAGTATATTCGCCAAAAGGATATCCTGGCAACATATCAGATAAGGACCTGAACATCTTCCCCGTAAATGGCTGCCGGGAAGGACGGGTGACAGCAGAGCCTTTCTGTATACCCCAGCGTAACATTCTGATAGGATGTGCTGAAAACAATGATGGTAGATTGGGATGTTTTAAAGGGAGTCTGTCACCACATTTGGGCATATTAGACTGATCAAATAGTGTTATATGTGCCACCCAGAACTTAAAAACGGTACCTTTGTTGTGGAAAACGGACTTTTCTTTTAGCCAAAAATGAACTTTGAACATTATGTTAATGAGCCCTCTCAAGTGCCCAGGGCGGCGTCTCAATCCTCCGAGCCCCAGGCAGCACCTCCTCAACGGCTCATAACCCCGCCCTCCGTGCGCCTCTGCCCGCCCTTTTACCCCCCTCCTCTGTCCTTTTCCACTGCAGCTGCGCGGTCAAATTCATAGCGGGCGCTGCCGGTGTGCGGTCTGCCTGTGGAGTGACCTGAAAGAAGTGTGACAGGTTACCCCTAGACAAATCATCTGCCGCTACGTTAGCTTGCCCCACCGCAACAGAGAAGAAAAGTCCTGTGTCTGTGGTTTAAAAAAAAAACAACTCAGATTTCAACATGTCCTAGTTGCCTGTGGATGACACTGTTTTAGGGAGGGGGATCTGTGGATGATACTGTTATGGAATAAGTGCCAATAATGTGGCAGTATTAAGTGCCCCCAATAATGTGGCAGTAATAAGTGCCCCCAATCACATGCCAGTAATAAGAGCCCCCCCCAATGTGCCAGTAATAAGAGCCCCCCCCATCACGTGCACGTAACAAGAGCCCCCCTATCACGTGCCAGTAATAAGAGCCCCCATCACGTGCCAGTAATAAGAGCCCCCCAATGTTCCAATAATAAGAGCCCCCCCAATGTGCCAGTAACAAGAGCCCCCCCCCATCATGTGCCACTAACAAGAGCACCCCCATCATGTGCCAGTAATAAGCCCCCCATCATGTGCCAGTAATAAGCCCCCCATCATGTGCCAGTAATAAGAGCCCCCCATCATGTGCCAGTAACAAGAGCCCCCCATCATGTGCCAGTAACAAGAGCCCCCCATCATGTGCCAGTAACAAGAGCCCCCCCATGTGCCAGTAACCAGAGCCCCCTTATGTGCCAGTAACAAGAGCCCTCTTATGTGCCAGTAACAAGAGCCCCCCCCCCATGTGCCAGTAACAAGAGCCCCCCCCCCATGTGCCAGTAACAAGAGCCCCCCCATGTGCCAGTAATAAGAGCCCCCCATCATGTGCCAGTAACAAGAGCCCCCCATGTGCCAGTAACAAGGGCCCCCCATGTGCCAGTAATAAAAGCCCCCCATGTGCCAGTAATAAGAGCCCCCCCATCATTTGCCAGTAACAAGAGCCCCCCCATCATGTGCCAGTAACAAGAGCCCCCCATGTGCCAGTAACAAGAGCCCCCCCTATGTGCCAGTAACAAGAGCCCCCATGTGCCAGTAATAGGAGCCCCCCATCATGTGCCAGTAACAAGAGCCCCTCCATGTGCCAGTAACAAGAGCCCCAAATGTGCCAGTAAGAGCCCCCCTCATCATGTGCCCCCCCCAATGTGCCAGTAACAAGAGCCCCCCTAATGTGCCTGTAAAACAATTTTACATATATAAAAAAAAAAAACACTAATACCTCTATGTCAGCGATGTAATGCAGGCCTGTGTCCCCTTGCTGTATGGCTCAGGTGGCGCAATGACGTCATCGCGCTGCCTGCGCCGGCCTCTGATAGGCTGCCGGCCTAGTGCCTGCAGCCTATCAGAGGAAGGGGAAGGGACACGGCTCTCCCTCCCCTGCCCCGCTGCACTAGTACAGGCATCTGTATCGCTGTCCTGAGGAGATGACTATGGAGATTAGCGCAATGGAAGCGCTCATCTCTGTGTGCCCTGCAGCCGCTTCTCAGTTAGGGGGGCATTTCAGATGGGGGGTCACAGCGTGATGTAGGGGGGCCGTGGCCCCCTCTGGCCCCCCCTTGCTTGGCGACGCCACTGCTCGTTTGCCTGGGCGAACAGAGTCACACAGGGGAGGAACTTCTCCTTGTCCTTCATCAAGAAATTGAATCCTGGCTTTCTCCGCGACAACTCAAAATCGGTAACATTGTAACCGACAATGGGAAGAACATGGTGTCAGTGCTGCGTAAAGGAGGGCTGAGCCATGCGCCCTGCATGGCGAACGTGTTCAATCTGGTTGTCAAGCAGTTCCTGAAGTCTTCCACCCATCTGCAAGACATCCTAAAAATGGCCAGTAAACTTTGCATGTACTTCAGCCACTCTTACACCGCCAAGCAAACCCTTCTTGAGCTGCAGCGGCAGAACAGTGTCCCCCCAACATAGGCTGATATGCGACGTTTACACCCGTTGAAATTCCACCCTCCATATGTTGGACCGACTATATGATCAGAGAAAGGCCATAAACAATTTCTTGATGACCCAAGCGGACAGGAGTACTCCCCTGTGTAACTTTGATGTCAGCCACTGGCAGCTCATTCATGACACCTGCCGTTTGCTCAGGCACTTTGAGGATGCCATGTTATGTCAGTCGCCAAGACTACTGGATGAACAACGTCATTCCACTGCTTCATATCCTGGAACAGATGCTGGTAAATCTGGCTGGTCAGGGTACTGGAGATGTGGCGCCTACATCTCACGGCCACATGAGCCCTGTGGGGGCTAAACTGGAGGAGGAGGACATTGGAGCACAAGCAATGTGTAGTGAAATGGGTGGTTTTTCTACACAGGTGACAGGAGAGGAGGAGCAGGAGCAGCCAGAGGAGCAAGAGGGAGATGAGGAAGACGAGGCAGATGACCCAGGCACACCGTGGCAGTATGCAATGGAGATGGAGGCAGGGAGTCCCTCCGAGTCACTTGAGCAAATGGCGCGCTGCATGCTCACTTGCTTGGGTAGTGACAGCCAAATTGTCACCATTCGGCAGAGGGATGACTTCTGGCTCTCCACCTTGTTGGACCGGTCCAAAATAGGGGCCTTTTTTACACCTGCTGAGAGGGAGGACAAACTGAACTACTATAGAGACATCCTATGTAGTCAGTTGGCCACTGCCTATCTGCGCCATTGTCCATCCTCTCGCAGGTCTGAACAGGGGGCCCTCTGCGCTCTTGTTCCACTGCCATGGCTGCTGTGGCAGGGGAAGGGGGGGGTAGCAGTACCAGCTCCATCAGCAGCAGCTTAAATCTAGAATGTCTGATGAGCAGCTTTCTTCGCCCGCCTAGTGAAGAAACTACTCACCAGCAGCAGCAGCTAGACCTGGAGCAGAACCTGAACCAGCAGGTGGTGGCATACTTGGACAGCACACTGCCACCCCACATTGAAGATACGCTGGACTACTGGGCAGCCAAACTAAATTTGTGGCCGCAACTGGCCAAGTTTGCCCTGCCCAGCCAGTAGTGTTGCATCAGAGCGGGTGTTTAGTGCTGCAGGGGCCATAGTTACCCCAAGGAGAACTCGCCTGTCCACCCAAAATGTGGAGAGACTGACCTTTGTCAAGATGAATCAGGTGTGGATCAGCCAAGATTTCCACCCACCAATGCCTGATGCATCAGATTAGATCATCCATGCTGCTTCACCCAAACCTTGACAAAAGAGACCGGTTTCTTCTGGGTACCTGCCTAAGCTACCATTCTGATGCTGCCACACATCTGATGCCAAGTGCTCCTTCTTACACTCACCATCAGCGGGTACTGTTAATTCCACCCACTTCCACACTATGTCATTGTGCCACTCTGAGGTCTCATGCTGCTGCCACCTCCACACTATGTCACCTTGCCACTCTGTGGTCTCCTTATGCTGCTGCCAACTCACAACTCTGTCTATGGGCCACTCTGTGGTCTCCTCATGCTGTTGCCACATCACCACTCTGTGGTCTCCTCATGCTGCTGCCACTTCACCACTCTGTGGTCTCCTCATGCTGTTGCAACATCACGACTCTGTGGTCTCCTCATGCTGCTGCCACATCATCACTCTGTGGTCTCCTCATTCTGCTGCCACATCAGCACTCTGTGGTCTCCTCATGCTGCTGCCGCCGCCACATCACCACTTTGTGGTCACCTCATGTTGCTGCTGCCACATCACCACTCTGTGGTCTCCTCATGCTGCTGCAACATCACTACTCTGTGGTCTCCTCATGCTGCTGCTACCTCAACACTATGTCACTGGGCCACTCTGTGCTCTCCTCATGCTGCTGCCACCTCCACACTGTCACATTGCCACTTTGGGGTCTCCTCATGCTGCTGTCACATCACCACTCTGTGGTCTCCTCATGCTGCTGCCAACTCACAACTCTGTCTCTGGGTCACTCTGTGGTCTCCTCATGCTGCTGCCACATCACCACTCTGTGGTCTCCTCATGCTGCTGCCAACTCACAACTGTGTCTGGGCCGCTCTGTGGCCTCCTCATTCTGCTGCTGCCACCTCCACACTATGTCACCTTGCCACTCTGTAGTCTCCTCATGATGCTGCCAACCCTCAACTCTGTCTCTGGCCCACACTGTGGTCTCCTCATGCTGCTGACAACTCACAATTGTGTCTCTGGGCCACTCTGTGGCCTCCTCATGCTGCTGCTACTGCCACCTCCACACTATGTCACCTTGCCAGTCTGTGGCCTCCTCATGCCGCTGCCTCCTCCACACTCTGTCATTGTGCCACTCTGTGGTCTCCTCATGCTGCTGCCAAATCACCACTCTGTGGTCTCCTTATGCTGCTGCCACATCACCACTCTGTGGTCTCCTCATGCTGCTGCTACCTCAACACTGTTACTGGGCCACTCCGTGGTCTCCTCATGCTGCTGCCACCTCACCACAATGTCATTGGGCCACTCCGTGGACTTCTCATGCTGTTCCCTCCCTCCCCACTCTGTGACTGGGCCACTAGTGTTCCTGTTTGGCCTTGTTGACATCATCATTTATTTGACCCTTCTGAACTGTGAAAAGGAAGGAAAAATGAGACGCAAGATGGATCCTGTCTATGTAGCAGCTGTAAGGCCTGTATGGTCCCATCAGAATTGGTTTATGATTTGATAGCCAAAAGCAAGAGAGGGTACAAAACACAGAATACATGCAAATATTCCATTCACGTGTCATCACTGTTTTGGATCCACTCCTGTTTTTTTTAGCTTTAGCAATACTGATGGATTACTGATCAAATCCTAACCGAGTGAAGGCTCAACTGACAGGATCCATTTTTTGGGGGTTATTGTTCTGACGGATCAGAGGAAGGGCAAAACAATCAGTGATGTCAACACAAACTTACTGCTGACACCCTCTCCACTCTGTCGGGGGGCTGTACTTGTATAAGCGTTTAATAGAACAGGTTCTGTAGACATCTATGTGGAATCAGCTGACAATGGTGTAAAAGGAGTGCACTCTTTAACACTATAGTAGGATCTTGGGCCTCTGCACGGTTCTTTATACCTTGCGCTAACATTGACCTGTAAGGCTGAGTTCACACTTGAGTTATTTGGTCAGTTTTGGCCCCATAACTGCCCAAATAAGTGAAGTGTGTAGTGATTCTAAGAGCAACGCCTGTCATGTGTGTTTCATACTGACTCACAGTATTGTTTCACCACAGCAGACTCCCTATGTGTGTTACTGCAAGGGACAGTGTTCTACACCACTATACAGGTTCTCTGCAGCCGGGAAATAGCTGTTTTTTTTAACACGATTCGCCACAAATAAATTCGGATCGAATCGAATCTTTTCGGAAGATTCGGCGAACCAGCCGAATCAAATTTTTGAGAAATTCGCTCATCACTAGTGACAAGTGCTCTGGAGAGCATGCAAAAGGTGCAGGAACTATGAGCCACGAGATGCCAGGTGATTTTGCGTGATAGCGCTGGATTCTAACTTTAGCAGGCTCAAGCTCCAGTCAGCCACGTCTAGTCTGGAAAACGCTAGAAATCAGAAACTGCTCCCCATATAAAAGTCAACCCAATGCCAATTGTATCCAGATGGAGGTGCTATGAGCAGCTAGAACTGAGGAACTTATAAATCAAGTGTCAATTTTTCACAGCGGCTCAGATACCGTGGTTTCAACTGACCAAGGCATCTGAGGGATTAAATGAGTGGGATCAGCATGATTGCCGATGCCATTAATGGAGGCTGGGTGCCGGCTGTATTACACAGCCAGCCCTCACTGTGTACAGAGTTTGCTCCATACTTCTTAGAATGCACCATGACATAAACCGAATGTCGCAGTACACTTGAGGGTTAAGAAAACTGTATGAAACAAAGTAAGTGACCCTGCACAGCAAAATCCTGGTGACACATTGCCTTCAATGGAAAATATTCTATGCACATAGTGGATATATACAGTAGGTGCGTTATCTGGATTTTATTAGCGTTGCTAAGGCTCAAAATGGGCCACTTTAAAGCCAATTTTCTAATAGAAATGTATGATTTCAATAATTAAAGTATATTACAAAAATGGTTAACATCACTGCCCCTGTACATTACACAAATAAAAATAGAACGGCAATTACACTTTAAAGGTACAATGCCTTGTATAACTAGCTCAGCTGAATGTAATACAATCCATGCTTCATTCAGTAAAAAAAAGTACTTTGAATCTATTTGCAAATAAGCAGTTAAGTGCACCAAGAGCGGGGTCTAAACTCTCTGTGCACCTTTGATCCTCCCTCTCCTTTTTGACTGACAGCCAGGTTCCAGCATAGTCATCTTGCCTGGACCTGTCAATCAAGAAGGAGAGGGAGGGGCTGACAGGAGTAGCTTAGGCCCATCATCGCTGTACTTAAAAAAGGACCTTTCAGGTTTTGTTTTTTCTTAAAACAGATACCTTAGTATATAGTCTAAGTCCAAGAGATGTAATTGCCCCTTTTTTTTAATTGTCCCCCTCCGTTGCAATGCTGTGCCCCTCACTATGTTTTGGTCCCTAATATTCAAATTATTATCATTGGTACAGGGTGGCGGAGACCTCAGCTCTCCTAAGTGGGCATCTCCTTCTCACTTGCTGTGACGGCGCTCTATTGCAGCAGACCATTTAACAATTTCACAGCTAGGGAGAAGATTACCTGTTCACAAGAATAGTTTGCGTTCTCTATTCTAAACACAAAACAAGTAAATCTCACAAGAACAGCTCCTCTTCTCCTTAGCTGTGAAGCGGTCCTCTGCGATAAGATGGTGTCACATCTAGGAAGAAGGAGATGCCCACTGAGGAGAGCTGAAGTCCCCTCCACCTTCTACCAATTTTTATAATTAGCATATTAAGTGCCAGAACACAGCTTTGCAATGGAGGTGACAATTTGAAGGGAGGGGGGAGGCAATGGCATCTCCTTGAGCTGGACTATATACTAAGGTATTAGTTTAAAAAAAAAATAATAATAAAATAAACTTGACAATTCTATTACATTTCCTGCATTCTGATCATCAAAATAGATTCTCCCCTGTGTGAATTCTCTGATTTCAAGATGTCTAACAAGATCTGCTTTATGATTGACACATTTACCACATTCTAAACATTATAATGGCTTCTTCCCTGTGTGAATTTTCTGATGTTTAACAAGATTTGATTTATCTGTAAAACATTTTCCACATTCTAAGCATGAAAATGGCTTCTCCCCTGTGTGAATTTTCTCATGTATAACAAGATGTGATTTACGCCTAAAACATTTTTCACATTGTAAACATGAAAATGGCTTCTCCCCTGTGTGAATTCGCTCATGTACAGCAAGATGTGATTTATCTATAAAACATTTCCCACATTCCAAACATGAGTATGGCTTCTCCCCTGTGTGAATTTTCTCATGTATAACAAGATGTGATTTATCTATAAAACATTTCCCACATTCAGAACATGAAAATAACTTATCCCTTGTGTGAATTCTCTGATGTTTAACAAGATGTGATTTAGCTGTATAACATTTCCCACATTCTGAGCATAAAAATGGCTTGTCCCCTGTGTGAGATCGCTCATGTTTAACAAGATGTGATTTGCGGTTAAAACATTTTTCACATTCTGAACAAGAAAATGGTTTCTCCCCTGTATGAATTCTCTGATGTATAACAAGATTTGATTTATGGTTAAAGTGTTTTTCACATTCTGAACATGAAAATGGCTTCTTCCCTGTGTGAACTATCTGATGTTTAACAAGATATGATTTCTGGTTAAAACATTTTCCACATTCTGAACATGGAAATAGCTTCTCCGAAGTATGAATTCTGTGATGGTTAAGAAGATTTGATTTATGGTTAAAACATTTTCCACATTCTGAGCATGAAAATGGCTTCTCCCCTGTGTGAATTCTCTGATGCTTACGAAGATCTGTGTTCTGATTAAAACATTTCCCACATTCTGAGCATGAAAACGGCTTCAGCCCTGTGTGAATTTTCTCATGGCTAAGAAGACATGATTTATCTGAAAAACATTTCCCACAGTGTGAACATGAAAATGGTTTCTCCCCTGTGTGAATTCTCTCATGTTTAACAAAATTTGATTTATGGTTAAAACATTTCCCACATTCTGAGCATGAATAAGTCTTCTTTGCTATATGAGTTCTTTGATGTTGAACACTTCTTCTGTGACTTTTATTTTGCTTAACAGTCTGTGATAAAATAGAAAATCGGAACCCCTCCAAAGAATCAGATGATAGATCTTTTGTGTGAAAGGCCGACGATACATCTGGGAAAATAGCATGTTCTTCATGTTCATCTTCTGTGACACCACAATCTTCTGCTTTAAAATCTGAAGATATTAGATGTTCCTCTGAGCTCCTGGTACAGTCATCTGCCAAGAATACAGTTTTATCATTAAAAAAATAATAATATAGCCTTATTATATTAATATTTTTTTACGTTTCTATATAAAAATTCCATACAAATTACAAGTCATGCAGCAAAATCCAATTATTGACTGACAGTGGTAGGAAAACAGATCACAATATAAGGGCTCATGCACACGACTGTGTGCCGGCTGGGCCCGTGCTTTGGTCTGCAATGCATGGGCACCGACCGTGTGGCCTCTGTATGCAGACACGGACCTATTAGCTTGAATGGGGTTCGTGATCCGCATCCAATGGTCTGCACCGCAAAAAAGGAGTGCATGCACTACTTTTTTTTGTGGTGCGGAGGCATGGACAGAAAACCCATGGGAGCACTCCTTAGTGCTTCCGATCCGTTATACGGTGCGTACACAGCCGGTATCCGTATATTGTGCACCCGCTGTTTGCGGGCCGTAATAAGGGCACGGCCAGCACATGGTCATGTGCCTGGGCCCTAACAGTAGACCAGTAGATCTTGATGTTATGTAACCAGACGGTTCACTTGTATTTTCCACTGTTGTGTTGAAGCCAGCATCTTCATAGGTTCACATTTCAGGGTGTTCATCACCTCTCTTTTCTAGTAAAATGCTAAGTGAAGAATCATTAAGGGATATGTGAGGCAATGCCATTAGGTGGTGTCCGTCTCACACACTGATGGGTACAGAACACAATAGAGGAGAGGAGAAGTATGGTCATGTACAAAGAAGTCACACTTTTGGAACAAGTGTAACCAGTGTCGGGCTGGGGTACACGGGGCCCGCCAGAGAAACTGATACTGAAAGCCCACCTTCTATCTGTCTCACAGATGTAGTAAATATATTATTGCACATGTACCACATACATATAAATAATACCAGCATATACTGTACATATAATGCTCTGTTCATATCATATTTATGGGCTCTATCCAATAAATATATCCAGGATGAACAGATTTCTTTAACATTTTTTACTGGCTATAGTTGTATAGAATACTTGTATATAAGCCGAATGAAGACCAAAAGCACACTATATTGGCCTCTGTCTGGATAATATAACCCTATGGAAACATTTTCCGTTTACTTTGGCAAAAAATAAATGAACACAACCTATATAGTAAAATATATGTTTACTCACACATATAAAGATACATCATAATACAAATTACACACATGCAAATGCATACTACATAGATACATACACATTTACATGATACACAATGAATTACACGCATACACTGTATACACGTTGTACATACTCATTACACCTCTATACACATTGCTCATATTATATATATATTATACATAATATACACTGAACAAAAATATAAACGCAGCACTTTTGGTTTTGCTCCCATTTTGCATGAGCTGAACTCAGACCGCAATGCCAGATCCGTTTTGCAGGAACACTCGGAGCTGGATTCGGCATTAATGCATTTCAATGGGAAAAAATGGCGGATCCGGCATTCCGGCAAGTGTTCCGGAATTTTGTACTGCTGCGGTATTATCTTCGTCCTGAAAAATCAAAAGGACTGAACTGAAGGCATCCTGAATGGATTGCTCTCCATTCAGAATGCATTAGGATAAAACTGATCAGTTCTTTTCCGGTATTGAGCCCCTAGGACGGAACTCAATGCCGGAAAAGAATAACGCTAGTGTGAAAGTACCCTAAGGGTCCATTCACACGTCCGTAGAATGCGGAACGGGTGCGGACCCATTCATTCTCTATGGGGCAGGAATGGATGTGGACAGCACACAGTGTGCTATCCGCATTTTCAGAGCGCGCCGCCGATCTTCCAGTCAGCGGCTCTGGAAAAAAAAATAGAACATGTCCTATTCCTGTCCGCAATTAGGCAGTTCTACGGGGGTGCCGGCCGGGTGTATTGCGGATCCGCAATATACTACAGACGTGTGAATGGACCCTAAATCTGTGTTAGTGAGCACTTCTCCTTTGCAGAGATAATCTATCCCATCTCACAGGTGTGGCATATCAAGGTGCTGATTAGACAGCATGAGTATTGCACAGGTGTGCCTTAGACTGCCCACAATAAAAGGCCACTCTGAAATGTGCACAGTTTTGCCTTACTGGGGGGGTCGGGTCAGAAAACCAGTCAGTATCTGGTGTGGCCAACACTTCTCCGTCGCATAGAGTTGATCAGGTTGTTGATTGTGGCATGTGGAATGTTGGTCCACTCCTCTTCAATAGCTGTGCAAAGTTACAGAATATTGTCAGGAACTGGAACATGCTGACGTATACGCCGTTCCAGAGCATCCCAAACATGCTCAATGGGTGACATGTCCGGTGAGTATGCTGGTATGTTTTCAGCTTCCAGGAATTGTGTAGAGATCCTTGCAATATGGGGCCGTGCATTATCATGCTGCAACATGAGGTGATGGTCGTGGATGAATGGCACAACAATGGGCCTCAGGATCTCATCACGGTATCTCTGTGCATTCAAAATGCCATCAATAAAATGCAGCTGTGTTCGTTGTCCATAACATAAGCCCGCCCATACCATAACCCCACCGCCACCATGGGCCACTCGATCCACAATGTTGATGTCAGCAAACCGCTCACCCACACAACGCCACACACGCTGTCGGCCATCTGCCCTGAACAGTGAAAACCGGGACTCATCCGTGAACAGAACGCCTCTCCAACGTGCCAGACGCCATCGAATGTGAACATTTGCCCACTCAAGTTGGTTACGACGACGAACTGCAGTCAGGTCCAGACCCTGATGAGGACGATGAGCTTCCCTGAGACGGTTTCTGACAGTTTGTGCAGAAATTCTTTGGTTATGCAAACCGATTGATGCTGCAGCTGTCCGGGCGGCTGGTCTCAGACGATCATGGAGGTGAACATGCTGGATGTGGAGGTCCTGGGCTGGTGTGGTTACATGTGGTCTGCGGTTGTGAGGCCGGTTGGATGTACTGCCAAATTCTCTGAAACGCCTTTGGAGATGGCTTATGGTAGAGAAATTAACATTCATTGCACGGGCAACAGCGCTGGTAGACATTCCTGCAGTCAGCATGCCAATTGCACGCTCCCTCAAACGTTGCGACATCTGTGGCATTGTGCTGAGTGATCAAACTGCACATTTCAGAGTGGCCTTTTATTGTGGGCAGTCTAAGGCACACCTGTGCAATATTCATGCTGTCTAATCAGCACCTTTTATATGCCACACCTGTGAGGTGGGATGGATTATCTTGATAAAGGAGAAGTGCTCACTAACACAGATTTAGACAGATGTGTTAACAATATTTGAGAGTAATGGGTCTTTTGTGTATGTAGAATATGTTTCAGATCTTTGAGTTCAGCTCATGCAAAATGGGAGCAAAACCGAAAGTGCTGCGTTTATATTTTTGTTCAGTGTATGTATAATCTGTAATACACAAATCTAGTGCTATAATACTATCACTTTTCTAAAGCGCTGTGCTGACTGTGAAAACCTATTTTAAAGGGGTTTTCCAGGCTTTTAATATCGATGACCTATCCTCAGTTAAGTTTTCATGCAAGATTTTTTGACTATTCGATGTAATCCATAGGTGACTAAATTACTGATTAAACAGTTCCTTCATCCCTGTTTGGATGAGAAACTGAGGGCTCCAGTGAGTGGGCCAAGATGGGGATAACATTGAAGTCGTTAGTAGAAGGGGGTGAGCATAACAGCACAGCTGTTACTGACCACAGGGGATATTTTTTCATATAATTACTCCTTCTGCCAGGACATTGTGATATCCTGATAAGTCTCTTTCCAATTCCAAAAAATTATGAAGTGTAAGTGAATTCTGTAAGTGCTACTGAAAGAGGGTTCAACGAAGTTAGAACCTTCTGTTCAGTACTCTGGGACACCGTGTAGTGGTAACAGTGGTGTGCTAGTAAAGAGAACCTGTCAAACTTTATGCCTCCCAAACTGCCACCACTACCTGACTATACAATGAGTCATCAGTAGCCAGTGAAGGAGCAGAATCTGTGAGTCTTCTCTGCTTTATGTAGTAGTTACTACTCACCTGGGTGGTTATCGGTGGGAATGTCCTCTATGATCTGCTCATCACCCCTCACATATGTTTCTTCAGCCTTAATATTGTTCAAAAGCTGTGAAACAGATATAGTAAAAGGTCAGCAGACAGTTGTAGAGAAGTCATGTGGAACCTTTTAGATGACCAAAAATTATCATTAATTATCATGACAAACAGATTAAACGACAGCAGGAATAAATCTGACCCAAATATCTCCATACATTCAACCTGTTGGTTCCTTATTCTAACCATGTGTAATGTCTATGGTCAGCTGTAATCATGCCTGTACAGTAAAGTGTTATAAGACCTAATTGTCTTTGGTAGATAGATAGTAGATTTATTGTAAAGTATATTGTGTACAATTAGTGTACTGTGTATAATAGGTAATTGTGTAGTGTTATGTTGTTACACAATACATTTATTTTTACCATTGTGAATCACTGTGCAAAGTGATAGGAAACAGAACGTACATTTATACAGGGAAAGGTAGGAAATACTAGGGAAACAAGTTTTACTCCTAGTGACCCTGAGGTACAAGTGATGCTCATTATTAATAATTATTAGTATTAATAACAAGAATAATCAAGGATAAAACACATAATACTGTTGGATAAAATAAGACTAAACACAAGATCTTCCCAGCCTTCTACAGATCATAGGGAACCTTTCATGAGACCTTATCTCCATCTACCTGATCATCCTGTGGG
This sequence comes from Bufo bufo, assembly GCF_905171765.1. Taxonomy (NCBI): domain Eukaryota; kingdom Metazoa; phylum Chordata; class Amphibia; order Anura; family Bufonidae; genus Bufo; species Bufo bufo. The sequence continues at coordinate 595,047,906 of NC_053392.1, forward strand.
ACATTGTGGTGTTCTTGTGAATCATCCTGTGGAAGAAGAGGACTAGGACATCTCTCCGGTGTTGTTCTCTCTTCTTTAACTGTAGGAAACACATACAGTGACTGAATTCATTCCTTACATATAAATAATGAGAGGACGTGTGTATTTAGTCATGTCTATTACCTGATGATGTGAGGGGCTGGTGATCTCCATGATCATGACGCTCTTGTACAGTCTTTGTGTCCTTCTAAATACTCCCTCTCCTCAATGGAGAAATAGATGGCGACATCCTGACACCTTATAGGAACCTGACAACACGATACAGTCATTACCTTTATAGCATTACTGTATAAATGTCCCTTCATTCCAAGCAATGTCACCTCTCCAGTCAGACGCTCAATGATCTTGTTGGTGAGTTCAAGGATCTTCTCTGTATTGACTCTCTCATGTATCAGGATGTGAGGTGTCGGCCCAGAGATTGTTCTCAGGGTTCTTCTCCATCCTTCAAACACAGGGTCCTGACAATGCTCACTAGAAGTCTTCTTCACTACTGTGTATTCCTGGTTATGGAGAGACGCAGTAATAAATATTCCATATATCTCCAGAGTCCCTCACCTCTCCAGTCATGTCCATCTGTTAGTAACATAGAGAAGATGATGTAATGTGACATCAAAATTTCTCACCTCTCCAGTAAGCCTGAGGAGGATCTCTAGGGTGAGATTTATTATACTCTCTGCCATCTTGTCTCTGTCCCTATCCATCCTTGATGGGTCAAACAGAAGTATGATCTTATACAGGAGATATCCACTGAGCGGATCCTATATTGTAGGAATCTGAATGGAAAGAAGATGAACCCATGTAAAATACAATTACTGGAGATAAGAAGAGGAAACACTGGAGGAGATAATAAAGTGTAGATGTTTAATATCTTATCAGGCAGTTCCTCCATGTTTCAGGTCAAAGCCTGTCACACCTTCATATCACCACTGTAGACAATTACAGGTCACAGCGGTAATACAGGTATAAAGCTGGAATCTGGTAGATCACTTGATAGATCTAGAGCTCAGACTGCCCAGTCCTATCAGTTGAAATCTCAAGGTTTAACCCTGTAAGGGCCACTGTTGCAAACAGTTGTTACAACATCACTTTTAGCTGTAACCAAAAACAAACCTGCAAATGTTTTTTTCTTGTAAGACCTTATGTTACATAGTCATTAGGTCTTACTGTTTAGCCTTGTAATACCATTGGATGGTAGATGAGTAAATAGGTCTCACCAATCAGGCCATGAAGGTCATATAACTTGCAAACTTTCCTGGATGCACATCTCCCTCCTTCACTGAAGTGGATAGCTCAAACACTGAAGTAAGGCTAGTTTCACACTAGCGGCAGGGGACTCCGGCGGGTGAACAGCCTGTCGGATCCGTCCTGCGCTAGTTCACATGTGCCCCCGGACTGCCGCTCTGTCCCCATTTACTATAATGGGGGCGGAGTTCCGGCAGCAGCACGGCGAGAGGCAGCCGGACTAAAAGTACAACATGCAGTACTTTTAGTCCGGCTGCCTCTCGCCGTGCGCTGCCATGCTGCCGCCGGAACTCCGCCCCCATTATAGTCAATAGGACGGAGCGGCAGTCCAGGGGCACACGTGAACTAGCGGCAGGACGGATCCGACAGGCTGTTCACCCGCCGGAACAGCCTGCCGGACTCCCCCTGCCGCTAATGTGAAAGTACCCTAAGCAAAATCCCTGATTTTTTTTTTGTGATTATTAGAATGTCTAGAAGATGTAATTACTAAATTATTGTTGAATGCATGCACCAACTTAGATCTTCAGCTTGATATGTCTTTGTTGTAGTTTTACAACGTTGGGTAAGGATGGTAGTCAAATTGATATATGGCAGGGATGATCATCCCTGACGAAGGAAACAATTTTTGACCCATATGTATAATTTATAGATGAAATTCTATGATATATATATATATATAGATATATATTGCTGTACATGAAAATATGATGTATATGTTCTCCCGATGGTATGTAATATATACTGTAACAATATATCTTGTATTTTACGGCAGTCTGAAGAAGGCCAATAGGCCAAAACGTTACGCTGAAGCCGCAATTCCAATAAAAATAACACTAACTTGCAAATTACGCTGGAGTCTTGTTTATTTATGACGAAGGAAACAGGCATTTCCGAAACGCGTCGGTTTTTTGGTCCTTGAAGGCTTCCATACATCATTCCAACATCATTGCATTTTGTCAACAACCTCACAGTGTCAAAAGACCCACAAAAAAATGACAAACTCTGGAAACTTAGACCACGGCTAGTTTCCTTTAGAGAGAAATGCCTGCAGCGCTCCAGATGGCGACCAAAAGGGTCGCCAATGCGCCTTAAAATTTGCAGATGGCCAGAAGACTTTTTAGCCTTGTCGCCATTTGCGACAGGGCTGGCGCACTGTAGCTGAATATTGCAGCGGGGCATGGGAGCCAATAATTCCTTGCCCCGCCTCTGATCACCTATGCTACAGGCCTGAGGTCTATTTAGTAATGAAATCCCAGCACAGGCGGGCGTGATTATTTCTGTGCCGGGACGCACAGAAGTGAGGTGTGCGCGTCTGCGTCCCACCATCCCGGGATGTACCAGCAGCTACCGTAGTGAGCGCCAGCAAAAGGACACAGGCGAGTATAAGATTTTAGATTTATTTTTAGTGCCAACATTGCTGGCCATAAAGGGGGCACTAGGGGCACATTACTGGCCATAAGGGGGGCACAGGGGGGACATTACTGGCCTTAAGGGGGGCACTGGGGGGACATTACTTGCCGGAAGGCGGGCACTAGAGGACAGTATGGGGGGAAATGACTACTATGGAGCATATTTCTACTGTGGGGAAATTACTATATGGGGGCAGTGTGGGAGAAAATTACTACGTGAGGGCAGTGAGGGGGGAATTAACCTAAGGTTTTATTATTATTACTGGGGGCACTGTCACAACCAGACAGTTGAGAAGCTCTGACAGGAGCTTTCCAGATCTCCTCCTTGAGTTTCTTTGTTTTGGTTAAGTTCTCATCTCGTTAGTCCTATCTCAGCTGTCATGCAGTTGGACTGATTGCTTCCCTTTAAGTTCCTCCCCATGATGCATTAGGTTGCGGCTTATACAACTTCCTGGAGTGTGTGTGTGCTTGCTGTTTCTATTTCCTAGTCCTCTGCAAGATAAGTGCTGTTCCTTTATTTGTGATTTTCTGTCTGCTGGATTTTCAGGTGACCCTGACTCCCTCCGTGTCTAGTGTAGGGAGCCGGTGGTCGTGTCCCTCACTATGTAGGGTCTTCAGGTATTAGATAGCCGAGGTACGTGATATGCGCCCATCCACCTTTGGGGTGTTCGCATAGGCTGAGCAATTAGGGAGAGTGGCAGGTCTCATGTAGGGGTCTCCCTTTTGTTCCTTAGTTGTGGATCCAGTGAGTCATTATTGTATTGCATTCTCTTGTTTCCTGTAAACCATCCGTGACATTATAAGCCGCCTAAACCGTCTCAAGCATGGATCCGGTTTCACTTTTGGCTGAGCGCTTCCAGGGTCTTTCATTGGAGGTAGCTGATCTCCATAAGACTTTTTCTCAGTTTCAAGTGACCGGTTCAGCTTGCGTTCATGGAGTTTGTTCTGAGCCTAAGATCTCGCTCCCGGATACGTTCTCCGGGGGTAGTGAGTATTTTGTGCGTTTTAGAGAGGCTTGCAAACTCCATTTTCGCCTTCTTCCCCATTCCTCTGGTGATGAAGAACGGAGGGTGGGGATCATTATATTGCTGCTCAGGGGTAACGCTCAATCCTGGGCCTTTTCGCTGCCGGAGGGGGCACGGCCCCTCCGTTCAGTGGATGAATTCTTTTTAGGCCTGGGTCAGATATATGATGATCCGGATCGTATTGCTCTGGCTGAGTCTAGACTACGTCTGTTATGCCAGGGTAAACAATCCGCAGAGATATACTGCTCAGAATTTCGGAGATGGGCAGCTGATACTGGTTGGAATGATGCTGCACTCCGAAGTCAATTTTGCCATGGTCTTTCAGAGGGATTGAAAGATGCATTTGCTTTCATGAGAGACCTACCTCCTTGGATTCTGCTATGTCTCAGGCCGTTCGTATTGACAGGCGTCTTAGAGAGAGAGGAGAGATCTCTCCTTCCTGTCATACTCAGTCCCGGGACAGTGCAGCGGTCTCTTTCTGTGCGCAGGGGTCTCAGTCGCTGTCAGCCCCTTCTGAGCAGGAGCCCATGCAGCTGGGGTTGATTGCCTCTGACAATAGAAGATTCAGCCCGCATGGGAGGGTTTGTTTTTGTTGTGGAGGTATAAATCATTTGGCAAATGTTTGTCCCTCTAGGAGATTCAGGCAGTCTTCTGGGAGTAATAAAGAAACAAAAAGGAAAAAATCTTTTAAAAATGTTCCGTCTGTTACTATTGGCAGGGTTGAGGCGGAAATTGAAGGTTTTCCGTTTGCTTGTAGTTCCAGTTTTGTCCTGCCTGCTAGGGTGGCGCTAGAGAGCAAGAGCATTATTTGTGAGATTTTTGTGGATAGTGGAGCAGCTGTCAATCTCATTGATAATCAATTTGCAATAACTCATGGTTTCCAGGTATGCACTTTGGGAAAGGATATTCCTGTTTTTGCTATTGATTCCGCTCCACTTTCTCAGAAATCATTAAAGGGCATAGTTCACAATATCCGTTTAATTGTGAGTGATGCTCATGTTGAGGATGTGTCATGTTTCGTCCTTAGCGGTTTGCCTACTCCTCTAGTGTTGGGGCTACCCTGGCTCACTAAACATAACCCCACCATTGATTGGCAAGCGAGGCAAATAAATGGTTGGAGTGACTTTTGCAGAGAGAATTGCCTCATGACATCTGTTTCTGAGGTTTCTACTAAGACTGTACCACCTTTCCTCTCTGAATTTTCGGATGTCTTCTCTGAGAGTGGAGTTCAGGATTTGCCCCAGCACAGGGAGTGCGATTGCCCTATTAATCTCATCCCAGGCGCCAAGCTGCCTAAATCTCGTTTATACAATCTTTCCCAACCTGAGAGGGTCGCTATGCGTGCTTATATCTCTGAGAGTCTGAGAAAAGGACACATACGGCCCTCGAAGTCACCTGTTGCCGCTGGTTTTTTCTTTAAGAAAAAAGATGGTTCTTTAAGACCTTGTCTGGATTTCAGGGAGCTGAACAGTATCACTATTCGTGACCCTTATCCGCTTCCTCTGATCCCGGACCTGTTTAACCAGGTTGTTGGGGCTAAAGTCTTTTCCAAATTAGACCTAAGAGGGGGCATACAACCTGGTCAGGGTCAGAGAAGGAGACGAATGGAAGACGGCTTTCAATACCCCTGAGGGCCATTTTGAGAATTTGGTTATGCCTTTTGGTTTGATGAATGCCCCAGCCGTTTTTCAGCATTTCGTGAACAGCATTTTTTATCATTTAATGGGAAAATTAGTATTAGTGTATTTGGATGACATTTAGATTTTTTCTCCTGATTTCAAGACTCATAAGGAACATTTACGTCAGGTCTTGCTCATCCTGCGGGAGAATAAATTATACGCGAAACTGGAAAAATGTGTGTTTGCGGTTCCAGAAATTCAATTTCTGGGGTTTCTTCTCTACGCTTCTGGTTTTCGCATGGACCCGAGAAGGTCCGCGCTGTGCTTGAGTGGGAGCTTCCTGAGAATCAGAAGGCGCTGATGCGTTTTTTGGGCTTTGCCAATTATTACAGGAAATTTATTTTGAATTATTCCTCTGTGTTAAACCACTCACTGATATGACCAGAAAGGGGGTAGATTTTTCTTCCTGGTCGGTAGAGGCGCGTAAGGCCTTTTCTAATATCAAGGAGAGTTTTGCTTCCGCTCCCATCCTGGTACAACCTGATATTTCGTTACCCTTCATAGTTGAGGTTGATGCTTCTGAGGTAGGGGTGGGTGCGGTCTTGTCTCAGGGTTCCTCTCCTGCCAAATGGCAACCATGTGCCTTTTCTCGAAGAAACTCTCCTCCGCAGAGAGAAATTATGATGTGGGAGATAGGGAATTGTTGGCCATCAAGTTGGCTTTTGAGTAATGGCGCCATTGGCTAGAGGGAGCCAGACACCCTATTACCGTGTTTACTGACCATAAAAATCTGGCCTACTTGGAGTCAGCCAAGCGTCTGAACCCGAGACAGGCCAGATGGTCTTTGTTCTTTTCAAGGTTTAATTTTGTTGTCACGTTCCGCCCTGGGGTTAAGAATGTGAAGGCAGATGCCCTGTCACGTTGTTTTCCGGGAGGTGGGAATTTTAAAGACCCGGGTCCCATTTTGGCTGAAGGTGTGGTGGTCTCTGCTCTTTTTCCTGAATTGGAGGCAGAGGTGCAGGCAGCCCAGTCAGAGGCTCCTGATCTTTGTCCTCCTGGGAGGTTGTTTGTGCCTCTCGCTTTGAGACACAAGATTTTTAAGGAACACCACGATACGGTCCTTGCTGGGCACCCGGGGGCAAGAGCCACACTGGATCTCATCGCTCGGAGATTCTGGTGGCCTGCGCTTCGTAAGTCGGTTGAGGGTTTTGTGGCAGCTTGTGAGACTTGCGCTCGTGCCAAAGTCCCTCATTCACGGCCATCAGGTCCTCTCCTTCCCTTACCCATTCCTTCCCGTCCTTGGACACATCTGTCCATGGACTTCATAACGGACTTGCCTCGTTCCTCGGGGAAGACTGTGATTCTGGTGGTGGTGGACTGTTTTAGCAAAATGGTGCATTTCATCCCTTTTCCTGGTTTGCCCAATGCTAAGACGCTGGCGCAGGCATTTATTGACCACATTGTCAAATTGCATGGTATTCCTTCAGACATAGTCTCTGATAGGGGCACGCAGTTTGTTTCCAGATTCTGGAAGGCTTTCTGTTCTCGCTTGGGGGTTCGGTTGTCATTCTCTTCTGCTTTCCACCCGCAGTCGAATGGCCAGACAGAGCGCGTCAATCAGAATCTGGAGACATATCTGCGCTGTTTTGTGGCGGAGAATCAGGAGGATTGGTGTTCTTTTTTGTCCCTTGCTGAGTTTGCTTTAAATAACCGTCGTCAGGAGTCCTCTGATAAGTCACCATTTTTTGGTGCATATGGGTTTCATCCGCAGTTTGGGACTTTCTCGGGAGAGGGGTCTTCTGGTTTACCTGATGAGGACAGATTCTCCTCGTCTTTGTCATCTATTTGGCAAAAGATTCAGGATAATCTAAAGAGCATGAGTGAGAGATATAAGCGTGTGGCAGATAAGAGACGTGTGCCTGGTCCAGACCTGAATGTTGGTGATCTGGTGTGGTTGTCTACCAAGAATATCAAATTGAAGGTTCCCTCCTGGAAGTTGGGTCCTAGGTTTATTGGACCTTACAAGATCCTGTCTGTCATCAATCCTGTTGCCTACCGTCTTGATCTTCCTCAGACTTGGAAGATCCATAATGTTTTTCATAAGTCCTTATTGAAACCTTATGTTCAACCTATTGTACCCTCGCCTTTGCCTCCTCCTCCGATTATGGTTGATGGAAATCTTGAATTTCAGGTCTCTAGGATTGTGGATTCTCGTCTTGTCCGCGGTTCCCTCCAGTACCTCGTTCATTGGGAGGGTTATGGTCCTGAGGAGAGGATGTGGGGCCCAGTGACGGACATTAAGACCACTCGTCTCATCAGGGCTTTCCATAGATCCCATCCTGAGAAGGTGGGCCCTGAGTGTCCGGAGTCCACTCGTAGAGGGAGGGGTACTGTCACAACCAGACAGTTGAGAAGCTCTGACAGGAGCTTTCCAGATCCTCCTCCTTGAGTTTCTTTGTTTTGGTTAAGTTCATCTCGTTAGTCTATCTCAGCTGTCATGCAGTTGGACTGATTGCTTCCCTTTAAGTTCCACCCCATGATGCATTAGGTTGCGGCTTATACAACTTCCTGAAGTGTGTGTGTGCTTGCTGTTTCTATTTCCCAGTCCTCTGCAAGATAAGTGCTGTTCCTTTATTTGTGATTTTCTGTCTGCTGGATTTTCAGGTGACCCTGACTCCCTCCGTGTCTAGTGTAGGGAGCCGGTGGTCGTGTCCCCTCACTATTGTAGGTCTTCATGTATTAGATAGCCGAGGTACGTGGATATGCGCCCATCCACCTTTGGGGTGTTCGCATAGGCTGAGCAATTAGGGAGAGTGGCAGGTCTCATGTAGGGGTCTCCCTTTTGTTCCTTAGTTATGGATCCAGTGAGTCATTATTGTATTGCATTGTCTTGTTTCCTGTACACCATCCGTGACAGGCACTCTAAGTGGCATTTATAATTGCTGTAGACACTATAGGGACATTATTTCTAGTGGGGTTACTATTTTTTCAGCAATATAGTACCTGGGGCATTGGGGAGCACCGTGGGCACAGTATTGGGAATGGCAGCAGGATGACATTGTTGGGACAACAGGATGGGGGGGGGGGGTTGATGGAAAAATTAAAAAAGCTAACAGGTCTGTAAAACTCTGTAGAGACGAGATGCGGCTGAAAGAATCTGTCATGGAGGTCTGGGTCAAATGGAGGAGAAGAGGAAAGAGAAGGTCTACATGACAGTAGATGTCACTGGATTTAATAGGCATGTGGTGCTGTATTCTCCTATATGTAGTGCAGGGTCCTTACTGTGACCAGTGTCTCATCTTCTCCAAGTCTTTTTATTTATTTATCATATGCTAATCTATAAAGCTGAGTGTATGGTGTGTGTGTGTATGTGTGTCCACTAAAGGAATCCGCACTGTCGCATTTACAATCACGAAATTTGGCACACAGGTACATCAGGTGTAAGGGAAGGTTTTAGATCAGGTCTCAGCTCTCTAGGACGTACCGTTCCTGAGATATTCCCAAAAAATGCATTAGCCAATAGAAGCTTGGTCACATGACCCTTATCAGCCAATAGATAGCCTCCATATACACAGTTTTACTCCAGGTTTACATAGCAACCCAGCTATTTTTCTTCACTGCTGTAGGTCAGCTTTAAAGGAAATATGTCGCCAGGATAATCGCTATTAAAGTAAAGCCATGGCCTAATAGCACTTAGTACCTTATTTCAAGATGTGCCTTAGTTCCAGCAATAGATGTTTTTATCCTATGAAAATCCAGTTTATTTGGTTTGCAAATGAGCCAGTAAGGTGCCCAGAGGGGCGTCACTCTTGCAGGAAGGAGCCCAGACACCCCCCTGCCACAATGTGTCCACCCTCAAAAGACGAACTTAAAACCCCGCCCCCAGGTCACGCTAAGCCACACCACTGATTTGGTTAGGCCACGCCCCCTCTGATAGGGATTGAAAAAATAAAGTTAAAAATCAACTTCTGTCAGCTGCAGGGGTGGGAGGAACGGTGACTTTCTTCCTGCAGCTCACACTCAGACAGCACAGTGCTGCTGTCTGAGAGTGAGCTTTTCAAAAGGACATCCTTGTATCCATCCAGGCCCGGCGCCAGACGGAGGACAGGGAGTCTGAAAGGCGGACTGTCCGGCCTAAAACTGGACTTCTGGCCACCCTAGGGGCAGACTGCTGTGGAGGTCACAGTTAAGGGGATGGTCCACTATGGACGTCAGTGTTAAGGGGCAGATTTCTGTAAAGGCCACTGTTAAGGGGGCGAGCCCCCGTGGAGGTCACTGTCAAGGTGGTGGTGTGCTGTGAAACTCACTGCTGTAAAGGTCAAAGTTAAGGGGGTGGGCTGCTGTGGAGGTCCAATTTTAAAGGAATGGTGGGGGTCAGTGTTAAGGGCTGGGGTGCTGTAGATGTCACTGTTATAGTGGATAGTGTCAATATATTTTAACGACACAAACATTAAATGAAATAGATTAAATATACCCGAGCCAAGCCGGGTCCTTCAGATAGTTATATATAATTTCAATTTGGCGACAATTTTTTTTAAATTTGGCTCCTAAATTTTTCAGTTTAGAAGCCAATGGCTCCTGTTTATTTTTTTTGTCTGGAGCACTGGCCTGCTGGTGGTACCTTAAGAGCACAACTCAGTATATATGCGAGGCAATCCCCCACCCATAGGACTTCAAATTGTGGGTGAGAACTGGCTCCTATGGCATCCTCTGTGACTATTTTTTTATAACATATTTTTATTGTGAAAGACATAGTACACATACAGATTGTGGTCAACATGACCTATTAGCGCCATGTCACAGAGAGAGATAATATCTTCTCACAGCCAATTAGATAAAGGTCATGTACAGTTAGACACAGTATTATCCATTCAATATGATATAATAACTATATAAACTTATGGGTAGGGAGGAGGGTAGTATAAGGAAAGTGAATTGTTCCTGTCAGGAATGTTAGAATACAAAGTGGCATGAAGGTTGTGCTATACACACTTGCAGGCTCCCATAGGTTATATAGAGTTCTGAATATCTGGGTCAAGGCCTCTGTATTTCAGCCAAGGATTCCATATGGCCTCAAATTTATTTGGCGAGTGGAGTTCCCAGTAGGCCAGTTGCTCAAAGTGATAGAGTTGGTCCCCTTTATTTAGCCAATGTTGAATCGCGGGGAACACCCTTTGTTTCCATTGGCTAGCCACTAAAATCCAGGCTGCACCTAGTAGTATTTGAGTTAGATGCTGTTGCGTAGGGGAGATTTGAACTTCCGTCATGAGGCCTAACAAACAAATCCGAGGGGAGACTGGGAAAGTGGGACCGGTAAATCAAAGACAGTTGAGCACAGATTTGTGTCTAAAAATCCCTTATCTTGGTGCACTGCCACAAAATATGAAAATAAGAGCCTCACTCACCTCCACACCTCCAACATATAGGGTCGCTGTTGGGGAAAAGAGCATTCATTTTGGTGGGCATGTAGTGCCATCTTGTAAAGGACCTTGTAGTCATTTTCCTGCAACTTTACACATCTAGAAATTTTTGGTGTCATCGACATGAGCTTTGTCTTTTCGCAATCTGAAAGTCTGAACCCTAGATCTCTTTCCCATTTGGGTATAAATCAATAGTCGTTCATTTGAATCTTAGATAAAAGTAGGGAGTAGTTTCTCGAACAGAGAGTGTTCAGTGTTTGCAGTGATTGAAGAGGCAAATGGTTTAAGATAATGAATGATATGTTGGATGTGGAAGAGAGTCTTTCAAGTTGTGGGTTGGAAGTGAGCCCTTGATCGTTAGGCAGGGATCCCCGAGGGCATAGGTTGAGCAGTGGGATTTGCATGTTGAGGGGGTCAGGAGGGAGGGTATCTCTAAAGGCCTGCTGAGAGTCTGAGAGGGCACATTTGTGCCAATAGCGCAAGGTGTTCTTTGTTAGCGTGTTATATATATTCTTATATATAAAAGAGTTTTTTTTGTGACTAGTACCGATCTGAGGTTTATGGGGCTCATAGCATTTTCAACCTGAATATCTAGTCTATCACTGGAGGCTTTAAGCCAATCTAGACATCTGGTCCCTTGTATCGCTTTGTTGTAGGTTCTAGAATCTGGTAGGCCTAACCCTCCTTTCCTTACTTGCTGTATTAAAAAGTTATCAGACAGTCTTTTCCATAAAAAGGAAGAAATAATTTTCCTTAATTTTCTGGAAGAAGGCCAGGAGGACTGGAATGGGTAGTACTTGCATCACGTAAAGTATTTTGGGGAGTATGACAGTTTTCAGTAAAGCTCTTCGCCCAAACCAGTAGACATAAGGTATGTCCCATGATTGTAGATTAGTCTCTATCTGTCTAGGAAGATCCTGGTAATTAGCCTTGTACAATTTCCTCTACTTAATCTGCGCCATCAATAGTTTGGAAGCTTTGTTTCCGTGGGCATAGTATTTGAAATGGGTGGAGAGAAACAGTTTGGCGGTGTTAGCATTTAATACGTTTTTCAATTCTGTACGTGCCTGGTTTAATTGCTTAAGCACATCAGGGGATAACTTATTTTTGTGGGATTTCTCTAATTGTGCAATCTTATCTTGTAGCTTTAAACAGGTTTGTTGTCTAAGTTTATAAATAAGGGCCCCTAGAGCTATGAAGTGTCCCCCTAATAACCGGCCTCTCATAATAGTCCTCTAGATATCTCTGGGGAGTCATTCAGGAGGTGGGAGAAAAAGGAGTAGTCCCTGTACCTAGGGTGCAACAGTCGCCAGGCATCAACTAGTGTAGAGTCCGCCAGGGATGCCCGCAAGCTATCCAGAGTCAGCTTGGAGATGGAAGTGGAGAGGCCGGAGGAATCCACCGATGGATCTAGTGCTACATTCAAATCTCCGCCCAGGATAGTGGAACCTTCTGCGAAATCTCTGAATATCAGCAATACCTTACATATCCAGTCAACCCGGTTAACGTTTGGGGCATATATATTACCCAGGGTAAACATCTGTGAGAAAGTAACAAATTTATATCATATGATGATCAATAGTACACACGTAGGTAATTAAATATCTAAGTTTAGACGTGCTCAGTTAAAAGTAACTTTAATTAGAAAAACAAAAAAATAACAACCTTTTTTCCATCAAGGGCCAAAATGCAAGGGGAGGTATATAAGTAATGCTAGTAGGGGTATATGGGTCGTTTGAGTAGACAGGGGTCAAGGATTTGTCCCTAGTTATGACCCTATGGCTTGCTCAGCCCAGGGACACCTCCTGATGGTGGAGGTGCCCTGTCCCCGTACCTAAACCTATTGCGCCCCTAAATTGCCCTATATCCTAGACTAATGAGATAGTCTCTGAGGATGCTCATGGACGGACACTTAGAAATATAGTGTTGTATAGAAATACATAAACCCCGACACGTTTCTAACGCGACTGCGGTTCATCAGGGGGTAATACTGAAGTTGTGCAATATAGATAGTAGTCAAGAAAGAAAAAAAGATACTTAGCTCCCATATGTGATTAGGTCCAGATACTATTCTCCACATCAAAGATACACCTGAAGGTCACAATGTAAAATAATCATTACCCACAGTATATTCCTCATAGTTATATACACCTATATTAAAGTATTTTACTTACTGATGGGAACTTGGACAGAGCGTACGCTGACTGATGAGGCAGCTAATACGGCTAGCGTTTGTCTTGTTGCGCTTCTTATTTAAAGATCGGCGCCTTAGACAATTACCCGGCGTCATTTCCGGTACAAGTGGATCATGTGACGATTACGATGACGTCACATCCGGGATTTGGAACGCAGAATGTCGTCACATCCGGGATTTGGGACGCAGAATGTCGTCACTTCCGGGATTTGGGACGCATAGTCGCGTCACATCCGGGATTTGGAGCGCACATGTCACTATGTTGATATGGTCAAAGGTAAACACATGCCATCAGAGATTCAGAGCGCATGTATTACACATATATATGTAAGACGATTCATATATATATGTATTGAAGGCTGCGTGCAGCCTGTATTTGTGGGAGGGGCGCACTTACCTTATTTAAAACCCCTCCCACAAGCAGAAGGGCGCCCGATTCTTGCTTCTGCAGCATCCAGCGCCTGACGTCACTTCCGGTCGCGTCTCCGTCGGTTCGTCATTCCGTGCCTCCAGCAGCATCGCCGTCGTAAGTATCACCGCTCTGCGGCCCGGCCAGACACGCTTGCCACCGGCACCTCGTACCACTCTCACTTACCGGCAGCTCCGTCGCATCCGGGAGGTAAGCGGACAGCGCGGCGGCTGCCGGTTCCCGCTCTGCAGCTGCGGCGGCGCCGCTATACACACAGCATCCACATGGGTTCCATGCGGCTTGGTGCGCACCATGTGGCAAAGATCACGGCGGTCACCATGTTGTGGGGCGGGAAAGAGGGGTTACAGTGTTCCTTGATGTCATACCAGGGATGGGCGCGGGGGGGGGGGGAAATAGCTTTTCAGTGTCTTATGTCATACCGGGAAAGGGGGGGGGGGGTTCCACAGCGCAACGGCCAGTGTCCGTGGTGTCATGCCGGGAGGGGGCGGTCCGCAATATCCCTGGGTCTGCACCTCAGAACGGACGGTCATTAGGGGGTGTTACGTTGCCATATGAGTACACCCTCTGTTAAAATTGTTGCCAGCAACAAGGGGAGTTACAATTTGTGTCAGACTACTACAATCCTTAATTGCCGCTCAAACTCTGAGTCATTGCTAAACACCGGCTGGGGAAAAAAAATAAAAAAAAAATTTAAAGGGGAACCTTTGATCCTCTGTCAAGACTGGGCACCAGAAGCAACAGCATTTACCCTACCCGGCCCACCCTGTTGGTAGTTTCCCCGCGTCTGTCCAATGGTGCCCTGATTCGCTCAGGCGCAGGTGTCTTACCTGAATCGCTCAGGCGCAGGTGTCTTACCTGAATCGCTCAGGCGCAGGTGTCTTACCTGAATCGCTCAGGCGCAGGTGTCTTCCCTGAATCGCTCAGGCGCAGGTGTCTTACCTGAATCGCTCAGGCGCAGGTGTCTTACCTGAATCGCTCAGGCGCAGGTGTCTTACCTGAATCGCTCAGGCGCAGGTGTCTTCCCTGAATCGCTCAGGCGCAGGTGTCTTCCCTGAATCGCTCAAGCGCAGGTGTCTTCCCTGAATCGCTCAGGCGCAAGTGTCTTCCCTGAATCGCTCAGGCGCAAGTGTCTTCCCTGAATCGCTCAGGCGCAAGTGTCTTCCCTGAATCGCTCAGGCGCAAGTGTCTTCCCTGAATCGCTCAGGCGCAAGTGTCTTCCCTGAATCGCTCAGGCGCAAGTGTCTTCCCTGAATCGCTCAGGCGCAAGTGTCTTCCCTGAATCGCTCAGGCGCAAGTGTCTTCCCTGAATCGCTCAGGCGCAAGTGTCTTCCCTGAATCGCTCAGGCGCAAGTGTCTTCCCTGATTCGCTGGCGCGAGTGTCTTCCCTGATTCGCAGGCGCAATGTCTTCCCTGATTCGCAGGCGCAATGTCTTTCCTGATTCGCTCAGGCGCAAAGTCGTCCCTGAATCGCTCAGGCGCAAAGTCGTCCCTGAATCGCTCAGGCGCAAAGTCGTCCCTGAATCGCTCAGGCGCAAAGTCGTCCCTGAATCGCTCAGGCGCAAAGTCGTCCTTGAATCGCTCAGGCACAATTCGTCCAGGTATCACCCAGGGAGGTCCCTCAATTCACTCATGTGCAATGTTTTCCTGATTCTCTCATGTGCATTGTTTTTCCCTGTTAATTCACGGGCAATGTTCGGGTTTCCCAGGTACAGTGTCCGTAAGTCGCCCTGGTGCCATGGTTCTCGATTCCATCAGGCAGGTGGTCCCTGAATCGCTCAGGCACAAATAATTTCCTGATTCACTCAGGTGCAATAGTTCCCTGAATCGCTCAGGTGCAATGGTCCCCTGAATCGCTCAGGTGCCCTGAATCGCTCAGGTGCAATGGTTCCCTGATTCGCTCGGGCGCAATGGCCCCTGAAACGCTCAGGGGCAAGGTCCCCTTGTATCGCTCGTGACAGTGTCGCCTTGAACCACTCAGGGCGATACCTCCCGGAATCGCTCAGGGTTTGTGTTTGTTTGGATCACTGTCTAAAGGACCAGCAGGTCACGGCTCTCGCCGTGCATCGGTAAAACACGGCTTATCTTTTTATAAAGCAGATCCCCGTCCACCAGAGCTTCAAGCAAACCACGGTCGGTGCGCCTATTTTCTCGGTTCAGGTAAGATACAGCCAAGGCTGTGCTGCGACCTGTCACTGCGTTAGCTATTCGTTGTCATAAACTCCCGTTCATAGGTCTCTGCCTCGGTACAGAAGTCAGTAGCGTGGTCCCTTTCATTTAAGGTAAGTAGCGGTCAACACCGTTCGGTCAAGAGAACTATTTTCCCCTGTAGCTCTCGGTCGGGCATCCGGGGGAGGGGGAAGGAAGTCTCATCTGTCACCTTCATACCTCCTCCATGCAGCTTGAAGATGTCGCAGGTCCCTGAGTCGGAGGATAATCTGTCCTTGCCCGGGACCTCCGTGTCAGGCCGCACCAGCAACCCCTCCCTGAGGAGCTGGACCATTCCGAAGCTGATAGCAGAGCTTAGACGCAGAGGGATTCACTATCCTGCCACCGCAAGAAAGGCGGAGCTGTACCGGCTCCTGATGACAGCACCAGCGGGTTCAAGTGAGGAGCCTTCTCCCTCATCGATACAGCTGACCCTCCTGCAGTTACAGGCCACCATCGCCAGTCTGGCAGGTTCGGTCGCGGACATCCAGACTAGGATGGGGGAGTGGGAATCCCGGACTCCTCCGGCCCTGCCTTCTCCAGCCCTTCCGGTCTTGCCATCCACGTCCCGGGATTTGGCGCCAGGTACAGTCCATGTCAGACCCAAGATTGCCCCCTCGCACTACATCCCAGAAAGCCTTAAAAGGGACATCCTGGCGGGGAGGGACGTCAACCTCGCGTCCCTTCTCATTGCGTCCCTAGACGTAGCAGAGAATAAGGTCATCAATTGCGGGGAGGTCTCGGTGGTCCTACGGGCCAAGGATACCCGCCTGAATCGGAAGCTGTCGATCCCCGAGTTCGTCCTGGCATTCAGCCTCTACCGGGATACCATCTGCGGCGTCCAGCCACACAGACGGGAGGAGCTGGACTCCTACCTATACCAAGTCACTGACTTAGGCTACAAATACGGGGGGAAGAACTTCTATGACTACCATAGGTCTTTTTCAGCCAAAGCGGCAGCCGCCCTCGCTCAGTTCCAGCTCACCACGGACTGGGCGGACATAGACATGGAGCTGTTCTGCCGCCATTTTGCCGGGTTGCAGGCCCCTACGTGCGCGGCGTGCCAGTCCATCCAGCACACGGCCGACTGGTGCCCCAACTTTCCCATCCCGGCCCGAGAAGGCTCCCAGCCAGGCCCCTCTGGCACGCAACGCTCCCAGGGTTCCACTGACAAGCTGGGCAGGCCCATTACTTTCTTAGGCCAGAGTCAGGTCTGCAACAACTTTAATGCCGGGGGCTGTAATTTCAACAGTTGTAGAGCTCTACATGTGTGTTCCCTCTGCTTCAGGGCCCACCCCCGCTCCAGCTGCCCGAAGAGGCAACGTAAGGCTCTATGACTGACCGACGTCAACGTCGAGCTCCTGGGCATCCTGTTGCAGGATCACCCCGATCGCCGGTCGGTGGAGTTCCTCATCACCGGTTTGGAGAAGGGTTTCAATACAGGGCTCATTGCCCTCCCTCAGGTTTCCTGGGAGGGAAGGAACCTACAGTCGGCCATGCAGGATCCGGAGGCCGTGGCCACTCTGTTACAGGACGAGGTCCGCAAAGGGTTCCTGCTAGGCCCGTTTGAAACGATTCCCTTTGCCGAGTGGAGGATCAATCCTATCGGCCTAGTCTCCAAACAGGCATCAAATAAAAAGCGTCTAATTTACGACTTGTCTGCTCCACACATGTCGCCGATCCCCAGTCTCAACTCCCTGATCCCATCAGGGGAGTTCTCGATGTCCTATTCATCCATTGACGAGGCCATTCAGTTCATCCTGCTGGCTGGGGAAGGGGCTTGGCTGGCCAAGGCCGACATTGCGGACGCCTTCAAGCTACTCCCCATCCTCCCTCAGTTATGGCAGTATTATGGGTTGCATTGGGCAGACGGGTTTTATTTTGCTAACCGCCTCACATTTGGATCCAAAAGCAGCCCGTGGTTGTTCGACAAGTTCGCCTGTGCCCTACACTGGATCCTTGTCCATCATGGGGGGATGGACATGGTCATTCATTACTTGGATGACTTCCTAATCATCGAGAGGCCCCAAGGGCCCCCATCAGGTTTGAGGAACTTGCTCCAACTGTTCGCCAGGCTCGAGGTTCCGGTGGCATCCGCCAAGACAGAGGGTCCAGGCACTGGGGTTACCTTCTTGGGCATTACTCTGGCCTCCCCGCGACCAAGCTGGCCAAGGTCAGGGCCGCCGTTTCCTCCGCGGCCTCTTCTGGAGTTTTGTCCAGGCAGGAGCTCCAGTCCTTGTTAGGCTACCTTACTTGTACCTTCAAAATCATGCCACAGGGAAGGTCCTTCATCTCGCGGCTTCTCAATCTCCTCCCGACCGCTCCGGATCAGGACTCCACCGTCCGGCTGGATGGTCCCGCCATGGCGGATCTGCAGATGTGGCAAACCTTCCTGACCGGGTGGAATGGCATTTCGTTGTTCGTGCCATCCCCAAATGCAGCTTCCCCCACGGTTTACACTGACGCCGCGGGCTCCCGGCAATCTTCTATCCGCACTGGTTGGTCGGCAGCTGGCCGGTGGAGCTCCTGTCCGAGGCAGGGGCCATGAGGTCCTCGCCGCTATTAGAATTATACCCCATTGTGGCGGCTGCCCGCGGCTGGGGTCCGCTCTGGGCAAACAAATCAGTCGTCTTGAGGACAGACAGTCAGGTCCTGGTGGAAGTGATATCCAAGGGGAGGGCTAGAAATCTCAGGATGATGTCTATGTTACGTAGGCTGGTCTGGCTGTCCTTGGAGTTTAACTTCCACGTCTTTGCGGTCCACATCCAGGGAGCGCAGAACGTGGCGGCTGACGCCCTGTCCCGCTTTAACCTCGATATTTTCTTCCAGGAACTCCCAGAGGCAGATCCCGTCGGCGTCCCAGCTCCATCTTACAGCGCCCTCCTGCTGGACTAGAGCCCCTGATTGCAACCGCGCAGTCATTGGTCCGACGGTCGCTAGCCACCAACACCGCCAGGAATTATGACACCGGGTTCAGCATGTTTAGACGTTTTGCTGACACTCATCCGCAGGGGGACATAGACGAGGTCACCTTCATCATGGCATTCATAGCCCATTGCCACTCCCACCGCCACCTCTCTTACAATACCATCAAGCTGTATTTGGCAGGCATCCAGCACCACCGGATGCTCAGCGAACCCTCTGCCGGATCCATCTTTTCAAATCAAGCCATCAAAGCCACCCTCAGGGGTGTTCAGAGAGTCAGCACGGCAGTCCAGGTGCGCAGGCAACCGGTCTCAGGTGAGCTTTTCCGCAGGTTATCCGTAGCACTGGATGGTCTTCCTTTTGGCCAATTCGCAAGCATCGTCACGAAGGCAGCCATGTATCTCGGGTTCTATGGGTTCCTCAGGCCCGGGGAATTCACCTGCAGCTCCATCTCCCGAACGACCCTGCTAAGACGGCATCTCGCATGGCACTCCGACCACTTTATTTTGTCTATTCCATTTTCAAAGACCAGTCAAACCGGTCCCCCCACGGAGGTGGAATTCTACCCTACATCTAACTGTTGGTGTCCTATCAAGGTGCTCCAGGAGCTCCTGGCCTCCCTTCAATCTCCCGCCTTAGATGGCCCGTTGCTCCCGGTCAACGGGAAACCCCTGTCTTCTACCATGTTCATCTCCAACATCCGCACCCTGGCCGCAGGTTTGGGTTACAACCCTAGCACGATATCCGGGCACTCATTTCGGATAGGGGCCGCGTCCGCAGCTTCCGGTCACCAGGTACCAGCGCACATTATCCGCAAGATGGGTCGGTGGAGGTCATCCTGCTTCTCAAGGTACATCCCGAATCCACGGGCAGAAGTATCCCGAGCCTTCCGTTCCTTGGCATTATAGGTCGCACCATACTGCAATAAATATGTTATACCCTGCACTTGCCGGTTCTCTTTTGCCCACTTATTCAGGCCTTACCTCGTCGCTGGCATCGGGCACACTCCAGCCAGTCGGGTGGGGACAGTCTATAGGCATGCCTATTCCATTTCTCGCCCAGCTCCTCCCACAAGTATTGAAGGCTGCGTGCAGCCTGTATTTGTGGGAGGGGCGCACTTACCTTATTTAAACCCCCTCCCACAAGCAGAAGGGCGCCCGATTCTTGCCCTCCCTCCCATCCCTTTCTTCTTTCCTTCCTCTTGGGTGGCCCACTTATTCAGGCCTTACCTCGTCGCTGGCATCGGGCACACTCCAGCCCGTCGGGTGGGGACAGTCTATAGGCATGCCTATTCCATTTCTCGCCCAGCTCCTCCCACAAGTATTGAAGGCTGCGTGCAGCCTGTATTTGTGGGAGGGGCGCACTTACCTTATTTAAACCCCCTCCCACAAGCAGAAGGGCGCCCGATTCTTGCCCTCCCTCCCATCCCTTTCTTCTTTCCTTCCTCTTGGGTGGCCCACTTATTCAGGCCTTACCTCGTCGCTGGCATCGGGCACACTCCAGCCAGTCGGGTGGGGACAGTCTATAGGCATGCCTATTCCATTTCTCGCCCAGCTCCTCCCACAAATTATATATATATATATATATATATATATATATATATATAATTATTACTGGAGCGCACCTAAAGTTAAACTGTGACGGGTAATAGAGTATTTTTTGTATTTTTGTGAAAATGGATATACAAGGAAAATATTATATATAAAAGCATTGGTGGTGGGAGAAGGGCGGGGCCTCCATTATATGGTGGACGACCAGGTCCTGTCCCAAAACGATACATGACGATTGATATATGTCATCAGAAAAAAAAAAAAGCCGTTTCACGTGCCATAGGGTACAGCTTTGAACTCTATAATCCTGCCTCTACCTCTTGTATTGAGTAGATAGGGAGAGAAAGCAGGTCATAAAAAGAAAGTGTAGGTTAGTCTCTCATTGAGACCACTCGGCGACTGGGATCGAAAACGGTATATGCATTCTGTTTCTTTTTGCAAGATTTTCCGGTCCCAGTCGCCTCTCCTTAAAGGTAGAGGAACAGTCTCAAGTGCAGAGAAAACTATGGATTTCAAATCACCATTATGATGTTCATTCATATGATTGGTGATAGGTGTATCCTTGTGCTTAACTATATTATTTATGTGTTCGCACACGCGCCGTCTCATTTCTCTGAAAGTCTTACCAATATAATCTTTAGGACAAGTACAGTCGTGGCCAAAAGTTTTGAGAATGACACAAATATTCGTTTTCACAAAGTTTGCTGCTAAACTGCTTTTAGATCTTTGTTTCAGTTGTTTCTGTGATGTAGTGAAATATAATTACACGCACTTCATACGTTTCAAAGGCTTTTATCGACAATTACATGACATTTATGCAGAGTCAGTATTTGCAGTGTTGGCCCTTTTTTTTCAGGACCTCTGCAATTCGACTGGGCATGCTCTCAATCAACTTCTGGGCCAATTCCTGACTGATAGCAACCCATTCTTTCATAATCACTTCTTGTTTGTCAGAATTAGTGGGTTTTTGTTTGTCCACCCGCCTCTTGAGGATTGACCACAAGTTCTCAATGGGATTAAGATCTGGGGAGTTTCCAGGCCAATGTCAACGTTTTGGTCCCCGAGCCACTTAGTTATCACTTTTGCCTTATGGCACGGTGCTCCATTGTGCTGGAAAATGCATTGTTCTTCACCAAACTGTTGTTGGATTGTTGGAAGAAGTTGCTGTTGGAGGGTGTTTTGGTACCATTCTTTATTCATGGCTGTGTTTTTGGAAAAAATTGTGAGTGAGCCCACTCCCTTGGATGAGAAGCAACCCCACACATGAATGGTCTCAGGATGCTTTACTGTTGGCATGACACAGGACTGATGGTAGCGCTCACCTTTTCTTCTCCGGACAAGCCTTTTTCCAGATGCCCAAAACAATCGGAAAGAGGCGTCATCGGAGAATATGACTTTGCCCCAGTCCTCAGCAGTCCATTCACCATACTTTCTGCAGAAGATCAATCTGTCCCTGATGGTTTTTTTTTGAGAGAAGTGGCTTCTTTGCTGGCCTTCTTGACACCAGGCCATCTTCCAAAAGTCTTCGCCTCACTGTGCGTGCAGATGCGCTCACACCTGCCTGCTGCCATTCCTGAGCAAGCTCTGCACTGGTGGCACTCCGATCCCGCAGCTGAATCCTCTTTAGGAGACGATCCTGGCGCTTGCTGGACTTTCTTGGACGCCCTGAAGCCTTCTTTACAAGAATTGAACCTCTGTCCTTGAAGTTCTTGATGATGCTATAAATTATTGATTGAGGTGCAATCTTAGTAGCCACAATATCCTTGCCTGTGAAGCCATTGTTATGCAACGCAATGATGGCTGCACGCGTTTCTTTGCAGGTCACCATGGTTAACAATGGAAGAACAATGATTTCAAGCATCACCCTCCTTTTAACATGTCAAGTCTGCCATTTTACCCAATCAGCCTGACATAATGATCTCCAGCCTTGTGCTCGTCAACATTCTCACCAGAGTTAACAAGACGATTACTGAAATGATCTCAGCGGGTCCTTTAATGATATCAATGAAATGCAGTGGAAAGGTTTTTTTGGGATTAAGTTAATTTTCATGGCAAAGAAGGACTATGCAATTCATCTGATCACTCTTCATAACATTCTGGAGTATATGCAAATTGCTATTATAAAAACTTAAGCAGCAACTTTTCCAATTTCCAATATTTATGCAATTCTCAAAACTTTTGGCCACGACTGTACATTGTCCTATATAGATCACTCCCTTGGTCTTACAGTTGATAAAGACTTTTACTATACGAGTAGGGTTCGTGGCCGAACAAGTCACTGTCTTGGTAGTACGGATATAGTTGCAAGCCTTACAAGTGCCGCATTTAAAGACCCCCATTGGTTTTCTATCCAGCCAAGTGCCTTCTTTTGAAGGGCCAGTATAGTGGCTATGTACTAATCTGTCCTTAAGGCTTCTCCCTCTGCGATATGTGATAAGGGGACTCATATACCCCTACTAGCATTACTTATATACCTCCCCTTTCATTTTGGCCCTTGATGGAAAAAAATATTATTTTTTGTTTTTCTGTGGAAGCATCTGACACAGTATTAGTCTGTGTAAGGGATTCACACTAGGGCTATTTTGGCCTATTACCCATCTATAAAATTAAAGATATTTTTAACTGAGCAGAACTAAACTTAGATAAACATCTGTGAGCCTATAAATCCCTTGAGAAAGATATATCTCCCGTCAGGGTCAATTTGGGACGAACGCCGAGCAAAGGGGATCGACTTGTGTATAGCTATACTAACCCCTTTGGAAGCTGATCGAGGCGATGTGCTGTGAAACCACTGGTTATATTGCAGGTGAGATAGGAACATGTTTATGTCGAAAGTTTGTTTCCTGTAACAAGGCTATTCTTACTTTATGCTTGTTCAAGAATCTGAAAATTTGGCTCCTCATTGCTGGTGCGTTCAACCCTTTTACATGAAAAAGGTACAGACTTTAACATCAGCCATATCAGAATTATAATGGGGTGTAGGGGGTGATATGATAGAATCTCATAATATCCAAGGGAGAGTGCACCATAACAAGATGCTTGAATCCATAGATAGGAAAGCCTCATGTGTGAATCATTATTTACTCCTATATGTATTGCTCTAATCCTGTTGTGCTGACAAGGACCAAGTTGTGGGATGGGGTAGACAGACAGGATGGGCAAATAGGAGAAACAAAACACTGATAGGAACATGTTTTGCAGTAGGTGAAAACTCTTAAATGATATAAGAAATATTAAACCGTTGCGGTAAGAAAACATAGGGAAGAAACCGTACTGTAGACCCAGTCGGTCGGTCGTGAGGGGAGGAGAATTTCCATCCACCAAAATTGCGGATCAGATGCAGAAAGCAACATACGGCCGTCTGAATGAGCCCTAACTGACAGAAATAATTGACTTAATAACTGAAGTGTGACCTGAAGGCTACATCCACACGACCGTATGTATTTTGCGGTCCGCAAAAAATACGGACGACATCCGTGTTGCATCCGTTTTTTTTTGTTGCAGATCCATTGTAACAATGCCTATCCTTGTCCGCAAAACGGACAAGAATAAGACATGCTCTATATATTTTGCTGGGCTACGTGTGCTGTCTGCATTTTTTGCAGACCCAGTGAAATTAATGGGTCCTCATCCAATCCACACAAAAAAAAAAAAAAACACGGAACGGACACAGAAACAATATACGTTAGTGTGAATGTAGCCTAAACCTGCACAGGCCGATTAAGCAAGCGATTGTCAAGAAGGAAGCGTTCCCCCAGGCAATCGCTTGCTAGTCAGCGATTTCCTCCGCAGCATGGGGAGGAGCGATTGTTATGCCATTGCTCGTCCCCATGCTGTATAGTGGCTTGCCGGCAGCAGATCGCTATTAGACAGCACGATCTGCCGCTAGCGAGTGCTAATCTTTAAGCATGCTTAAAAATCAGAACTGCCCGATGAACGAGCAAACATGCAATTGGCGCCATTATTACACTGCAAGATGATCGCTAATGAGCGTTTATGCAAATGCTCATTAGCCAGTGTAATACAGCCCTTAAGCCTCATTCACACGTCAGTGTTTCACGGACGTGTGCTGTACGTGTTCTCCACATTTATTTTAATGTGTGTATTCACACATCAGTGTTTTAGCACAGTCCGTGGGTCAGTGTTTTGCTCTATTTTCTCTGTGTTCAGGGATCCATCACGTCCATTATAGTCTATGGGTCTGTAAAAACCACGGATGCAACACGGATGTCATCCGTGTTGCATTCCTGTTTCACGAATCATTAAGAAGAGACTCTTTGAAAATTATTTTTCAGCTGTTCAGTGTCAATGAAACACGGATGCAACATGGACAGCCAAAAACGGACCCAACACGGATCTGTGAGAAATATGGATTAATATTTACTGTCAGCCATGTCCCCACACCCGCTATTTGCTGAAAGATAGAGGTAGGGAACTCCACAGGAGTGCCTTGCTTCAAAGCCTCAGCCATATGGCAGGGAACTTCTTGCAGGCCACCTTTGTTTACAATTTCACACCCCATTCAGACAGCATGGATCCTGCAGGAAAACCTCCCTGCAGGGGGTCTAAGCCATTCCCCAGTTCAATCAAATCTAGCAGACAGCATGGAACCGTCGATTTATAAGGAATTATGAATCGCCCGGCGATCACAGGCGCAAACCGGATACATATTTGTGTCCCGGAGGCCACGATGAACATGCCCATGGTCTTAGTTTGGTGGTGGAATGCCAGGGAAGGGAGATATACATATCTCCCCACAGAAACCCAATAACGGTACCATGCTTGGACTCTACTGGTAGCCGGAACCCAGGCGGATCCGTTGGTCCCAGAACCATCTCCCTGTGACCTTCTGGCCTGGAGCTACGAACCCTAAAGGGTTTTGTGGGTCATTTGCTGCCAGCCCAGCAGAGGGGAAGGTGGACCGCTCCCAAAGGCCGGGAGGGAACGGCTACAGGTTAAAAGGCTTGTGCCAGAAAGCAGGCGTGTCTTTTCTCTGAAGGAGGGTCACATCGTGCCATGTGTTTAGAGGGCTGACATCACTGCCCTCCATGTGAATACAGCAAAGGACTAACCATAACCCAAAGGAACATTCATCTACCCGGTAACTGACTTGAACTTTGTGTAATCCTGTTTATACCATTTTACCTGTATTTGTAACCTCAGACCACTGTATATATTCTGTGTGTGTATAGTGTTATATCTAGTGTGCCCTTAAGGCGATTAAATATATAATTTAATCTGGTGCTGTCTTGTATCTCGATCACGAATCCCCACGTCCGTGTTTCGGACTAATTATAAGCTACCGCAGGTTAGTTTCTCACCCTATATAATCCCGTTAGCGGACTGGGCTTATATCAAACGAGAAGCTGGTGGCAGATACGCGGGCTGAGAAAGCGCCGTTTCACTGCGGCAGTGAAAAGGCTCTCTCAGCTTGTTGCCTCTCTGTGCCCGCGTGGACAGGAGGTGTCTGTGTAAACTGTACCAAGCTGACCTTACATGCTCCTCCAGGAGGGCGTAACGTCACAACTTCGTAACCAGGGACCATACCGCACCTCATGAGCTCGACGTAGTTGACATCAAGCGGGCGCGAGGGGTGGTATCCCTCACAGGATCCTTCACGGACAGCTTCACGGATGCATCACTGACCACCTACTCACATATTAGAGCACTGACACAGACGTGTGAATGAGGCTTTATTCACACGTCAATGATTTCCATCAGTGATTGCGAGCCAAAACCAGGAGCGGAGCCTCCACAGAGACGAGGAAAAGATCTGCACCTGTTCTTAGTTTAGGCCCGCACCTGCTTTTGGCTCACAATCACTGACCGAACATTGGGGCACATTTACCAAAGTGTTTGCGCCTGGTTTTAGTGCTGTTTTAAAATCGTATTTTTTAAGTTGCATTTACTACTGAAATTGCGCTTGTTTTTAAAACTTTTGCTCCTCATCAGGCTATTTTGATTTTTTTTTGACTAATTCAGAAGTTTTCTAACTTTTGAGACTTTTCTACAACCTATTTATGTAGGTGCGCCCTTATTTGTCCCTGAACTTGTAGCAAAAACAGACTAATTTCTACCGCACTCCAGGGCTGGCGTATTTTTCTACATCTTTTTTTAGTGGAGAATTGCAACTTTTTGCATTAAAAGTGGTACTTCACTGGACACATACGACTTTATATGTCGCCCTGAAAAACAACCACCAGAGGTCAGTCTAAGGACATTATGCCAAATCTAATTAATCAACTGTGAGACTTTTAATAACTGCTCGGCAAAGGAAAGGCAGACTAATGAAAAATTCCTGTCTAATTTTATGGCCAAAAACAGGCAAGCTTGATAAACATGCTGTGCTGACTGTGTGAATAAAGCCTTAGACAGGGAATGAACAAGATATATCCAGTGAGGAACAGAAGTATTTGAACACCCTGCGATTTTGCAAGTTCTCCCACTTAGAAATCATGGAGGGGTCGGAAATTTACATTGTAGGTGCATTCCCACTCAGACACAATTTAAAAAAAATAAAAAATAAATCAGGAAATCACATTGTATGATTAAAAAAATTTTTTATATCTTGAACGTATTTGAACACCTGAGAAACAGCAAGAATTCTGGCTCTCAAAGACATGTTACTGTGCCTTTAAAAAGTCAACCTCTACTCCACTCATAAATCTAACTTAGTAGCACCTGCCTGAGCTCTTTAAAGACACCTGTCCACCCCACAGTCAGATGCCAACTACTACCATGGGCAAGACCAAAGAGCTGTCAAAAGACACCAGAGACAAAATTATGGACCTCCACAAGGCTGGAAAGGGCTACGAGGCAATTGCCAAGCGGCTTGGTGAAAATAGATCAACTGTTGGAGCAATTGTTAGAAAATGGAAGAGGCTAAAGATGACTGTCAGTCTCCCTCGGACTGGGGCTCCATGCAAGATCTCACCTCGTGGGGTATCACTGATGATAAGAAAGGTGAGGAATCAGCCCAGAACTACAAGGGAGGAGCTGGTCAATGACATGAAGAGAGCTAGGACCACAGTTTCAAAGGTCACTGTCGGTAGAACACTACGCCGTCATAGTTTCAAATCATGCATTGCACGGAAGGTTCCCCTGCTCAAGTCATCACATGTCCAGGCCCGTCTGAAGTTTGCCAATGACCATCTGGATGATCCAGAGGAGGCATTGGAGAAAATCATGTGGTCAGATGAGACCAAAGTAGAACTTTTTGGTCTAAACTTCACTCTTCGTGTTTGGAGGAAAAAGAAGGATGAGTTGCATCCCAAGAACACCATCCCTACTGTGAAGCATGGGGGGGTAACATCGTGCTTTGGAGGTGCTTTTCTGTGAAGGGGACAGGACGACTGCACTGTATTAAGGAGAGGATGAATGGGGCCATTTATTGTGGGATTTTGAGCAACAACCTCCTTCCCTCAATCAGAGCATTGAAGATGGGTCGTGGCTGGGTCTTCCAACATGACGACCCGAAGCACACAGCCAGCATAACCAAGGAGTGGATCCGTAAGAAGCATATGAAGGTTCTGGAGTGGCCTAGCCAGTCTCCAGACCTAAATCCAATAGAACATCTTTGGAGGGAGCTGAAACTCTGTGTTGCTCAGCGACAGTCCAAAAACCTGACAGATCTAGAGGAGATCTGTAGGGAGGAGTCGGACAAAATCCCTGTTGCAGTGTGTGCAAACCTGGTCAAGAACTGCAGGAAACGTCTGACCTCTGTAACTGCAAACAAAGGCTTCTGTACCAAATATTAACACTGATTTTCTCAGGTGTTCAAATACTTATGTTCCGCAGTGCAAGACAAATACATTCTTTAAAAATCATACAATGTGATTTCCTGAATTTGTTTTTTTAATTCTGTCTCTCGGAGTGGGAATGCACCTACAATGTGAATGTCAGACCCCTCCGTGATCTCTAAGTGGGAGAACTTGCAAAATCGCAGGGTGTTCAAACCCTTCTGTTCCTCACTGTAATCAGTTCCCTGTATTTGTTAGACATGGGAAGAACATATATTCCACATATACAGGTGTATACTGAGTTCCCTGCGCTTCCTAGATGGGGAATGAACAGGATATATGTGGAGTTTATTCGCTGAAAGAACACATTCTACTTCTGCTGCGTCCGTCACACCGTACAGAAATAACACCGCCATACAGCATAGAGAATTGCTGCAGAATAAAAGTCATCCCGCTGTACACCGTAGAGACAATACTCCCGGGAGGTCTGTGCTCGGAAAACCCCTTCAACCGCCTCCTGATGTAAATAAGGAATAATTAATTAATTCAACAGCAGGTAGTGAAGGGGTTAATGACACCTAGGGTTGCCACCCGGCCGGTATCTCACCGGCAAAGCCAGTATTTTAGTGGCCCTGCTGGTGCCTATAATTTTGTTTCTACCCGCAATATTAATTGCTGATGTTTTCCTATATGGACGGTTAACTAATGAGCGCTTCCATTGTGGAGCGCTCATTAGTACAGCCTTTACCTCCCCCACTTGTGTTAAAAGTTGCTCGCACTGCAGTGAACACTCGCTGCTGACTGGAAGCTCCTGACAGGACCTGCGAGACGTCATCACGCTGGAGCGCAGGTCCTGTCCAGAGTTTCCACTGCAGTGTGAGCAAATGGAGGAGGAGAGGGCTTCTTTTTTTTAAGAAGGGGGCATTATTAATTCTGGGGGGCACCGATGGGGGCGTTAGTCTTACTGGGAGGACTAACGGGGGCGTTAGTCTTACTGGGAGGACTAACGGGGGCGTTAGTCTTACTGGGAGGACTAACGGGGGCGTTAGTCTTACTGGGAGGACTAACGGGGGCGTTAGTCTTACTGGGAGGACTAACGGGGGCGTTAGTCTTACTGGGAGGACTAACGGGGGCATTAGTCTTACTGGGAGGACTAACGGGGGCATTAGTCTTACTGGGAGGACTAACGGGGGCATTAGTCTTACTGGGAGGACTAACGGGGGCATTAGTCTTACTGGGAGGACTAACGGGGGCATTAGTCTTACTGGGAGGACTAACGGGGGCATTAGTCTTACTGGGAGGACTAACGGGGGCATTAGTCTTACTGGGAGGACTAACGGGGGCATTAGTCTTACTGGGAGGACTAACGGGGGCATTAGTCTTACTGGGAGGACTAACGGGGGCATTAGTCTTACTGGGAGGACTAACGGGGGCATTAGTCTTACTGGGAGGACTAACGGGGGCATTAGTCTTACTGGGAGGACTAACGGGGGCATTAGTCTTACTGGGAGGACTAACGGGGGCATTAGTCTTACTGGGAGGACTAACGGGGGCATTAGTCTTACTGGGAGGACTAACGGGGGCATTAGTCTTACTGGGAGGACTAACGGGGGCATTAGTCTTACTGGGAGGACTAACGGGGGCATTAGTCTTACTGGGAGGACTAACGGGGGCATTAGTCTTACTGGGAGGACTAACGGGGGCATTAGTCTTACTGGGAGGACTAACGGGGGCATTAGTCTTACTGGGAGGACTAACGGGGGCATTAGTCTTACTGGGAGGACTAACGGGGGCATTAGTCTTACTGGGAGGACTAACGGGGGCATTAGTCTTACTGGGAGGACTAACGGGGGCATTAGTCTTACTGGGAGGACTAACGGTGGCATTAGTCTTACTGGGAGGACTAATAGGGGGCATTATTCTTACTGGGAGGACTAATAGGGGGCATTATTCTTACTGGGAGGACTAATAGGGGGCATTATTCTTACTGGGAGGACTAATAGGGGGCATTATTCTTACTGGGGGCATTATTAAATCTGGGGGGCACTAATGAGAAGCATTAATTCTGGGGCACACTAATGGGGCCATTACTCTTACTGGGGGCATTACTACTAATGTTGGGCATTATTAATTCTGGGGCACAGTAATGGATGCATTACTATTAGTGGGGGCACTAATGGGGGCTTTATTAATTTTGAGGGGCACTAATGAAGGCATTACTATTACTGAGGGCACTATTATTTATACTGGGGTAAGCTAATGGGGGGGCATTACTACTAACGTTATACATTATTAATTCTGGGGCACACTGACGGGGGCATTACTATTATTGGGGAAATTAATTCGGGGGGGGGGGCACTAATGGGGGCAATAATATTACTGGGAGCCACAGTAAGACAGCGACTTAACACCCTGTATTAAGCCTTGCCCCCATAACCACACCCCCTTTGGGGTGTGGCTTTACTTGAACGGTATTTTTTGTTGGGAAAGGTGACAACCCTAATGCCCCCTCTGCCCCAGTAATCCTGACAGACACTGGCGGTGACTACACACCTACCTGCCCTGCTGGACACAACATGTGCGCACCTAGAATGTATGGGCTTCTGAGAGGATGGAGCCCCGCCCCCAGATTGTTCTAGAAACTAATGTTCTCCACAAAACCTCCCTGACTGTAAACCTGTCCCTAATCCTGACCCGCACAGGAGACCGCACAGAACACGGAGAGGACGCCCCGCCCCCAGCACACAGGACACTTACCTGAACCTCACTTATCACCGCCGCATGTCTCAGACTCACCTCCTTACGTGACCGAAAGCTCTCCAGAGCCCATACATTCTAGGCATTACCGATAGGAATTAGTGGGCTATAAGACCTTTCATGATGTCATGACCATGTGATCACGTGTGGGAGGAGTCAGGCTCCAGTTTGTGCTGCTAGAAGGGGGGTAAAGGACCTGTGATGATGTCATGACCATGTGATCACGTGTGGGAGGAGTCAGACTCCAGGCTGTGCTGCTAAAAGGGGTAAAGGACCTGTGATGATGTCATGACCATGTGATCAAGTGTGGGAGGAGTCAGGCTCCAGGCTGTGCTGCTAGAAGGGGGGGTAAAGGACCTGTGATTATGTCATGACCATGTGATCATATGTGGAAGGAGTCAGTGACCACATGACCAGGTGCTGCTGTTCTGGATGACCTGCAGTTTATGTGGCATCAGGATGTAATACAGGGTCAGAAACCTTCGGCACTCCAGCTGTTGTGAAACTACAATACCCAGCATGCTTTATTTACTTTTGTAGGAGTTCTGCGAAGACAAGTGTGTATGCTGGGAGTTGTAGTTTTACAGCAGTGCTACACCTACACCTGATGTAATTATTGTGTGTATGTAGCAGTGCTGTGACTGTATCCAGGGCTACATTAAGGTTTCCAGGTGTACGAAGCACTGCATTCATTGGGGGCCTCCCAAATAACACGAAGCCCTTCTTCACTGCATACTGGACAATATATAGTAAGATTTGTACACTCCATTATAAGAGCAGAATGGAAAGTGCCAGATTCAGCACATAATTAAAGAAAACGGAGCAGAACAGACTCCAGTCACTACAATCAGGTTTGTTCAGTTTATGTTTGGGATGCTGCTTTTTTACCTTGAGATCTTTTTGACAGAATCTGTGGCAGAGGCCCCCGAATGGAGCCTTCAACGCAGATAGATAGCATCAGATGTAAGTTTAACTCACAAATACAGAACCAAACTCATTACATAAATACAGCACCAGAACCAAGCTCATTACATAAATACAGCACCAGAACCAACATCGCTACATAAATACAGCACCAGAACCACCATCACTACATAAATACAGCACCAGAACCAAGCTCATTACATAAATACAGCTCCAGAACCAAGCTCATTACATATATACAGCACCAGAACCACCATCACTACATAAATACAGCACCAGAACCAAGATCCCTACATAAATACAGCACCAGAACCAAGATCACTACATAAATACAGCACCAGAACCAAGATCACTACATAAATACAGCACCAGAACCAAGCTCATTACAAAAATACAGAACCAGAACCAACATCACTACATAAATACAGCACCAGAACCAAGCTCATTACATAAATACAGCACCAGAACCAAGATCACTACATAAATACAGCACCAGAACCAAGATCACTACATAAATACAGAACCAGAACCAAGATCATTACATAAATACAGCACCAGAACCAAGATCACTACATAAATACAGAACCAGAACCAAGATCATTACATAAATACAGCACCAGAACCAAGATCACTACATAAATACAGCACCAGAACCAAGATCACTACATAAATACAGCACCAGAACCAAGATCACTACATAAATACAGAACCAGAACCAACATCACTACATAAATACAGCACCAGAACCAAGATCACTACATAAATACAGCACCAGAACCAAGATCACTACATAAATACAGCACCAGAACCAAGATCATTACATAAATACAGCACCAGAACCAAGATCACTACATAAATACAGAACCAGAACCAACATCACTACATAAATACAGCACCAGAACCAAGATCACTACATAAATACAGCACCAGAACCAAGATCACTACATAAATACAGCACCAGAACCAAGATCATTACATAAATACAGCACCAGAACCAAGATCACTACATAAATACAGAACCAGAACCAACATCACTACATAAATACAGCACCAGAACCAAGATCACTACATAAATACAGCACCAGAACCAAGATCACTACATAAATACAGCACCAGAACCAACATCACTACATAAATACAGCACCAGAACCAAGATCATTACATAAATACAGCACCAGAACTAAGCTCTTTACAAAAATACAGCACCAGAACTAAGCTCATTACATAAATACAGCACCAGAACCAAGATCATTACATAAATACAGCACCAGAACCAAGATCACTACATAAATACAGAACCAGAACCAACATCACTACATAAATACAGCACCAGAACCAAGATCATTACATAAGTACAGCACCAGAACTAAGCTCTTTACAAAAATACAGCACCAGAACTAAGCTCATTACATAAATACAGCACCAGAACCAAGATCATTACATAAATACAGCACCAGAACCAAGATCACTACATAAATACAGCACCAGAACCAAGATCACTACATAAATACAGAACCAAAGCCCAATGATGTTTTAATATATGCAAGTGAGCCTCTAGAAGCAATGGGGGCATTGTTGTTACAGCTAGAGGCTCCGCTCTCTCTGCAACTGTAACACGCTCTCCAGGACCTGGCGTGAAGACATTTTCACTGCCTGGTCCTGTCAATCAAAGTGCAGAGGGCGCGGCAGTTGCAGAGAAAACAGAGCCTTTAGGTGTAACAGCAACACCCCCTTTGCTCCTAGAGGCTCATTTGCATATATCAGAACATCATTTTCTCAGCAGTGCGGGCACATATGAACATGGGACCAACACAGATGCCTTCAGCTGCCAAGCGCACATGTAACAGGTCAGCCAGTGTCATAGGTACAAAACTGCTGACAGATGCCCTTTATTTGTTTATTCTTTGTATTATGCCTTGTATGTATTCTCAAAAGCTGTCTGCAGGTGGCACTGTTTAGTTAATCATGCTCTTACTCAGCAGAGGGATCTAGCATTTCTGTCTGAGGAACAAGCTTTCTAGCCAGTATTGTATCAGCCAAGTGTTAGCAGTAGCTTAACCTGGGAGAGAGGCAGCAGCCTCAGAGCCTGGTTGACCACCTGTTTGGATGTTGCTATTGAAACTCAGCTTTAGGCTACACGCACACGACCGAATGTGTTTTGCGGTCCGCAAAAAAAAACGGATGACATCCGTTTATTTATTTTTTGCGGATCCATTGTAACAATGCCTAAAACGGACAAGAATAGGACATGTTCTATTTTTTTTGCAGGGCTACAGAACGGACATACGGATGCTGACAGAACACGGTGTGCTGTTCGCATTTTTTGCAGACCCATTAAAATTAATGAGTCCGCATCCTATCCGCAAAAAAAACGGAACGGACAAAGAAACAAACAACGTCCGTGTTCAACGAGAACTGCAAATGCACAAGTAGAGAATCCTTGAGGGAAGGAGGAACCGATATCCAAAGACTGTCTAGAATGACAAGGCCGTGCGTGCTGGCAAGGTATTCGCGCTTCCTATGGACTTTGCTGATTGTGGAAGGATTACCGGTCAAAGGCACCGTTCAC
The DNA here is from genome assembly GCF_905171765.1 of Bufo bufo. Taxonomy (NCBI): domain Eukaryota; kingdom Metazoa; phylum Chordata; class Amphibia; order Anura; family Bufonidae; genus Bufo; species Bufo bufo. Next base: position 595,081,953 of record NC_053392.1, read on the forward strand.
ACTTACGTTTGGCTGACCATGTCACAATCTGTATCCGTCGGTCGGAAATTACAGAGCTGAACGTGAGACTTTTTGCATGTGGATGGTTTATAGTCTCTGGCACCTTCCACAATTCCTTGCTATGTGTGTGGATGGTTTGTAGTCTGGGACACCTACCTGTGCACGCCTGGAAAGGATGCAAAGTGTTCAGAAAGAGCTCAGGGACTACTACTCCTATTATCATCATTGTTGCCATTTGCCTATATGCAGATATTGGGAAAAGACTGCATTGTGTCAAGCTTTCTGGATCACTCAACATATGGGGCTGAGAGGCCAGAGAAGAAATCCCTGCTCGTCACAGTGACACCTGCTCCGTATTATAAGAAGCAACGTGGAGCTAAGGGGGCACTGATTTATGCATCTAATTGCAGCATCCCGCTCCGAGAGTTGCATTGTACTGTGAACTCCAAAAGAAAGTTTAAATAATATATTTTTATGTAATATATACTTATATTGTATTTTCTGTATACACATGGTAATCACAAGCCATATTCTTCGCCACCACTAGATGGTGCTGATGTCATTCGCTATATAAGAGAGGGCAGAACATTCTATTGCCAGTCTAAGGCTACTTTCACACTAGCGTTCGGGGTTACGCTCATGGGCGTAGGAAGCGGGGGGAACGGATCCCCCCCAGGAAATAATGCGGGGGGGGGGACAGGTTTGGTCAAATCCCCCCCAGCGGCAGTGTGTGCGGCGGCGGCGGGGCAGGCACTGAGATGAGCGCTTCCATTGTGGAAGCGAAGTGCTCATCTCCATAGTGATCTGACTGTTTGTATCGCCGTCCTCAGGACAGCGATACAAACAGAAGGCTGCGGAGGAGCAGGGCAGGGAGGTGTGTCCCTTTCCTGTTCCTCTGATAGGCTGCCGGCACTACTAGGGCGGCAGCCTATCAGAGGCCGGCGTAGGCGGCGCGATGACTTCATCGCGCCACCTGAGCCGTACAGCGCTGGAGTCGGGACACAGGCCGGAAGAGTCCTGCATCGCATCGCTCCAAAGAGGTAAGTATAAGTGTTAATTATTTTTTTACTGGCACATAATGGGGGGGCCCTATTACTGGCACATGATTGGGGGGGGCGGCCTGGTTATTACTGGCACATAATGGGGGGGCCTGGTTATTACTGGCACATAATGGGGGGGGGCCTGGTTATTACTGGCACATAATGGGGGGGCCTGGTTATAACTGGCACATAATGGGGGGGCCTGGTTATTACTGGCACATAATGGGGGGGGCTGGTTATTACTGGCACATAATGGGGGGGCCTGGTTATTACTGGCACATAATGGGGGGGGCCCTGTTATTGCTGGCACATCATTGGGGGGGGCCCTGTTATTACTGGCACATAATGGGGGGGCCCTGTTATTGCTGGCACATGATTGGGGGGGCCCTGTTATTACTGGCACATGATTGGGGGGGCCCTGTTATTACTGGCACATGATTGGGGGGGGGGGGCTGTTATTACTGGCACATGATTGGGGGGGCCCTGTTATTACTGGCACATGATTGAGGGGGGGCTGTTATTACTGGCTGATGAGAGGCGTTGGGGGGCTGATGAGAGGCGCTGGGGGCTGCTATGAGGCATGGGGCTCTTATTTGAGGTCTGATTGGGGGTCATTCATATTGGGGTCTGAGCTGAGGTGTGATCTGAGGTCTGATTAACATTGGGGGTCTGATTGGTGGTCTGACCTGAGGTGTAATGAAAAATATTTTTTTCTTATTGTGGCTACTTCCAGCCCGGAGCCCAGAGCACTGATCCGGAGCAGCTTGGAGAAAAAGGCCTCACAGTCTCCCACACTCCTTCTGCCCGGCCAAGCCTGTCAGCACCCCTGAGTCTTCAGAACTGTAAGTTTATACCCGGCGAGCAAAAATGCTGTCCCCCCCCCAGATTTTTGGGGGTTCCTACACCCATGGTTTCGCTTGTGAGCTCCGTTTGAAGGCTCTCACAAGCGGCCCCGAACGGATCCGTAGAGCCCCAATGCATTCTGAGTGGATGCGGATCCGCTCAGAATGCATCAGGATGGCTCAGCTTGGCCTCTGTTCCGCTCAGCAGGCGGACATCCGAACGCAGCTTGCAGCGTTTCTGTGTCCGCCTGGCCGTGCGGAGCCAAACGGATCCGTCCAGACGTACAATGTAAGTCAATGGGGACGGATCCGTTTGAAGTTGACACAATATGGTGCAATTTCAAACGGATTCGTCCCCCATTGACTTTCAATGTAAAGTCTGGACGGATCCGTCTGACTAACTTTCACACTTAGAATTTTTTCTGAACTATAGTGCAGACGGATCCGTTCTGAACGGATCCCAACGTTTGCAGTATAGGAGCAGATCCGTCTGGGCAGACAGCAGACGGACCCGCTCTGAACGCAAGTGTGAAAGTAGCCTTAGCTAGTCTAGGAGTTGGAGCCTAGCCTAGGGCTAGGAGAGGGGAGAACAAAAATGGAAAGTTAATGAGCCAGCTCATCCTGGACCTGGTACCAACTAAAATAGAGCCAGAACATCTCCATAAAGTGGACTAGATGCAAGAGAGGTGTAGAGAAAGACCTGTAGAGGTGACTATTCTTATAAAGGACTTCATGGACTCTATGGCATCAGTATACAGGGGAAGCCTTCGGTGTCTGAGCACACTCCACACACTTTGGACCACCTGTGTAGTTTCTCACATCCCAAGGTGGAAGGGTGGATTAAGCAACCTGTACAAATAATTTAGCAAAAGTGTATGCCTGCCGCAGAGGGGAACATCCTTATTGGGTGTAAGATATTGCTCATAGTGAAGTATTACACTCGATGCAAGTCAGTCACCAAAGTTTAGAGTAAAAAAGATTGCTTCAACTATTTTAAAGACACTTCCTGTCCCAGGATTCATACATTTTACATCAAAGTAACTAACCATCATGAGGTGGTAAAGTCTCCAGCACCAGCTACTCCTGGGGTATACCCAGGGCCGTTTCTAGAGGCGGGCGAGCGGTGCGACCGCACGGGGCGCATCCCTCAGGACAGAAAAGGGGGCGCCGTCAGCAGGGCCCAGCGCTGGAGGGGGGCTCTTTCTGTCCGGAGGCATCAGGAGTGGAGATGAGCGCTTCCATTGTGGAAGCGCTCATCTCCAAATTCATCTGTATTGCCGTCCTCAGGACAGCGATACAGATGAATGGTGCGGAGGAGCAGGGGAGAGGCGTCTCGCTTGGCCCTTCCTCTGATAGGCTACAGGCCTAGTACCTGTAGCCTATCAGAGGTCGGTGCAGGCGGCGCAATGACGTCATCATGCAGCCTGAGCCGTACAGAACGGGACACAGGCCGGAAGAGGCCTGCATCGCATCTCTAAGCAGCATAAGGTAAGTATATGTGTTTATTGTTTTTATTATTTATAGTATACTGTGGCAAGAAGGGGGGTGGGGCCCTATATACTGGCACAATATGGAGGGGCATTATGGGGGCCCTATATACTGGCACAATATGGGGGGCACTATGGAGAAGAGGGGAAGCACTATGGGGGCTCTATATACTGGCACAATATGGAGGGGGCACTATGGAGAAGAGGGGAAGCACACTATGGGGGCTCTATATACTGGCACAATATGGAGGGGGCACTATGGGGGCCCTATATACTGGCACAATATGGGGGGCACCATGGAGAAGAGTGGAAGCACTATGGGGGCCCAATATACTGGCACAATATGGGGGGGGGGCACTATGGAGAGGAGGGGAAGCACTATGGGGGCCCTATATACTGGCACAATATGGGGGGGCACCATGGAGAAAAGGGGAATCACTATGGGGGCCCAATATACTGGCACAATATGGGGGGCACTATGGAGAAGAGGGGACGTATCTACTGGGGGCCCTATATACTGGCACTCATTATGGGGGGCTCTATGGAGAAGTGGCGGTAAAGGAGCACTATGGGGCCATTTACTGGGGGCCCTATTTACTGGCACGCATTATGGGGGGCACTATGGAGAAGTGGGGAAAAAGAGCGCTATGGAGGCATTATATAGGGGTATTTAATACTGGCAACCATTTTGGTGCCACTATGGGGAAGGGGGAGAGGAGCATTATGGGGGCATCTATGTGGGACAGTCTATAGGGGCATTTTATACTGGCACATTATGGACAACACTATGGGAAGGAGCACTATGGGGCATCTTCTGGGGGCACTATATAGGATTATTTTATACTGTCACAAATTATAGGGGCACTATGGGCACCTAAGCTCAACTGGGGGCACTAAGTGTTTTTTCTAGTGGCACACAGTACGGGTCAACACATGAGGGCATTCTGGGGACATTGGCTCTACTGGGGGCACTAAGATGTTTTATTTTTATTTTTTGTCTTTTTTTACTGACACACAACGGTGCATTTTTTTCACTGGCGGACACTATAAATAGAATTATTACTACCAGGGGCATTATGGTGGGCTTTATTACAACTGGGGGACTATGGGAGCATTATTACCGTACTTCTGGGACACAATTACTGTTGGGGGCACTGTAGGAGCACTATTACTACTAAGTGCACTCTGGCACAGAATTATCACTATTTTTGGGATTTTTGGGAGCAGTATTACTACGGGGGCACCCTGGCACAGTATCAGCTTAGCACAGTTGTTTTTGGGGGACATTATGGTTACACTATTAGTGTCAGGGACACTATTTGCTGGGTGCAGTTATTTTTTAGAGCATTGTGTTCCAATAATTATTGAAGGGGGCGCTATCTGTGTGTAACTAGTATTTTCGGGGGGTTTATCAGTTTATGCAGTATAGTTTTGGGGGTGCATGATGGGATGTTGAGAAGGTGGGAGGATGATGGAAAAGTAGGAAACTAAGATGTCTGTCAAACTCTGCAGAGAGAAGAGATGGCTGAAAGAAATCATCATGGCGGTCTGGTCTGAATCGAGAAGATAAAGAAAGAGAACATCTACATCAAAGGAGACATCACTGGATGTAAGAGTATGTGGCTCTGTATTAGGCTACTTTCACAACTGCGTTAGTGATTCTGGCAGGTTGTTCCAGCCTGCGGGAATTTACTGGATCCGGCACTGCAGACTGAATGTCCGCCGCCCCCATCAACTACAATGGGGTATGGCAGAGATCCGCCCACAATCGGGAGGGGGCGGGGCGCTTTTTTTGATGTTCGCCCTGTTGGTAAATTTCCCTAGAAACTGCCCTGGGTATACCTTTTAGGTCTTCTTGATGTGGAGCTGTGGTGATTGTCCTGAGCAGTGATCTCACCCCTTTGCCTGCTAATGCTGTCCCCTTGTGGCCCTTGCGCCGTGTTGCCATGTGATCAGTGCGGACCACTGGTGTAATTGATAATTATGATAAAACATTATATATTTTATGAAAACGTAAGCATGATCATCGTACAGTGAAGAGATTTGTGGCTTATTCAGAGCATAGACGGGTTCATGCAGATAAAGGCATATTGAGGAAGGTTTCTGCCAGACAAATTCATTGGATTAAGAGAGCAGCTGCTAAAAGACCATTACAAAGCAGTAAACAGGTATTTAAAGCTGCTGGTGCCTCTGGAGTCCCATAAACCTCAAGGTGTAGGATCCTCCAGAGGCTTGTAGTTGTGCATAAATCTACTATTCGTCCATCCAAACCAGTGCTCAGAAGCAGAAACAGTTGCAGTGGGCCCAGACATACATGAAGACTAATTTTCAGTCTTGTTTATTGATGAGTGCCGTGCAACCCTCGATGGTCCAGATAGATGGAGTTGTGGATGGTTGGTGGATGGCCAACATGTCCCACCAAGGCTGCAACATCAGCAAGTAGGTGGCATGTTTTGGGCCAGAATCATGGGGAGAGAGCTAATAGACCTCTTTAGGGTCCCAGAAGGTGTGAAACCGACCTTGGCAAAGTACATTTTTTGACTGACCACTTTCTTCCATGGTACAAAAAGAAGAACCGTGCCTTCTGTAGCAAAAATCAGCTTCATGCATGACAATGCGCCATCTCATGCTACAAAGAATACCTCTGTGTCATCGGCTGCTATGGGCATAAAAGTAGAGAAACTCACGGTGTGGCCACCATCTTCCGGTGACCTCAATCCTATTGAGAACCTTTGGAGTATCCTCAAGCAGAAGATCTATAAGGGTGGGAAGCAGTTCACATCAAAACAGAAGATCTGGGAGGCAATTATGACATCTTGCAGAGAAATTCAAGCAGAAGTGCTCCAAAAATTCACAAGTTAAATGGATGCAAGAATTGTGGAGGTGATATCAAAGAAGGAGTCCTATGTTAACATCTAGGTTGATCTGGTAAGATCTTTTTGCTTGAAATTATTTTTGATTTCCGTACTTGTGACCTCTTAATGCTGCAAAATCAATTTTTCAGTTCTTTACAACCTATAAAATGTTTTGAAATTCTGTTATGCATAATATTTTGGAACAGTACATTTTGAGGCGTTAAAAAAAAAATACTATTATCATTGGGAGGATTGTTCTATAAAATTAAAATTATACTCTAATGGTTGATGACTGTCATTTGCATCGACCATTTAGGAAAATCAGACGAAAATATAATTTGCATAGAAATTTGGAAAGTGGTGTATAGGTGCGTTATCTGGATTTTATTTACTGTTTTAATAACAGACATTTATTGGTGATTGCATACATTTCTTAGGCTGCCCGTACACAATCCAACCTCAGCAACAGGATACGCATGCGGCTCATTGCTAATTGCCAGGGATCGCTTGTACAAGTCATTTGAAACAGATGCATCCCAGCAATTAGTGGTGAGCTGCGGGCAAATTCCACTACCAGGGTCTCATCATGTGCAGGCACACTTAGGCCCCTTTCACACAGGCAAGAATTCTGCGTGGGTGCAATGCGTGAGGTGAACGCATTGCACCCGCACTGAATCCGGACCCATTCACTTCAATGGGGCTGTGCAGATGAGCAGTGATTTTCACGCATCACTTGTGCTTTGCGTAAAAATAGCAGCATGTTCTATATTCTGCGGTTTTCACGCAACGCAGGCCCCATAGAAATGAATAGGGATGCGTGAAAATCGTAAGCATCCGCAAGCAAGTGCGGTTGCAATGCAATTTTCATGCATGGTTGCTAGGAGATGATGTTAGTAAATTGATAAGTCAATTTACTGTATTATTTTCCCTTATAACATGGTTATAAGGGAAAATAATAGCATTCTTAAAGAGGACCTTTCACCATAATAAAACCTCTAAACTAACTATACAGACGCGTAGAGCCGCTCCCAGGGATCCCCCTCCACTTACTGTTATACCCGGGCGCCGCTCTGTTCTCCGGTTATAGCCTCCGGTATCTTCATAGTTAGGCTCCACTCAGGGGAACCTGACACCGTCTCTTTCTCCTATGCTATAGCGCTGGCCAATCGCAGCGCTCAGCTCATAGCCTGAGAGAAAAAAAAAACTCTCAGGCTATGAGCTGAGCGCTGCGATTGGCCAGCGCTATAGCATAGGAGAAAGAGACGGTGTCAGGTTCCCCTGGGTGGAGCCTAACTATGAAGATACCGGAGGCTATACCGGGCGAACGGAGCGGCGCCCAGGTATAACAGTAAGTGCAGGGAGATCCCTGGGCGCCGCTCTACACGTCTGTATAGTTAGTTTCGAGGTTTTATTATGGTGAAAGGTCCTCTTTAATACAGAATGCTTACTAAAATGCGGCATGGGGGGTTAAAAAAATAATAATAATTAACTCGCCTCATCCACTTGTTCGCGCAGCCGGCATCTTCTTCTTTCAGGACCTGCCAAAGGACCTTTGATGACGTAATCGCGCTCACCACGTGGTGAGCGCGGTAACGTCAGCGCAGGTCCTGCTGAATGAAGATAGACCACCCTGCAATCTATCAGTGGTGGACGTACATGCACACTATAGGAAAAAGCATTAACCTCTCTGATGGCCGGGACCATGGGAGTGCATATATGCTAGTGCTTTTTTCTATATTGTGCAAGCACCACTGATGGATTGCAGGGTGGTCTGTAACAATGGAAACAATAATGTGATGGAAAAATTAACCCAGGGAAAAAAGAGACAATGCAGCAGCACCCTGCAAATCAGATAAAGTACAACAATGCCATAGTCACAAAAATTATAGTGCTGTACTGTAGTGTTTTGTACAAAACGCATTGGCCAAGCATCTCACTTTATAAATAAGCGTAGCATTAGCACTATAATTTTTGTGACTATGGCATTGTTGTACTTTATCTGATTTGCAGGGTGCTGCTGCATTGTCTCTTTTTTCCCTAGGTCTTTGCCATGGCAGCGTGCACCTGCGCACTGGGAGGTGCTGACTAACCCCCTTTTTTTATGGAAAAATTAACCCAGCCAGCAAAGGAAGCAATATGGATAATAACAATATATTAGTAAATGGTTTGTATTAACTTCCTCTACATAATAAATGCCACTTGGTGAAGTGAGACAACCCCTTTAAGTTGCTGCTGATGGATTTTGTGCTGCCTCTCCCCCTCTCCAGCAGTAATGGAAGTGGAGCGTGAGCTCAGAGGGTCACCCCGGTTAGACCTTCATGAAGCTGGGCGATGGCGTACGTGGGCAGCAACCAACCGAATACAGAGAATGTCTCGCTAGTAGTTGAGTTTTTCATTCCTCCCAGAAGGTGTAAAAAAAAGGCCCCCATTTTGGACCGGTAGTGAGGGTCTAACATTGTGGAGAGCCAGTGGTCATCTCTCTGCATGCATCTGGCTATTTGTGCAAGAGACACGGAGTGACTCCCTAGTAGGCCTGGAGCCTATGTGGTAGTGAAATCCCAGCGCACGCGGGCGTGATTACATCATTGCGCGCCTGTGCAGGGACGCAGCACTGTGACGTGTGCGTGCCTGCCTCATCATGCCTTCCCCTCCTCTGCGTGGCCCTGGACATAGGTGAGCATTTAGCTTTTAATTTTTTCCCCATTTTTTAAATTTAATTTCATGTTCCTACTTTAGGGAACATGTGGGGTGGGGACACACAGGAGGACATATTAAGAGACATCGAGTACATCTGGGGGAAATTACTATATTGGGGCAAATTACTATGTGGGGGGAAATGATTATGGAAGGATAACTATGTGGGGGCTGTGTGAGGCCAAATTATTATGGGAGGGACTACTATGTGGGGAAAAATTACTATGTGGGGGCAGTGTGGGGGAAATTACTATGTGGGGGCAGTGTGGGGGAAATTACTATGTGGGAGCAAACTACTGTGTGGGGGCAAACTACTGTGTGGGGGAAATTACTGTGTGGGGGGCAGTGTGGGCGAAACTACTGTGTGGGGGCAGTGTGGGGGAAATTACTGTGTGGGGGGAAATTACTATGTAGGGGCAGTGTGGGGGAAATTACTGTGTTGGGGCAAACTACTGTGTGGGGGAAATTACTATGTGGGGGCAGTGTGAGGGAAATTATTATGTGGGGGGCAGTGTGGGGAAAATTACAGTGTGGGGGAAACTACTGTGTGGGGGAAATTATTATGTGGGGCAGTGTGGGGGAAATTACTGTGTGGGGGCAGTGTGGGGCAAATTACTGTGTGGGGGGAGTGTGGGGCAAATTACTATGTGGGGGCAGTGTGGGGAAAATTACTGTGTGGGGGCAGTGTGGGGCAAATTACTGTGTGGGGCAAATTACTGTGTGGGGGCAGTGTGGGGAAAATTACTGTGTGGGGGTAGTGTGGGGGAAATTACTGTGTTGGGGCAATTACTGTGTGGGGGCAGTGTGGGGCAAATTACTATGTGGGGGAAATTACTGTGTGTGGGAAATTACTGTGTGGGGGCAGTGTAAGGGAAATTACTGTGTGGGGGCAGTGTGGGGGAAATTACTATGTGGGGCTGTGTGGGGGCAAACTACTGTGTGGGGGAAATTACTGTGTGGGGGAAGTGTGGGGGAAATTACTGTGTGGGGGAAGTGTGGGGGAAACTACTGTGTGGGGGCAGTGTGGGGGAAATTACTGTGTGGGGACAAACTACTGTGTGGGGGAAATTACTATGTGGGGGCAGTGTGGGGGAAACTACTCTGTGGGGGAAATTACTATGTGGGGCAGTGTGTTGGAAACTACTGTGTGGGGGAAATTGCTGTGTGGGGGAAATTACTGTGGGGGACAATTACTATGTGGGGGCAGTGTGGGGGAAATTACTGTGTGGGGACAGTGTGGGGAAAACTACTGTGTGTGGGAAATTACTATGTGGGGGCAGTGTGGGGGAAATTACTATGTGGGGGCAGTGTGGGGCAAATTACTATGTGGGAGAAATTACTGTGTGGGGGCAGTGTGGGGGAAATTACTGTGTGGGGTAGTGTGGGGGAAATTACTGTGTGGGGGCAGTGTGGGGGAAATTACTATGTGGGGGCAGTGTGGGGGAAATTACTGTGTTGGGGCAAACTACTGTGTGGGGGAAATTACTATGAGGGGGCAGTGTGGGGGAAATTATTATGTGGGGGGCAGTGTGGGGAAAATTACAGTGTGGGGGAAATTATAGTGTGGGGGAAATTACTGTGTGGGGGCAGTGTGGGGAAAATTACTGTGTGGGGCAGTGTGGGGGAAATTACTGTGTGTGGGGAAATTACTATGTGGGGGCAGTGTGTTGGAAACTACTGTGTGGGGGAAATTACTGTGTGGGGGAAATTACTATGTGGGGGCAGTGTGGGGGAAATTACTGTGTGGGGGCAGTGTGGGGGAAACTACTGTGTGTGGGAAATTACTATGTGGGGGCAGTGTGGGGGAAATTACTATGTGGGGGCAGTGTGGGGGAAATTACTATGTTGGAGAAATTACTGTGTGGGGGCAGTGTGGGGAAATTACTGTGTGGGGGCAGTGTGGGGGAAATTACTGTGTGGGGGCAGTGTGGGGGAAATTACTATGTGGGGGCAGTGTGGGGGAAATTACTATGTGGGTGCAGTGTGGGGGAAATTACTGTGTGGGGGCAGTGTGGGGGAAATTACTGTGTGGGGGGCAGTGTGGGGGAAACTACTGTGTGGGGGCAGTGTGGGGGAAATTACTGTGTGGACAAACTACTGTGTGGGGGAAATTACTATGTGGGGCAGTGTGGGGGAAACTACTCTGTGGGGAAATTACTGTGTGGGGGCAGTGTGGGGGAAATTACTGTGTGAGGGGAAATTACTATGTGGGGCAGTGTGGGGGAAAGTACTCTGTGGGGAAATTACTGTGTGGGGGCAGTGTGGGGGAAATTACTATGTGGGGCAGTGTGGGGGAAACTACTCTGTGGGGAAATTACTGTGTGGGGGCAGTGTGGGGGAAATTACTGTGTGAGGGGAAATTACTATGTGGGGGCAGTGTGTTGGAAACTACTGTGTGGGGGAAATTGCTGTGTGGGGGGAAGTGTGGGAGAAATTCCTGTGTGTGGGAAATTACTATGTGGGGGCAGTGTGGGGGAAATTACTGTGTGGGGGCAAACTACTGTGTGGGGAAAATTACTGTGTGGGGGCAGTGTGGGAAAAATTACTGCGTGGGGGCAAATTACTATGTGGGAGCAGTGTGTTGGAAACTGCGGTGTGGGGGGAATTGTTGTGGGGGCAAATTACTATGTGGGGGCAGTGTGGGGGAAATGACTGTGTGGGGAAAATTACAGTGTGGGGGAAACTACTGTGTGGGGGAAATTATTATGTGGGGGCAGTGTGGGGGAAATTACTATGTGGGGGCAAATTCCTATGTGGGGCAGTGTGGGGAAATTGCTATGTGGGGGCAGTGTGGAGGAAACTACTGTGTGGGGGCAGTGTGGGGGAAACTACTGTGTGGAGGCAAATTACTATGTGGGGGCAGTGTGGGGGAAACTACTGTGTGGGGGAAATTACTGTGTGTGGGCAGTGTGGGGGAAATTACTGTGTGGGGGCAGTGTGGGGGAAATTACTGTGTGGGGGCAGTGTGGGGGAAATTACTGTGTGGGGGCAGTGTGGAGGAAATTACTATGTGGGGGCAGTGTGGGGGAAACTACTGTGTGGGGGCAGTGTGGGGGAAATTACTGTGTGGACAAACTACTGTGTGGGGGAAATTACTATGTGGAGCAGTGTGGGGGAAACTACTCTGTGGGGAAATTACTGTGTGGGGGCAGTGTGGGGGAAATTACTGTGTGAGGGGAAATTACTATGTGGGGCAGTGTGTTGGAAACTACTGTGTGTGGGAAATTGCTGTGTGGGGGAAGTGTGGGAGAAATTACTGTGTGTGGGAAATTACTATGTGGGGGCAGTGTGGGGGAAATTACTGTGTGGGGGCAAATTACTATGTGGCGGCAGTGTGGGGGAAACTACAGTGTGGGGGAAATTACTATGTGGGGGCAGTGTGGGGGAAAATTACTATGTGGGGGAAATTACTGTGTGAGGGTAGTGTGGGGGAAATTACTGTGTGGGGGCAAACTACTGTGTGGGGAAAATTACTGTGTGGGGGGCAGTGTGGGGGAAATTACTGTGTGGGGGCAAATTACTATGTGGGGGCAGTGTGGGGGAAACTGGGGTGTGGGGGAAATTGTTGTGGGGGCAAATTACTATGTGGGGGAAACTACTGTGTGGGGGAAATTATTATGTGGGGGCAGTGTGGAGGAAATTACTATGTGGGGGCAAATTCCTATGTGGGGGCAGTGTGGGGGAAACTACTGTGTGGGGGAAACTACTGTGTGGGGGCAAATTACTATGTGGGGGCAGTGTGGGGGAAACTACTGTGTGGGGGAAATTACTATGTGTGGGAAATTACTGTGTGGGGGCAGTGTCGGAGAAATTACTATGTGGGGCAGTGTGGGGAAATTGCTGTGTGGGAGAAATTATTTTATATAGGGGCAGTGTAGGGGAAATGACTATATGGGACAGTGTGGGGGAAATTACTATGTGGGGCAGTGTGGGGGAAATTACTGCGTGGGGGAAGTTTGGGGGAAATTACTATGGGGTAATTACTATATAGGGGCATTGCTATTGGGGAGGCACTGGAGGGCAATTCTATTATTTTTGGGGACACTATACAGGGATTATTACCTTGAGCACAATATAGGGTGTTATTATTACTGGGGGCACTCTAGGGGACATTATAGCTGCTGTGGACACTATAAGACATTTGGGGTAATTTATCAAACTAGTGTAAAGTAGAACTGGCTTAGTTGTCCATAGCAGCCAATCAGGTTCCACCGTTTATTTTTGACAGCTCCTTTGGAAATCCAGTTCTACTTTACACCAGTTTGATAAATTACCCCAATTATGTCTACTGGGGGTCACTATTTTTTCAGCAGTATAGTACCTGGGGCATTGGGGGGCACAATATTGGGAGTGGCAGCAGGATGACATTGTCGGGACACCAGGATGGAGGGGGGGGGGGGTTGATGGAAAAATTGAGAAATCTAACGTGTCTGTATTACAAGACGAGATGTGGCTGAAAGAATTTGTCATGGCAGTCTAATGGGGGAGAAGAGGAAAGAGAAGGTCTACATGACAGGAGATGTCACTGGATGTAAGAGGTATGTGGTGCTGTATTCGCCTTCATGTCTTTTTTATTATAATTATATGTATTTTAAATTTGGCGACCAAATTTTTCAGTTTAGGACCCAATTTAGGGTAATTTGGGGTATTTTTCTTAGTCTGAAGATGTCATATGGCCTAGGAAGAGATGTCACTGGATGTAAGAGGTATGTGGTGCTGTATTCTCCTTCATGTCTTTTTTATTATAATTATATGTTTTTTAAATTTGGCGACCAAATTTTTCAGTTTAGGACCCAATTTAGGGTAATTTGGGGTATTTTTCTTAGTCTGAAGATGTCATATGGCCTAGGAAGAGACTGGCGCTCACGAAGCACCGCAGCCTCTTCATACAAAAAAAACTAAACTAAAATGGAGTTAGGGGCCCAAGTTGGGTAGACAGCCCCGGGACTATCATGCACTTAATCCGTCCCTGGCCTAGGCATCTGTTGGACATATTGTACAGTAACTGTATATGTAAAATAAGTTGATAAAGGTCAATGTAGACACCCCACACACACTGAAATGAGACCTCTGTTTCCAAATAGGTTATCTATCTTTGTTAACTTTGATTCGCTAAACACTAGTCGTAACCATGGAAATCAGAAGTGCATAATGTGATGGAAAAATTAATCCAGCCAGCAAAGGAGGCAACATGGACAATCACAATACATTAGTAAATTGCTTATATTCACTTTCTCTACATAATAAATGCCACTTGCTGCAGTAAAACAACCCCTTTTAAATGAACTAGCTGTACAAAGCATTGCGCCTGGTGCAACCATGAATTTCCTGGTGATAGGCTGCCTTTAATGTTTAACCCTTAGAATACCAGAGTTTTTTTGGTTTTGCGTTTTCATTTTTCTTCCCTATCTTTCTTGAGACATAACTTTTTCATTTTTCCATTTACATAGCTTGTATGAAGGCTTTTTGTGCGGGACAAGTTGTACTTTCTAATGCCACCATTAATTATGGCATACAATGTAGTGGGAAAAAAATTCAAAATGGGGTGGAATTGGAAAAAAAACGCAATTCCTTCACCGTTTTACTGGTTTTGTTTCCACAGTGTTCTGCTTGCAGCAAAACTGACCTGTGCCCTTCATTCTTTGAGTCAGTATGATTACAACAATACCACAAATGTACAGGTTTTTATGTCTAAATAGTGTAAACTTTGCTAAAAAAAAAGTTTTTTTACATCACCATATTCTGAGCCCCATAACTTTTTTATAGTCATATCTACTGAGCCGTTTGGGGGCTTTTTTTAGCGGGACAATCTGCTGTTTTTATTGATACCATTTTGGAGTGTGTGTGACTTTTTGATCAGTAGATATGGAAAAAATGGCAAATTGGCCATTTTGACCCTTTTTTCTGTTACGCCATTCGCCGTATTGGAAAAATATTTTTATATTTTAATAGTACGGGCGTTTTTGGTCGCAGTAATACCTATGATGTTTATATTATTTGTTATTTATCTATTTATTTTTTATTCTACGGAAAGGGGGTGATTTAAACTTTTATATTTTTAATTTTTTTTTTACTTTTTTATTATGATTTTTAAGTATTTGAGCCTACAAAATCCATTTTTTTTATTCTGAACAATCATGGATTTTTTAGATCCATTAATTGTCCAGAATTGCTCATTTCTTATGTTGGCCTGCCACCTGCTGGGCAAAATAAGAATTGCAGCTTCAATGTCCTGAGTCTCTTCAGCGAGACCCAGTGCATTGAAATCAATTACCGGCATCCTCATTGGCCGCAGAGGATGCTGGTAAGAAGCCCGGAAGTGCGAGCTTCCCGCTAGCCATGATGCCCACTCGCAATGTTTGCCCATCGCTCCAGCGTCGTACATATACGGCGCTAGTAGCAAACGGGTTAAGAAGAAGTGATGTCCTCAAGAATGGAGTCTGGCTTTACAGGGGACATACCACCAGTTACTACAAATTTCTAAATACCCCTCTTGATTATAGTCAAGGGCAATGGGCAATAACTAAGTGGCTCAGCGATATCCCACAACTAACGATGTCCACTTTGTATCAGGCCCTGGAACGCAATCTCCGCTATTTGCCAGACAGTCGCTACCGGGAGATGACCCTACAGATTTATCACCGGACAAATATTTCTCCAGTACAGGGCCATCGTATGGGCGTCTTTGAGTCAGATGGCTGCTTCCATTGTGGTGAGGCAGGAGCAGACATTTTTCATTGCTTGTGGTTATGCCCGGAGATACAATCGTTTTAGGGTAAAATACATACATTTACCACCACCCATCTGATGTCAGCAGCACCTTTGGACCCTATATGGGCCATTTTTGGATACATTGACTCAACCACAACTCGGTGCACCCCTGGTAGCCGGAAACTACTATGTCTAATAGCAAGGGTCAAGACCATCCTCCATACATGGCTCGATCCTACACCCCCACCATTTAAGTTATTTCTCGAGAAACTCTCCTTCTTAATGAAGATGGATTGGGTAGAGGCGTCTTCAAAAAAGGAGACCCACGTGAAGCAATTTTTTGCGTGCTGGGAGAGTTTTATAGACATACTGCCCCTCCAGGTTAGGAGATATATTCAGGAATGTTTCCAGCTCACCTCCTGGTACCAGACACGAATCTTATTGAATGACCTGCCTATATCAGGGATATGATCTAATCTGCGGTTTGCAGAGAATTCTGTAATGGTTCTTTCACCACTTTTTCCCCATGTCCATCCTTTCCCCTTCCCTCCCCCCCCCCCCAACCCTCATTTCCCTCTTAAAAAACCGACAGATGTCGGAAGGTTGACGAAATGACTTTAATATATTGCTCTATTTGCTTGCATTGGGACCATCACCAGATACGTGTCATAAATAATACTGATCAATATTACTGCTCTTATTAAAATGTATGTTTTTTTTTCTTTTCTTATGTCAACCTTAAATAAAAACATTAGAAAAAGATAAATAAGAAGTGATGTGTGGATAAAACAGTTCCCACATTTTGGACATGAAAATATTTTTCCTGTGTAAGTTCTCTGACGTGCAATTTTAACTGACATCCTGACAGCACAAAAATGGCTTTGCCTGTGTGTGTATTTTCTAATGTAATAGAAATAACTTATCTTTGCTACATTTACTACATTCTGAACATTAAAGGGTTTCTGTCACCAGATTTAAGCGTGTTAGCGATGTGCTAATGTCAGCAGACCCTTACTCTCCTAATCTTATGCTTCCGGATGCCCCCGTTACTGCACAATTTTAACTTTTATAATATGCTAATTAGCCTCTAGGAGCGGGGGGCATTGCCCCTGCTCCTAGAGGCTCCGTTCGCCCACCTCAAGTCACGCCCTGCTGTCCTTGAGCGACAGGGCCAGCGTTCGTCTTCTCCGGCCGGCCCTGTATGCTGGATAAATCTCGTACATGAGCAGTCCCAGCACACAGGGCCAACCGTAGAGGAGCGCTGCCTGGCCCTGTCAATCAAGGATGGCAGGGCGTGACTTTAGGTGGGCAAACGGAGCCTCTAGGAGCATGGGCAACGCCTCCCCCCCTGCTCCTGGAGGCTAATTAGCATATTATAAAAGTTAAAATTGTGCATTACTGTGCTGCTCCGCTGGGCTCCAGCGATGTCAACATCCAGTTTGACATTAACACAGCCAATCACAGGCAGTGGTGTCAGGCGATCATGTGACCTTTTGTCATGATGCAAGTGTAACCAGTGTCGGACTGGGGTACACTGGACTCACCAGAGAAACTGATACTGAAAGCCCACCTTCTATCTATCTCACATACTGTATGTAGTATACGGATGGAGGAGTTAACACTCCTTTTTTCTGAGATTTCTGAGTTGTTTTATTTAATCTAAGCAAACACCTTCAATTGCTTTTCAATGGCTTTTGTCTCAAGATAACTCATCGCGTTAAGAAATTTGAGTTAAGAGCTGGAGTGTTAACCATGTTATTGCAAATGTCAGCCAGTTTAATAGGGTTAAATCTGGTGACAGAAACCCTTTAAAATGGCTTCTCCCCTGTGTGAATTCTCTGATGTTTACCAAGATTTGATTTATCTGCAAAACATTTCCTGCATTCTAAGCATGAAAATGGTTTCTCCCCTGTGTGAATTCTTTCATGTATAACAAGATGTGATTTATCCATAAAACATTTCCCACATTCAGAACATGAAAATAGCCTATCCCCTGTGTGAATTTTCTTATGTTTAACAAGATGTGATTTACGGTTAAAATGTTTTCCACATTCTGAACATGAAAATGGTTTCTCCCCTGTGTGAATTCTTTGATGTTTAACAAGATTTGATTTATCTGTAAAACATTTCCTGCATTCTAAGCATGAAAATGGTTTCTCCCCTGTGTGAATTCTTTCATGTACAACAAGATGTGATTTATCCATAAAACATTTCCCACATTCAGAACATAAAAATAGCCTATTCCCTGTGTGAATTCTCTTATGTATAACAAGATGTGATTGATCTATAAAGCATTTCCCACATTCTGAACATAAAAATGGCTTCTCCCCTGTGTGAATTTTCTTATGTTTAACAAGATGTGATTTACGGTTAAAACGTTTTTCACATTCTGAACAAGAAAAGGGCTTCTCCCCTGTGTGAATTCTCTGATGGTTAAGAAGATGTGATTTCCAGTGAAAACATTTCCCACATTCTGAGCATGAAAAAGCTTTCTCCCCTGTGTGAGTTCTTTGATGTTGAACACTTCTTTTGTGACTTTTATTTTGCTTAACAGTCTGTGTTAAATCAGAAGATTGAAATCCATCCAAAGGATCAGATGATAGATCTTTGCTATGAAAAGCTGAGGATACATCTGAGGTAATTGCATGCTCTTCATGTGTATCTTCTGTGCCACCACAATCATCTTCTTTAATAATTAAAGATATCAGATGTTTCTCTGAGCTTCCGATACAGTCATCTGCCAAAAATGAATCTATTATTAGTAAGTTTTAATATAACCTTAAAGGGGTTGTGCATGGGAGCATTTTGGCAACCCGCTCTTCCCATCCATTTTGCTGGACCTGCAAAAGGAAGCTTTCTTCCTGGTGCAAGCTCCCCGCTCCTCCTTCTAGCCTGTGCTGCTCCGCTGGGCTCCAGCGATGTCAACATCCAGTTTGACATTAACACAGCCAATCACAGGCAGTGGTGTCAGGCGATCATGTGACCTTTTGTCATGATGCAAGCGAAGCCCGACACTGCAGCAGCCAAACACAGGATGCGGCAGTGTCAGGCGCCCCTTGTGTCATGAAAAGTGGTCACAAGGGAAGCCTGAAGCCCCCGCTGCCTGTAATTTGCTGTGGCAATGCAAAACTGAATGTTGATAATGCTGGAGCCCAGCGGAGGAGGAGCAGGGAGCCTGCGACGGGAAGCAGGTAAGTGATCTTCCCTTTGCAGGTGCGGCAGAATGCAGGAGTTTGACAAACCCCCCCATTCTTGCAAAACCCCTTTTTAACCTTATAGTGATATTTTATAACATTATTATACAAATTTCAAGGTGTGGAGTTAAATTCAATTGTTTGCTGACCGTGGTGGAAAAACAGATCACAATCTAACATTAGACCAGTAGATGATGATGTTAGGTCACCAGGCTGTTCACTTGTATTTTCCACTCTTGTGTTGAAGCCAGCATCTTCATAGGTTCACATTTCAGTGTGTCCATCGCCCTACTGTTCTAGTGAAATGTGTTGTGTCCGTCTCTCACACACTGACGGATACATATACTTTACCTACCAGAGGAGAGGAGCAGTATGGTCATGTACAAAGGAGTCACGGCTTTGGAACAAGTGTAACCAGTGTCGGACTGGGGTACACTGGACCCACCAGAGAAACTGATACTGAAAGCCCACCTTCTATCTATCTCACATACTGTATGTAGTATACGGATGAAGGAGTTAACACTCCTTTTTTCTGAGATTTCTAAGTTGTTTTATCTAAGCAAACACCTTCAATTGCTTTTGTCTCAAGATAACACGATGAGTTAAGAAATTTGAGTTAAGAGCTGGAGTGCTAACCATGTTATTGTACCACATACATATAAATAATAGCGGCATGTACTGTACTTATAATGCTCTGTTCATATCATATTTATGGGCTCTAATAGATATGCTCAGGATGTATCCACAGAACAGATGTCTCTTCAGATACCATACAGTGACATTTAAAGGGGTTGTCTGCTTTTTTTTTTTTTTTATATATATTGATGACCTATCCTCAGGATCGTAGAAAAAGCAGTGTGAGAGTAGCACTAGTATACTTTCCAGACCTCCTTCGGAATGCCCAGCCAGTCAGCAACCACCGATCCTCTACGTTTGCTCCTTAGGCTACTTTCACACTTGCGGCAGTGTGATCCGGCAAGCAGTTCCGTCGTCGGAACTGCCTGCCGGATCTGCCGATATGGATGTCACTGAAAGCATTTGTGAGGCGCATCCAGATGTGGATCTGCCTCACAAATGCATTGCGAGAACGGATCCGTCTCTCCGCTTGTCATGCGGACAGATGGATCTGTCTTGTATCTTTTTTCACATGCGCAGACCGGAAGGACTGATCCGGCATTCCTATGGGTAAAAATTTTTCATTTTTCGCCGGAGATAAAACCGTAGCATGTTGCGGTTTTATCTTTTGCCTGATCAGTCACAATGACTGAACTGAAGACATCCTGATGCATCCTGAACGGATTAGGCTGAGTTCACACGGGTTTCACGTTTTGGCTCAGGATGCGTCCCGGGTGCATTGCGGCAAACCCACGCAAGTAGGTACCCAATTACAGTCAGTTTTGACTGCGATTGCGTTCCGTTGTTCAGTTTTTATCGCGTAGGTGCAATGCGTTTTGCACGCGCGTGATAAAAAACTGAATGTGGTACCCAGACCCGAACTTCTTCACTGAAGTTCAGGTTTGGGTTCAAGGTTGTGTAGATGTAATTATTTTCCCTTATAACATGGTTGTAAGGGAAAATGATAGCATTCTTTAATACAGAATGCTTAGTAGAAGGTCAATTGAGGGTTAAAAAAATAAAATTAACTCACCTCCTCCAATTGATCGCGTAGCTGCCGGTCTCCTGTTCTTTCTTCAGGACCTGTGGTGACGTCACTGAGCTCATCACATGGTCCAATCCCATGGTCCATCACCACGGTGATGGACCATGTGATTGGACCATGTGATGTGACGTCACCACAGGTCCTTTAGCCGGCAGCTCATGATTAAAGAAGTAAGAAGAGATCGGCAACTACGCGATCAAGAGGAGGAGGTGAGTTAATTTTTTTTTCTTTTTTAACCCTCAATTGACCTTCTACTAAGCATTCTGTATTAAAGAATGCTATTATTTTCCCTTATAACCATGTTATAAGAGAAAATAATACAGTGAATAGATTGTCATCTTAGCAACCATGCGTGAAAATCGCACCGCATCCGCACTTGCTTGCGATTTTCACGCAGCCCCATTCACTTCTTTATCAACGTGATAAACGCATAATATAGAGCAGGGGTACTCAACTGGCGGACCGCGGTCCAAATACGGACCGCGGCCGCCAGTTGTCCGGACCCCGGCCATCCTTCAGAGCGCTGCTCCTCTCCTGCACACTGTGCCGTGCAGGAGGAGGAGCTTACCGGCGCACTTCCGCCTGTCCCACAGCGCAGTGAGACAGGGCTTCCTCCACATGTAGCGCTCCTCCTCCTGCACACTCTGGCAGCTCTGCTCAATACAGCGACGGGCACAGGAGCTGATAGTTCTCATCAGCGCAGGAGGAGTCTCTCCCTCCCCCCTGTGCTGCTGCTGCCCCCGCCGCTGCCAATAAGAAGAGGCAGGAGGAGGAGGAGGGGAGGGGCTGTGGTCACTGCGCCACCAATGAAGAAAACTGACCTGTATTACAAATACAGGAGGCGGGTGCTGGAATCAAATAGCCGGCACCCGACCTCTGTGACAGGGGGCTGCGATCAGCTGCAGTTGAGTTAACCCTACAGGTGCGGTACCTGAGGGGTTAATTGTAGCTGATCGTAGCCCCCTGTCACAAAGGTCGGGTGCCGGCTATTTGATTCCAGCACCCGCCTCCTGTATTTGTATAAGAAACATTGGTGGCACAGTGCGCCCCCCCCCCCTTCCCCATTATAATAAACATTGGTGGCTCAGTGGGAAGTGCCAATGAGGGTTAAAAATAATAAAAGAAAATTAACTCACCTCCTCCAGTTGATCGCGTAACTGCCGGTCTCCAGTTCTTACTTCAGGACCTGTGGTGACGTCACTGAGCTCATCACATGGCCCATTACCATGGTGATGGATCATGTGATGAGCTCAGTGATGTCACCACAGGTCCTGAAGAAAGAAGTAAGAACTGGAGACCGGCAGTTAAGCGATCAACTGGAGGAGGTGAGTAAATTATTTTTTAACCCTCATTGGCACTGCCCACTGCGCCACCAATGTTTATTATATTGGGGGGGCGCACTGCGCCACCAATGTTTATTATACTGGGGTGATGGGGGGGCGCACTGCGCCACCAATGTTTATTATACTGGGGTGATGGGGGTGCGCACTGCGCCACCAATGTTTATTATTTTGAGGGGGGGCGCACTGCGCCACCAATGTTTATTATATTGGGGGGCACACTGCGCCACCAATGTTTATTATATTGGGGGGCACACTGCGCCACCAATGTTTATTATATTGGGGGGGCGCACTGCGCCACCAATGTTTATTATACTGGGGTGATGGGGGGGCACACTGCGCCACCAATGTTTATTATTTTGAGGGGGGCGCACTGCGCCACCAATGTTTATTATACTGGGGTGGGGGGGGGGGGGGCGCACTGCGCCACCAATGTTTATTATTTTGAGGGGGGGCGCACTGCGCCACCAATGTTTATTATATTGGGGGCACACTGCGCCACCAATGTTTATTATATTGGGGGGCACACTGCGCCACCAATGTTTATTATATTGAGGGGGGGCGCACTGCGCCACCAATGTTTATTATACTGGGGTGATGGGGGGGCACACTGCGCCACCAATGTTTATTATACTGGGGTGATGGGGGGGCGCACTGCGCCACCAATGTTTATTATTTTGAGGGGGGCGCACTGCGCCACCAATGTTTATTATATTGAGGGGGGCGCACTGCGCCACCAATGTTTATTATATTGAGGGGGCCGCCAGACGAAAAAGTCGGACATGTAGTACTTTTAGTCTGGCGGCCTCTCACCGTGCTGCGCCGTAACTCTGCCCCCATCCCCATTATAGTCAATGGGCACAGAGCAGCGGCACGGCGAAGTAGTGGCAAGATGGATCTGACAGGGTGAGCAGCCTGTCGGATCCGTCCTGCTGCAAGTGTGAAAGTACCCTTACTAATGAGCGCTTCCATCATGGAACGCCCATTAGTACAGCCTTTACCTCCACCGCTACTTGTGCTAGTAAAAAAATATATATATTACGGTACCTCCACCTCCATTTGCTCACGCTGTGGAGAACACTCCCTGCTGACTAGAAGCTCAGGACAGGACCTACAAGACGTCATCACGTTGGAGCACCGGTCCTGAGCTTGCAGTCAGCAGCGAATGTTCACCGCAGCCAGGTGAATGCAAATTATTATTAATGGGGGGGCACTAATGGGGGCAATACTCTTACTGGGGGCACTAATGGGGACATTATTCTTACTGGGGCACTAATGTGGCCATTACTAATTCTGGGACTTACCCGGGGCGCTCCACTATAACGTCAGAGCGCCCCACGCGCATGTATCACATGATCGCATGGCATCTTTACTGTTGGCGTTCAGCTCGGACCTTCACCTGACTGCAGACCCAGGTATGTGGACCTTTAATAAAACTAGTTGAGTACCCCTGATATAGAGCTTGCTGCGATTTTCACACAATGCACAAGTAATGCGTGAAAATCACCGCTCATGTGCACAGCCCCATAGAAGTGAATGGGTCCGGATTCAGTGCGGGTGCAATGCGTTCACCTCACGCATTGCACCCGCGCGGAAATCTCACTCGTGTGAACACAGCCTTACTCTCTATTCAGAATGCATGGGGATATGCCTGATCAGTTCTTTTCCGGTATTGAGCCCCTGTGACGGAACTCTATGCCGGAAAAGAAAAATGCTAGTGTGAAAGTACCCTTAGATAATCCAAACAAAATCGATGGCAGCATATCCATCAAGGATCAATCAAAAAGTGCAAAAGATCGTTCAACGGTTTGACTATAACAGAGAAAGATTATGTTATAGTCCAAACGTTGCACAATCTTTGGCACTTTTCGTACATTTTCTATGGACTCGTTTTGAATATTAGAGAAATCGTTGAAGGACATGCTGCCATCGATTTTGTTTGGCCTATCCTCAGGATCGGTCATCAATCTGATGATATCCTCAGGATAGGTCATCAATATCAGATTAAGTAATAAGATCTGTTCAAGTGAATAGGAAGGAGCCAGGAGCAGGAAAACAATGAAGAGAAGGCAGCTCTTGTACAAGTACTGCTTTCTCTTCAAACAGCTGATCGGCGGGGGTGCCAGGAGTCTGACCTTGCCGATCTGATATTGACGACCTGTCCTGAGGATAGGTCATCAGTATATAAAAAAAGAAAAAGCGGACAACCGCTTTAAAGGGAACCTGTCACCGGGATTTTGGGTATAGAGCTGAGGACATGGGTTGCTAGATGGCCTTTAGCACATCCGCAATACCCAGTCCCCATAGCTCTGTGTGCTTTTATTGTGTATAAAAAAACGGTTTGATACATATGCAAATTAACCTGAGATGAGTCAGAGCTTGAAAATATGACTCTTCTCTGGTCACACAAGTAAGATATGATTTGCATATGTATCAAATCGGTTTTTTTACACAATAAAAGCACACAGAGCTATGGGGACTGGATATTGCGGATGTGCTAGTGGCCATCTAGCAACCCATGTCCTCAGCTCTATACCCAAAATCCCGGTGACAGGTTCCCTTTAAGATTTATAGTTGTATCCACGTTATACATGCAATACTAGAGATTCGGACACTTTGCTAAATTTTCAGAATTTTTTCTTTTTCTCCGAATTAATTCATAATGAAAAGCATTAGATCAGCTTTATCCCGGCCTGCAGGGAGAGTGTATGTCAGTGTAGATCACTGTGCATTGCAGCAACATGCATAGCTAGTCTGTTCTGGTAGTGACACTGTGTGTCAGCATGATAGGCAGGTCACATAAAGAATATAGATGTGCTTATTGGCGTGCATCACTATTAGGCTCAGTACACACTTATTTGGTCAGTTACGGGTCAGATCTTTTCAGGATACCTTATCTGAGAGTAGGATTGGCTCCTGATTTTGGCTAACCATACAGTAACTGCTGGAATTAACTGACCAAATAACTGAAGTGTGAACTTAACCTTACAGGTCAATGTTTGCGTCAGGTATAATGTACTTAACCACGCGGTGGCCCAAGATTCTACCGTAGAGCAGTCTCATTTTACACAGTCTTCTGTTTCCACATAAATTGCTAGAGAACCTTGTGTGTTACACATTGATTCGACCAAATCGTGAGGTGTCCACATTGATTGATAGATAAGTTATTGCGTTACCTACTCAAATTCCAGTGTAGAGTGAAAGAGCTGTCTCATTTTACACCATCTCCTGTTTTCACATAGAATGCTTGAGAACACCGATACAAGTAGTGACCCCATGACAGAGTGGAGTTGGTGTCATTTATGTGGATGTAACAGTTTATTTTTCCCTTCTTCTGGTCCTTCAGAAGAACCAAAAAAAAACAAAAAACGGATCCTGTCTTTTGAGCATCCACCTTCACATGCTCGGTATTTGTTCAGTAATTGATCAGTACTGGGAAGGCAAAAACAGGATTTGCATGTCTTCCGTGTTTTGGACCCACTCCTGCTTTTGGCTTCCAAATCATGATCAAATCCTCATGCTAAATGCTGACCATGGGATACAGGCCTCATACTCAATTTGCATGAGTTTGGGCCATGTGCGTCTGACATTGGTTTTACTCAGAGGATAAAGAAGTCCGACATGCAGGACTTTAATGGCCTCTATCAAGCACTCAGCATTTGGTCCGTTTTTTGCATCAGCATTTGATCAGTACTGGTAAGGCAAACACAGGAGTGGATCCAAAACAGAGATGACATGTGAAGGAATATTTGCATGTCTTCTGTGTTTTGGACCAACTCCTGCTTTTGGCTTCCAAATCATGATCACATCCTGAGGGTGGCAACAGCGAGAGGAGTCATCATAGTGGCCCAGTCACAGAGTGGTCAGGCTGGCAACAGCATGAGGAGTGAACACAGTGGCCCAGTTACAGAGTGGTGAGGGTGGCAACAGCATGAGGAGTCAACATAGTGGTCAGTCAGAGTGGGGAGGGGGAAACAGAAGTGGCAGTAACAGCACAAGGCGGTGGCAGCAGATATGTGACATCAAACGGGTGGCTGCATCAGAATAGTGAAGCACGTGGCCAGTAGTAATGGGCCATTTTTCACAATGTTTTGGTGTAGCAAGACACTACAGTCAGAACATTACTGCCAGAATGATCAAGTCTGATGCATCAGGCACCGCTGTGTCGAAATCCTGGCTGATCCATGCCCGATTCATCTTTCTAAACGTTAATCTCCCTGCAGTTTGTGTTAAAAGGAGAGTTCTCTTTGGGGTAAATATGCTCCCCACCGCACTAAACACCCGCTCTGCTGCCACATTACTGGTAGGGCAGGAAGGCTTGTCCAGGGCAAACTCGGCCAGTTGCGGCCACAATTCAAGTTTGGATGCCCAGTAGTCCAGGGGATCTTGGATCTGGGGTGACAGGGTGCACTCCAATTATGCCACCACCTGCTGGTTCAGGTTCTGACCCATGTGCTGCTGCTGGCTGGTTTCTTCAGTAGGCATATTAAGTAAAATAACAAACAGCTTATTTCTAAATATGTTTTTTTTTTTTTTAACCACCTCCGGACCGCCTAACGCAGGATCGCGTTCCGGAGGTGGCAGCCCTGCGCAGAGTCACGCATATATGCGTCATCTCGCGATGGCCGAGATTTCCTGTGAACGCGCGCACACAGGCGCGCGCGCTCACAGGAACGGAAGGTAGGAGAGTTGATCTCCAGCCTGCCAGCGGCGATCGTTCGATGGCAGGCTGGAGATGTGTTTTTTTTAACCCCTAACAGGTATATTAGACGCTGTTTTGATAACAGCGCCTAATATACCTGCTACCTGGTCCTCTGGTGGTCCCCTTTGTTTGGATCGACCACCAGAGGACACAGGTAGCTCAGTAAAGTAGCACCAAGCACCACTACACTACACTACACCCCCCCCCCCCCCGTCACTTATTAACCCCTTATTAGCCCCTGATCACCCCTGATCACCCCATATAGACTCCCTGATCACCCCCCTGTCATTGATTACCCCCCTGTCATTGATCAACCCCCTGTAAAGCTCCATTCAGACGTCCGCATGATTTTTACGGATCCACTGATAGATGGATCGGATCCGCAAAACGCATCCGGACGTCTGAATGAAGCCTTACAGGGGCGTGATCAATGACTGTGGTTATCACCCCATATAGACTCCCTGATCACCCCCCTTTCATTGATTACCCCCCTGTCATTGATTACCCCCCTGTAAAGCTCCATTCAGATGTCCGCATGATTTTTACGGATGCACTGATAGATGGATCCGATCCGCAAAACGCATCCGGACGTCTGAATGAAGCCTTACAGGGGCATGATCAATGACACTGGTGATCACCCCATATAGACTCCCTGATCACCCCCCTGTCATTGATCACCCCCCCTGTTATTGATCACCACCCCTGTCATTGATCACCACCCCTGTCATTGATCACCACCCCTGTCATTGATCACCCTCTGTAAGGCTCCATTCAGACATTTTTTTGGCCCAAGTTAGCGGAATTATTTTTTTTTTTTCTTACAAAGTCTCATATTCCACTAACTTGTGTCAAAAAATAAAATCTCACATGAACTCCCCATACCCCTCACGGAATCCAAATGCGTAAATTTTTTTAGACATTTATATTCCAGACTTCTTCTCACGCTTTAGGGCCCCTAGAATGCCAGGGCAGTATAAATACCCCACATGTGACCCCATTTCGGAAAGAAGACACCCCCAGGTATTCCGTGAGGGGCATATTGAGTCCATGAAAGATTGAAATTTTTGTCCCAAGTTAGCGGAAAGGGAGACTTTGTGAGAAAAAAATTAAAAATATCAATTTCCGCTAGCTTGTGCCAAAAAAAAAAAATTTCTATGAACTCGCCATGCCCCTCATTGAATACCTTGGGGTGTCTTATTTCCAAAATGGGGTCACATGTGGGGTATTTATACTGCCCTGGCATTCTAGGGGCCCCAAAGCGTGAGAAGAAGTCTGGTATCCAAATGTCTAAAAATGCCCTCCTAAAAGGAATTTGGGCACCTTTGCGCATCTAGGCTGCAAAAAAGTGTCACACATCTGGTATCGCCGTACTCAGGAGAAGTTGGGGAATGTGTTTTGGGGTGTCATTTTACATATACCCATGCTGGGTGAGAGAAATATCTTGGTCAAATGCCAACTTTGTATAAAAAAATGGGAAAAGTTGTCTTTTGCCAAGATATTTCTCTCACCCAGCAAGGGTATATGTAAAATGACACCCCAAAACACATTCCCCAACTTCTCCTGAATACGGCGATACCACATGTGTGACACTTTTTTGCAGCCTAGGTGGGCAAAGGGGCCCATATTCCAAAGAGCACCTTTAGGATTTCACAGGTCATTTACCTACTTACCACACATTAGGGCCCCTGGAAAATGCCAGGGCAGTATAACTACCCCACAAGTGACCCCATTTTGGAAAGAAGACACCCCAAGGTATTCCGTGAGGGGCATGGCGAGTTCCTAGAATTTTTTATTTTTTGTCACAAGTTAGTGGAAAATGATGATTTTTTTTTTCATACAAAGTCTCATATTCCACTAACTTGTGACAAAAAATAAAAACTTCCATGAACTCACTATGCCCATCAGCGAATACCTTGGGGTCTCTTCTTTCCAAAATGGGGTCACTTGTGGGGTAGTTATACTGCCCTGGCATTCTAGGGGCCCAAATGTGTGGTAAGGAGTTTGAAATCAAATTCTGTAAAAAATGACCTGTGAAATCCGAAAGGTGCTCTTTGGAATATGGGCCCCTTTGCCCACCTAGGCTGCAAAAAAGTGTCACACATCTGGTATCGCCGTACTCAGGAGAAGGTGGGGAATGTGTTTTGGGGTGTCATTTTACATATACCCATGCTGGGTGAGAGAAATATCTTGGCAAAAGACAACTTTTCCCATTTTTTTATACAAAGTTGGCATTTGACCAAGATATTTATCTCACCCAGCATGGGTATATGTAAAATGACACCCCAAAACACATTCCCCACCTTCTCCTGAGTACGGCGATACCAGATGTGTGACACTTTTTTGCAGCCTAGGTGGGCAAAGGGGCCCATATTCCAAAGAGCACCTTTCGGATTTCACAGGTCATTTTTTACAGAATTTGATTTCAAACTCCTTACCACACATTTGGGCCCCTAGAATGCCAGGGCAGTATAACTACCCCACAAGTGACCCCATTTTGGAAAGAAGAGACCCCAAGGTATTCGCTGATGGGCATAGTGAGTTCATGGAAGTTTTTATTTTTTGTCACAAGTTAGTGGAATATGAGACTTTGTATGAAAAAAAAAAAAAAAAAAATCATCATTTTCCACTAACTTGTGACAAAAAAAAAAAAATTCTAGGAACTTGCCATGCCCCTCACGGAATACCTTGGGGTGTCTTCTTTCCAAAATGGGGTCACTTGTGGGGTAGTTATACTGCCCTGGCATTCTAGGGGCCCAAATGTGTGGTAAGGAGTTTGAAATCAAATTCTGTAAAAAATGACCTGTGAAATCCGAAAGGTGCTCTTTGGAATATGGGCCCCTTTGCCCACCTAGGCTGCAAAAAAGTGTCACACATCTGGTATCTCCGTACTCAGGAGAAGGTGGGGAATGTGTTTTGGGGTGTCATTTTACATATACCCATGCTGGGTGAGAGAAATATCTTGGCAAAAGACAACTTTTCCCATTTTTTTATACAAAGTTGGCATTTGACCAAGATATTTATCTCACCCAGCATGGGTATATGTAAAAAGACACCCCAAAACACATTCCCCACCTTCTCCTGAGTACGGAGATACCAGATGTGTGACACTTTTTTGCAGCCTAGGTGGGCAAAGGGGCCCATATTCCAAAGAGCACCTTTCGGATTTCACAGGTCATTTTTTACAGAATTTGATTTCAAACTCCTTACCACACATTTGGGCCCCTAGAATGCCAGGGCAGTATAACTACCCCACAAGTGACCCCATTTTGGAAAGAAGAGACCCCAAGGTATTTCGTGATGGGCATAGTGAGTTCATAGAAGTTTTTATTTTTTGTCACAAGTTAGTGGAATATGAGACTTTGTAAGAAAAAAAAAAAAGAAATCATCATTTTCCGCTAACTTGTGACAAAAAATAAAAAGTTCTATGAACTCACTATGCCCATCAGCGAATACCTTAGGGTGTGTACTTTCCGAAATGGGGTCATTTGTGGGGTGTTTGTACTGTCTGGGCATTGTAGAACCTCAGGAAACATGACAGGTGCTCAGAAAGTCAGAGCTGCTTCAAAAAGCGGAAATTCACATTTTTGTACCATAGTTTGTAAACGCTATAACTTTTACCCAAACCATTTTTTTTTTACCAAAACATTTTTTTTTTTATCAAAGACATGTAGAACTATAAATTTAGAGCAAAATTTCTATATGAATCTCGTTTTTTTTGCAAAATTTTACAACTGAAAGTGAAAAATGTCATTTTTTTGCAAAAAAATCGTTAAATTTCGATTAATAACAAAAAAAGTAAAAATGTCAGCAGCAATGAAATACCACCAAATGAAAGCTCTATTAGTGAGAAGAAAAGGAGGTAAAATTCATTTGGGTGGTAAGTTGCATGACCGAGCAATAAACGGTGAAAGTAGTGTAGGTCAGAAGTGTAAAAAGTGGCCTGGTCTTTCAGGGTGTTTAAGCACTGGGGGCTGAAGTGGTTAAAGGAGGGGGTTCCAACCATTCAGGTTAGCTGGGTGAGGATAGGCAGATAATGTGTAGGACAGCGGAACATTCTAGATATCTGGATTATCCCAAAACCGTACGCTGATATAGACGCATTACAGAGTGGGTGGCATAACAAGGTGAGTATACTCCTAAAGTGGCACGCTGTCTCCACCAATACTAGAACAAAGAGAACACCGATAGAGAACCACACAATGTTATGTGATACTGTGGCCCTCCTTTACATGGTGTTACAATGAACTCAGCTAAAGATGCATAGCAATTACTGGGGTCCCATCCTCTGTGTGCTGGTGTGTGGCTATTACTATCGCAGTGAGACTATGCCCCTCTAATAGGCTGCTATGTTGCTATTACTTATCTATAAAACATTGTGGACACCCCAATAGCAGTAGACCGCTTTTTCACCCTAATTTGAGATTCAAGGCGTAATAGAATTACTTATATATTAACCAAGGGGCATAAACAAATAGCAGTGGTGTTAACATACTCACCCCTATCTGAGATTCAAGGCATAATAGAAATGATTATCTATAAAACAATATGGACACCCCTATAGCAGTAGTATTAGACAGCTTAATCACCCCAATTTGAGATTCAAGGTGTAATACAATTACTTATCTATTAACCAAGGGGGGACACACTGTCCCTGCATTCTCCCTACACTGTCCCTGCAGTCTCACTATCCAATATTCCACACCAACCCTAGCGCTGGTCACTCCTGTCCCTATGCTCACTTCACTGTAAAATGATGGAGATCACGTGGGATGAGGCTTTTAAAGGGCTATGACTTCACAGGGACTGGCTAGCTGCTGATTGGCTGTCTGCATGGCCTTATGGGTGATCAGGGATTCATGAGCGTTTTACTTTCACTTTGTAACACGTGTAGCTGCCATTTCAGGAAGAAAAAAAAAATATATCGATTTGTTACCATGAAGCACCAAGAAATTACTTATATATATGCATTACTCAAACATGCATACACATACCCAATGCATCTGTAATACATAAATCTATCACTTTTCTAAAGCACTGTGCGGACTTTGAAAACCTATTTTAAGGCAGTATCAGAAATATATGTCCAGGAGTATCTGCACCAACGTGTATCCAATAACTTATGCCAGGAAAGTATAATTATTGGTATAGTCGCCTATGGTGTAAACCGTTAACATGGAGCAGCAATAAGTGGTGAAAGTGATAATACAGTATGATGGGGACGCATAATGTGGAATAAGATCAGCTGTTGTACAATCAGTAGTTAATATAACATGATATTATTGTTTAACTGATGCCCACACGTTATAGTAACCCCGTCCAGCTAAAGCCAGTTTGAACCAAATGTCGAAGCGCCATTTTTAAAATCTGACATGCACTTATCAGTGGCAATAAGTACATTTGGAATGCTTTTACTTATTCCATCAAGACTGTATTTACATGACACATCATACTTAATGTTAGGGGTAAATTTCGGGCGATATGTTATTACCATTTATAAAAAAAAATCCCAAATTTACAGAAAATTTTGTAAAATTTACAATTTTCAAAATTTGAATTTCTCTTCTTTTAAATGGGTTATCAAGCGGTTAATACTGATGGGTCATCAATGTCTGATCAGCTGTTTGAAGAGATGGTGCCCCATATGTGAGGGCCTCTTCCTCTTAATGACACTGCACTTCGTCTCGGAAGTGCATTGTAATACAAGTAGCTGCTCCATTCAAGTGCAATAACACTACGCCAAAGCTCCACTGGTGCTCCGCCTCCTCCTCGCCTCACAGCTGATCAGTGGAGGTGCCGGGTGTCTGACACCCGCCGATCAGATATTGATGACCTATCCTGACGATAGGTCATCAATGTTAACCACTGGACCCGTTGTGCTGGCCATAGACTTCTATTATGATGGAATGCCTCTAAAAACATTCCGTCATGGAATTGTGTTCTGCTCCGTGGTAACCGCATACATAACGCAATTCAGCATATACCCGAACCCAAACTTCAAAACTTGAAGTTCGCTCATCCCTAGTAGTCACAATTAACTAAGGCAGCTGAGGGATTTAATGACCAGGATCGCATAGTCGCCAATCCCAGTCACGGAGGCTGGGTGCCGGCTTTATTAGACAACCAGTCCCCACCATGTATAGAGCAGGCTCAGCGCGTCAGCGTGCGCCACACTCCTTACTGTGCGCCATGACATAACTATATGTCACGGTGCACGTAAGGGTTAAGAAAACTACTATAGGAAACAAAGTAAGTGACCCTGCATGGCCTCTTAGAAAGGGAAGCAAAATCCTGGTGACACATTGCCTTCAATGGAAAATATTCTCTGCATATGGTGGACATATAGGTGCGTTATCTGGATCGTATTTAGTGTTTTAATGTCACCTCAGCAACAGGATATGCATGCGGCTCATTGATAATTGCCAGGGAGCGCTTATACATGTCATTTGAAACAGATGCATCCCAGCAATTAGCGGTGAGCTGCAGGCAAATCCCACTGCCAGGATCGCATCATGTGTAGGCAGACTTAATAGCCAGTTAGCTAATTTCCCTCTCTCTTGGATGACATGTGATTTTGGCCTCATGCACATGACCTTTGTTGTGTTCCGTGTCCGTTGTTCCGTTTTCCGTGATTTTCTGCGGACCCATTGACTTTCAATGGGTCCGTTGAAAACTCGGATAATGCACCGTTTGTCATCCACGTCCGTGATCCGTGTTTCCAGTACGTCAAAAAAATAGGACCAGTCCTATTTTTTTCACAGACAACGGTTCGCGGACCCATTCAAGTCAATGGGTCCGTGAAAAAACACGGAGGTACACAAGATTGTCGTCCGCGTCCGTTTTTTTCCCTATCATTTGCAAGGCAAACTTGACTTAGATTTTTTTTTTTCACTTTTCATGTCTGGTGATCCTCCAAAAATCAAGGAAGACACACGGAAACAAAAACGGATCACGGAACAACGGAACCCCGTCGTGTGCATGAGGCCTTTGACGGTAACTTTTTTTTTTTATCTTGTATTATTTGTTGATTAAAAATGTGATTACTTTCCTGCTGAATTCTTTAAAGGCAGTCTGTCAGCAGGAAATTCACTGGTAAACCCGGCACATGGCCTTGTAAGACTAGCTCAGGTGAATCTAATGATACCTTTCAATTTTCAATCCATTGCTTCATTTTGGAGAAAAAGTACTTTTAGGCTACGTCTACACGACGACATTTGTCGCGCGACAAATAGGGCACAACTACACTGCAACATTTGTCGCGCGACAATATTTATAATAGCAGTCTATGGTGTCGCACTGCAACATGCAACATGCTGCGACTGCGATGCAACAGTCGCAGAAAAATCCATCTCGAATGGATTTTCTGCGACTGTTGCGTCGCAGTCGCAGCATGTTGCAGTGCGACACCATAGACTGCCATTATAAATATTGTCGCGCGAGATTAGTGCAACAAAATGACGCGCGACAAATGTCGTCGTGTAGACGTAGCCTTAATCTTTTTGCAACCAAGCAGTGAAGTGCACCGAGGGCGGGGTCTAAACACTCCCCTGCTCCCCCCCGACACTGGATGTTTTAATCTGTGCACGGGGAGAAGCAGCAGCGTCGGTGCGGGGACCAGGAGTAGCGAGGGGAGGGGGGAACCAGGTAAGTAGAATCAGTATGAGGGGCCCAGCGTACAGGGGAATATTTGTTAGTGACAGATAACTCCTTTAAAGGGGTTGTGTCACTTCAGGAAGTGTAATTTATCATGTAGAGAAAGTTAATACAAGACACTAACGTATTGTTATTATTCATATTGCTTCCTTTACTGGCTGGATTCACTTTTGCATTGCATGGAAATAATCAATGTATAATGTAATGGAAAAATGAAGCAATATGGATAATAACAATACATTAGTAAGTGCCTTGTATTAACTTTATTTACATAATAAATGCTATTTGCTAAAGTGAACAACCCCTTTAGGGTACATGCACACGTTAAGGATTCATGTGCAGAGAATCCGCACTGAAATCCTCAAGTGTTTGCAGACAAATCCATGCGGTCAATCCGCATCAATTGGTGTGGATTTGCATGCGAATTTGGTGCGGATTTTACTAAGTGAATGAAGAAAATCCGGTCAGGAAAAATAAAATAAAATTGACATGCTGCGGATTTTAAAATCCACACCGCAAGTCAAAATCTGCGTGGAAAAAACCTGCATCGTGTGCATTGAGAATTTCAAATTCTCATAGAATACAATGTACATGACCTACGATGCGGATTTTCTGCACGCAAATCCACGCTGAAAATCTGCACACAATCCTGATCGTGTGCATTTAGCCTTAACTGCTCATCTGTATATGGAGTAAAAGTACTTTTTCTCCAGAATGAAATAACGAATTGTGAAGTTAAAAGGCTTTTGCCATCAGGAACATGGTTATTAAACTGGCTGACTTTAGACATGTGCTAATATCAGCTGAAGCCAACAGTCTTTGTCCCTTCTTTCTAGCTGCCTCATTTTTTGTGAAAAGCGAACTTTTATTTTATGCAAATTTAGCCTCTAGGAGCAATCCTGAGCACAAAAATGGCTTCGACCTGTGTAAATTTTCTTATGTGATAAAGTCATCTTTTCCCACATTATCCACATTCTAAACATGAATATGGCTTCTCCCCTGTGTAAATTTTCTCATGTTTAACAAGATGTGATTTAAAATGTCTACCACCTTCTGAACAGGAAAATGGCTTCTCCCCTGTGTGAATTCTGTGATGTAGAACAACATCTGATTTATGGATAACATGTTTTTTCACAATCTGAGCATTAAAATGGATTCTCCCCTGTGTGAATTCTTTGATCAGGAATTGGTTATTTCCGGCGAAAACATTTCCCACAGTCTGAGCATAAAAATTGTTTCCTCCCTGTGTGAGTGCTCCTATGCTTACTAAAATCCAATCTCTGTTGAAACTTTTTCCCACATTCTGCACATGAACATAGTTTCTCCCCTGTGTGAATTCTCTGATGTTTAACAAGATTTGATTTATGGTTAAAACATTTTCCACATTCTGAACAGGAAAATGGCTTCTCCCCTCTATGAATTCTCTGATGGTTAAGAAGATGTGATTTTCTGTGAAAACTTTTCCCACATTCTGAGCATAAAAATGGTTTCTTCCCTGTGTGCATTCTCTGATGCTGAAGAAGATCTGATTTCTGGGGGAAACTTTTACCACATTCTGAACATAAAAATGGTTTCTCCCCTGTGTGAATTCGATGATGCTTATGAAGATCCGATTTCTGGTAATAACTTTTTCCACATTCTGAACATGAAAATTTTTTCTCCCCCGTGTGAATTCTCTTATGTTTAACAAGATTTGATTTCTGGTTAAAACTTTTTCCACATTCTGAGCATGAAAATGGCTTCTCCCCTGTGTGAATTCTCTGATGCTTGCGAAGATCAGATTTCTGAAGAAAGCTTTTTCCACATTCTGAACAAGAAAATGGCTTCTCCCCTGTGTGAATTCTCTGATGGTAAAGAAGATGTGATTTTCGGTGAAAACTTTTTCCACATTCTGAGCATGAAAATGGCTTCTCCCCTGTGTGAATTCTCTGATGCTTACGAAGATCAAATTTCTGAAGAAAGCTTTTTCCACATTCTGAACAAGAAAATGGCTTCTCCCCTGTGTGAATGCTCTGATGTTTAACAAGTTTTGATTTATAGTTAAAATGTTTTCCACATTCTGAGCATGAAATGGTCTTCTTTCCTGTGTGAGTTTTTTGATGTTGAACACTTCTGTGTCTTTTATTCTGCTTAACAGTCTGTGATAAATCAGAGGATTGAAACCTATCCAAAGGTTTTGATGATAGATCTTTGCTGTGAAAGTCTGAGGGTACATCTGGGATAATGGCATGCTCTTCATGTGTATCTTCTCTGACACCAAAATAATCTGCTTTAAAATCTAAGGATATCAGATGTTTCTCTGAGTTCCCAGTACAGTCATCTGCCAAGAATAAATCTGATTAAAGTTATATTATTTAAAATTAATAATAAAGGGATTGTGTAAGAATGGATCCCCCCCCCCCCCTCATTCTGCTGGACCTGCAAAGGGAAGCTCACTAACTTGCTTCCCAGCGTTGGCTTCCAGCTCCTTCTTCTGACACTGGAGCTGCCAAACCAGATGTTGACATTGCTGGAGCACAGCGCAAGCCAGGAGAAGTAGGAGCAGGGACTCTGCGCTGGGAAGCAGGTAAGTGATCTTCCCTTTGCAGGTCCGGCAGAATGGAGGGTTTGACAAAAACCCCATTCTTGCACAACCCCTTTAACCTTATATTGATAAACATTCAAATTAAAAGGCATGGATAAAAATTAAACTACTTTCTGACCGTGGTGGACCATGTTGGGTCACCAGGCTGATCATTTGTATTTTCCACTCTTGTGTTGAAGCCAGCATCTTCATAGGTTCATGTTTCAGTGTGTCCATCGCCCTACTGTTCTAGTGAAATGCTCAGTGGAGAATCATGAAGTGATCTGTGAGTCAGAGATATTAGGTGGTGTCCATCTCACACTGACAGTTACATGCACTGTAGCACAGAACACACCAGAGCAGAGGAGCAGTATGGTCATGTACAAAAGGAGTCACAGCTTTGGAACAAGTGTAACCAGTGTCGGACTGGGGTCCACCAGAGGAATTGATATTGAAAGTCATCTATCAAATATATTATATACTGGCAGCCGAACGAGATGGCCGCATGAACCTTTAGCTCCGTCACAACCTGACATTACCACAGCTAATTCCCCTCTCCCCCACCGCATAACCGCTGTTAACTGTGCCTGGTTCCTCAGCTAAGCCTGCCTAAGATGCCGAGGGGGAAGACATCCCATGCAAAGCAAAGCAGGCTCAAGTTTTACTTTGAGAATGGCGTGGATGCAGCGCCACCTGTCTTAGCCGCGTATGACCCACCCTCACCTCACACTGTAGCGGTCCATGCACCCTCTCCACCAGGGCATCGTGAAGTTCTTCTGAGCGCCAACCAGCAGCGCTACTCACCTGCTAGCCCCAGTCCTGCTGCTGGAGGATCGAACAGTGCGGGCACGGTCGGGGCCTCTCCTTCCCAAGACCACGTGGGAATGCGGGCGCCATCTTCCCCTGTAGTGAAGAGCCCTGCGAAACAGCGATCCGGACTTCAGACAATGTTAGAAGAGGTGAGCCCAGGGTCCCCGGCCACTGACTATATCTCAACTGCACTGCAGGAGTTTATCACCTCTGATACCCCCTACTTCAGGCACCCTTCTGAAAAATATGTTGATAGTGTTCAGCACAGCACTACACAGGGACTTTTCTTCACTACTAGTACCACTAAAATCCTCCATCACAGGCTTAGACTCCAGACTCTCTCACGTGGAGTCTAAAATGGAAGAGTTTGCTGTCTCCCACAATCAGCTTATAGATAACTAGGAGGAAATTTCCAGTGACATTGACCGCATTAAAGCTAAGGAAAACGACCTAGAAGATCGCTCCAGGCAGAATAATATTATAATATTAAGTTCAGGGGGATCCCGGAGGATATTGGGCCCGCTGATCTCACAAACTATCTAAAATCCCTCATGCAAAAGCTCCTACCCTCTTGTTCCACTCACGATTTGATTATTGATCGGGCTCATAGGATCCCTAAACCAAGACACCTACCAGAAACAGCTCCTAGAGAAACTCTAACCAGGATCCATTTCTATAAGACCAAAGAGACTGTTTTGTCAGCGGCCCGTCAACTCCCAGAGCTGCCAGCACCTTATCAGTCGGTGAAACTCTATGTTGATTTATCTTCTGCCACACTGCGCCAGAGGCGTTTGCTGGCTCCTGTCACCATTTCTCTGAGGGATCATAAAATCATGTATGTGGGGCTTCCCTGTGAAGCTGATTATCAACCATAACGTCAAGCAACACAGCATTGCCTCCATTGATGAGGGTCGTCATTTATTGGGGTGGTGGAACATTCCAGTCTCATCCCCAGAAGAAACTCACCATCCCCCCCTACATCATCTGGAACCGGAATGGCATACTGTAAGTGCCAAGAGGGGAACCAAACATTGATATGGAAAATTTCCTAAGGTGCCATGGAGTCTTTTCTCAGTGACTAGTATCAACCAGGACTCCCCCCCCCCCCCCCCCCCCCAAAAAAAAAGTCCAGATTACATACCCCCCTTGGGGTAACTGAGTATACTCCGGTTTTTGACCTTCTTTGGTCCATTTCATTTTCTCGTTTTACCTGTTCTTTGAGTTCATTTTGTATGTTTTCTAACTATTTCTCACTTCACAGTCTTGGAGGCATACATGATGATGGGATGTGGTGGTGTGGCTGGCTCATAACAGTTAGCCCTACATGTCAGATCAACAACTTATGCTTTTACAGAATTCCTCATGGTTCTTAATATAGTTTCCTTAAATGCTAGGGGCCTAAATAACCCTCAAAAGCGCTCCAACTTATGGTCTTAGGCGACACATTTAACCTCTTCCGGACACATGACGTACCGGTACGGCATGATGTCCCCGTACTTAAGGACACATGATGTACCGGTATGTCACGTGTTTTTCCGATCACCGCCGCCCGGCAGGCGGTGATCGGAACAAGGTGCCTGCTCAAATCATTGAGCAGG
Organism: Bufo bufo; assembly: GCF_905171765.1. Taxonomy (NCBI): domain Eukaryota; kingdom Metazoa; phylum Chordata; class Amphibia; order Anura; family Bufonidae; genus Bufo; species Bufo bufo. Next base: position 595,121,099 of record NC_053392.1, read on the forward strand.
CACCTTGGGTCAATGCGCGGGGGGGGTCCCGTAACCCCCCCCCCCCCCGTGACGGCGATCGCCTCAAACCGCAGGTCAATTCAGACTTGCGGTTTGCGGCTTTTACTATAGGTTGCGTGCGGCGGTGCCATCAGGTCCCCATGCGGCTGTAGGGGGGACCCGATGACATTCCTTAGGCATCGGCGCTGCCTTCCGGTGACGAGCCTGTGAGATCCAGCCCCCTATATCTCACAGGCCGGAAGCTGTATGAGTAATACACACTGTATTACTCATAAAGCCAATGCATTCCAATACAGAAGTATTGGAATGCATTGTAAAAGGGATTAGACCCCCAAAAGTTGAAGTCACAAAGTGGGACAAAAAATAAAGTAAAAAAAAAATTTCCTCCAAAAAAATTTAAAGTTTCAAGTAAAAATAAACAAAAATGTCATTTTCCCCAAATAAAGTTAAAAAAATTGGTAAAAAATAGGAAGGGAAAAAAAAGTAGACATATTAGGAATCGCTGCGTCCATATCGACCGGCTGTATAAACATATCACATGACCTAACCCCTCAGATGAACACTGTAAAAAATAAAAAATAAAAACTGTCCTAAATAAACAATTTTTTTGTCACCTTACATCACAAAAAGTACAACAGCAAGCGATCAAAAAGGCGTATGCCCACCAAAATAGTACCAATCTAACCGTCACCTCATCCCGCAAAAAATGAGCCCCTACCTGAGACAATCACTCCAAAAATAAAAAAACTATGGCTCAGAATATGGAGACCCTAAAACATAATTTTTTTTGTTTTAAAAAAGCTGTTATTGTGTAAAACTTACATAAATAAATAAAAAGTATACATATTAGGTATCGCCGTGTCAGTATCGACCGGCTCTATAAAAATATCACATGCCCTAACCCCTCAGATGAACACCGTAAAAAATAAAAACTGTGCTAAATAAAACAATTTTTGTCAACTTACATCACAAAAAAGTGTAATAGCAAGCGATCAAAAAGTCATACGCACCCCAAAATAGTTCCAATCAAACCGTCACGATAATCGCCTAAAAACTGAAAAAACTATGGCTCTCAGACTATGGAAACACTAAAACATGATTTATTTATTTTTTAAATGAAATCATTGTGTAAAACTTACATAAATAAAAAAAAAGTATACATATTAGGTATCGCCGTGTCCGTGACAACCTGGTCTATAAAAATACCACATGATCTAACCTGTCAGATAAATGTTGTAAATAACAAAAAATAAAAACAGTGCCAAAACAGCTATTTCTTGTTACCTTGCCTCACAAAAAGTGTAATATAGAGCAACCAAAAATCATATGTACCCTAAACTAGTACCAACAAAACTGCCACCCTATCCTGTAGTTTCTAAAATGGGGTCACTTTTTTGGAGTTTCTACTCTAGGGGTGCATCAGGGGGGTTTCAAATGGGACATGGTGTCAAAAAAACAGTCCAGCAAAATCTGCCTTCCAAAAACCGTATGGCATTCCTTTCCTTCTGCGCCCTGCCGTGTGCCCGTACAGCGGTTTACGACCACATATGGGGTGTTTTTGTAAACTACAGAATCAGAGCCATAAATATTGAGCCTTGTTTGGCTGTTAACCCTTGCTTTGTAACTGGAAAAAAAATTATTAATATGGAAAATCTGCAATAAAAGTGAAATTTTTAAATTGTATCTCTATTTTCCCTTAATTATTCTGGAAAACCTAAATGGTTAACAGTTTTTAAAATCAGTTTTGAATACCTTGAGGGGTGTAGTTTCTAGAATGGGGTCATTTGTGGGTGGTTTCTATTATGTAAGCCTCACAAAGTGACTTCAGACCTAAACTGGTCCTTAAAAAGTGTTTTTTTGAAAATTTCTGAAAAATTTCAAGATTTGCTTCTAAACTTCTAAGCCTTGTAACATCCCCAAAAAATAAAATATCATTCCCAAAATGATCCAAATGAAGTAGACATATGGGGAATGTAAAGTAATAACTATTTTTGTAGGTATTACTATGTATTATAGAAGTAGAGAAATTGAAACTTGGAAATGTGCAAATTTTTCAAATTTCAAACTTTTTGGCAAATTTGGTATTTTTTTATATATAAAAATTATTTTTTTTTACTCCATTTTACCAGTGTCATGAAGTACAATATGTGACGAAAAACAATCTCAGAATGGCCTGGATAAGTTAAAGCGTTTTAAAGTTATCACCACATAAAGTGACACTGGTCAGATTGGCAAAAAATTGCCTGGTTCTTAAGGTGAAAATGAGCCCGGTCCTTAAGGAGTTAAAAGCAGACATATTATGTGCAGAGGAGTAACATGTTGTCACTAAGGATGCCCATAGGATTCGTCAACATTTATACCCACATGTCGTTCAGTCTCACTTCCGTAAAAAGCAGAGGGGTGTTATTCTTGCCTTCAGCAACTCTATTGCTTTTTGACCCAATACCATTATATCATATGTGAATGGCAGATGCATCATCATTGCATGAAGTATAAACATTTCATACACTATAGCTGCCATTTATGCACCAAACATCAAATTCATTTCCTTAATAAAGCTAAGGTTGAGAAAATAATAAAAGGCTATTTAAAGGGGTTCTGCAGTTTGTTTAAACTGATGATCTATCCTCTGGATAGATCATCAGCATCTGATCGGCGGGGGTCCGACACCCGGGACCCCCGCCGATCAGCGCCGCGGCCTTCTCACTGTTTACCGCCGGCCCAGTGATGTCACGAGTTGTATCAACTTGCCTGAGCGCGGCTAAGCTCTGTTCACTTGAATGGAGCTTAGCCCCGCCCAGGCCAGTTGATACTAGTAGTAACGTCACTGGGCCGGCGGTAAACAGTGAGAAGGCCGCGGCGCTGCTGGAGCGCCGTTGCCTTCTCAAACAGCTGATCAGCGGGGGTCCCGGGTGTCGGACCCCCACCGATCAGATGCTGATGATCTATCCAGAGGATAGATAATCAGTTTAAACAAAGTGCAGAACCCCTTGAATCTTATGTGGTTACTTCAACCTAGTGCCCGATGCGGAGGTAGACTCCACCTCAAGTATCGTACCCTCTCTCCTTTGTTGAGTCGTGAAGAGCTGTACGACATCTGGAGACTCCAACATGCCTCTGAACGAGATTATTCCTTCTTTTCACCTGTATATAAGACATATTCACGCATTGATTTATTCCTAGTATGTAGATCACTCTTACAGCTAGTTACAAAATCCACCAGGAGTGATTAAGTGGTCTGCGTATCCCACTCTGTCCAAGAAACTTAAAATATTAGAGATACCCTATGGGGTTGTAGCCCTTATCTCGAATACGGTTCACAAAGCTGAGTTCGCCAAAGCTCTCACTGAAGATTACAGCTTAAATAGTAATTCAGTCTCAAGTCCCTACAGTTTGTGGAACACCCACAAGGCCTTTATCAGGGGCATCTTTATCAAACTAGGCCACAAGGTGAGAAAGCAGAGAGAATAAAAAATGCTAAATATCCTCTCTCAACTAGCCAAACAAACAAAAAATCCTTCTCCTCAGATAGGGCCACATAAATTCACTCCCACACAACTTAAGGAGTGCCTTCTCTTTAACTACGAGAAAAACTTGAGATCAATAAAAGCCCGCTACTATGCCCAGGATAACAAGGCTGGACAATTGCTCGCCCGTCGCCTTAAATTACGCGCGGCAAAGTCCAGAATCCCCTATATTATCCACTCTACCACTGGTTGTAAGTTATATGACCCGACAGCAATAGCAGATCAGTTTGTGGAGTATTATTCGACACTATATAATCTGCAGAATTCAGCTGAAACGTATATAGCACCCACTCCAGATATTTGCGCATATTTGAATAATCTAAATCTCCCATCGCTATCCTCCCAACAAAGCAAACTTCTGTCTGCTCCCATATCCCAGGCTGAAGTGGCCAAAACAATTAATTCCCTCCCCTTGCACAAAACTTCAGGCCCAGACGGTCTCTCCAATCTTTATTTAAAAACCTTTTAAGAACCTTTGGTACCTCACCTAACGTCAGGATTTAACAAAGCCTTTCAAGAAGCATCCTTCCCTAATGAAATGCTTGAAGTGACGACAGTGGCCTCACGAAAGCCCGGCAAGCCTCCTGTCAAGCCTCAAAATTTCCGTCCCATTTCTCTGCTTAATACAGATTTTAAAATATACGCCAAGATTTTAGCTACCAGACTGTCAGCGGTCTTGCCTCTCCTGATAGATCAGGACCAAACAGGTTTTGTCAAGGGCCGACAAATTACAGATAACACCCATCGTGCCCTAAATCTGATTGACTACATCAATCGGAGAGGGGAGGGGACCTTGCTGGTGACTCTTGAGGCCGAGAAGGTATTCGACTGCCTGAACTGGTCGTTCGCCTTCTCGGTTTTGGAGACCATGGGACTGGGAGAATCCTTTATCACTGCTACAAGGGCTTTATACTCCAAACCTTCGGCAATAGTATTCTTAAACGGTGCCTTATCGTCACCGTTTTATTTAACAAATGGCACGAGTCAGGGGTGCCCCCTTTCACCTCTGATCTTCATCTTAGCTATAGAGCCCTTCGCTCAGGCAATCAGACTACACCCAGAAATCTCAGGATTCCATATTGGGGACAGACAGCACTGCATATCCCTATATACAGATGATGTACTTCTGACCCTATCCTCTCTCCGCAGAAAGCTTTACCAACCGCACTTTCTTTAATCAAAGAATATGGTCGCCTATCTACTACAAGGTGAATGAGACAAAATCTCAAATACTCCCATTGAACATCCCAGCCCATGCTCTCCACTCCCTTAAACATTCAAAATCTAAGAGTAGCCATCCCACTATCAATATCACGGTTATATCAACTTAACTAAGTTCCCTTGTTCCCTTACTAGACACGATCAAACAAGATATGGCTTCATTGGGTAGGATGAATTCCAGCTTTATAAATGTCTTATCTATTGTAGAGAAGAGTTCCTACTCTACAGCAGATTGTAATGATGCCATCTTGGAAAGCTGAGCAACGTAAAGAGAAGGCGGTGTGTAGTAAGGCTCCAAGCGCAGTTTGTAGAGTGGTCCCGACCACCTCCCAGGAAGCCCTGCAAGTGGATGCAACTCGTCCTACTGACATTCTAGGATGGGTTACTTGCAGCTATTTAAAATGATACCTAACAAACCTCTATCATTAATTGATGATTGTACAACTACCGTAACTTCCACCTGGCCTAAGCCAAACAGGAGAGAGGATACATCCTTCTGTGCAAGCACATACCCATCGTCTCCTATACACACACACTCATACAGTCTCTTCTATACACACACATAGCAGGCACATATAGTAAGCAGTTACCTCTTCCCTTACTGTAGAGGCTCAGGTTCCTTGGAGGGGAAAACTGTGGCCCAAGCTTCCTGCCTTCCTTTGTGCTACATGTGTAGACAGAATGCTCCCTCCTGACCTTCAGGGCAATTTTATGATTGCATTTTACAAATTTTGGGCTAAAATATAAAATTGTGAATTGGTATTTATTACAATTTTTCAGCAGTTTTTGCAATATATTAAATTAAATCAGTCCATTTGCAGAATGTCCTCCCTGCATTCCATGGCTCATGTAAAGCCTAATCTTTGATCTCCTGATCTTATAACCACTTATTTAAGGCCCCTGTTACGCATGCAGATTCTGCAGACGATTGTTGGGAGGGAAGCGTTCCTTTCCAGTAATCGCCTGCTTGCTATCGGAGGAGACTGCTGCTATTACATGCAGCGATCTCCTCCACAGAATGGGGAGGAGCGATCATCATGCCATCACTCGCCCCCCATGCTGTCTAGTTATCTGCCACTAGCAAATTGTGATATTTCAGCATGCTGAAAGATGCTGATTGCCTGATGAACGAGTTTGCTCATTCATCGGGTAATCGGCGGCGGTATTACACTGCCAGACTGTTGCTGACAAGTGTTCATACAAAGCGATTATCTGCAGGTGTGATAGGGGCTTTAGGCCCCTTTCAGGTGAGTGAGTCCCAAGCATCCGACTCGCAGCGTGAGTATGCAGCAGCTCCCGTCCTGACCTCCCAGCATTGACAGGGTCACATAGCATTATATTGATTTATGATGCCATGTAACCCTTAAGTGTTATCCAATACATTCCAGAACTGTAAGGGTTACATGGCATCATAAATCAATATAATGCCATGCAACCCCATCAGTGCTGGGAGGTCAGGACGGGTGCTCTCCCTGACACACCCTGCAAGTCTGATGCGTGGGACTTGCTCGTGTGAAAGGGGCCTTAGCCATATTTTTATTAGTTTGATAATAGTTTAGCTATAATGAGCGTTTATAAGATCAGGAGATCAGAAAGGCTTCACATGAGTGTGTCAGTTGAAGGAGCTCAAGAAGGACAGTTTGCAAATATATTGGGGTTTAACCGCATGTATAACAAAAATTGCTGAAATCAATTAATAAAGACCAATTCAAAAAATTATTTTTAGCCCAACATGAGTAAAATTGCCTATAGCCTTTAAATGTTCATTATGTCCCTAATGGGATGGAGTGGGTGTTTTGGTGCATGTTTGATGTGGTCAGGATGAAGAGGATCTCCAGGCGAGTGACAAACTAACCTTCATCTATGCCCATGCACTTCAAAGTGCGTTAAATCAGGGGGAAAAAAAACAATTTCGCAATTCAATCTTGATGTTTCTTTGTACATGACAAGTGATACTTCTTGATGTGGCAGTTAAAAGTTTCTTCTTGACAGGTTGTCTAACCCTATAGCCATGAGGCATGGACACCAACCCCATGTGATACTATTTCTCTTGATATCCTTGCATGTCTTTTGAGGATTCTTGATACTTATTCTTTAAATTGGAGCATCATCTCGTGGAGTAGTCTTCCTGTTTCTTTCACAGTGTGCTTTCCTCAAAGTTTCTTTTGGACTCAACACTTTATCTAGTTTTACAATTCTTGAAACATTTGATTTCCCCACACCAACTACTTTTGAGAGTTCCAGAACGGGCATTTTAGTATTTTCTTTCAAAGTAATAATTTTGGAGCGCTTTTAGGGAGTGATATCAATCTCCACATCAGAAGGTAAAAAGTTTAAAAAATACAAAGACCATCTCAATGAGTATCAATGACTTTCACCTCCATGTCCCAATTAATTTACACACAACTGGGGTTATCTGCTGACAATATAGCTTGCTGTTTTGGTAAAATCTGATACATATTCTCAGTTTTGTTTCAGTGTCATTGGGGGACACAGCAAAGACCTTGGGACGTTCTAGAGCAGTCCCTAAGGGTTAGAAGATAAGCGAATACTGTAGAATTGTGGATACTGTCAAGGCACCGTTGTTTGCAGCACCCTGTGGCCAAGAGCCGCTTCGGAGGATGCGAAGGTATGCACCCTATAGAACTTTGTAAAAGTGAATAGTGAGGACGACGAACCCAGAATAAACAGCCTTCACCTAACAAAATGAGTCAAGACCCTACAGGAGAGATATAGATGGTTAAGAGGTGCTGCCAAGAGCGGAGCCTACCCGTTTGAAGAACCAAGGGTCTCAGGAGCAGGTCAGAGCACGTGTGTCTTCATCCAAGCCAGGAGGATGAAGAGGAGGAGCCGGAACGGAGGTGGAGGCAGATATCCAGGCCAATCCAAGGAGGAAGCCTTGGTGCACTGAGCTGTGGTTGGTGGCTGCGGAAGGCCACATCCCCCCTGGGAGGAGCATATGAAGTGGGAAGAAACGCTGATGATGCGCCATGGCCTACTGAAAGATGAAGCCAGGGGCTGGAGTAGAGCTGCATGCCAGCCAGAAGTGAGGGCCACCAAGCCGGAAGTAAAGGAAGTGCCAGTCAGATCGGAAATGGAAGGTGGCGTCAGGCTTACCATGGTCGGAGAAACGACCGTCGGAAACCGGCTTCCTGCCAGTTGATGAAGCGCCGCTTCTATGCGACAGAAGGAATGCGGTGAGGCCAGAGAGAGGACGAGCCTGAGGGGATGGGAGGAGGGGGGCGTCTGTAACATGTGCAGACCAGGAGAAACACGAGCCCCGGTCTGCCAGCAGTGGACCTAGGAAAAGATTGCACTGCATCTAGGAAGAGAACAGTATGCTGGGGCCGGTAACACATAAAAGGTACAGAAGGGAAGGCTTGATGGGGATAGTAGTGCCCCGGCCAGCTACAGAGGAAACATGGTGTGCATGGATGGACCGAGGTATTGGAGAGGGGGTGTCTTACATACTCACCTAACTTCCGTTCCCAGAAGACGAGTGACTTGTTCAGCCTTGAGTCTAGCAGGGTCCTTCAGCCTCCCAGGTTGCTCCCTTTGGTGGGGTAGGACCAGAGACAGGGGCATTGAAGGCCCACAGCTGGTGGGCAGTGGAGGATTTGGTGGTCCTCCACAAAATAATTCCACCCTGGTTCCAGGTAGGTGGTTAGTTTGTTTTGTGTTAAAAGACCTGCAGAGCAGATGTCAGTTAGCTCAGTGCCCACAGGAAGGGGTATAGCTGGTGGGAGAATTGAACACTTTTTGCTTAGTGTCCGCCTCCTAGTGGCAACAGCTATACCCAAGGTCTTTGCTGTGTCCGCCAATGACACAGACGAGAAATATTTTTTATTGGAATAATAAAAGTTAGGTTTTCATTTAAGAATTTTGTACTATTTAATGTAATCCATAGGTGAATGCAATACTGAATAAATGGTCCCCCCTGTTTGGATGAGGAACCTAGGGCACCAGTGAGTTTAGAATTTATGTCTAGGACCTCGATAACATACAGTGTAAGGTAAATGTAGAAGTGCTCACCCGAAGAGTCAACAAGGGGACCGCTATTAGACAGCTGCCATCAGATAATTTGGAGCACCATATAAAGTGCCCCAGAAAAGGGTGGGGGAAAGGACTGAAGTCATTAGCATCAGGGGGTTAGCAAAATGGCCAGTAAGTTGTCACTGACCACTGGGGATATTATTTCCTGTAATTACTTCTTTATGCCAAGACATTCTGATATCTATATTGACAGGCAGCTGCAATGCTTAGTTGAGGTCCTTTTTATTATGATTGCTCAACCTGCCCCCGTAGTCGCTATGCCGTAAGGCTTTTCAATTTCCCAAAATTATGACGTGTAAGTGAATCCTCTAAGTACTACTGAAAGAGGGTTCATAGCAGTTAGAAGCTTCTGTTCAATACTTTGGGACCCTGTGTAGTGGTAACAATGCTGTGCTAGTAAAGGGAAACTGTCAAGTTTATGCCTGCCAAACTGCCACCAGTAGTTGACAGTGGAATGAGTAATCAGCAGGGGCGGACTGGAAAACAATGAAAGTGACCCCATGTTGTAGGCGGGTCCAACTTCACAGAAAGAAGAGCCAACACAAGTAGGTGGCACCACCAATGTCATATGTACTTAATATTCTCAGCTTTAATTAAGTCTAGGAGCATCAGATCATCAGTTAGCTTGCTGGCAACCATGATGAGGACTCAGGTGGCCCACTTGTCATCAGCCCACCAAGACGTTTCCCTGTGGGGTCTATGGCCAGTTTGCCCCTGATAATCCGTAAACCGTGAATGAGTAGAATCTGTGTCTTCTCTGCATTATTTAGTGGTTACTACTCACCTAGGTGGTAATCTGTGGGAAAGTCCTCTATGATCTGCTCATCACCCCTCACATATGTATCTTCAGCCTTAATATTGTTCAAAAGCTGTGAAACAAATATAGTAAAGGTCAGCAGACAGTTGTAGAGAAGTCATGTGGAATGTTTTAGATGAGCAAAATATATGCAGTTCTCTTGCATAAATCCAACCTGTTGATTCCTTATTCTAACCATGACTATGTAATGTCTATGGTCAGCTGTAATCGTGCCTGTAAAGGAAAAAGTGTTCCAAGACATTTACAATCTAATTATCTTTGCCTATATGTATATAGATAGATAAAATGTGTAGATAGATAGCTAGATAGATAGATAGATAGAATGTGCAGATATATAGAGACATAAAATGTGTACATAGACAGGCAGAATTTTACTGGGTAAATATATATTTTATACCAAAGCATATTGTGTAAAATAAGTGTACTGTGTAATAGGTAATTGTGTAGGATTATTTTGTTAGACAACACATTATTTTACACCATGTTGTGATTCACTGTGCAAAGTGATAGGAAACAGAACGTACGTTTATACAGGGGAAAGGTAGGGAATACTAGGGAAACCCTGAGCTACAAGTGGTGCTTATCAATATTAATAATTACAATTAGTAGTAATAATTCACCATCTTACACGGCCATGTCCACCTTTCTCATTATACAAGGATAAAAGATAAAATACTGTTGGATAAAACAAGAGTGAACACAAGATCTGCACACCCCTTCTACAGATCATAAGAAACCTTACACGATACCTTATTTCCATCTACCTGATCATCCTGTGGGACATTGTGATGTTCTTCTGAACCATCCTGTGGAAGAAGAGGACTGGGACATCTTTCCGGCATTGTTCTCTCTTCTTTAACTGTAGGAAAAACATACAGTGACTGAATTCATTCCTTACATATACTGTAAATAATGAAGGGGCATGTACAGTCTGGTCCATAAATATTGGGACATTGACACAATTCTAACATTTTTGGCTCTATACACCACCACCATTTGAAATGAAACAAACAAGATGTGCTTTAACTGCAGACTGTCAGCTTTAATTTGAGGGTATTTACATCCAAATCAGGTGAACGGTGTAGGAATTACAACAGTTTGCATATGTGCCTCCCACTTGTTAAGGGACCAAATGTAATGGGACAATTGGCTTCTCAGCTGTTCCATGGCCAGGTGTGTGTTATTGCCTCATTATCCCAATTACAATGAGCAGATAAAAGGTCCAGAGTTCATTTCAAGTGTGCTATTTGCATTTGGAATCTGTTGCGGTCAACTCTCAAGATGAGATCCAAAGAGCTGTCACCATCAGTGAAGCAAGCCATCATTAGGCTGAAAAAAACAAAACAAACCCATCAGAGAGATAGCAAAAACATTAGGCATGGCCAAAACAACTGTTTGGAACATTCTTAAAAAGAAGGAACGCACCGGAGAGCTCAGCAACACCAAAAGACCCGGAAGACCACTGAAAACAACTGTGGTGGATGACTGAAGAATTCTTTCCCTGGTGAAGAAAACACCCTTCACAACAGTTGGCCAGATAAAGAACACTCTCCAGGAGGTAGGTGTATGTGTGTCAAAGTCAACAATCAAGAGAAGACTTCACCAGAGTGAATACAGAGGGTTCACCACAAGATGTAAACCATTGGTGAGCCTCAAAAACAGGAAGGCCAGATTAGAGTTTGCCAAACGACATCTGAAAAAGCCTTCACAGTTCTTGAACAACATCCTATGGACAGATGAGAACAAGATCAACTTGTACCAGAGTGATGGGAAGACAAGAGTATGGAGAATGAAAGGAACTGCTGATGATCCTAAGCATACCACCTCATCAGTGAAGCATGGTGGTGGTAGTGTCATGGCGTGGGGATGTATGGCTGCCAATGAAACTGGTTCTCTTGTATTTATTGATCATGTGACTGCTGACAAAAAGCAGCAGAATGAATTCTGAAGTGTTTCGGGCAATATTATCTGCTCATTTTCAGCCAAATGCTTCAGAACTCATTGGATGGCGCTTCACAGTGCAGATGGACAATGACCCAAAGCATACTGCAGAACCAACCAAAGAGTTTTTTAAGGGAAAGAAATGGAATGTTATGCAATGGCCAAGTCAATCACCGGACCTGAATCCGATTGAGCATGCATTTCACTTGCTGAAGACAAAACTGAAGGGAAAATGCCCCAAGAACAAGCAGGAACTGAAGACAGTTGCAGTAGAGCCCTGGCAGAGCATCACCAGGGAGGAAACCCAGCGTCTGGTGATGTCTATGCGTTCCAGACTTCAGGCTGTAATTGACTGCAAAGGATTTGCAACCAAGTATTAAAAAGTGAAAGTTTGATTTATGATTATTATTCTGTCCCATTACTTTTGGTTCCTCAACAAGTGGGAGGCACATATGCAAACTGTTGTAATTCCTACACCGTTCACCTGATTTGGATGTAAATACCCTCAAATTAAAGCTGACAGTCTGCAGTTAAAGCACATCTTGTTCGTTTAATTTCAAATCCATTGTGGTGGTGTATAGAGCCAAAAATGTTGGAATTGTGTCAATGTCCCAATATTTATGGACCTGACTGTATATTTAGTCATGTCTATTACCTGATGATGTGAAGGGGCGGTGATCCTCCATCAGGACGTGCTTGTATAGATCTTTGTGTCCTTCTAAATACTCCCACTCCTGGATGGAGAAATAGACGGCAACATCCTGACACCTTATAGGGACCTGACAACAGAATGATACAGTCATTACCGAGATCCTTTCATAGTGTTACTGTATAATGTTCCTGCATTCCCAGCGATGTCACCTCTCCAGTCAGCAGCTCAATAATCTTGCTGGTGAGCTCTAGGATCTTCTCTCTGTTGACTTTCTCATGTATCAGGATGTGAGGTATCGGCCTAGATATTGGGCCCAGGATTCCTCTCCGTCCTTCAAACGCAGGGGCCTGACAATGCTCACTAGAGGTCTTCTTCTCTACTGTGTATTCCTAATTATAGAGAGACACAGTAATAAATATCACTCCATACATCTCCAGAGTCCCTCACCTCTCCAGTCATGTCCATCTGTTAGTAACATAGATAAGATGATGTAATGTGACATCATCAGAATCTCTCACCTGTCCAGTAAGTCGAAAGAGGATCTCTAGGGTAAGATTTATTATACTCTCTGACATCTTGTCCCTGTCCCTATCCATCCTTGATGGGTCAATCAGGAGAATGATCTTATATAGGAGATATACCCTGAGAGGATACTATATTGTAGGAGCCTGAATGGAAAGAAGATGAGCCGATGTAAAATCATACAAAATACTATATAAAAATACATTTACTGGAGAAGAGACGAGGAAACATTGGAGGACATAATAAAGCGTAGATGTTGAATATCTTATCTAGCCAGTTTATTCATATTTCAGGTCAAAGCATGTCACACCTTCATATTACCACTATAGACAATTACAGGTCGCAGTGGTATTGCGATTCTGTGGTGATTATTATACATTAAAGACCCCTTTACTGAAGAAGTACTGACAATCTGACTGACTTTTATTCACATTCAGTCACTATATGAAGGCTTCCAACAAAACGGTTTATCCAAATGTGAGATGGGGAAACAGCTCTCCTTGTCTGAACACTGTTTGTGTAGATTAAATTAAATGATCTGGACTGACATTCTGCTGTTTGGCCACAAGATGCTACTGTTTCCTAAACACAGCTACAGACTGCATATATGTCCATATTCATGAGAGGTGGGGTTACACAGAGCCTGGAGAGCAAGAGAAAGAGAGCAGCCATCTTAGAGGGAGCTAAAACTGAGGAACTGTCAGTAGAGGATCTGACAGCATCCAGGTGTGAGAGCCTACCTCAGTGACCAGAGTGGCAGCTAAGTGAAGCGGATTGTGTCCAAGACCCTGATCCTGTCCAGAGGAACAAGGATTGCTTCCAGGAACACTGATGAGAGCTGAGGAGCAAAGCTACATACACTGCGGCACCGCATGCTTGTTGGAGAGGCATTTGTTCAGTTCAGAGTCACCAGCGGAGGCAGACTCTGGTCAGTAAGATCGTGCACACACCTCATCCCAGTGTTGGCGCCTAGAGACTGAGACCAGTTAATAGTAGTGTAGTTAATTAGTTAGGGTGTCTGTTTGTGTCAGGCCACAAGTGTTGTTATTGTTCATTGCAAGGACTCCATAACTTTAAAGTGACATTTCACACTGGAGAGTAGTGATGAGCGGCAGGGGTCATATTCGAATTCGCGATATTTCGCGAATAATTTTTAGAATATTCGTCAAAAATTCGCAAATTCACGATTTTTTTTTACTCAAAAAATCGGAAAGGTAATGATTGTGTAATATGCGAATTTTCGGAATTCGAATTTTCGGATTCGAATTTTTTATTGCGAATTTTTCAACTTACAACTATTAGACAAAGAAGATTATATCACTATATTAGCTAAATTGCTCTATTTGATTTTTTTGGAATATTCTCTATATTGCTATAACTTAGTTTTTTCAAATATTCGTAATATTCTAAAACAAGAATATATAGCAATATAGCGAATATATAAAAAAAAAAAGAATATAGAGCAAAATTCGCAAACACTACTACTCCTAAAGTCAAGTATATTGCAGCCTTCTTATTGGCCCACAAGCTAGAAGCAGTGAGGGATCATGTGTACTGATAAAAAAAAAAATAATAATAATCGAAAAAAAATTCGAATATTCGAAATTTCGAATATATATAACTATATTCGAAATTTACGCGAATTTTCGAACTACCTATATTCGCGATAAAAATTCGAAATTCGAATATTCGTGATCAACACTACTGGAGAGCTGATAAGTTTCCCACAAACTCAAGCCAGGCTGGCGTTTTGCTCAGAAGGAATACTTAGGCACGTTCTACAAGACCAGTTATGGGAGGGTGAATACAGTAGAGCTTTGTAAGCTGTTGTGCTGCACCGCAGGCTAGCCCGCACCACACACCCATGCAGTTATTCTTGCTTTTTTGGGGTAATAACAGGTAAAGTTTGGTGGTTTAGCCATGCCCGCCAGTAGGTAAATTACCCCGCTTTACTCCTGCATCCATCGGAGGGCACCGTGCTGCAAGGGTCTCAGCCTTCGGGCTGGGTTTATGTAAATTTATTGTGTGTTCCCAGCATTTGTGGTTGTGTTCATTACCACGTTTAAGTAAAATTCTATCTTGCCAAAAGCTGGTGGTGGAGTTGTTTTCCTTGTTTGTGACTTCACTGTATTCTGGAAACCCCACCCCGGTACACGGCTTACACAAAGAAAAATTATAAAGAGCAGAACTGAGGTAATTTCTCTATCCTGGCATCAGCCTCACTGTACAGGTATATATGGCTGAGCGTCTCATTCCCTTGTATCGCTTCTCCTCAGTTCCCAGTCACTGGTCTTCCCTTTTTTCAATAATGGCTTCTCTCCTTCAGCTGCTATTTCCAATATTCATGTACAGCTCTATAGTCTTCCCCTCAGCTCCTCCATCACTGAAGATCAGCTGTAATCTAGTCAGGACTCCCCCGTCTCCTCACATCCAGATCCATCTCCTCACCACAGCATCTTATCTCCCCGGTAACTGCCTCCTCTCTTCTGATAGGACAGTTTTACCCCCACAGGGGAGAAGTAGTGAGCAAACCTTACCAGGATTCATAGCTCCCTTCAGCTAAGTTACCACGATGGAGCACAGCAGACAAATAGGGACAAACATATATACAGAGACAGCGAACATAAGGAAGGGGGACATGAGAGGAGACGACATACATAAGGAATGGTGACATGAGAGAACACAGTGTACATAAGGAAGGGGAAAATGAGAAGGGGGACATGAGAGGACACAACATACATAAGGAAGGGGGACATGAGAGGACGACATACATAAAGAATGTACATAAGGAAGCGTACATAAGGAAGGAGACATGAGAAGGGACGGCGTACATAAGGAAGGAGACATGAGAGGAGACGGCGTACATAAAAAAGGGGGACATGAGAGGAGATAGTGTACATAAGGAAGGAGGACATGAGAGCACATGAGAGAACACAGTATACATAAGGAAGGGGAAAATGAGAAGGGGGACATGAGAGGACACAACATACATAAGGAAGGGGGACATGAGAGGACGACATACATAAAGAATGTACATAAGGAAGCGTACATAAGGAAGGAGACATGAGAAGAGACGGCGTACATAAGGAAGGAGACATGAGAGGAGACGGCATACATAAGGAAGGAGACATGAGAAGAGACGGCGTACATAAGGAAGGAGACATGAGAGGAGACGGCGTACATAAAAAAGGGGGACATGAGAGGAGACAGCGTACATAAGGAAGGAGGACATGAGAGAACACAGTATACATAAGGAAGGGGAAAATGAGAATGGGGACATGAGAGGAGACGGCGTACATAAGGAAGGGAGACACGAGAGGAGACGGCGAACATAAGGAAGGGGGACATCAGAGGACACAATGTACATAAGGAAGGGGGACATAAGAGGAGACAACGTACATGAGAAAAGAGGACATGAGAGCTTTATTCTAGGCCGACGCCTTTTTATCAGTGGTCGTGCTTGCACACTATAGCAAAAAGCACTGACCTACCTCCACTAACATGGACCCAGCCACCAGAGATGCCAGACCTTTTTCCTATTGTTTTCAAGCACGACCACCACTGATGGATTGCAGGGTGGTCGTATCCATGGAAACAAGCAGTGAATAATGTGATGGAAAAAAGAATCAAGCCAGCAAAGTTACAATACATAAGTAAGTGCCATGATAAATGTAATCTGCTTTAGTGAGACCACCACTTTAAGAAACGTGTGCAACGGCTTTGTATTATACATCAACGTTCTGATATGAACAGTCATATCCGGCAGGAACAAGTAAGTGACAGTACAACTAACCTTATAGCGACTAATATCACGTTACACAAGGACAATTACATCGATTAAGTTAAAATAAGATTTGTATAATATATTAGCACATTGCTTTATACATTTGCGGTGTTGCAATGACAATGTGCATTTGTACCTAAATCGATTGCGAGGGCCCCAAGTCGATAACGGTCAAGCAGTACTGATATAATAGATTCATTGTTTATGTGTCATTTTACACAAACAATTCTCTCAGGGTCTGTGCAGGAAAAATCAGATAGTTTTGCACGCAAGTTCAGTCAGTTTTTGTCCGAAACATTGCATTCAATGTTTCAGTTTTTTCCCTGTGAGTGCAATCAGTTTTTGATGCGTTTTTCATCCGCGTGAAGAAAACTGAATAATAAATGCCTCCTTGCAACCATCAGTGAAAAATACATTGGCCCTGATTTTTCATACCTTCACTCCAGAATTCTGGATTCAAAAAGTCGCAAAAACAGGGCTTTTGCGACTTTTTGCACTCTCTTGCACAAAACGTAAGAGTAGGCGCAAAATTTTGCGAATTTTTGCATTTTTACACCATTCACTCCAGTTTTGTAATGTGGGTGGAAAGTGGGTGTGGTTAGTTATGTTAATGAGTTTCCGCTCCAGATTTATCATTGAGATCGCAGTCTCTCTCCAGGAGGAGGAAAACTGGAGGAGCGTCTCTAGACAAAAGTGTTCGGTCTAAAGATAAGGGCTTGTTCACACATTGCGGATCCGCAAAACACGGATGTTGCCCGTGTGCCTTCCGCAAATTGCGGAACGGAACGGACGGCCCTTTATAGAAATGCCTATTCTTGTCCGCAAAACAGCCAAGAATAGTACATGACTCATGATTTTTGCGGGGCCACGGAACGGAGCAACGGATGCGGACAGCACACGGAATGCTTTCAGCATCTTTTGCGGCCCCATTGATGTGAATGGGTCCCCACCCGAGCCGCAAAAAATGCAGCTCGGATGCGGAACCCAAACCACGGTTGTGTGAATAAGCCCTAAGACAAATTTATCAAGTAACATGAAACATTTGAAAAATGTGGCATAAAGTACTCCGACCCAGACTCAAGCAAAACTGACTTCAAATTTTCCCCTCATGATAAATTCCCCCCATTGTATCCGGATGCGATACATTTTTCACCTAAGCCCCATTCACTTCTATGGAGCCAGGGCTGCGTGAAAAACTCAGAATATGGGTTCAGGCACACGAATGTATTTTCTTTCTGTGTTCATTCAGTTTAGTTATTTTTTGCTGACTGTATGCGGAACCATTCATTTCAACGGGTCTGAAAAAAAAACTAAGTTACTCCGTGTGCTTTCCGTTTCCGTATGTCCGTTCCGTAAAAAAATAGAACTTATCCTATTATTGTCCGCGTTACCGATAAGGATACGACTGTTCCAGTAGGGGCCAGCTGTTCCGTTCTACAAAATACGGAATGCACACAGACGTCATCCGTATTTTATGCGAATCCGTTTTTTGCGGACCGCAAAATACATATGGTCATGCTAATAAGCCCTATAGAACATGCTGCGATTTTTCCTGAACGCAGGAATGATGCATGAAAAACTCATGTGCACAGACCCAATGAAATGAATGGGTCAGGATTCAGTCCAGATGATGAGTGTTTGCTTCACGCATCGCACTCTGACGGAAAACTCGCTCGTGTGAAAGAGTTCTTAGGCTAAGTTCACACAGTCCGCAAAACACGGATCCAAAAAAAAAAAACAGATGACATCCTTGTGACATCCGTATTGCATCCGTTATTTTTATGGATCCATTGTAACAATGCCTGTCCTTGTCCGCAAAACAGACAAGAATACCACATGTTCTATATTTTGTCGGAACGGACATACGGAAGCGGAATGCACACGGAGTCACTTCTGTTTTTTTTTGTGGACCCATTGAAATGAATGGTTCCGCCCAAAAAAAACGGACGCGGAAAGAAAATACGGTTATGTGCATGAGCGCTAATGGCGAGTTAAAACCAGTAGGGAAGCCTCCACTGAGATAAGTTATAATGGAAAGATCTGCATCTGGTTTTTGCTCACGATAACTGATGGAAATCACTGACCGAACACTGGGTGTGAATTAGGCCTCATTGACATTTCCGTTTCAGTATTATGTCTATGAAAAAAGCGTCCTTATTTAATCCGTGAAGATGTCTGTGAACGATCTGCGGTTGGTCCACGTGTCCGTTTTTGCCATCTGTGTGTCATCCATAATTCACAGATGTTACTCAGCTGAAAATTAAATTTTCAAAGCATTTAGTATCAGTCGTCAGTGAAAAAACGGACGCAACACCAATGCCTTCCATCTTTATGTCAGAAAACTGGCATGAATATAGACAGACCCCTCCCTGCCCTCGCAACACTACTTTTCAAAAGTGACGGGAAGTCCAAAAAGTCACAAGTTTCGCCATAACTACAGCGCGCAACGACATTTACAGCTTTTACTCGCCATAGTAACATAAACTCCCCACTTATCCTGTTCATTCAATGTCTAGTAAATACAAGAAACTGATTATCTGTCTCTCTAGAGTTTTACGAATGAATGAAAAACTGATGAATAAGGAACCAACTTCATCTCCGTCCATCGCACAGTAAAAAAATAATTCCGCCATATAGCACGTAGATAACGGCTGCGGTATAAAACTCATCCCGCCGTACACCATCGAGATAATATTCCCAGGAGGTTTGTGCTCAGAGAGCCCCTTTAACTGCCTCCTGGTGTGAATAGTGACCCAGCGATAACCCTAGAGCAGAGAGCTGGAGGTGAAGGGGTTAATGACACCTCTGCGCCATTAATCCTGACAGACAATGGCGGTGACTACACACCTACCTGCCCTGCTGAATACAACACGTATGGGGGAGGGGTTGCACCAATCAGTGGCACACCCGCAGAGGGCCCCCTAGAAGCAGTTATGGGGGCATTTTATATTGGTATACATTAGGGGCGGTAGCCTTACTCTAAACCTGTTCCTAATTCTAACCCACACAAGAGACCGCACAGAACATGGAGTTATAAGTACCATAGCCCCAACACAGAGGAGAACATCTGCATGGAGTTTGTATGTTCTCCCCGTGTTTGTGTGATTTCCTCCAGGTTCTCTGGTCTCCTCCGGGTACCTACTGAGAGGGACCTTAGATTGTGAGACCCATTGGGGACAGCCTGATGCTAATCTGTAAAACGCTGCGGAATATAATAGCGCTATATAAGTGCATAAAATAAACTTACCTGAACGTTACTTTTCACCACCACATGTCTTAGACTAACCTCGTTACGTGACCGAAAGCTCTCTGGAGCCCATACATTCTAGGCATTACCGAAAGGGACTAGTGGGCTATAAGACCTTTCATGATGACATGAGCATGTGATCCTGTGTGGGAGGAGTCAGGCTCCAGGCTGTGTTGCTGGAGGAGGTAAAGGACCTGTGATGACATCATAATCATGTGATCAAGTGTAGGAGGAGTCATTAATCACATGACCAGGTTCTGCTGTGCTTGTTGCTGGATGACAGGTTAAAACATTCGGGCCTGGGCCCCTGATGTTTTGTCCCAGGCCCCGAATGTCCTGCCTGCCTGTTAGATATAACTGTATTGCCCTCCTCAGGACAGCAATACAATTGAATCTAATGTCCTGCAAGAGCTGAAGGACCTGTGGTGACATCACAGGTCATGTGATTAGTGTTGAGCGAACTTGTGTTTTAAGTTTGGCGTCTAAAGTTCGGGTTATTGAAGAATCGCGTTATGGATCCATAACGCGATTCTTCGATAACCCGAACCCGAACTTTAGACGCCGAACTTAAAACACAAGTTCGCTCAACACTACATGTGATCAGTTCTAAATGCAGTAGCTGAAAAGGACCTGCGATGATGTCATCATCATGTGCCCAGTGCAGGAGAGGACGGCTCAGCAGTGAAGAGAAGTCCTGGGAAGAAGCTGCTACATGAGGAGAGGTAAGGGAAGGGAGAGGCAGAGCAATGCTGAGAGTTGTGGTTATTTAACTGGGACTGTATGTTAGGGCTGAAGGGAGAGAAGTTATTTACATGGGACTGAAAATTGAAGGGGTGATGTTATTTACATGGGAATGCATGTTGGAGGTTGCTAGGGCAGGGTGATGTTATTTACATGAGACTATATGTTGAAGGCGGCTGTGGAAGGGAGTGATATTATTTACACAGGACTCAATGTTGAGGGGTAATGTTATTTACATGGGGCTGTATGTTGAAGGCGGTTAGGGAGGGGATGATGTTCTTTACATGGGACTATACACTCACCTAAAGAATTATTAGGAACACCATACTAATACGGTGTTGGACCCCCTTTTGCCTTCAGAACTGCCTTAATTCTAAGTGGCATTGATACAACAAGGTGCTGATAGCATTCTTTAGAAATGTTGGCCCATATGATAGGATAGCATCTTGCAGTTGATGGAGATTTGAGGGATGCACATCCAGGGCTCGAAGCTCCCGTTCCACCACATCCCAAAGATGCTCTATTGGGTGGAGATCTGGTGATTGTGGGGGCCATTTTATTACGTGTCAGTCTGGAACGCATCTCTATCTCGTGCGCATGCCCAGGAACTTTGAGTATAGCGCTTCTTCCTGGAGTGACTCGGCGGCCTGTGCGCAGGTCCGGAAATTGGATTTCGGTGGTGGTGCGTTCCAAGCTGGAACACATGTTCATTTTCCGGCCTATAAGGTTTCCTTGGTTGCTCGGTCTCAGTTTATCACGTCTTTATCAGGAAAATAGTGTTTAAATTTGTTGTTGGGGCATATAAAAGAGCCTCTTAAAAAAAAAAGTCATTGTGGTGGCTTTTTTTGGGGGGAGGTTTGTTTCGAATTCAAAGACGATGTGTAAAAAGTGAAATAAAATAACCTAATAGTTTGCCTCGTTTTTTTTCAATTTTTTTCTCATTTTCATATTTTTGTATACCGTATATGTGGTTCCCCTGTGTGATCATGTGAGTGTAGAAATACAATGGTAGTCATGGGATCTATGCACGTTATGAGAAGATGTACAGAGAGAAATACAATAAGATAAGGGTCTGAGATGGTGTGAGAGGGGTTGTGATTTGGGGTTCTTGAGTTCTATGATTATTTATACGCAATACCATTAAAGGATTAAACGTCATGACCTTAGGTCTAATGTACTTTACTACTTCGAGTACTATGTTAATTAATGTGCTGTAATAAGCCATAATAAATTAATAGATCAATAAATATACAAATAAAATAAATAGATAAATACATAGATGTTTTTTTTTTATATATGGATTTTCACATTTTTTTATTTTTATATATATATAAAAATATATGGAGGAACTAATGGGAATAAAACGATACAGGGGGATTAGTGGGAATTAAACAAAGAGTAACATCTTATTGGGACCTGTATTTTGTTATTATTATTTATATATATATATATACAGTGTGGATATTTAGTAGTTAATGTGTTCAAGTGTTTCTAGCTGGCTTACATTTAGACCATTTTCTATTACTAAAACAGGCGCCCACACCTCGCCCCCTTTTTTAGACCTGCCTAATTTAGCCGTATTTCTGTTTGATAAATGACCCCCCCCCCCCCCAGTTCCCAGAATGATTTTTAAGAATACAAATGCAGACATACACACAGAAGAAAATTCATCTTCTTACAATATTGATCTTCTTAGGAAAATACTTATCTAAGAAATGCTGAAAATGAAGGGCCTCCAACCAACATGTCAAAAATGCCAAAGGGCACTTAGACTTGCTTCTACACCCCCCAAAACAATCATCATAGTGCGAAAAAAAAATTGAAATATAACAAGAAACCAATAGTCAAAGCAAAAAACATCTGTACAAGTCAACACAGGACAGAAAAAAAACACAAGGTAGGAGGGGCTAGATGTCCTTATGTAGGCTCAGGGTGACTATTTAAATAAATTAAGAATTCCATCTATCCAGTACACAGGGGCAGAAATACCCCATTATTGTGATTCTTGTTAGAACGTAAGACAGGCATCCTCAAACTGCGGCCCTCCAGCTGTTGCAAAACTACAACTCCCAGCATGCCCGAACAGCCTACAGGTATCAGCCTACAGCAGGGCATTGTGGGAGTTGTAGTTTTACAACAGCTGGAGGGCCGCAGTTTGAGGCTTCTCCCAAGATTACTTGGTCATGACATCATCACAGGTCCTTTACCACTTAACAACAGCACCACAAGGATCCTGACTCCTCCCACACATGGTCACATGGTCATAACATCATCCCAGGTCCTTCACCTCCTCCAGCAACACAGCCTGGAGCCTGACTCCTCCCACACAGGATCACATGGTCATGACATATTAAAAGGTCCTTTATCCCACTAAACTTTCCTCTTCGTAAAGCCTAGAATGTATGGGCTCTTGAGAGATTTAGGTCATGTGATGAGGTTATGTGACTCTGAGATAGGCGGTGGTGATAAGTAAGGTTCAGGTAAGTGTCCTGTGTGCTGGGCTGCGGGGCGTCCTCTCCATGTTCTGTGCGGTCTCCTGTGGGGGTCAGGATTAGGGACAGGTTTACAGTCAGGGAGGTTTTGTGGGGAACATTAGTTCAAGAAAAGAGGACAAATCAGCTGAAAGCAGCTTGGCCACAGAAATGACTGGAACACGAATGGGCATCAAAGTGGACATAAGAGTGTGATTTAAAGGGTTAAATGACTTTGGGCCGCTGATCTCACACCGTCGGCATACAGCGGGTGACGCCCCCACTCATCTCAGTTCAGCCTGGACCCAAGCAGGTTCTGGACGCAATAACTGGCATCAAAGTGGGCGGAAGGACTACATTTCAATAATTTGAATACATAACTGGTGTTTTAAAATTTCTTGTGCCCAGAACCTGGTTGGGCACAAAAACTTTAAAGATACTAGTTGGTGAGGATTGTATACAGTACAGACCAAAAGTTTGGACACACCTTCTCATTCAAAGTTTTCTTTATTTTCATGACTATGAAGGCATCAAAACTATGAATTATATACATAACAAACAAGTGTGAAACAACTGAAAATATGTCATTTTCTAGGTTCTTCAAAGTAGCCACCTTTTGCTTTGATTACTGCTTTGCACACTCTTGGCATTCTCTTGATGAGCTTCAAGAGGTAGTCCCCTGAAATGGTTTTCACTTCACAGGTGTGCCCTGTCAGGTTTAATAAGTGGGATTTCTTGCCTTATAAATGGGGTTGGGACCATCAGTGGCGTTGAGGAGAAGTCAGGTGGATACACAGCTGATAGTCCTACTGAATAGACTGTTAGAATTTGTATTATGGCAAGAAAAAAGCAGCTAAGTAAAGAAAAACGAGTGGCCATCATTACTTTAAGAAATGAAGGTCAATCAGTCAGCCGAAAAATTGGGAAAACTTTGAAAGTAAGGGCTATTTGACCATGAAGGAGAGTGATGGGGTGCTGCGCCAGATGACCTGGCCTCCACAGTCACCGGACCTGAACCTAATCGAGATGGTTTGGGGTGAGCTGGACCGCAGAGTGAAGGCAAAAGGGCCAACAAGTGCTAAGCATCTCTGGGAACTCCTTCAAGACTGTTGGAAGACCATTTCAGGGGACTACCTCTTGAAGCTCATCAAGAGAATGCCAAGAGTGTGCAAAGCAGTAATCAAAGCAAAAGGTGGCTACTTTGAAGAACCTAGAATATGACATATTTTCAGTTGTTTCACACTTGTTTGTTATGTATATAATTCCACATGTGTTAATTCATAGTTTTGATGCCTTCATAGTCATGAAAATAAAGAAAACTCTTTGAATGAGAAGGTGTGTCCAAACTTTTGGTCTGTACTGTATATATTTTGTTAATAGCTCCAAGACCATCTGTATTTGGGTTTAATTCTTGTGATCCCAACTGATAGGACTAGGGCAGTCTGAGCTCTAGATCTATGAAGTGATCTACCAGATTACAGCTTTATACTGGTATTACCGCTGTGACCTGTAATTGTCTATAGTGGTAATATGAAGGTGTGACATGCTTTCACCTGAAACATGGAGGATCTGCATTGATACACTTTCCTCCAGTGTTTCCTCTTCTTATCTCCAGTAATTATATTTTTATATGGTATTTTGTATGATTTTACATAGGCTCATCTTCTTTCCATTCAGGTTCCTACAATATAGAATCCGCTCAGCGTATATCTCCTATATAAGATCATTCTCCTGGTTGACCCATCAGCGATGGATAGGGATGGGGACAAGATGGCAGAGAGTATAATAAATCTCACCCTAGAGATCCTCCTCCTGCTAACTGGAGAGGTGAGAGATTCTGATGATGTCACATTACATCATCTTCTCTGTGTTACTAACAGATGGACATGACCGGAGAGGTGAGGGACTCTGGAGATGTATGGAGTGATATTTATTACTGCGTCTTTCCATAACTAGGAATACACAGTAGTGAAGAAGACCTCTAGTGAGCATTGTCAGACCCCGGTACCTGAAGGACGGGGAGGAATCCTGAGCCCAATCACTGGGCCGACACCTTATCTTCTGATACATGAGAAAGTCCATAGAGAGAAGATCCTAAAACTCGCCAACAAGATCATTGAGCTGCTGACTGGAGAGGTGACATCGCTGGGGATGACGGGACATTATACAGTAACACTATGAAGGGATCTGGGTGACTGTATCATTCTGTTGTCAGGTTCCTATAAGGTGTCAGGATGTCGCCGTCTATTTCTCCATGGAGGAGAGGGAGTATTTAGAAGGAAACAAAGATGTATACAAGCATGTCATGATGGAGGATTATGAGCCACCAGGTAATAGACATGGCTAAATACACACATTCTGTAATTTGTGTGTAAAGAAATTAATTTAGTCACGGGATCTGTTTCCCATAGTTAAGAAAGAGAGAACAACACCGGAGAGACGTCCCAGTCCTCTTCGTCTGCAAGACGATTTAGAAGAACATCACAATGTCCCACAGGATGATCAGGTAGATAGAAATAAAGTCTCATGAAATGTTCCCTATGATCTATAGAAGGCTGTGAAGATCTTTAGTCTTGTTTTCTTACCAGTATTATATGTTTCAAACGTTTACAACGTGGAAGGTGAAGATGACAGGATTATAGCTGACCATGGACATTACATGTCATCTGAATCTTCTCACAGTTTTCTGGCTGTGGAGACTGCTGGTTGAAATAATGAACCAAAAGGTTGGATATGTACAAAAGACCTGCAGGGAGATATTTGTGTCAGATAAAGAACCAAATCAGATGTGTATCCACTGTGTCTCTTGAACACATTCGACTTGGGGCTACCCCTAACCGTATTATCTATGGACTGTGCTGCAGGGAAACCATCAGACTGCTACCTCTGTATGTAGTCTCTGTACAAGTGACTGCTGACCCTCGGGGTTCAAGAGACACCGGTGTGGATCCGGCAGAACCATAGGTAGGGCTAGGCCAAGGTCAGGAAAGGCAGAGTATACGTAGTCTGATAAACAATCTGATGTTAGGGCGGGCAGCTCAGGGTCAGAACAAAGATTAGGCAAGGGTCAGGTCAAGCAGCAGAGGGCCAAATTCAGAAGTCTGTACACAGCACAAGCAAATGAGCTATTGGGACAAATTTGCATGAAATTAGCTTATTAGAACCTATTGCTCTGACACCTTCCCCTGACTAGGAGAGATTAGGGTGCTCTAATGCTGGCCCTTTAAGAGCGTGTGTGTGCATGGCTTATGGACAGAGTGCCATTATCAGCATGGGGCAGACCTCAGCCTGTGGCAGGACAGTGTTATTTCAGCAGCCGGAACCACTGGGCAGAAAGAGAGGGAAGTTAGTGGGAACATTGGACACTTCTACACGACTTCTCCATCAGTCTGCTGATTGTTAAAATATTTGTTTCACAGCTTTTGAATCTGGGTAAAGATCTGACCAATATTAAGGCTGAAGATACATATATGAGGAGTGATGAGCAGATCATAGAGGACATTCCCCCAGATAACCACCCAGGTGAGTAGTAACCACTACATAAAGCAGAGAAGACTCACAGATTACAATCCTTCACTGGCTACTGATGACTCATTCCACTGTCAGATACTGGTGACAATTTGGGGGGCACATAGTTTCTATGAGGGTCTGTTTACTAGCACACAATTGTTGCCACTTCCGTGTGTCCTACAGTATTGATCATAAAGTTGAGGTTATCACCTATACTTCAAACTTCTATGAACCCTCTCACTAACACTTCTGAATTATTAGGAACTGGAAAGAGCCTTAGGGCAGAGCCACCATGGGGCACAGGGCTCCAGATGGCGACCAAAATGGTCACCAATGCGCCTTAAAATTTGCAGATGGCGACAAGACTTTTTAGTCTTGTTGCCATTTGCGACTGGACCGCTGCGCAGCCTAGTATCAGTTAAAGAACGTTCTCTTCACTAGCACAGTGGAGAAGGAGGGAGTCCCTCCCTCCTCACTGTGACGCTGCCGCCACTGCCCCCAATGGGGAGATAGCAGGAGGAGGAGGGGAGGAGCTGTGGCCACTGCGCCACCAATGAATGTAAAACATATTAATACAAGTGTCGGCAGCGGTATCACAGACCCGACCTCAATAACAGGGCATGCGATAAGCGACAATTAACCCCTCAGGTGCCACATCTAAGGGGTTAATTGCCGTGGATCGCATGCCCTGTTAATGAGGCCGCGTCTGTGATACCGTTGCCAACACTTGTATAAATGAGTTAAAGAGGATCTAAGTGCACTTACTATTATTCCTGGGCGCCGCTCCGTTCGCCTGCTGTGGCCCCCGGTATTTTAAACATTCAGAGCAAGGAGGAGGAGACGCCAGTGGCTCTGAGCTCTGTGCTGCGATTGGTCAGCGCTGCTGTCAGGGAGAAGTAGAGACACTGGCGTCTCCTCCTCCTTGCTCTGAATGTTGGAAATACCGGGGGCCACAGCGGGTGAAAGGAGCGGTGTCCAGGAATAATAGTAAGTGCATTTAGATCCCTGGGCACCGCTCTATGTAGCCTGCTACTTAGTTCATATTCTTTGGACCCATGAAAGGTCATCTTTAATTACATTCATTGGTGGCGCAGTGCCCCCCCCCCCCCCTTAGTATTAGTATCATTGGTGGTGCAGTGCGCCCTCCAAAAGCCCCCTCGCCCCCCCCCATTATCACTGGCCACAAGCCCCCCCTTCCCTCATTGTTATATGGTGGCCACAGGTTCCCCTCCCCTCCATTGGTGGCAGTGACAGATTACACTGCTGGGGCTCCAGTCGGTTACCATGGCAGCCAGGACGCTACTGAAGCCCTGGCTGCCATGGTAATCTCCCTGCTGCTGTGTGTACTATGCACAGGACAGCAGGGACAGTGTGAAATCCTAGTCACCCTAATTCAGCTCTATCGGGGTGAATAGGACAAGGGATGAAAAGATGCAGGTTATAGCCCCTAAGGGGGGAAATGGTTATTAAATAAAAAGTTTAAAAAAACACCAAAATACTAAAAGTTTAAATCGCCCCCTTTCCTAATTTTGCATATAAAATTTACAAACAATAAAAAATAAGCATATTACTTATCGCCACATCCGAAAAAGTGTGAGCTATTAAAATATTTTAAAAAATTTCCGCTCTGGTGAAGGCCGTAACAGAAAAAAATCAAAACCGCTCAATTAGCCATTTTTAGTCAGCTTGTCCCCCAACAGATGTCAATGGATGTAAGAGGTATGTGGTGCTGTATTCTCCTATATGTCGTGCTGGCTCACTAGACCTGTGTCTCATCTTCTCCGTCAAGTCCTTTTTTTTTTATTATATGCATTTTTAATTTGGCAATTAAAAAATTTAATTTTGCTCCTAAATTTTTTAGTTTAGGAAGCAATGGCTTCTGGTTATTTTAATTTTTTTGTCTGGAGCACTGGGGTAGGCTAAACAGTTGAATTAAAAAGAGCCACCAATGAACAGTAGCAGCTGCCTGTCTGTCAAAAAACACTTTACAATGTCCAGGCCTAAGAAAGTAATATCAGGAAGAAAATGCCCAGTGGTCAGTGACAGCTTGCTGGCCATTCAGGTCACCTCCTCCTGCTAAAGACTTTAAAATAACCTCCACCCTTCCCGAGGGCTCTGACCAATCTTAGTATAAAGAACACAAAAAAAATCTCATGGCAGCTGTATAATTGTTCCCCTTTTTGACCCTTTAGAGAACAAATTAGTAGTCACAGTTTGACATGACAGTATATAGGATTGTTTTAGGTACAGAGTGGTATTTATAGGGGAGCAGTTCTATAATTGGTGGGGATCCATGTTTTATCGAGATCCTAGACATAAATTCTAAACCTGGTGGTGTCCTCAATTTCACACCCAAACAGGTAGGGGGGAAATTGTGTATTCAATATTTGAGCCACCAATAGACTGCATCCGGCAGTCCAAAAATAATTCCTCTCTAAAAATTTGTTTGCATTATAATGTAACTTTTATTATTCCAATGAAAATCTTTTATAACTCTGTTGATATGCTACAAATAATGTGCAACCATTATCAAAAATCCAGTAATCACACAAACATATTTTACTGAATAATCAGTGTACTCGAAGATCGCTGCACAATACAGTATGTCTGACACTGACCTCACCACGCGGCTGCAGACAATCACAAATGATAACAAAAGGACAAAAGAATGAGTGTAATTTATTAATCCCTGAAAGTGCTCCAAAATTACTTTGAAAGAAAATACTGAAATTACCATTTGGAAAATCACAAAAGTAGTTGGTGTTGGGAAATCGAGTGTTTCAAGAATTGTGAAATTGGATAATGCACTGAGTCCGATAGAAAATTTTCCAACAAGGACACTGGAAGAAACAGGAAGATGATGCTCTAATTTAAAGAATAAGCATCATCAACCCTAAAAAGACAAGCGTGGATCTCAAGAGAAATGGCATCACGTGGGATCTATGTCCTTGTTTCATGCAATGTGGCCGCAGGGTTAGACAACCTATCAAGAAGCAACTTTTAAGTGCCGCACCAAGGAGAAGTGCCTGTTGGGAGCAAAGACCCACAAACATCAAGAATGAACTGTGAAAAGGTGTTTTGTTTTTTTCCTGACAAAATTCACTTTGAAGGGCATATATGAAAGTTCATTTGACACTCACTGAGAGATTCAATTTGACCAGACCACATCCAACAAGCCCCAAAACACCCACCCAAAGTACAGCTGCTGGACTCGAGACACTCTATCCCATTTAATACATGACAAACAGTGAAAGATATGTGATGATTCTGAAGGTGAAACTACTACCAACACTGGAGAAGTGTGAGGATACTATGTTCTGTTAAGATTATGCACCCTGCCAGGGGTTTTTGATAGAACACAAGCTTGTGTTATTGGATTTGCCTAAAAACCTAGAGGATGAACTGGATAGAAAACCAGTAGGTTATTCTCAAGTTATGGCTAGGAAGTATGAATTGTGCAACAAAAAGTATTGGAAGTTTGGTTTCAGGATCAAGAGGTGAAAGATGTGCACAAATCTGGAGGTTGATGCAATAATAAAGGAGGACATGTCATGCGTGGTTCCAGAAACTCTGCACAGTTGGAAATGAAAACGTGTTTATTTTGACCTGCAATAAGCTGTGTTTGAAGATGTTGTGCAGTCAGACGCCGATCACACATACTGTTCACTCTCTTGTCTTCTGATTTCGGTTTGCCCTTTCTTCTGCAAGACCTCTTCCTGTCAGAGTTTCCTCTAGTTTGCAGGGGCTTTTAAAATTCACTTTTTTGTTAATATTTAGGTTATATAAACATACAATGGATTATTAGTGAATGTGCAAAAAGAAGCCACAATTTAATGTCGGAGTACTATCCATGTTTCAAAATGTGAATTCAAAAGATTTGAGAATGAAAGCGTACGCAGGCTAAGTGCATAAATATATTTACTAAGTGTGATCAAATATAAAGATAATGAAAAGTAAATACATCACTAGTCTAAATATGCAATATGGGGTGAGACTCCATCGGTCCTGCTATAACACATGGCTATCTACCACGTTATAACACATACCCGACACCCCAGGGTGTACAAGAGAGAGAGAGCAAATCAATATTTACATCCTACCTAGGATGAAGTTCCAGGTGGAGTCCCCAAATGTATGTGTGAAAAACAGAGTTATTCCCATCAGCCCCTACTACAGTGTGCATCACACATGTCTCTGAGATCACTCAGAAAGGTGGTCTCAATATACAGAATATTAAAAGTAATATAAAAGAGATAGAATTAAAGGGGACAGAACTTGGGTCGGTAAGGCAGGTAATTTTCTTTATAAGATCCTCTGGATCCCTAGTTAGTAAGATCCCAAGATATTTCCACGAAAAAGGAGAGGAGACCTTAAGGTTTGAGACAGCCTGTGCGGATAAATCGACATTCAAAATCTCAGATTTAGGCCTCATGCACACGACCGTTGTGTGCATCCGTGGCCGTTGTGCCGTTTTCCGCTTTTTTTCACGGACCCATTGACTTTCAAGTCAATGGGTCCGTGAAAGAACACGGATGCACACAAGATTGGCATCCGCGTCCGTGATCCGTGGCCGTAGGTTACTTTCATACAGACGGATCCGAAGATCTGTCTGCATAAAAGCTTTTTCAGAGATGAGTTTTCACTTCGTGAAAACTCATATCCGACAGTATATTCTAACACAGAGGCGTTCCCATAGTGATGGGGACGTTTCTAGTTAGAATATACTACGAACTGTGTACATGACTGCCCCCTGCTGCCTGGCAGCACCCGATCTCTTACAGGGGGCTGTGATCCGCACAATTAACCCCTCAGGTGCTGCACCTGAGGGGTTAATTGTGCATATCATAGCCCCCTATAAGAGATCAGGGGCTGCCAGGGGGCAGACCCCCCTCCCTCCCCAGTTTTAATTTCATTGGTGGCCAGTGCGGCCCCCCTCCCTCCCTCTATTGTATTATTTTCATTGGTGGCACAGTGTGCGCCCCCCCCGCCCCCCCTCTATTGTATTATTTTCATTGGTGGCACAGTATGCGGCCCCCCCCGGCCCCCCTCCCCCCCTCCCTCTATTGTATTATTTTCATTGGTGGCACAGTGTGCGCCCCCCCCCGCCCCCCCTCTATTGTATTATTTTCATTGGTGGCACAGTATCCGGCCCCCCTCCCTCACTCTATTGTATTATTTTCATTAGTGGCACAGTGTGCAGCCCCCCCTCCCTCCCTCTATTGTATTATTTTCATTAGTGGCACAGTGTGCGGCCCCCCCCGGCCCCCCTCCCTCCCTCTATTGTATTATTTTCATTGGTGGCACAGTGTGCGGCCTCCCCTTACTTAGCAATATTAGAAGCATCATACTTACCTGCTGCGCTGTCTGTGACCGGCCGGGAGCTCCTCCTACTGGTAAGTGACAGATCATTAAGCAATGCGCCGCACAGACCTGTCACTTACCAGTAGGAGGAGCTTCCGGCCGGTCACAGACAGCGCAGCAGGTAAGTATGATGCTTCTAATATTGCTAAGTAACCATGGCAACCAGGACTGCAGTAGCATCCTGGTTGCCATGGTTACCGATCGGAGCCCCAGCGATTAAACTGGGACTCCGATCGGAACTCTCCGCTGCCACCAATGATCGGGGGGGGGGAGAGGGGAGGCCGCACACTGTGCCACCAATGAAAATAATACAATAGAGGGAGGGGGGGCCGGGGGGGCCGCACACTGTGCCACCAATGAAAATAATACAATAGAGGGAGGGAGGGGGGGCCGGGGGGCGCCGCACACTGTGCCACCAATGAAAATAATACAATAGAGGGAGGGAGGGGGGGCCGCAGACTGTGCCACCAATGAAAATAATACAATAGAGGTAGAGGGGTCCGGGGGGGGCGCACACTGGCCACCAATGAAATTAATACAATAGAGGGAGGGAGGGGGGGCCGAGGGGGTAGCACCTGAGGGGTTAATTGTGCGGATCACAGCCCCCTGTAAGAGATCGGGTGCTGCCAGGCAGCAGGGGGCTTTCATGTACACAGTTCTTAGTATATTTTAACTTGAAGCGTCCCCATCACCATGGGAACGCCTCTGTGTTAGAATATACTGTCGGATCTGAGTTTCACGATCTAACTCATATACGACAGTATATTCTAACATAGAGGCGTTCCCATGGTGATGGGGACGCTTCAAGTTAAAATATACCATCGGATTGGAGAAAACTCCGATCCGATGGTATAATAGGGACTCCTGACTTTATATTGAAAGTCAATGGGGGACGGATCCGTTTGAAATTGCACCATATTGTGTCAACGTCAAACGGATCCGTCCCCATTGACTTGCATTGTAATTCAGGACGGATCCGTTTGGCTCCGCGGATCCTCCAAAAATCAAGGAAGACCCACGGATCACTGACCTACGGACCCCGTTTTTGCGGACCTTAAAAAAGAACGGTCGTGTGCATGAGGCCTTATCCTCATTTGAAACTGGACAAATCATTAAATGTAGTGAAAAGATCATTAAACTTAGGTAGAGCTTGATGAGGGTTAGTCTCTAAAGTGAATATAAATATACTAGCAGATGACTCAGGTATTTATTTATTGAAATTTTATATTAAATAACAGTGACTTTCACAATGTCCACCCATTTAACGGTGACCGCCCTTTTAACAGTGACTTTCACAGTGACTGCCCCTTTAACAGTGACCTCCCCTTTAACAGTGACTTTCCCAGTGACCGCCCCTTTAGCAGTGACTTTCACAGTGGCTACCCCTTTAACAGTGACCTCCACAGGGACCACCCATTTTAACAGTGACTTTCACAGCGACCACCCATTTTACAGTGACTTTCACAGTGACCGCCCATTTTACAGTGACTTTCACAGTGACCGCCCATTTTACAGTGACTTTCACAGTGACCGCCCCTTTAACAGTGACTTTCACCGTGACCGCCCCTTTAACAGTGACTTTCACAGAGACCGCCCCTTTAACAGTGACTTTCACAGTGACGGCCCCTTTAACAGTGACTTTCACAGTGACGGCCCCTTTAACAGTGACTTTCACAGTGACCGCCCTTTTAACAGTGACTTTCACCGTGACCGCCCTTTTAACTGTGACCTCCACGGTGCTCGCCCCTTTAACAGTGAACTCCACGGTGCCCGCCCGTCCGTTTAATAGTGGCCCCTGCCCCCCTTGCATGTAGCAGTGTAGTTGTGCCGTCATACGTTATATGACTGAATATTTAACACCTCAGCCCCTATAGCTTAAACACCCTGAAAGACCAGGCCACTTTTTACACTTCTGACCTACACTACTTTCACCGTTTATTGCTCGGTCATGCAACTTACCACCCAAATTAATTTTACCTCCTTTTCTTCTCACTAATAGAGCTTTCATTTGGTGGTATTTCATTGCTGCTGACATTTTTACTTTTTTTGTTATTAATCGAAATTTAACGATTTTTTTGCAAAAAAATGACATTTTTCACTTTCAGTTGTAAAATTTTGCAAAAAAAAACGACATCCATATATAAATTGTGCTCTAAATTTATTGTTATACATGTCTTTGATAAAAAAAAATGTTTGGGTAAAAAAAAAATGGTTTGGGTATAAGTTAGAGCGTTTACAAACTATGGTACAAAAATGTGAATTTCCGCTTTTTGAAGCAGCTCTGACTTTCTGAGCACCTGTCATGTTTCCTGAGGTTCTACAATGGCCAGACAGTACAAACACCCCACAAATGACCCCATTTCGGAAAGTAGACACTCTAAGGTATTCGCTGATGGGCATAGTGAGTTCATAGAACTTTTTATTTTTTGTCACAAGTTAGCGGAAAATGATGATTATTTTTTTTCTTACAAAGTCTCATATTCCACTAACTTGTGACAAAAAATAAAAAGTTCTATGAACTCACTATGCCCATCAGTGAATACCTTTGGGTGTCTTCTTTCCAAAATGGGGTCACTTGTGGGGTAGTTATACTGCCCTGGCATTCTAGGGGCCCAAATGTGTGGTAAGGAGTTTGAAATCAAATTCTGTAAAAAATGGCCAGTGAAATCCGAAAGGTGCTCTTTGGAATGTGGGCCCCTTTGCCCACCTAGGCTGCAAAAAAGTGTCACACATGTGGTATCTCCGTATTCAGGAGAAGTTGGGGAATGTGTTTTGGGGTGTCATTTTACATATACCCATGCTGGGTGAGATAAATATCTTGGTCAAATGCCAACTTTGTATAAAAAAATGGGAAAAGTTGTCTTTTGCCAAGATATTTCTCTCACCCAGCATGGGTATATGTAAAATGACACCCCAAAACACATTTCCCAACTTCTCCTGAGTACGGAGATACCACATGTGTGACACTTTTTTGCAGCCTAGGTGGGCAAAGGGGCCCACATTCCAAAGAGCACCTTTCGGATTTCACCGGTCATTTTTTACAGAATTTGATTTCAAACTCCTTACCACACATTTGGGCCCCTAGAATGCCAGGGCAGTATAACTACCCCACAAGTGACCCCATTTTAGAAAGAAGACACCCCAAGGTATTCGCTGATGGGCATAGTGAGTTCATGGAAGTTTTTATTTTTTGTCACAAGTTAGTGGAATATGAGACTTTGTAAGGAAAAAAAATTAAAAATAAATAATAATAATTTTCCACTAACTTGTGACAAAAAATAAAAAATTCTAGGAACTCGCCATGCCCCTCACGGAATACCTTGGGGTGTCTTCTTTCCAAAATGGGGTCACTTGTGGGGTAGTTATACTGCCCTGGCATTTTCCAGGGGCCCTAATGTGTGGTAAGTAGGTAAATGACCTGTGAAATCCGAAAGGTGCTCTTTGGAATGTTGGCCCCTTTGCCCACCTAGGCTGCAAAAAAGTGCCACACATGTGGTATCGCCGTACTCAGGAGAAGTTGGGGAATGTGTTTTGGGGTGTCATTTTACATATACCCATGCTGGGTGAGATACATATCTTGGTCAAATGCCAACTTTGTATAAAAAAATGGGAAAAGTTGTCTTTTGCCAAGATATTTCTCTCACCCAGCATGGGTATATGTAAAATGACACCCCAAAACACATTCCCCAACTTCTCCTGAATACGGAGATACCACATGTGTGACACTTTTTTGCAGCCTAGATGCGCAAAGGGGCCCACATTCCTTTTATGAGGGCATTTTTAGACATTTGGACTTCTTCTCATGCTTTAGGGCCCCTAAAATGCCAGGGCAGTATAAATACCCCACATGTGACCCCATTTTGGAAAGAAGACACCCCAAGGTATTCAATGAGGGGCATGGCGAGTTCATAGAATTTTTTATTTTTTTTGGCACAAGTTAGCGGAAATTGATTTTATTTATTTTTTTCGCACAAAGTCTCCCTTTCCGCTAACTTGGGACAAAAATTTCAATCTTTCATGGACTCAATATGCCCCTCACGGAATACCTAGGGGTCTTCTTTCCGAAATGGGGTCTCATGTGGGGTATTTATACTGCCCTGGCATTCTAGGGGCCCTAAAGCGTGAGAAGAAGTCTGGAATATAAATGTCTAAAAATTTTTACGCATTTGGATTCTGTGAGGGGTATGGTGAGTTCATGTGAGATTTTATTTTTTGACACAAGTTAGTGGAATATGAGACTTTGTAAGAAAAAAAAAATAATTTTGGGCCAAAAAAATGTCTGAATGGAGCCTTACAGAGGGGTGATCAATGACAGGGGGGTGATCAGGGAGTCTATATGGGGTGATCACCCCCCTGTCATTGATCACCCCCTATAAAGCTCCATTCAGATGTCCGTATGTGTTTTGCGGATCCGATCCATGTATCCGTGGATCCGTAAAAATCATACGGACATCTGAATGCAACCTGACAGGGGGGGTGATCAATGACAGGGGGGGTGATCAATGACAGGGGGGTGATCAATGACAGGGGGGTAATCAATGACAGGGGGGTGATCAGGGGGTCTATATGGGGTGATCACCACAGTCATTGATCACGCCCCTGTAAGGCTCCATTCAGACGTCCGTATGCGTTTTGCGGATCCGATCCATCTCTCAGTGGATCCGTAAAAATCATGCGGACATCTGAATGGAGCTTTACAGGGGGGTGATCAATGACAGGGGGGTAATCAATGACAGGGGGGTGATCAGGGAGTCTATATGGGGTGATCACCACAGTCATTGATCACACCCCTGTAAGGCTCCATTCAGACGTCCGTATGCGTTTTGCGGATCCGATCCATCTATCAGTGGATCCGTAAAAATCATGCGGACATCTGAATGGAGCTTTACAGGGGGGTGATCAATGACAGTGGGGTGATCAGGGAGTCTATATGGGGTGATCAGGGGTGATCAAGGGTGATCAAGGGTGGATAAGGGGTTAATAAGTGACAGGGGGGGGTGTAGTGTAGTGGTGCTTGGTGCAACATATTACTGAGCTACCTGTGTCCTCTGGTGGTCGATCCAAACAAAGGGGACCACCAGAAAACCAGGTAGCAGGTATATTAGACGCTGTTATCAAAACAGCGTCTAATATACCTGTTAGGGGTTAAAAAAAAATCACATCTCCAGCCTGCCAGCGAACGATCGCCGCTGGCAGGCTGGAGATCCACTCTCTTACCTTCCGATCCTGTGAACGTGCGCGCCTGTGTGCGCGCGTTCACAGGAAATCCCGGCTCACGCGAGATGACGTGTATATGCGTCGCTGAGCGCAGGGCTGCCGCCTCCGGAACGCGAATCTGCGTTAGGCGGTCCGGAGGCGGTTAAGGACCTACGAACTGCTAAAACCTGTGATCAGTTGTTATGGCAACCTGGAGTAGGACCTGCGAGCTTCTATTGGCTGATAAGGGACATGTGACCGTGTGTATGGCATTTAGGATTTAAGTGAAAGGCTGGCAAGCTTGTATTGGCTAATGCAGGTCATTTTTTGGCAATATCTCGGGAACGGTACGTCCTAGAGAGCTGAGACCCCCACAAGATTTCTTTCCAGGTAGCAAGGGATGTGTATACCAAGTTTCGTTGAAATGGATGGTTGCGGTTTTTGAGTTTTCACAGAACATACACACATATATACATACAGACATACATATATACGTCCTTTTTTATATATATTGATAAGGAGACAGTGGACGACCTTGTCACGTGTCATTAGCAATATCCAGGTTCCATTTGTGAGTCTGTCATGCAGGCTGGATTAAAGGAAAAAAATCTCTCCTATAAAGGAATCAGGAAGACCAGACCTGCCTCATAAAGTCTCAGTCCACTATAATATGCCTTCTCGCAAGACAGCATGATTTACCATCTAGAAAGCAGCAGCGGGATCTAGCATATCAAATAGCATGCACTACACGTGACACATTATACTTTCCCTCCCTACCCTTCACAAAATCTACTTATGTGAAATAAGACTGGGAAGGAATTTATTAAAGGGGTTCTGCAGTTTATTTAAACTGATGATCTATCCTCTGGATAGATCATCAGAATCTGATCGGCGGGGGTCCGACACCCGGGACCCCCGCCGATCAGCTGTTTGAGAAGGTAGCGGCCTTCTCACTGTTTACCACAGGCCCAGTGAACAGAGCTTAGCCGCGCCCAGGCCAGTTGATACAAGTCGTGACGTCACTGGGCCAGCAGTAAACAGTGAGAAGGCCATGGCGCTACCTTCTTAAACAGCTGATCGTGGGGGTCCGGGGTGTCGGACCCCTGCCGATCAGATGCTGATGATCTATCCAGAGGATAGATCATCATTTTTAACAAACTGCAAAACCCCTTTAAGTCAAAAGTCTGGCAGCTTTGCACACATTTTTACATCCATATTTAAAAAGTATATGGGGGGTAACTCTCATAAGTGCTAGGATCCTTACCCACTTTTGGCAATATGATAATATATTCCTCAAAGAATGACTTGCGGCAATGAGGAGCCCTGTAGCTTATTTTCATTGAGGTACTCCAAGAAAGCATCTCTTAGAAAACCTTCAAACAGTTTACCCATGACAGATGTTAAACATACCTTCCTATAGTTTCCGGGCTCTGTTTTGGAACCCTTTTTGAATATTGGCACCACATTTGCTATGCGCCAATCCTGTGGAACACTCCGTCAGTATAGAGTCCTTAAATATCAGAAATAATGGTCTGGCTATGACATTTCTTAATTCTCTTAGGATACAGGGGTGTATGCCATCTGGTCCCGGCGATTTGTTTATGACCACTATGAAACCATTGGTTAAAATTATGTGTTGGGAATCTTATTTTATTTAAAATGTGTCTTCTAAAGGAAAACTATGCCAGCTTTCAATCATTTAAACAAAAAACAAATTAAAGTCCTCATCAGTTAAGTATCCCATGTTAACTGCCTTTTTCTTGACCCTTGGTATGCTACAGGGATCACGTTTAAGTAATGGAACGTCCTTCAAATGGCTGCTTGTTCTGTTTAGGCAATCTTTCGTTGGTCACAGATTGCCAGCTATTTAGCTTCTTCATAGTGGGAAAGACCATGTCATCGGTCATCATCTGCCAATTAGGAATTTCCAGCGGCGGGATACCAAGGCATTGCCAGGCATTAGCTAAATCAGTTGGAGTGCAAATAACCACTGAATGACCATCCTTAGTAAAATTCAGCCCAAAAGGAAAGAGCCACTTGTATTGAATTCTCAGTTCCTTTAGCTGGAGGGGCAATGGTTTCAAACATCTCCTCTTTTCCAGTGTCAATGCCACTAGATCCTGATAAATCTGAATGGTGGTACCCTCATACTAAAGGGTTGTGGTTTCCCTCTCCTTAGCAAGGATGGCAGCAGTGTTACAAAAGCTCAGTAATCTGCAGATAACATAATGCGGCAGGGCCGTAGAGTCTGGTTTAGATCTTACGGCCCGATTGATCCATTTAATAACTCTGTCTGGGTCCAGAAGGGAGCTAAAGATTTGATCTGCCATATTGCGCAGGGCATATGCAGCCCTAAGTTTAGGCAGGCTTTTCATGCAAATATTACGCCATCTGGTCCTATTATCCTGATCCTCCAACATATCAAAAGCCCAATTAAGTTGCTCATCTTTGAGCTGCAGCTTTGCCCATGTCATGTCTGGAAAGAGAAAGAGATCAGCCTGGGCCCACTCAAGTTCTTCCACTCTGCAGACAATATGGCGCACATCACTTTTAATGTCTCCGTGACTGGCATGAGTCCTGAAGCGATAGTCTTTTAAGGAACTGCTTGGAGAAGAAGAGACATTTCAGGCTACATGCGTCCTGCTGACTTTCTCCCTCTTCCTCCGGCTCCTCCAACTCCTCAGACTCCATCACATTTTCAGCCACTTGGCAGATGGCTGAGCCTGTGTTTTGCCATGGCCACCTGATTCTGAGACTGTCGGAGTGTTCCTCCCTGGTTCCCCTGACGATCTTTTCCAATCGTGAATTGAAGCTATTGTGTTTTTTTCAGGTTAAAATTTCATATTAATTTTATTTTTTAACCTTTTATTCCTTTATACCATTTCACGTTTTTCGCTGGTCTTGAACTGGGTAAATACCATTAATTACGGTAAATATGGATGTGTTCCAAAACTTTGCACCAGTACATCAATTCAATGTATACATCTTGGGCGTATATATGTTAAATAGAACCCATAAACGTGATATGAACAGAGCATTATATGTACAGTACATGCCGGTATTATTTATATGTATGTGGTATATGTACAATAACATATTTACTACATCTATGAGATAGATAGAAGGTGGGCTTTCAGTATCGGTTTCTCTGAT
The DNA here is from genome assembly GCF_905171765.1 of Bufo bufo. Lineage (NCBI taxonomy): Eukaryota > Metazoa > Chordata > Amphibia > Anura > Bufonidae > Bufo > Bufo bufo. The sequence goes on from NC_053392.1 coordinate 595,161,295, forward strand.
GGGCCCAGTGTACCCCAGTCCGACACTGGTTACACTTGTTCCAAAGCCGTTCTTATTTGTGCATGGCCATACTGCTCATTTCCTCTGCCGTGTTTTGTGCTACAGTCAGTGTGTGAGACGGATTCCACCTAATAGCACTGACTCACAGATCTTTTCATGAGTCTCCACTGAGCATTTCACTAGAAAAGAGAAAAGGGCCTTCTACGGGACTACATCCAGGATTATGTAACTGTTAATAATATAATAAGTGATAGCCAACATGGTTTTACTAAGAAAAGAAGCTGTCAGACTAACCTGATTTGATTTTATGAGGCGGTGAGTAGAAGCCGGGACATAGGGAAGGCTGTCGATATTGTGTTTTTGGACTTTGCAAAGGCGTTTGATACTGTCCCACATGGACGACTAATGGGCAAATTGAGGGCGGTGGGTTTAGAAAATATAATTTGTAATTGGATTAAAAAGTGCCTTCATGATCGTATCCAAAGAGTTGTGGTCAATGATGCTTACTCTGAATGGTCCCCGGTTATAAGTGGTGTACCCCAAGGTTCTTTGCTGGGTCCGCTATTATTTAACTTATTCATTAATGACATAGAGGATGGGATTAATAGTGCTGTTTCTATTTTTGCAGATGACACCAAACTTGGTAATACAGTCCAGTCTATGAAAGATGTTAATAAGTTACAAGCTGACTTGGACAAACTTACTGTTTGGGCATCCACTTGGCAAATGAGGTTCTATATAGATAAATGTAAAGTTATGCACTTGGGGGCTAATAATGTGCATGCAGCATATGTCCTAGGGGGAGTAAAACTGGGAGAGTCACTTGTTGAGAAGGATCTGGGTGTATAAGTAGATCATAGACTAAATAACAGCATGCATTGCCAGTCAGCTGCCTCTATGGCCAACAGAAATTTGTCTTGTACTAAAAGAGGTATGGACTCGCAGGACAGGGATGTAATATTGCCACTATATAAAACATTGGCGCGGCCTCACCTAGAATACGCGGTTCAGTTCTGGGCACTAGTCCATAAAAAGGATGCCCTGGAGTTAGAAAAAGTACAGAGGAGAGCAACTAAACCCATATAGGGCCTGTAAGATCTTAGTTATGAGCAAAGATTAAATGAACTGAATTTGTTTAGCCTTGAAAAAAGACGTCTAAGGGGGGACATGATTAACCTGTACAAATATATAAACGGACCATACAAAAAATATCAAGGGAAGCTATTTTGTGTTAAACCCCCTCAAAAAACAAGGGGCCACTGCCTACGACTGGAGAAAAAAAGATTTAGTTATAACAGACGACAACCATTCTTTACAGTAAGATCTGTGAATCTCTGGAATAGCCGCAGGAGCTGATCATAGCAAATACAGTAGATGGCTTCAAAAAAAGTTTAGATTACTTTTTAATTCAAAATAACATTGAGGCTTATGACAATGTATAGAAATCTTGTTCTACACACCCTTTTCCTTTGGCCCAACCCCTTTTTAAAAGGAAGATGGACATTGATCTTCCAACCTTAACAACTATGTAACTATGTAAAAGCCTGGTGACCTAACATCATCACCTAACATCTACTGGTCCAGGCTGCCGGTCTACTGTTAGAATTTGATGATTTCCCATAGTCAGTTGATAGTTGACTTTTGCTCCATGCCTTGTAATTTGCATGCAATTTTTATATAGAAATGTTATATCAATATAATGTTATGGGTATGATATTTAAAAATAATAAAAATCTGATTTATTCTTGGCAGATGACTGTATTAGGAGCTCAGGAGAACATCTGATCTCTTCGGATCTAAAAAAAGATGAATGTGGTGTAACAGATGGTACACATGAAGGGCATGCCATTATCTCAGATGTATCCTCGGCCTTTCACATCAAAGATCTATCATCTGATCATTTGAATGGATTTCAATCTTCTGATTCATCACAGACGGTTAAGCAAAATAAAAGTCACAGAAGAAGTGTTCAGCACCTAAGAACTCACACAGGAAAGAAGGCTCTTTTATGCTCAGAATGTGGAAAACATTTTAACCATAAATCACATCTTATTATACATGAAAGAATTCACACAGGGGAGAAGCCATTTTTATGTCCAGAATGTGGGAAATGTTTTACCTTTAAATCAGATCTTGGTAAACATCAGAGAATTCACACAGGGGAGAAGCCATTTTCATGTTCAGAATGTGGGAAATGTTTTAGCCGTAAATCATATCTTGTTGTACATCAGAGAATTCACACAGGGGAGAAGCCATTTTCATGTTCAGAATGTGAAAAACATTTTAGCCGTAAATCACATCTTATTAAACATCAGAGAATTCACACAGGGGAAAAGCCATTTTCATGCTCAGAATGTGGGAAAAGTTTTAACCAGAAAACAGATCTTCTTACGCATCAGAGAATTCACACCGGGGTGAAGCCATTTTCATGTTCAGAATGTGGAAATCGTTTTAGCGATAAATCTGTTCTTGTTAATCATCGGAGAATTCACACAGGGGTGAAACCATTTTTATGTTCAGAATGTGGCAAATCTTACACACAGAAAGCAAGTCTTGTTAGACATCAGAGAATTCACACAGCGAAGAAGTCATGTTCAGGATCAGGTCAGCTCCAGTTGCACATCAAAGAAATTAAAGAGGAAAAATAAAACCAGCTCAATGCCTAGTAGGGCTAGCTCAGCCTAACATAATGATACCTTTCACTTTGGTATTTATTGCGTCATTCTGGAGAAAAAGTACTTTTATCCATATGTAAATGTGAATTGAAGGTGAGTCCAAGCTCCTCTGTGCACCCTTGCTCCTCCTGTCTCCTCTGCCAGCGCATCCCTCTTTTTCTTGACCGGCAGAACCAGGCAAGATAATTATGAAGGAACTTGACCCTGTCAATCAAGGTGAGGGAGGGGTTTGAAGAGAAAGCAGGAGGAGCAATAGCGCACAGAGCGTTTCCCGCCCTTGCACTTAACTCCTAAGTTGAAAATGGAGTAAAAGTACATTTCCAACTGATGGCTGGCACACGTGCATGTTTAAAATAGCATGTACAAGCGCTATCTGGCAGCCGCATGTGGATCCTTTGGCTAAGGCATTGTGTACGGGCAGTCTGTATGCTGTACACAAGGAGGTGTTATCAGTGATTGATAGCATTCTCTGTGTAAGTGTGTATACAGAGATAGCTGTCAGTCACTGATAGCTGTGCACGGGGGAGGTGTTATCATTTTTACCTAGGCTTTTAGCACAAGCCTAAATATGATTACGCTCAGCTCTTCCTAGTCTATGAAATGGTGCCTGCAGGTTGCACTGCATTTCGATGTAACATGCGTTCTTTAAGCAGCTGAGGTTTTATGTTCAAAACAATCAACTTCAACATTATACACATTCAGTGTGCAGTGCGAATTATCACAAATACAGTAAATATGCTTAAAATCCAACTTTGCGTACTTTTGCTCTTGCAAACTCTTCAATAGTGTTGTTCATGTCCAGCTTCTGAAGAATATCATTCTCAATGGACAGCCCTGCTAAAACTGTTAGTCTGTCATCTGACTCTAATGACCTCAAGTACGTTTTAATCAGTTTCAGTTTGGAAAAGCTATGTTCACCGGAAGCCACAGTGACCGGGATTGTAAGCAAAATACGAAGTGCTACCCAGAGATAGGGGAAAATGTCCGTAACACTATTTTTGGTTATGAAGTTTAGCACATCAAGAGGATTTTTAGCCTCACCTGGTAGAAGACTTTGAATATGATAGTATTCTTGGGCCAGCTCTTCATCGTTAATATCAGATTGAGTTCTACAGTTGTGTTCAAAATAATAGCAGTCAGACATCACTAACCTGATCAATCACTGTTTTTGGTAGAAATTATATTTACAGTGCGTTTCTCTCTGAAATTCTGAGGAAAATGGGTTGTTCCAGACATTATTCAGAAGAACAGCGTGCGTTGATTAAAAAGTTGATTGGAGAGGGGAAAACATTATAAAGAAGTGCAGAAAATGATAGACTGCTCAGCTAAAATGATCACAAATGCTTTAAAATGGCAACTAAAACCTGGAAGAAAGTTAAAAACTACCATTCAAATGGATAGAAGAATAGCCAACAATCAGCACCAGGAAGATCAAAGAAGGTCTAACGTTACCTGTGAGTACTGTTACAATTGGAAGACGCCTATGTGAAGCCAAGATATCTACAAGAAGCCCCCTCAAAGTCCCACTGTTGAAAAAAAGACGTGTTGAAGAGATTACAATTTGCCAAAGAGCACATTGACTAGCCTAAAGAGACATTTTGTGGACTGATGAAAGTAAGATTGTTCTTTTTGGGTCTAATGGCCAGAGACAGTTTGTCAGACGACCCCAAAACACTGAATTCAAGCCACAGTACACTGTTAAGACAGTGAAGCATGGTGGCGGAAGCATCATGATATGGGGATGTTTCTCATACTACGGTGTTGGGCCAATTTATCACATACGAGGGATTATGGATCAGTTTGAATACATCAGAATACTTGAAGAGGTCATGCTGCCTTATGCTGAAGAGGAAATGCCCTTTTAAATGGGTGTTCCAACAAGACAACTATCCCAAACACACCAGTAAACGTGCAAGATCTTGGTTCCAGACCAACAAGATTGACGTTATGGAGTGGCCAGCCCAATCCCCGGATCTTAATCCAATAGAAAACTTGTGGGGTGACATCAAAAATGCAGTTTCTGAGGCAAAACCATGAAATAGAGAAGAACTGTGGAATGTAGTCCAATCATCCTGGGCTGGAATACCCGTTCACAGGTGCCAGAAGTTGGTTGACTCCATGCAACACAGATGTCCAGCAGTTCTCAGAAACAGCGGTTATACAACTAAATATTAGTTAAGTGATTCAAAGGAAAGCTAAATCTTCAAACATTTTTCAGTTTATATAGTGAATGTTTGAGTTTGTAAAGAAGAATACAAACACTGCTATTTTTTTGAGCAGTCTAATATTCACTTTTCTTACTTTTTTTTAGAGGAACAACACATTTAATATATTTTTCTTCATCTTTTGATTTGGAATAGAATGTGTAGTGTTCCCAATGCATTTGTGTGTATGGAAATAAAAGCTATTAGAATGATTTTGAGCTTTGTTCATTTTTTTAAACACACTGCTATTATTTTGAACACAACTGTATTTGACATGATAAACCTAAATTCAGTGATCTTCTGAGAAGGGGTATTGGCTTCAAAATATACACTTGGCTTAAAGTTCTCTTCCTCAGTGCAATTAATGCCTCACAAATATCTTCTAAAAGATGCCTAGAGGGTTTAAGGCAATCTATTTAGCATTCCCAATTTGTGGTAGACATTGGTTTCACAGTAAGGTATGAAACCTGGTCAGTCAATATTTTCCACCTTTTAACAGAACCAGAGAAAAGAACATAAATTCACTGGATTAAGCCAAAAATTTATTTTGACTCTTTACTTGATCTTGCTGCGTCTCCAACCACAAGATTAAGAGAATGACATCCACATGGCACAAAGACAGCCGAGGATTTTTCTTCAGAATGTGAACCTGAACACCATTGTGTTTTCCAGCCATGTTGACACCATTATCATAGCCTTGTAAAAGTTTTCTCACTTAAAAAGAACTGAAAAAGGTTTGCGATGAGTGTACTAATTTAATTTTGAATGGGCCTACCACAATAGTGGTCTGTTGTTTCTCTACAGACAAAATGATGCAGGTGTTCTGCCATGACTTTGTCAAACTTTCCGAGCAGCTGCCCAAACCCAAGAAAGTTTCCATTATTAGGGGTCAAAAGACAACTACCTCTGAATGCCAACTTCTGCTCCTGTTCATTACACTGCATCTCACTTGGCAAGTACTATTCAAAACAATGCAGCAAGTACTTGTAATTACACTGCGCCACTGAGCCCTCCGACACGACAGCAGTGTAATGAAGAGGGAGTAGTGCTTGCATGGAGCGCACCTCCTCTTCAAACAGCTGATCAGCACAGGTGCCGGGTGTCGGATCCCCGCTGATCAGATATTTATTACATATTCTGAGAATCGCTTTAACAATCAAAATAAGTAAGAAATAAATTGTGCACTTTTGTGCTGTGGGCTATTTGTACATTTTTGTATGCAATAAAGTATTGGATATTTTTATTCACCCTGGGAGTTTCTTTGCTCTGGATCTCTGTTGCACCAAGTTGAAGGTGTGGTCCATGCTACAGGAGGTGGAATTTGCCAGCAGGCTGGTTTCCTGTGTGTCTCTGTACTACATGACACAGGGGATCCACCTGCAATAAAGTGATCACTTCTTCCTTGGAAGATTCCGCACCCTTGCTCCAGTTTTTCCAGCTGGGATTTCTTAGGCTACTTTCACACTTGCGTTCAGAGCGGGTCCGTCTGATGTCTGCACAGACGGATCCGCTCCTATAATGCAGACGTTTGGATCCGTTCAGAACGGATCCGTCTGCATTATAGTTTAAAAAAAATTCTAAGTGTGAAAGTAGCTTCAGACGGATCCGTCCAGACTTTACATTGAAAATCAATGGGGGACGAATCCGTTTGAAACTTGAGCCATATTGTGTCAACTTCAAACGGATCCGTCCCCATTGACTTACATTGTAAGTCTGGACGGATCTGCTTGCCTCCGCACGGCCAGGCGGACCCCCGAACGCTGCAAGCAGCGTTCGGGTGTCCGCTTGCTGAGCGTAGCGGAGGCTGAACGCTGCCAGACTGATGCATTCTCAGCGGATCCGCATCCACTCAGAATGCATTAGGGCAGGACGGATGCATTCGGGGCCGCTTGTGAGCCCCTTCAAACGGAGCTCACAAGCGGAGCCCTGAACGCAGGTGTGAAAGTAGCCTTAGATATACTGTACATATTACAAAGAGAGAGTATGGCAGGAGCAGCACTATGAAGTGCCTTTTGTGCTGTGGCATTAGAAGAATTTTGGCATCTCTGACTTTTAGTCTTACCAGACTGTCTATTACTCTAGCGCCGTTCTATGGAAACAGTAGGTTTAAAGTGCACACCAAATGCTTCAAATAACTTCTTTATTAACTTCAACTTTTCTTCACATATAACACTGCCATCTCCACAGCAAATAGTCCATGTACATAACACATGTTGAAATGATATCACAAAATGGCAGTATAAATAAGATGGTGGCTCAACTGTTCAATCTTGTCATTCAACATAAAATGGTGGATATATATTTCTCTTGATTATCTGTACTCTCACTTTAAGTTATTTAAGCACTTTATGATTTCTCTGTGAGGTATATCTGAGGTCTAACTAATAGTTCTACTGCAGATTGCAGATTGCTTTTTCAATTTGTATGGATTGTATGATTCTATGGCTCAGTATGAATTTGGTGGAACTGTAAGCAAACACAAATATATCTAGTTCAGTATACAGTTCTAAACACAATACTAACATTATATAACTGTTTTAAATACCTATTTTGGCCTCTTGTTCCCATAAAACTCAGCTCTCAATGGAGTGAGTGTCTCTTCAGCTCCTGTCTCTGGTGAATAATTATTCTAGCAGCAGGAGCTGGGGGAATTCCCAGACAGGCTGTGTGTGAGGCTGGCTGTGACTGGTGAAAACTCTTGCTGTGTGAGAAGCTGGCTGTGATTGGTCTAGACTTCTTCCCAGCAACAGCAGATTAACACTATACTTTCTGTTGTTTCTGCTGTGTCACTGAGCTTACCTTACATTTCAAAATGAATCTTAAAGGCATATTATCTTTTTCTGCTTCTGTGAACACAAAATATAACAGTTATATGACATCCAAAACATGATGTCAAAGTAAATAACTCTGCTTTTGTCTTTAACACATAAACATAGGAACTGTATTAAGGCTATTAGCAGGTTTAGCTGTATACACATATAAGGCTATACTAGCAACCTAGGACAGGTCTTAGATGGCCAGCTACACTCCCACCAAAATTACCTATAATTCTATGTTCTTAGTGATAGGACTTGAACATGAATTTGAGGAATTTTCCATCAGGTTCTCAACTTCCAAGTGTCTTTTATCACTCTCAAGAAAAACAACTAACTTCTGTATAGGACGTTCCAACTTGAGTTTTGAGTCTCTTATTTGTAACAACACTCTTCTTACTAGTTTGTCTTCATCATTTTGAACTTCTAGAACTTTGGTAAATCTTCTTCTTTCACTAACACTATGTCACCAACTTGGACATTTATTCTAGGTGTTTTCCATTTACTTCTTAGCATAAGACTGGCTAAGTACTCTTTCCTCCATCTATTCCAAAACTGTTCTGATAGATTTTGAACTCTTCGCCATCTACTTCTGGCATATAAATCCTCTTTGGTTAACTTGCCAGGCGGTGGCTGTATGTAATCCAACTTAAGGTGAAGTAGATGGTTGGGAGTTAAAGGGTCCAAAATTGTTGGATTGTTGATGTTATCAACTGTAAGTGGACGACTGTTAATAGACATTACTTCATAGAATAGGGTCCTAAGTGAAGCATCATCTATTCTTCTGGCGTTCCTTTTCAACACTGAACTTAACACATTTCTCACAGTTCTGATTTGTCTTTCCCAAACTCCTCCTGTATGGCTTGCATGTGGAGCATTCATATGAAAATCACACTGTTTCTCTAACAAATACTCTTTCTTTATCGATCTCTTTTAGAGCTTTCTTCAATTCATTCTTTGCTCTGACAAAATTAGATCCTTGGTCAGATCTAAGCTCTCTGACAGTACCTCTAATGGCTATGAAACATCTCAAGGCGTTGAATGCGTCAGTTGACATATCTTCTAACATTTCCATGTGAATCGCTCTGGAACTCAGACATGTAAATATTAGTCCATATCTCTTGTACTCCTTCTGGTTTTGCTTGGTGATAAATGGGCCAAAACAATCCATTCCGCTATAAAGAAATGGTGGTGATGGGTTTACACGATCTGCCAGTAAATCTGCCATTCTTTGCTCTTCGGTAGGTCTACATGCCTTTCTGCAGACTACACATTTACTTATATACTTTGCTATAACTTTGCTTCCTTTCACAATCCAGTAACCACCTTCTCTCAAACAGCTTTGGGTAAAGCTTCTTCCTTGATACAAGGATATGTTGTGGTAGTGATTAATAATCAATCTTGTGAAGGTAGAGTTTTTGGGTAGAATTGCTGGATGCTTCACTCTGCTAGGTAACGATGCATTTTCCAGTCTCCCTCTCACCTTCAGTATACCATCCTGCAGAACAAGATTAAGCTTGTACAATGGGTGGTTGTGTGGAAGCATTTTAAATTCTTGACTAAATCTCTTCAACTCTTCACTGTAGAATCTCTGTTGAATGAGTCTTATGACTGTTTCTTCAGCTTTCAGTCTTTCCTCTACATTCAACAATTCTTTCTTTCTGATTCCCTTTGCCAAACGTTGAATTCGAGCTACTTCGTTTATGACTGTATTCCATTTTGAACATCTAGCTAGTTATTCAAGTATGTCATCCTGACACTTGGCAGCAGTGCTCAATGTTTGTACAACTTTTACTTCTGGATCACCTATAGACAATTCTGTGTAACCTTTACTGGGCATGATTTCCTTTTCCCAAAGGAACTCTTGACCGGTGAACCAGTTAGAATTTTTCAATTCTGTTACATTCAGGCTTCTTGAAGCATGATCTGCTGGGTTATGCTTTGTGTCAATGTGATGCCAATGTTCCGGATTTGTTATTTCCCAAATTTTCTCAACTCTGTTGGCGACAAAGATATGGAATCTTCGGGCTTTGTTGTTTATGTATCCTAGGACAACTTGTGAGTCTGTCCAAAAATATTCTTCATCTATTTTCAATTCCAATTCTTCTCTCAGAAACTTGCTTACTGATGCTGAAACTATGGCTGCTGTCAGTTCAAGTCTTGGTATTGTCTGAATACTGGTAGGTGCAACTCTGACTTTCCCCATAACCAGGGCACAGTGTATATTTTCTTCTCCTATTACTCTGATGTAGGAGCACTGACCATAACCATAACTACTGGCATCTGAAAAATCATGAAGTTCTATTTTCTTGTACTTTCCGAAATCAGGAGGTACAAAACATCTGGGTATCTGAACTTCTCTCAAGTTTTGCAAGTCTCTTATCCAACCCACCTTGTCCTCAAATTTTCAGGTATGGGCTCATCCCATCCCAACTTCTGTCTGCATAATTCTTGTAGTATTTCTTTTGCTCTGAGGATTACTGGGGCCAAGAATCCCAAAGGATCAAATATAGAAGCCACTGTGGAAAGAATGGTTAGTCTAGTTGCAACTTTCTCTTCAATAGATACTTGAAAGAAGAACTTGTCATTCTCTACATTCCATCCCAATCCAAGTACGTTCTGAACTGGAAGATGATCATAATTGAGATCTATATTCTTCATTGTTGCTGAACGTTCAGAGTCACTGATGGATTCCAGTACCTCTCTGTTGTTTGAGATGAATTTGTGAAGGCGCATTTTTCCTCTTGCGCATAACTCTTGGCTTTCTTTCACTAGTTTGATTGCAGATTCTGTATACTCTAGACTTATGAGACCATCATCTACATGAAAGTTTTTCTTCAGAAAATTTGCTGCTGATGGGAAATCCTTTTCATTCTGATTAGCTAGGTACTTCATACCATAATTGGCACAACCTGGAGATGATGCTGCTCCAAACAAGTGTACTTTCATTCTGTATTCTGCTGGCTCTGTATCTGTATCTCCATCCTCCCATGATAGAAACCTGAGGAAGTCTCTATCTTCATTTTTCACATGAAACTGGTGAAACATCTTTTCAACGTCACACATAACCGCTACGGGATACTTTCTGAATATACAGAGTACTCCAGGCAGAGTGTTTGTAAGATCTGGTCCTTTTAGTAGATGATCATTCAATGCAACACCATTGTACTTTGCTGAGCAATCAAATACTACTCTAATCTTATGTGGTTTCTTTGAGTGGTAAACACCTTGATGTGGGATGTACCACACTTCTTCTTCTTTAGGTTAGTTATTAACTTTCTTTGCATGTCCTTGTTCGAGGATGCCTTCCATGAATTTCAAATAATCCTGCTTGAATTTGGGATCTCTTCCCAACCTTTTCTTCAAACATTTCAATCTTGCTAGGGCAAGATTTCTGTTATTTGGCAGACTAGGTCGTTCTCTAAAAGGTAAGGGCATTTCAAGATTACCTTGTTGATTCTGCTGAATACTTTCTTCTAGAGTGTGTACAAACTTTATGTCTTCTTGAGATACACTCTTTTCTTTAGAACTCAGATTCAAGGATCAAAGTCAGATTCAAGGATCCTGATTACTTTCGCTGGACTTACAGTTGGTAACTCTTGGACAGATATTTAATGACACAATCCTGTCACCTGTCTTGAGTTTGCTATCTGCTGTTTTCCTCCAACAACACCCCATCCTAGATCAGTTTGAACAGCATAGGGTTCACCCTTTCCTCCTGTGATTACCTTTCGTGGTACCAAGGCTTCGGGATAACTCTCAGTCCTTTGACTGTTCAATATAATGTGTCTTTCCCCGTCATCGTGGTGCGTTTGAGCGTCACTGGTTCTGTAGCCACTTGTAATTTCTTGCAGATTTCTTGATCAATGAAAGTGACATCACTCTGGGCATTCAGTAGCGCATAGGCATATACCTTTTTGTTACTCCTTTTAGGATTTGAAATGCACACTGGTACAACCATTGATGTGCCATTGCTTTCTCCTTCCCTCACTCTGCAAGAGAATACTGATACTTTCTTTCCTTCCTCAGTATCTTTAGGTATTGAGGATTTATCTTTCTTTGGACATTCTTCATGTAGTGGTGTAGGATGGCATCCTTTGCAAACGCTGCATGTGGTCTTTTTCTTATACTTTTTTGTAACATGGATTTTATTTTAGACATCCAAAACACAGTTTGTTATCCAGTACAAATTTTTTCTTTTCATCTGGGGACTTTTCCTTCAATTGTTGGCACTTGTGTATGGAGTGATTCTCTCCACAGAATATACATTTGAAGGTAGTCTGAAGATTTGTCGGATCTGTCTCTCTACAGATCCCAGTAGTGACTTTGGACTTGCTCTCGTAGGTATGTGGACCTTTAGCTGCTGTGTTGGTTGCAAGTCTAGTTGCTCTTGCACGTCTTATCTCTCTTGCAGGCCTTTCTTCTAAGGATTATTCTAAGACGTAAGATGATGTTACTGGATTACATGCTATCCGTACTTCCTCATTGACAAACTCAGAGAACTTTTTAAAACTTGGGAACTTCTTACCTAGATCTAACTGTTTAGTCACATAGCGATTCCATCTAGAAGCCACTTCTTCAGGTAGCTTAGTTAGCATCCTGTAATTTTCTAGATAGTCGTTCAGTACTTCCAGTCCTTGAACATGTGGGATGGCATTGCTGCATGCTTGCAGGAAGTCACCATACTTTTGGAGTCTGAAGTGTTCTTTAGGACCTATTTTAGGCTAGTTATTCAGTCTCTCTCTAAAGGCTCTTTGTACTAAGAAAGGATGACCATATCTTGCATTCAATTTTTCCCAAGCTTGTTTGTAGGCTTCTTTGTCTTTTCTATAGAAGTTACCTTCAAGAACTTCCTTGGCTTCTCCACCAACATATCTCTGAAGGTAGAATAACTTGTCAACTGGACTGAAGCAATGATGCTCAATGATCATTTTAAAATTTGCCTTCCACTCTATGAACTTGAGTACGTCTCCTGAAAATACAGTGGGTTCTGGAACGGGAAGTCTAGCTAGGACTGTTCTCTGTGGTCTTGCTAGGACAATGGTTGTAACATTCTCCTGAGCATTTCCATGGCATCTATGAATGGAATCATCCGGTTCTATTTTCTCACTTAGTTCTGAATTAGGCGAGTCCCTTTCTTCTTCTTTTCCGGTAGAGATATAGGGTAAATTCACACACCTTTTTCCTAACACTGTACTAGGCCTCTCTTTGTTTTTAAGAGCAGGGATGGAAGGATAATAACTTATTTCTTCACTACATGCTGGAGATTTCCTTCCATTCTCCTGGGCGTATGAAGTAAATTATGAGTCTGTTTCTTCACTTAGTACAGATTTGAACCTATGACTACTCTGACTCATATCCTCCTCATGTACTCTGAGTCTGGCTTCTATGATCTTAACTTCTTTCTGCCTTGCAAGACTTTTCATCTGTTGGCGCTGTGTCATCTGATGGCATTGTGCATCGTTTTCAGCTTCTTTTTCAGCCATCAGTTGGCACTGCGCCTCAATGGCAGCTTCCATTTCAATTTCTGCTGTCTTGACAGCAAGTTGTTCAGCTAATTCCTTTCTTTTGGCTGAAGTATTTGAAGACTCTGATATATGGGTGGCACTTCTGCTAGCGAAGGAAGTCACACTTGAGATTGTTGTACCACCTAAGGACCTAGCATAGTCTCTCATAAAAAGCTCATTCATTCTACTTCTTGCTTTAACTTCATCATAGTTTTCTGCAGATGCTAGTTCTCTCATGAGCTTTACCAAATCTTTAGTGACCGCAGTACATGTGTCCATGTTCCTTACAATATCCTGGAAAGGTGTCGTAAGTGACCGCAGGTTGACATATGCTGCCATAAATTCTGATTCAGATTCTTCTATCGTCTCTACCATATTACTCAAGTTACCCTTTTATACTTTCTTGCTTTAGCTTTTTACGAATGTCTTTAATGTATAATTTCTATTTATCATACTTACTGGTAAACTTTTTTCCTTTCAGTGCTGCTTCTTGTTCCAAATTTTCCAGCATCTTTGGGGGTCGGTTTTCTGGCACATGATGAACGTCTTAGTTCATCTGTTTGTGCTATATTTGAGGCACGACTAATGCTGCATCAGACTCTTCTACCTCAGACAAGTTCCCTTGCTCTTCCCCCTCTACTCTATCTATCTTTGTATACTCTAACAGTGACATGGTAATACTAGGTTCAGACTTTTTACTTTAAATGCAATACTGACAGTCAATACAAATATTAATGCAGGCAATAAATGACTTTTACTTTAAATGCTTTAGAGTCCGTGTACTACAAACTGTCCTTTTTTTATTTTATTTAAAGTCTTTATGCCAAAGCCTATAGTATATGCAATGATAAGTAATAAAAGGAAAGCTCTGACCTTATTCTGAAGAGCAGGAACAAATGTCAATCTTAAGGGAGATATGATGCGATGCTTGCGCTGACTTGCGATGCTCTGTGATGACTTGGGATGCTCTGCACTGAGTTGCGATGCTCTCTGCAGACTTGCGATGCTTTGTGATGACTTGCGATGATCTGTGATGACTTGCGATGCGCTGGCTTGGATACGCTGCTGCAGGCTTTGGGTCTAGTGGCGGGAAACTAGCTGACTGCAGTACGTGGTCTCTCCGTGGATAGCGGTGCAGGCACTCTAGCTCTTGACTGGCCAACCACCATGCGTCTCTTTCTTGATCTAGGAATCACAGGAGGGTTGGCGCTCTTTCTCTGACTATTTTGCCTTTGCCGTTCTGCCACTTTAACCTGTTACGGACACAGGGCGTACAGGTACGCCCTGATGTCCTGGTACTTAAGTACACAGGGCGTACCTGTACGCCCTGTGTAGTTCCGATCACCGCTGCGCGGTGGGCGGTGATCGGAACTGGGTGCCTGCTGAAATCAATCAGCAGGCACCCTTGGTCAATGCCGGGGTCCTGTGACCCCCCCTTATCGGCGATTGCTGCAAACCGCAGGTTAATTCAGACCTGCGGTTTGCAGCGCTTTCAGAAGCTTCTGATCCCTCCGGTCAGTGACCGCGGGGATCAGAAACTTCAAAATGCTTTTTTTTATGTTTAACCTTCCCCCCCCCCCCTCCCTCTGCAGCCCTCTTTGTGATATGTCTCAGGATGGCCGAGCGGTTTTAGCAGAGTGTCAGCACATTGCTGACACTCTGCTTGAAACAGCTGATATCATCACACAGATATCAGCTGTTTAACCCCTTCCATGCCGCGGTCCGTAGGGACGGCTGTATGGAAGAGGTTAACAGGGAGGGAGCTCCCTCTCCCATTGGGGGGCTGCTGTGTCTTTTCAGCCCCCGATTCATGATGGGATCACAGAGGGAGGGGCCCCCTCCCTCCCCATCACCCGCTGCTCTTTTGTGGCAGCGATTGATGGTTACCATGGAAACTGGACGCCTTCACAGGCTTCCGTCTGTCCATGGTGCTGATCAGACTTCTGCTAAAGGCAGAAGTCTGATCAGACTTTGTAAAGTGAAAATACAGTACAGTTCACTGTATAGTGTACTGTACTGTATTATACAGACATCAGACCCACTGGATCTTCAAGAACCAAGTGGGTCTGGGTCAAAAAAAATGTAAAAAAACTTAAAACACCTAAATATTTAAGGTTTGAATCATACCCTTTCCCAATTTTACATATAAAATATATAAACAATAAAAAATATATACATATTAGGTATCGCCATGCCTGAAAAAGTCCAAACTATTAAAATATTTAAAAATATCTCCTATGCGGTAAACGGTGTAACAGAAAAAAATTGAAAACAAGCAATTAGAAATTTTTTAGTCACCTTGTCCCCCTAAAAAATAGGATAGGACTGTACTGGTATGGGCCGAATGTTCCGTAAAATGCGGAATGCACGCAACTTTTTTGGTGTTTTTTTATTTTTTTTTAGAGTGGTATCGAATGGTATTGAGTATCGCAATACTTTTTCATAGTATCGAAATCAAATCAAAATGTTGGTATCGTGACAACCCTAGTATAAACGCAAACATCCAAAATATCTGTCCCAGACTTTGCCCTGACTTTTTCTCCCCAGAGCCCTAGTAGTAATTTCGGGTGAGCTCATGCGTGAAACCAGCAGTAAATGTTCCATAAAATTTCAGCGGGCCATTCCTAAAGTTCCTGCCCCTTGCCTAGGGAACTGGAACATTTCCTGTGTAGTGAGAATGCACCTGACATGGAACACCTCTGGGGTGATAGCTACATGTGTCAAAGGCCAACTCTGGTAAATCTCTGGACCCGATAATCCTGAAATATTCAGGAGTGTGGCCGCTTTCACACAAGCGTATTTGCAATCCGTACAAGGCCTAGATTTTATCTACCGGAATTCGTTGGTAATGTTAATGAATAAAGCTCTTCACGTGGGCGAATAATTTCCTTCAGTATTTGAAATCCGCAGCAGGTATACTGTGTATGCGGATTCTTCCTCTTTTATCTGTCTATCTTCTATGTGGCTTTAATTATCTTATAGTATTCATTATTAATAAAGGTGGTGATTTTATTATGGAATTTTGGATCCAGTTCCGGTTTATGTTTGGTGGTACGCACCTGCAAATAGATTATTTCAGTTTTTTTCTCCACAGATTCTTGTGCTAAAAAACCACAGCGTAATACAATTCCAGCAAAGTGTATGAGATTAGATAAATCTCATGTTCACTTTACTTCTGGGAGTCTGGGACTCCCAGTCCTACTGCCAGTTTCTGGAAGACACCTTCTTCAAGCAGTGGTACAGGAAGAAGTCTGCATCCTTCAAGAAAAACATGATTTTCATGCAGGACAATGCTCCATCACATGCGTCCAAGTACTCCACAGCGTGGCTGGCAAGAAAGGGTATAAAAGAAGAAAATCTAATGACATGGCCTCCTTGTTCACCTGATCTGAACCCCATTGAGAACCTGTGGTCCATCATCAAATGTGAGATTTACAAGGAGGGAAAACAGTACACCTCTCTGAACAGTGTCTGGGAGGCTGTGGTTGCTGCTGCACGCAATGTTGATGGTGAACAGATCAAAACACTGACAGAATCCATGGATGCCAGGCTTTTGAGTGTCCTTGCAAAGAAAGGTGGCTATATTGGTCACTGATTTGTTTTTGTTTTGTTTTTGAATGTCAGAAATGTATATTTGTGAATGTTGAGATGTTATATTGGTTTCACTGGTAAAAATAAATAATTGAAATGGGTATATATTTGTTTTTTGTAAAGTTGCCTAATAATTATGCACAGTAATAGTCACCTGCACACACAGATATCCCCCTAAAATAGCTAAAACTAAAAACAAACTAAAAACTACTTCCAAAAATATTCAGCTTTGATATTAATGAGTTTTTTGGGTTCATTGAGAACATTTTTGTTGTTCAATAATAAAATTAATCCTCAAAAATACAACTTGCCTAATAATTCTGCACTCCCTGTACAGAGACCTGCAGACCAGTGAGAGGAGGAGGTCTCAGTGTCACAGCTCCTCCCTCAGAAAAGGTCACGGACCATGTTACAACCAGTAAACCTGTACGTAGGATTGTGACTACACCTGCAATCCCCTCATTCGCCATCACTGAGGGAGGAGGGGTAAGAGACGGTGCTGGACAAAGTCATAAAGTCTCAACGTTTAGTAAGAGGAGAGTTTGAAATGCCAGGCAGTCTGGTTTAAAGAGCGCCAAGGAAAGTGGAAAATCGACTTTGATACTTGTGAGTGTTTAGAGAACCCTGTAATGGAATGGGCTGACGCCGCTGCCTTTAGTGAAAAGACGAGGTCTATGAGAGGAGGATTCTCAAGTCAAGATCAAGAAACGGCACCAGAGGCTGAACATTTAGGGTCCATTCACACGTCCGTAATTTGGGTCCGCATTCGTTCCGCAATTTGCGGACCCATTCACTTTCAATGGGGCTGGAACGGATGCAAATCCACATTTCCTGGATCCGCATCCGCATTTTCGGGATCCACATCCGTTTTTTCGGGATCCGTTTTTTCGGGATCCGCAATTTAGTTCCTGGAAAAATTGCGGACCAGAAAAGGCATTTTCTATTATAGTGTCTGTGATGTGCGGATCCGCAAATTGCGGATCGCACATTGCAGGTGTCCGTGTTTCGCGGATCCGCAAAACACTTACGGACGTGTGAATGGACCCTTAAGAAGATCCTTACTAAAGAAAATTCTTAGTCCAGCCTCTTTCCCACTACCGTATGGCTATTTCAGTGTTTTGCGGTCCGTTTTTCATGGATCCGTTGTTCCGTTTTTTTGTTTCCGTTTCCGTTCCGTTTTTCCGTATGGCATATACAGTATACAGTAATTATATAGAAAAAATTGGGCTGGGCATAACATTTTCAATAGATGGTTCCTCAAAAATGGAACGGATACGGAAGACATACGGATGCATTTCCGTATGTGTTCCATTTTTTTTTGCAGACCCATTGACTTGAATGGAGCCACGGAACGTGATTTGCAGGCAATAATAGGACATGTTCTATCTTTCAACAGAACGGAAATACGGAAACAGAATGCATATGGAGTACATTCCGTTTTTTTTGCGGAACCATTGAAATGAATGGTTCCGTATACGGAACACAAAAAACGGCCCGCAAAACGGAAAAAAAAAACGGTAGTGTGAAAGAGGCCATAGAGTTTTTTGTTTAAATCCCAGTGGTGCCAAGGTGTTTTCCTGTTAAACAATTCGGATCAGTATTCTTCAATAAATCGGGTGGATAGATTATATCAAATAGGTTCCTTTTTCTATAGATACCTATATGGAATTTGCTTTACAACTAAGGCGTGTCATGGTATAATTGCATATATATATTTATGAATTATTTTTTTTTTACACAGGTTGAAATAAATTAAAGAGGAAGAACCAGGGGTGGAATGTATAGCAAGGGATTTTAGTGGTTTCTATGCCTTTAATTCCTTGTAATGTAGTTGGTTAGTGGTACCTGATACTTGGCCGCGTTCCTAAAGTCTGAAGTAACTTTACACGCGTACTGCACACTGAAGACCTTTAGGTGGGGCTAGTGGGCAGGGATCCCAACCAGAATTTTCTTTTTTTTCTGGAGAACTTATGCTAAAATCACAGACAGCCAATATTTTTTACAGACAAATTGGAAAACCATAATGAATGATAAAAATGATAAGTAATACATGTCTATAGCTCAATGTACTGATTGAAGAACTCGTTACCAGCCTTCAGGGCTCATGCACACGGCCGTAAGTGTTTTGCGGTCACGGATTCCGGCTGAGGGCATGACACTTATTTTTGGCTCCTGCAGAAATGTCCAATTCTATGTAAGCAATTTAGACAAGAATTGGACATGTTCTATTTTTTTGCGGAACGGCCATGTGGACGTACGGGCACAGAATGCACACGGCGGTATCATTTCTCTTTTTTTTTGCGGGTCCATTGAAGTATACAGGCGGCAAAAAAAACGTAATGGACTCGGGGGGCTGGGGGATGCATTTGTGAGCTGTAAGGGTACTTTCACACTAGAGTTTTTGTTTTTTGGTGTTGAGTTCCGTCACAGGATTCATGCATTCTGAATGGAGAGCATTCCGTTCAGTATGCATCAGGATACCGGATCCATTTTTTCCGGATGACAACCGGAAAGACGGATCCAGTATTGCAATGCATTTGTGAGACGGATCCGCATCCGGATCCGTCTCACAAATGCATCCGCTTGCGTCCGGATTGCTGGATCCGGCAGGCAGTTCCGGCGATGGAACTGCCTGCCGGAATCCTCTGCCGCAAGTGTGAAAGTACCCTAAAATAATAATTACAACCAAAATAATCTAGTCAAGTACCACCAGCCTAAAAAAAATAAAAATCACGGGCACCTCTAATTCTTTTCACAGACACAGGAAAAAAAAGTTGCCTATTTTTACAGACTGTCCAAAAATTTTGGCCGGGAGACTAGAGAACATCTAGCTATGTAACGAAGAGCTTCGCTCTTCTGTATTTTGCGGAACAGAACAGCCGGCCCCTAATAGAACAGTCCTATCCTTCTCCGTAATGCGGACAATAACAGGATATGTTCTATTTTTTTGCGGAACAGACATGCGGACATATGGAAACGTAGTAACTTCTGTTTTTTTGCGGACTGATTGAAATAAGGGGTTCCGTATACAGTCCGCAAAAAAACCTGAACGAACATGGAAAGAAAATAAGAGCCCTAAGATGTGTCCTGCTACCACTATGCTCCCGTGTATCATATGGGAGTCGCATTCTGAGCGCTGGCTCGGATATTCCCGTCAGCCCCATAGAAGTGAGTGGAACTATGGCCTCCCTTGTGCGGTGCGCTTCCCATTAATTTCTATGGGACTTCCAGCGCTCGGCTATTTTCAGCAGCCCCATTGAAATGAATGGAGGGCAGCTGCGCACGGGCGGTGCACTCTTCCTCACTTTGTGGGCTACTTTCTAGAGACTGGTATGGGACCCACGTCTGGTGGCATATCCTAGCAATTTGCCCCCAATGTATGAGATGGGCCAGTCCAGGTTATCCAGGGAGCTGTGTTCTGATGTTACAGCATGGCTCCACACACACAGCTCTGCTACATACACATCACACAGAGACAGCTCTGCTACAAACACATTACACAGAGACAGCTCTGCTACATACACATCACACAGAGACAGCTCTGCTACATACTCATCACACAGAGACAGCTCTGCTACATACACATCACACAGACAGCTCCGCTACATACACATCACACAGAGACAGCTCTGCTACATACACATCACACAGAGACAGCTCTGCTACACACACATCACACAGAGACAGCTCTGCTACGTACTCATCACACAGACAACTCTGCTACATACTCATCACACAGAGACAGCTCTGCTGCATACACATCACACAGAGACAGCTCTGCTGCATACACATCACACAGAGACAGCTCTGCTACATACACATCACACAGACAGCTCTGTTACATACTCATCACACAGTGAGAGCTCTGCTACATACACATCACACAGAGACAGCTCTGCTACATACACATCACACAGAGACAGCTCTGCTACATACACATCACACAGAGACAGCTCTGCTGCATACACATCACACAGAGACAGCTCTGCTACATACACATCACACAGAGACAGCTCTGCTACATACAGATCACACAGAGACAGCTCTGCTACATACACATCACACAGAGACAGCTCTGCTACATACACATCACACAGAGACAGCTCTGCTACATACAGATCACACAGAGACAGCTCTGCTACATACACATCACACAGAGACAGCTCTGCTGCATACACATCACACAGAGACAGCTCTGCTACATACACATCACACAGAGACAGCTCTGCTACATACACATCACACAGAGACAGCTCTGCTACATACACATCACACAGAGACAGCCCTGCTGCATACACATCACACAGAGACAGCTCTGCTGCATACACATCACACAGAGACAGCTCTGCTGCATACACATCACACAGAGACAGCTCTGCTACATACACATCACACAGAGACAGCTCTGCTACATACACATCACACAGAGACAGCTCTGCTGCATACACATCACACAGAGACAGCTCTGCTACATACACATCACACAGAGACAGCTCTGCTGCATACACATCACACAGACAGCTCTGCTGCATACACATCACACAGAGACAGCTCTGCTACATACACATCACACAGACAGCTCTGTTACATACTCATCACACAGTGAGAGCTCTGCTACATACACATCACACAGAGACAGCTCTGCTACATACACATCACACAGAGACAGCTCTGCTACATACACATCACACAGAGACAGCTCTGCTGCATACACATCACACAGAGACAGCTCTGCTACATACACATCACACAGAGACAGCTCTGCTACATACAGATCACACAGAGACAGCTCTGCTACATACACATCACACAGAGACAGCTCTGCTACATACACATCACACAGAGACAGCTCTGCTACATACAGATCACACAGAGACAGCTCTGCTACATACACATCACACAGAGACAGCTCTGCTGCATACACATCACACAGAGACAGCTCTGCTACATACACATCACACAGAGACAGCTCTGCTACATACACATCACACAGAGACAGCTCTGCTACATACACATCACACAGAGACAGCCCTGCTGCATACACATCACACAGAGACAGCTCTGCTGCATACACATCACACAGAGACAGCTCTGCTGCATACACATCACACAGAGACAGCTCTGCTACATACACATCACACAGAGACAGCTCTGCTACATACACATCACACAGAGACAGCTCTGCTGCATACACATCACACAGAGACAGCTCTGCTACATACACATCACACAGAGACAGCTCTGCTGCATACACATCACACAGACAGCTCTGCTGCATACAGATCACATCACACAGAGACAGCTCTGCTGCATACACATCACACAGAGACAGCTCTGCTACACACACATCACACAGAGACAGCTCTGCTGCATACACATCACACAGACAGCTCTGCTACATACACATCACACAGAGACAGCTCTGCTACATACACATCACACAGAGACAGCTCTGCTACATACACATCACACAGAGACAGCTCTGCTACATACACATCACACAGAGACAGCTCTGCTACATACACATCACACAGAGACAGCTCTGCTACATACACATCACACAGAGACAGCTCTGCTACATACACATCACACAGAGACAGCTCTGCTGCATACACATCACACAGAGACAGCTCTGCTACATACACATCACACAGAGACAGCTCTGCTGCATACACATCACACAGAGACAGCTCTGCTACATACACATCACACAGAGACAGCTCTGCTGCATACACATCACACAGACAGCCCTGCTGCATACAGATCACATCACACAGAGACAGCTCTGCTACACACACATCACACAGAGACAGCTCTGCTACATACACATCACACAGAGACAGCTCTGCTACATACAATGACACAAACAGCTCTGCTACATACAATGACACAAACAGCTCTGCTACATACACATCACACAGAGACAGCTCTGCTACGTACTCATCACACAGACAACTCTGCTACATACTCATCACACAGAGACAGCTCTGCTGCATACACATCACACAGAGACAGCTCTGCTGCATACACATCACACAGAGACAGCTCTGCTACATACACATCACACAGACAGCTCTGTTACATACTCATCACACAGTGAGAGCTCTGCTACATACACATCACACAGAGACAGCTCTGCTACATACACATCACACAGAGACAGCTCTGCTGCATACACATCACACAGAGACAGCTCTGCTACATACACATCACACAGAGACAGCTCTGCTGCATACACATCACACAGAGACAGCTCTGCTACATACACATCACACAGAGACAGCTCTGCTGCATACACATCACACAGACAGCCCTGCTGCATACAGATCACATCACACAGAGACAGCTCTGCTACACACACATCACACAGAGACAGCTCTGCTACATACACATCACACAGAGACAGCTCTGCTACATACAATGACACAAACAGCTCTGCTACATACAATGACACAAACAGCTCTGCTACATACAATGACACAAACAGCTCTGCTACATACACATCACACAGAGACAGCTCTGCTGCATACACATCACACAGAGACAGCTCTGCTGCATACACATCACACAGAGACAGCTCTGCTGCATACACATCACACAGAGACAGCTCTGCTACATACACATCACACAGAGACAGCTCTGCTACATACACATCACACAGAGACAGCTCTGCTGCATACACATCACACAGAGACAGCTCTGCTACATACACATCACACAGAGACAGCTCTGCTGCATACACATCACACAGAGACAGCTCTGCTGCATACACATCACACAGAGACAGCCCTGCTACATACACATCACACAGAGACAGCTCTGCTGCATACTCCTCACACAGAGACAGCTCTGCTATATACAGATCACATCACACAGAGACAGCTCTGCTACACACATCACACAGAGACAGCTCTGCTATATACACATCACACAGAGACAGCTCTGCTGCATACACATCACACAGTGAGAGCTCTGCTGCATACACATCACACAGAGACAGCTCTGCTACATACACATCACACAGAGACAGCTCTGCTACATACAGATCACACAGAGACAGCTCTGCTACGTACACATCACACAGAGACAGCTCTGCTACGTACACATCACACAGGGACACCTCTGCTACATACAGATCACACAGGGACATCTCTGCTACATACAGACCACACAGACAGCTCTACTACATACAGATCACACAGGGACATCTCTGCTGCATACACATCACACAGAGACAGCTCTGCTATATACACATCACACAGAGACAGCTCTGCTGCATACACATCACACAGTGAGAGCTCTGCTGCATACACATCACACAGAGACAGCTCTGCTACATACACATCACACAGAGACAGCTCTGCTACATACAGATCACACAGAGACAGCTCTGCTACGTACACATCACACAGAGACAGCTCTGCTACGTACACATCACACAGGGACATCTCTGCTACATACAGACCACACAGACAGCTCTACTACATACAGATCACACAGGGACATCTCTGCTGCATACACATCACACAGATACAGCTCTGCTACATACACATCACATCATAAAGACACAGCTCTGCTGCATACACATCACACAGAGACAGCTCTGCTACATACAGATCACACAGAGACAGCTCTGCTACACACATCACACAGAGACAGCTCTGCTACATACCTCACACACATATCACAACCAGCACATTTGCACCAGTCATGTGATCTCTGACTCCTCCCACACATGATCATATGGGCATGACATCATCACAGGTCCTTTACCACCAGCAGCAGAGCCGCGGTACGGGGCAGGTAGGTGTGTATGCGCTGTCATTGTCTGTCACGATTACTGGGTCATTAACCCCTTCGCTACCAAATCTCTGCTTTGGAGTCACCGCCTGGTCGCTATTCACATCAGGAGGCTGTTACAGGGGTTCTCCGAGCACAGACCTCCCGGGAGTATTACCTCTATGCTGTACAGTGACTTTTATACCGCAGCCGTGATCTATGTGCTGTATGGCGGTATTATTTCTGTACTGTGTGCTGTATGGCGGTATTATTTCTGTACTGTGTGCTGTATGGCGGTATTATTTCTGTACTGTGTGCTGTATGGCGGTATTATTTCTGTACTGTGTGCAGTATGGCGGTATTATTTCTGTACTGTGTGCTGTATGGCGGTATTATTTCTGTACTGTGTGCTGTATGGCTGTATTATTTCTGTACTGTGTGCTGTATGGCGGTATTATTTCTGTACTGTGTGCAGTATGGCGGTATTATTTCTGTACTGTGTGATGTATGGCGGTATTATTTCTGTACTGTGTGCTGTATGGCGGTATTATTTCTGTACTGTGTGCTGTATGGCTGTATTATTTCTGTACTGTGTGCTGTATGGCGGTATTATTTCTGTACTGTGCTGTATGGCGGTATTATTTCTGTACTGTGTGCTGTATGGCTGTATTATTTCTGTACTGTGTGATGTATGGCGGTATTATTTCTGTACTGTGTGATGGACGGAGCTGAAGTTCTTTCTTATTCACGTTATTTGTATTTTTCATGTTTTGTTAATAAATGATGAGAACTGGGAAATACTGAAAAGAATGAAGAAAAGGAATGAGCGGCGTTATCTGTAAACTAGAGATGTAGTCAGTCCGCTGTATGTACTAGACCTGGACTGAGCCACTCACATATACAGGGTGCAGACTACATGCTGTATATCTGGAGCGCTGCCTTTAAATATTGCTTTCCCTTTATAACGGTAACTATTTTGTTAAAGGGAGTCGTTCACCTAAACGGACCGTTATAGAACACTAACCCCATGATCTGCATTACAGTCCCCATATAGGAATGCTACTTACCGTATAGCTGTCCGTTGCTTATTTTCGCTAAAAAAACACTTTTATTCAATATGTAAATTAGGTTCTGAAGGTGCCCAGGCCCCTCGTCGCTTTTCATATGAAAACCCCCCCCGCTTTCACCCCTCTGGCCCGCCCTAGGTTCTTCAGAAATCCAGCGCCAGCGCCGTTCACACCATTGAAGTGCGCCTGCGCACTTCATTCCCCATTATGGGCAGAGGCACAAGGCCGGCTAGATGTACGGGCCGGCACATGCGCATTAAACGCTCTTGTGCCTCTGCCCATAATCGGGAATGAAGTGCGCAGGCGCGGCGAATCTTGTGAACGGCGCTGACGCTGGATTTCTGAAGAACCTAAGGCGGGCCAGAGGGGTGAAAGGGGGGGGTTTCATATGAAAAGCGACAAGGGGCCTGGGCACCTTCAGAACCTAATTTACATATTGAATAAAAGTGTTTTTTTAGCGAAAATAAGCGACGGACAGCTATACGGTAAGTAGCATTCCTATATGGGGACTGTAATGCAGATCATGGGGTTAGTGTTCTATAACGGTCCGTTTAGGTGAAAGACTCCCTTTAAAGAGGAGCCGTCCCCTCTCCTGACATGTCTGTATTAATAGCTACATCCATCCCCATGTAATAACGGTTTTGGAGCGTCTCTTCTTATGGCTCTGTGTTGTGCCGTTCCCTTATTATTCCTGCTAGAAGTTATGAATGAGATACTGGCGATTTGCAATAAATGTCCAGATTGGTGTTACCAATTGAGGGTGCGTCCCTGCCAGTGTCTTGCACTGACAGTGCTGATTGGATAGTGTCAGACTGTGCAAGGACACACCCCTGACTTGTAACACTGATCCTACTGCCAAATGCTAGCAATTCATTCATAACTTATAGCAGGAATAATAAAGGAATGGCACAACACAGAACCATAAGAATAGATGTTCCAGAATTGTCATTACATGTGGAATGCATATAGCTATTAAAACAGACATGTCAGGAGCGGTGAGAGGTCCTCTTTAAATTATTGTGCATGTCTCATGTCTCCCTTCCTTATGTACACCGTCTCCTCTCATGTCCTCCTTCCTTATGTACGCTGTCTCCTCTCATGTCTCCCTTCCTTATGTACGCCGTCTCCTCTCATGTCCCCCTTCCTTATGTACGCCGTCTCCTCTCATGTCCTCCTTCCTTATGTACGCCGTCTCCTCTCTTGTCCTCCTTCCTTATGTACGCCGTCTCCTCTCATGTCCTCCTTCCTTATGTACGCCGTCTCCTCTCTTGTCCCCCTTCCTTATGTTCGTTGTCTCCTCTCTTGTCCTCCTTCCTTATGTACGCCGTCTCCTCTCATGTCCTCCTTCCTTATGTACGCCGTCTCCTCTCTTGTCCCCCTTCCTTATGTACGTTGTCTCTTCTCATGTCTCCCTTCCTTATGTACGCCGTCTCCTCTCATGTCCTCCTTCCTTATGTACGCCGTCTCCTCTCATGTCCCCCTTCCTTATGTACGTTGTCTCTTCTCATGTCTCCCTTCCTTATGTACGCCGTCTCCTCTCATGTCCTCCTTCCTTATGTTCGTTGTCTCCTCTCATGTCCCCCTTCCTTATGTACGTTGTCTCTTCTCATGTCTCCCTTCCTTATGTACGCTGTCTCCTCTCATGTCCCCCTTCCTTATGTACGCTGTCTCCTCTCGTGTCTCCCTTCCTTATGTACGCTGTCTCCTCTCATGTCCCCCTTCCTTATGTACGCCGTCTCCTCTCATGTCCCCCTTCCTTATGTACGCTGTCTCCTCTCATGTCCCCCTTCCTTATGTACGCTGTCTCCTCTCATGTCCCCCTTCCTTATGTACGCTGTCTCCTCTCATGTCCCCCTTCCTTATGTACGCTGTCTCCTCTCATGCCCCCCTTCCTTATGTACGCCGTCTCCTCTCATGTCCTCCTTCCTTATGTACGCCGTCTCCTCTCATGTCCCCCTTCCTTATGTACGCTGTCTCCTCTCATGTCCCCCTTCCTTATGTACGCTGTCTCCTCTCATGTCCCCCTTCCTTATGTACGCTGTCTCCTCTCATGTCCCCCTTCCTTATGTACGCCGTCTCCTCTCATGTCCCCCTTCCTTATGTACGCCGTCTCCTCTCATGCCCCCCTTCCTTATGTACGCCGTCTCCTCTCATGTCCTCCTTCCTTATGTACGCTGTCTCCTCTCATGTCCCCCTTCCTTATGTACGCCGTCTCCTCTCATGTCCCCCTTCCTTATGTACGCCGTCTCCTCTCATGTCCCTCTTCCTTATGTACGCCGTCTCCTCTCATGTCCCCCTTCCTTATGTACGCTGTCTCCTCTCATGTCCCCCTTCCTTATGTACGCCGTCTCCTCTCATGTCCTCCTTCCTTATGTTCGTTGTCTCCTCTCATGTCCTCCTTCCTTATGTACGCTGTCTCCTCTCATGTCCCCCTTCCTTATGTACGCCGTCTCCTCTCATGTCCTCCTTCCTTATGTTCGCCGTCTCCTCTCATGTCCTCCTTCCTTATGTTCGCTCTGTATATGTCTGTCCCTGTTTGCTGGGCTCTATGGTGGGAATGGAGCACCGCAGTGACCGCACAGCCTTACTTAGCTGAAGGGAGCTATGAATCCTGGTAAGTGTTGCTCCTCCTACTCCTCCCCTGTGGGGGTAAAACTGTCCAATCAGGAGGCAGTTACCGGGGAGATAAGATGCTGTGGTGAGGAGATGGATCTGGATGTGAGGAGACGGGGGAGTCCTGACTAGATTACAGCTGATCTTCAGTGATGGAGGAGCTGAGGAGCCCGGATGAGGGGAAGACTATAGAGCTGTACATAAATATTAGAAATAGCAGCTGAACAAAATTTGTCATTATCAAAAAAAGGGAAGACCAGTGACTGGGAACTGAGGAGAAGCGATACAAGGGAATGAGACGCTCAGCCATATATACCTGTACAGTGAGGCTGATGCCAGGATAGACAAATTACCTCAGTTCTGCTCTTTATAACCACATCTGTCTTTGGATAAGGCTACTTTCACACTCGCGTTTCACAGATCCGTTTAAAACGGATCCGTCTCCAAAATTGCTCACTTTCTTACGGATCCGTTCAAACGGATCCGCCTGTAAAGCGGATCCGTTCTTTACGTTTGCTTCCATTTTGGCTTCCGTTTAGCAGATCCGTTTTTATAGAAGAAGGTGTGTCTCAAAGAGTCCACCCACTTTCACAGAGTATTTAAGCAGGTAAACCTCCATTCAGGCTCATTGTATTTTGGAACCATGTTGCCTGTCCTGAAAGCGAGATGGAGAAGACGAGACCAGGAAAGAAGAAGATGCCGGTATTGGATACACCCTATAACTTCCAAACGGATGACCAGAGGCGTTTTTTCAGTCCTGTATTTGGAGCTTCGTGCGAATCCAGATTTTTTTTTTCAATTATATGCGCATGACAGTTTATAGTTATGACCAGCTGCTGCAGCGCATTTCATCACGCATTGAAAGACAGGATACCCGCTACAGAAGGGCCATTTCTCCTGCAGTGCGGCTGATGGTGACAATAAGGTAAAAGATTTGTCTTTTTTGGATAGCTGTGTATAGTATACAGTCGTGGCCAAAAGTTTTGAGAATTACATAAATATTGGAAATTGGAAAAGTTGCTGCTTAAGATTTTATAATAGCAATTTGCATATACTCCAGAATGTTATGAAGAGTGATCAGATGAATTGCATAGTCCTTCTTTGCCATGAAAATGAACTTAATCCCAAAAAAACCTTTCCACTGCATTTCATTGCTGTCATTAAAGGACCTGCTGAGATCATTTCAGTAATCGTCTTGTTAACTCAGGTGAGAATGTTGACGAGCACAAGGCTGGAGATCATTATGTCAGGCTGATTGGGTTAAAATGGCAGACTTGACGTGTTAAAAGGAGGGTGATGCTTGAAATCATTGTTCTTCCATTGTTAACCATGGTGACCTGCAAAGAAACGCGTGCAGCCATCATTGCGTTGCATAAAAATGGCTTCACAGGCAAGGATATTGTAGCTACTAAGATTGCACCTCAATCAACAATTTATAGGATCATCAAGAACTTCAAGGAAAGAGGTTTAATTCTTGTTAAGAAGGCTTCAGGACGTCCAAGAAAGTCCAGCAAGCGCCAGGATTGTCTCCTAAAGAGGATTCAGCTGCGGGATTGGACTGCCACCAGTGCAGAGCTTGCTCAGGAATGGCAGCAGGCAGGTGTGAGCGCATCTGCACGCACAGTGAGGCGAAGACTTTTGGAAGATGGCCTGGTGTCAAGAAGGGCAGCAAAGAAGCCACTTCTCTCCAAAAAAAACCATCAGGGACAGATTGATCTTCTGCAGAAAGTTTGGTGAATGGACTGCTGAGGACTGGGGCAAAGTCATATTCTCCGATGAAGCCTCTTTCCGATTGTTTTGGTCATCTGGACAAAGGCTTGTCCAGAGAACAAAAGGTGAGCGCTACCATCAGTCCTGTGTCATGCCAACAGTAAAGCATCCTGAGACCATTCATGTGTGGGGTTGCTTCTCATCCAAGGGAGTGGGCTCACTCACAATTTTGCCCAAAAACACAGCCATGAATAAAGAATGGTACCGAAACACCCTCCAACAGCAACTTCTTCCAACAGTCCAACAACAGTTTGGTGAAGAACAATGCATTTTCCAGCACGATGGATCACCGTGCCATAAGGCAAAAGTGATAACTAAGTGGCTCGGGGACCAAAACGTTGACATTTTGGGTCCATGGCCTGGAAACTCCCCAGATCTTAATCCCATTGAGAACTTGTGGTCAATCCTCAAGAGGCGGGTGGACAAACAAAAACCCACTAATTCTGACAAACTCCAAGAAGTGATTATGAAAGAATGGGTTGCCATCAGTCAGGAATTGGCCCAGAAGTTGATTGAGAGCATGCCCAGTCAAATTGCAGAGGTCCTGAAAAAGAAGGGCCAACACTGCAAATACTGACTCTTTGCATAAATGTCATGTAATTGTCGTTAAAAGCCTTTGAAACGTATGAAGTGCGTGTAATTATATTTCACTACATCACAGAAACAACTAAAACAAAGATCTAAAAGCAGTTTAGCAGCAAACTTTGTGAAAACTAATATTTTTGTCATTCTCAAAACTTTTGGCCACGACTGTATATAGAAACAACAGAGAGGCCGGGTTTGACGACCAGACCTATTTACTCCCAAAATTAATATGGCAAATGTACTGATCCCCTAGGGGACAGAGGGGTAAAACTTAACATTTAATATAGGTAATGCTAAAATAAGTGGACACTAGAGGATGGGCCTCTGTAACAAACAACATGAAAACAGCCCTAGGGGCATAGACTGAACATACACAAACAGTATGGGAAAGATGGTATAAATAAACAAGAACGTTCTCACCCAGGTGTAGATGTAGACCAGGGGTTCTCTAAGAGGTTGTTGAGGATAGAGACGGACCTGTAGTGGTGGATCGCCATACTGGGAGGTACCAGGCGTATGTGCCCCTTTGCGTTGTTGGGTGACAGGGTGGGTTAACCCTAGACAGCCCTAAGTAAGGGACAGGGGCTAGTACGCCCTACCTATCTACACGAGGAA
This sequence comes from Bufo bufo, assembly GCF_905171765.1. Classification (NCBI taxonomy): domain Eukaryota; kingdom Metazoa; phylum Chordata; class Amphibia; order Anura; family Bufonidae; genus Bufo; species Bufo bufo. The sequence continues at coordinate 595,192,514 of NC_053392.1, forward strand.
CTTGCCCCGCAAGGGGCGTCCCCGTCCGGATGCCTGACCCTGTAGGGGCGGAATCCCTAATAAACCCTATGAGGGTGCTCCCTACGTGTCATGTTTCAATTCGTGAAAGAAAATCATCAGGGGAGAAAAAATGGAAATAGCAAGGCTATGGATGGGGCTTGTATAACCAAAAAGAGATGGTAAAGGAGGGGATGTGAGGGTCAGCCAATGTCAAAAATAAGACAAGGGTGTGTAGTCGGTCAGACATAGACACACAAAGTGACCGCAACAAAGACCTCCTGTTTAGGGTATAGGTGCACCAGTGGGTGACATCTATAGAGGACAGAAAATGACCACAGGATAATCAAAATCCAAGGGGGGGCTGGATTTTCTGGTCATTTTCTTTGTGTGTCTATGTCTGACCGACTACACACCCTTGTCTTATTTTTGTCATTGGGTGACCCTCACATCCCTTCCTTTATCATCTCTTTTTGGTTATACAAGCCCCATCCATAGCCTTGCTATTTCCATTTTTTCTCCCCTGATGATTTTCTTTCACGAATTGAAACGTGACACGTAGGGAGCACCCTCATAGGGTTTCTTAGGGATTTCGCCCCTACAGGGTCAGGCATCCGGACGGGGACGCCCCTTGCGGGGCAAGTTCCTCGTGTAGATAGGTAGGGCGTACTAGCCCCTGTCCCTTACTTAGGGCTGTCTAGGGTTAACCCACCCTGTCACCCAACAACGCAAAGGGGCACATACGCCTGGTACCTCCCAGTATGGCAATCCACCACTACAGGTCCGTCTCTATCCTCAACAACCTCTGAGAGAACCCCTGGTCTACATCTACACCTGGGTGAGAACGTTCTTGTTTATTTATACCATCTTTCCCATACTGTTTGTGTATGTTCAGTCTATGCCCCTAGGGCTGTTTTCATGTTGTTTGTTACAGAGGCCCATGCTCTAGTGTCCACCTATTTTAGCATTACCTATATTAAATGTTAAGTTTTACCCCTCTGTCCCCTAGGGGATCAGTACATTTGCCACGACTGTGTATATATATTATTATTTTTTCCATCTATTTGTATTCTTTTTTTTAAAGGTTTCTTGCTACTGGAGAAAGTCTGTCATCGTTACATTACCAATATCGCATGGGAATTTCTACGATCTCTGGAGTAGTCAAAGATACTTGTCGTGCATTGTAGGAGGTTTTGCATGAGGATTTCATCCCATATCCAACAACAGAACGGTGGCTTCAAATAGCAGACAAGTTCATGGAAACAAGCCAATTCCCTAATTGTGTAGGAGCTGTGGATGGCAAACATATAAGGATTGTAAAATCTTCTGGAAGTGGATCTGAATTTTTTTAATTACAAAAAATATTTCTCCATTATCTTAATGGCCGTTACAGATGCTGATTATCGATTTGTTGCAGTTGACATTGGAGCGTATGGACGAACAAATGACTCGATGGCTTTCAAAACCTCCTCTATGGGACGCCTCCTGTATTCAAAGCAATTTGGATTACCACCTCCAAGACCTTTGCCAGGTACTGATGGACCTCAAATGCCATTTGTCATAGTAGGGGACGAGGCGTTCCAAATGTGTGAGAACCTCATAAAGCCATACTCCAGCTGTGACTTGAACTCTACAAAGCGCGTGTATAACTAGAGACTGACACGTGCTAGACAACTGGTGGATTGCGCCTTTGGCATTTTAGTTGCCAAATGGCGGATTCTCACCAAAGCCATTAACCCCAAAGTGGAAACCATAGACAATGTAGTCAAGGCTTGTGTAGTTCTACATAACTATCTTTTATCTGAGGAACCACTGTGCCTGGACCTGCAAGAGGTTGATTGTACACTCACAAGGATGCAACATTGGTCATATCGGTCAACCCTTGCCGTTGCCAGAATGAGGGACCGTTTTGCCGATTACTTTGTTTCTGATGCGGGTAGAGTGAGTTTTGTAATTTGTTTTTAATTTTTTATCTTATACTAAATAAAAATTTGTTGTTTTTATTACACCTGTCTTCAACTTTTTATAATCAACCAACAAGAACGGTTATGCTAAAGTTGTGATATTTAGTATTTTACGACAACTCATAATCTGCCTGGCTGAACACGGACATATCTATATTTTGAACCTAATTTCAACACAGAATATTGCAGGGTATTGGCATTTTTTGGAGAAACTATACGTACTGTGTTCTCCATAGTGCTGCCAGGCGTAGGCCTTCGTCCATCTGTGAGTTCCGTGGCATCACCTGCACTATTGGGCCAGCTGTAGCCCTGCCATAGCCTGTCAAACTGCTATGACATTGCTAAAGTCTAGCCTTTACAGACTGTGAAATAAACAACACGCTGTTTGGCGGAATCCTCCGCTTAGCAGTGTGTTATTGTCAGCCCTTTCTATGCATGGCAAGGGAGAGCATTCTAGTTTAAACTGGTGAGTTCTTTGGCTGGGAATCTATATAAAGATTCCAAATATATAATTCCGTCGAACATTGCTGCTTTGTCGATTATGCTACCATTCGAAAACGTGGGACGCCACTAATTGTTTTAACATAGACGGTTTCTTAAGATACGATCTTTTACTCCAGTATATGATATTATCGAAAGTCTTTATGCCTACAAGATTTAGGATCCAAGATTGGATGTGTTACTGGCCTGTACATTGTTGCAGTTGCGTTTTTTAGTGGTACTGGACATTTTAATCTAATATCCATCCATTGCCATATCTTTTGCCATTCTGTTTTATGATATATCGTTTTTATGCTGCTGTTGTCGCTGATTTTGTTTTTATGCTGCTATTGTTGCCTATTTTAGACCATGTTTAATAAATCTTAATATATTTTCGAATCCTCTGGTTTCGATGTGACTACTTATGATGAGTGCCCTTCTACACATTTTATTCCTATATGCTATGCCTACCTCTTAATGTAGTGGGCTGCCAGAAACAGAGGTGTCAAACGATCCTCTGTCTCAGACAGCCCCTTGCAGACAGAAATTGAGAATACGTAAAAAGTATATATATCGTATATATATTTTTTGGTCCGCGCTGAAACAACTTTGATAGAAGCTTGCACAAAAACTACAGATTTTTCAGGTGGCTGTTTTACTTGATCTTCTTTCTCCACCTCTTTAGACTCTGAACCGACCAGCAACGAGCATTCAGCGCGGACCAAAAAAATAAATATACAGTATATATACTTTTTTATGTGTTTTATAGGAAGTCAGGACCTACCTTCCTTTTTGGTACTCCAGCTAAAGATGTAGCACGAGATGATAACACCATTTCCTTTTATTTTAAAGAAGTTGAGAACAATTGTCCATTCGACAGTAGGGGGCTGCATGAAACACAGGTGTCAAACGATCCTCTGTCTCAGACAGCCCCTTGCATACAGAGGGAGAGGAAAGCAAAATAATTGTATATTTATTTATATAAAAAACATTTTTACCTTCTAAGCGCCAGCGTACGTCATAAAACCCCCAAGGCCTCACTGTACATATATGGCGGCCTTGAGGTTGCTCCGGATCCACTCGGGGCCTGAACTTCCTTGTTGTAGTATCTCTTAAAGCATTCCCGGATTGACCGCCACCGAGTCATAACCTTGTCAACTGTGAAAAAAAATAAAATAAAAATGATATTATAATATTTGCATGGACTTAGGTTTACATTATACATGAGGAAAAAATGCTGTACATTCTTTCTGAGCGGCCGCATTTAGATTCCCCCAGCCAGTGAACAACGAGTCACAGATCTGCCTCCAGAGCCGCCGGGTTTGGTGATGGTCAGCATGTTGGCGGTCCTACACCAGCTGGATAAGGAGTTTGTTGTCTATACAAGGGACAAAGAACTCCATATCTTCCCTGGTGGAGACTCTGGAACCCTGGAAGAAAAAAGGATAAGAAAAAAATTAACGTACAAAAGAAAAATGCAAATAAAAAAAAAACTATGCATTCTATACTTACATGTCTCCGACCGCCACGGGCTCTCTCACGGACTCTGGAGGAGACTGGTGGATCCTGCCTGGCGGCTCTACGTGAAGGTTCCTAAAAAACCATTAAAAAAATCAAGGTTAAAACATAATAAGATTATTTTAATACATAAATATACTTACTAGCTGCTGGTCCTGGTCCGTGGTATGTCCACCTCCCCTCAGTGACGATGACGCCTGCGATGAGCCGGCCCCAGCAGGTGAGGATGCTGCTTTGGCGGCAGAGCTGGTCGATGATGAAGACTAGAAAAAAGATAAATAATGATTAATGCAAGGATTCTTATTGGATTATAAAAAACTATTGTTGCATGTACTTACCGGTTGTTGAATGCGACGGCACCGTCTTGGTGGCCTTCATGGCTGATATTCTGATGCTTCAGACATCTGTAGAGACATACAAAAGTATATTTACCGTATTTTTCGCCCTATAAGACGCACCTAGGTTTTGAGAAGGAAAATAAGAAAGAAAATATTTTTAACCAAAAGGTGTGCTTTTGGTGGGTTTTGAACTAATGGTAGTCTGTGCATGACACTATTATGGGGGATCTGTGGATGACGCACTGTCATGTGGGGGATCTGTGGATGACGCACTGTCATGTGGGGGATCTGTGGATGACGCACTGTCATGTGGGGGATCTGTGGATGACGCACTGTCATGTGGGGGATCTGTGGATGACGCACTGTCATGTGGGGGATCTGTGGATGACGCACTGTCATGTGGGGGATCTGTGGATGACGCACTGTCATGTGGGGGATCTGTGGATGACGCACTGTTGTGGGGGATCTGTGGATGGCACTGTTGTGGGGGATCTGTGGATGGCACTGTTGTGGGGGATCTGTGGATGGCACTGTTGTGGGGGATCTGTGGATGGCACTGTTGTGGGGGATCTGTGGATGGCACTGTTGTGGGGGATCTGTGGATGGCACTGTTGTGGGGGATCTGTGGATGGCACTGTTATGGGGAGGGGCATCTGTGGATGGCACTGTTATGGGGGATCTGTGGATGGCACTGTTATGGGGAGGGGCATCTGTGGATGGCACTGTTATGGGGGATCTGTGGATGGCACTGTTATGGGGAGGGGCATCTGTGGATGGCACTGCTATGGGGTGGGGGATCTGTGGATGGCACTGTTATGGGGTGGGGGATCTGTGGATGGCACTGTTATGGGGGGATCTGTGGATGACACTGCTATATGTGTCATCCACAGATCCCCCTCATAACAGTGTCCCCCAATACACCGGCCCGCCGCTCACCGCAGTATTTCTAAACATTAATCCTTAACCTGTTAATAAGTTTAATTAAAGCTGCGCTCTCCCCTGTATCAGTACTGTACTGTACTTACTAACAAGATTCCATAGCAGGCAGAGCGGACGGCAGCAGCAACGTCACTCACTGACTTCACGCGTCTGCTCCGCCTGCAAAATGGGAGGAGCATGCGCGCAACGTTAGTGAGTGACGTTACTGCTGCCGTCCGCTCTGCCTGCTATGGAATCTTGTTAGTAAGTACAGTACAGTACTGATACAGGGGAGAGCGCAGCTTTAATTAAACTTATTAACAGCTTAAGGATTAATGTTTAGAAATACTGCGGTGAGCGGCGGGGCCCGGTGTTAAGAGTACAGTGACTGCATCGGGCTCCGCCGCAAGTTCCGGACTCCAGCCCCTCCTCTCTCCCCACTCATACATCGCAGGCTGCGATGCAAAATGGAAGCATTCGCCCCATAAGACTTTTGGTGAGGATAAAGTGTGTCTTATGGGGCGAAAAATACAGTAAACATGCTATACACCAAAATTAACATACACTCACCTAAATAATTATTGGGAACACCATACTAATACGGTGTTGGACCCCCTTTTGCCTTCAGAACTGCCTTAATTCTACGTGGCATTGATTCTACAAGGTGCTGATAGCATTCTTTAGAAATGTTGGCCCATATTGATAGGATAGCATCTTGCAGTTGATGGAGATTTGAGGGATGCACATCCAGGGCACGAAGCTCCCGTTCCACCACATCCCAAAGATGCTCTATTGGATTGAGATCTGGTGACTGTGGGGGCCCTTTTGTTTACAGTGAACTCATTGTCATGTTCAAGAAACCAATTTGAAATGATTCGAGCTTTGTGACATGGTGCATTATCCTGCTGGAAGTAGCCATCAGAGGATGGATACATGTTCTCATTCTGTTTACGCCAAATTCGGACTCTACCATTTGAATGTCTCAACAGAAATCGATACTCATCAGACCAGGCAACATTTTTCCAGTCTTCAACAGTCCAATTTTGGTGAGCTTGTGCAAATTGTAGCCTCTTTTTCCTATTTGTAGTGGAGATGAGTGGTACCCGGTGGGGTCTTCTGCTGTTGTAGCCCATCCGCCTAAAGGTTGTGCGTGTTGTGGCTTCACAAATGCTTTGCTGCATACCTCGGTTGTAACGAGTGGTTATTTCAGTCAACGTTGCTCTTCTATCAGCTTGAATCAGTCGGCCCATTCTCCTCTGACCTCTAGCATCCACAAGGCATTTTCGCCCACAGGACTGCCGCATACTGGATGTTTTTCCCTTTTCACACCATTCTTTGTAAACCCTAGAAATGGTTGTGCGTGAAAATTCCAGTAACTGAGCAGATTGTGAAATACTCAGACCGGCCCGTCTGGCACCAACAACCATGCCACGCTCAAAATTGCTTAAATCACCTTTCTTTCCCATTCTGACATTCAGTTTGGAGTTAAGGAGATTGTCTTGACCAGGATCACACCCCTAAATGCATTGAAGCAACTGCCATGTGATTGGTTGACTAGATAATTGCATTAATGAGAAATAGAACAGGTGTTCCTAATAATTCTTTAGGTGAGTGTAGATATCACATATTTATTTAAATAACTTACTTTTGGATACTATTTTCAGAGCTTCAATAAAAAATATATATATTTTTTTTGATTGCAGACGCTAAAAAATTAAATTAAAATTAAAAAAGAAAAAAATATATATTAAGAACATTCACATGAACTTGATTTTGATGCCCCCCTCAGTGCCATCTGCCTCTATTGTTACCATCTGACCCCTCCCAGTGCCATCAACTCCCCCCTCCATAACATAATCTGCCCACATGCCAAAAGACCCCCCATTGCCATATGCCCCCCACTCAGTGCCATCTGCCTCCTCCATTACCATCAACTGAACCTCCCCTGCCATAATCTGCCCACATGACTTGAGGCCACACCAGTGCCTCTTCCACCCCCTTGCGATCAGCCACACCTCTCGTCAATCTGCCCCAACTCAGTGACATCTTTGCCCCCCCAACTGCAATAATCTGTCCCCTAATCAATGACCAAACCAAAGTGTGTCGTTCCCCCCCAACTTGCCATCTGCCCCACCTCTGAGCCATCTGCCCAAGCACCCCCACCCTCCCCTTGCAATAATCGTCCCCCATTCCATGACCGCCCAAAAGTAATTCACCCCCCCCATCGCCATCAGCCACACCGCTCGTCAATCTGCCCCCACTAAATGACATCTTTCCCCCCCTGCAATAATCTGGCCCCTGCTCAATGACCCAAACAAGTGCCTCATCCCCCCCACCCTCCACTTTGCCATCACTCCCACAACACTTCGGTACATCTGCTTAAGCACCCTCATCCCAGTGCCATAATATGCCCCCATGACAGCCACGACAGATAGATGATAGGAAGAGATACAGAAAGAGAGAAAGAAAGAAAATTGATTGAGAGATAGAACTTTCTATACATACCTGTTTGTGACTTGGTCTCCCAAAATGGCCACTGTATTTGCAGGGGGAGGGAACATTTATGCTGTGAAAGGAAAATGAATGGAAGCGGATCCGCCTCAGATGGAGCCATCACAGACGGATCCGTCCCCATTGACTTCCATTGTGTGTCAGTTTGCCTCCGCATCGTCAGCCGGACAACAGAACGCTGCGAGCCTCCAGAGCGGAATAGAGGAGGAACGGAGGCAAACTTATCCATTCAGAATGCATTAGGGCAAAACTGATCCGTTTTGGATCGCTTGTGAGAGCCCTGAACGGATCTCGCAAACGGAAACCAAAACGCCAGTGTGAGAGTAGCCTAAACCGTTTAGTTGGAAACCGTCATATAGTGACTGAATGAGAATAAAAGTCAGGTTGTCAGAATACATCCAGCCAATCATTACATCTCCTGTAAAAGGGTCTTTAATGTATAATAATCACCATCGTCTTCTATAATCACATCTAACTCTGGATGGACTGTTCTGTAACCCAGTGCATGAACGTACCCAATACCACAAAGTTACCCTGCTTTATTAACCTCTTAAAGCAAATGGGTGGACCTGTACAAGGGGACTGCATGTAACAGCGCAGCTGTTATGTCGCCAGTCACTGACGGTTACTGAGTGCGTCTCGCTGGCACAGGACCAATCACATCATTCCCTGGCCGGCAATTGCTGTGATTGGCCCTTCAGTACCAGACTGGCCAATCACAGTACTGAACACTAGATTTGCAGGCATTGCTGGCTCCGACAAGCTCAGTTCTGTCATGGAGCTTGTAAGAGCAGGACAATGCCGCTGCAGAGCCTGTGTTAAGTTTCAGAAAAGTGGAACACCCCCCCCCCCCCCCCCCCCCCCCGATCTGCTCCCTCACCATTCACACATTGGTGACCAATGGCCATTTCACCCCAGTGGTCACCCACCCAGAGATCACAGACCCAGTACACCATTGCCTACGCCATCACCCTATTTCTTACCCCTAGACTGCCCAGTCACAGGTTTACCCTCCCAGAGATCCCCACTGAGATTTGTGTTCAGGGATTACAGAACCAGAAAGCCATTGTCTGACACCATCATCTATTGACTGACAGAGATTAGTATATTTTTTTTCTGTAAGTATGGCCAGCCGTAATTTTACAGCTGAGGAGGCAAACCAAAAGACATGCTATAACATGGACACTGCCATAAAGTAAAGGTGTACACAGTTTTACCTTTCATGTTCATCTGAAGAAAGTGACTCTGACTCCTCCCCACACCCCGTCAGCGCTGTACAGTTGGATGTCCGCCCTACACTTTACTTCCTTCCCAGGTCTTAAATTTGAGGCCACAGGGTTCGAGGCCTTCTCTTTTATTTTTCCCTTCGTCTTATGACAGCACCAGGAGAGAGGATCCTCCGCCCAGGACAGGAAACCCACAGATATTTAAGAAGGAGGGGCCTCTCCATTCCTCAGTGATTTTTCTGTCCTGGGAGAGGATTCCTACAAGCGTTGGCTGGGGAGTAGTTTCTCTCCAAGTTAATTCGCCGGCTGGGCTGGGGAGCATGCCGGGTGAGTTCCACGCTACGCGCTCCCTGAAGACTACGGAAGGGCTGGCATACCTGGAGCCTCCTGTGGATTCCCCCCTGATTTCTTCTTGCCTAAACACAATTAGCGAGCACGGTCGGGCAGGGGACGGGAGTGCAGGTGTCTGCGGAGAAAAGCGCATCCCGTCCGTAGTATCGTAAGACCGCGGTGAGCAGGAAGCGCGGGAGATTTGAATTTCTGGCCGGATTTTAAGCCCAGCTAGAGCGGCCTGTGGATCCTTGTCGTGAAGGACCAGATCCAAGGCGTACAGTGGACTTCTGACAGCATGGAAGACGCTGGAGAGGCACAGAAGGACCCTTCTACCCTGCACCTTTAGTATGGTTGGAGGGTATGTACGGCAAGGGGGTTTGCCCCCCTTTTTGTTTTCCATGACATGCGGGTTTATTATGGCATATTGTCTTTTAGAATAAACCCAGGAAGGTGTCAGCTAAGACAAATAATAAGGAATGTGGAATTTGTAAGGCCAAGTTACCCCCATCTTATGTTAAGCTACTCCTTTGTTCCTGCATAGAAAACACTATAGCGGAGGAGTCCCCCTCAATGTTCATATGTATAAAAAGAATCTGGACAAACGTAGTTTTATTCCCCCGTCGGTTAAACCCAAATACCCCTTTGATGCAGCGGATTCAGTACTCTGGGACCGCGCACCGAAAATCGACATGCCAATTGCTAAAGTTTCATGCAGATCATCCTTGCCCTTCGATGATCTAGGGCAGTGTCACTGTGGGTAGGATACAATAAACACACAGAAAACCGTCTAGGCCAGAAGCTGGAGATAAAGGTCTCCTCCTGACAATTCCCTACCAGCATTCCCTGGATTTCTGTGCCCACGTTAAGACCCTAAAGGTGGGAATCAACGTGCCCCCATGCCTAAGGTTGAAGATTCCCTAAAGTCCCTGAGATGGTGGAAAGGGGGAAAGAGGCAGCCTGCTTCCTCAGGTCCTGGAGGAGGCAGGTGTCTCGCTAACAGCCTAGACAGAACACAAAAAGGAAACCAAAACCAACTTATCTTGTAGCAGAGCAGAAACAGCAAATCCACCTTTCCACAGAGCAAGACAGAAGCTATAACCCGCACAGGACACTGGGAAGGGGCGTAATTTAAACTCACACAAACTACCCCACCCAGTGCACCTGAAGGGGGGCGGATACAGCTCAACTCCAAAACCAAAACAAACCAAAAACTACACACGTGCTGCTAACCTGGCAGACCTCCGCACATAACCTTAGCAGGGCATGACAGGCAGCTTAACCACCTCCGGACCGCCTAACGCAGGATCGCGTTCCGGAGGTGGCAGCCCTGCGCAGAGTCACGCATATATGCGTCATCTCGCGATGGCCGAGATTTCCTGTGAACGCGCGCACACAGGCGCGCGCGCTCACAGGAACGGAAGGTAAGAGAGTTGATCTCCAGCCTGCCAGCGGCGATCGTTCGCTGGCAGGCTGGAGATGTGTTTTTTTTAACCCCTAACAGGTATATTAGACGCTGTTTTGATAACCGCGTCTAATATACCTGCTACCTGGTCCTCTGGTGGTCCCATTTGTTTGGATCGACCACCAGAGGACACAGGTAGCTCAGTAAAGTCCCCCCAAGCACCACTACACTACACTACACCCCCCCCGTCACTTATTAACCCCTTATTAGCCCCTGATCACCCCTGATCACCCCATATAGACTCCCTGATCACCCCCCTGTCATTGATCACCCCCCTGTCATTGATTACCCCCCTGTAAAGCTCCATTCAGATGTCCGCATGATTTTTACGGATCCACTGATAGATGGATCGGATCCGCAAAACGCATCCGGACGTCTGAATGAAGCCTTACAGGGGCGTGATCAATGACTGTGGTTATCACCCCATATAGACTCCCTGATCACCCCCCCTGTCATTGATTACACCCCTGTCATTGATCAACCCCCTGTAAAGCTCCATTCAGACGTCCGCATGATTTTTACGGATGCACTGATAGATGGATCCGATCCGCAAAACGCATCCGGACGTCTGAATGAAGCCTTACAGGGGCATGATCAATGACTGTGGTGATCACCCCATATAGACTCCCTGATCACCCCCCTGTAAAGCTCCATTCAGATGTCCGCATGATTTTTACGGATGCACTGATAGATGGATCGGATCCGCAAAACGCATCCGGACGTCTGAATGAAGCCTTACAGGGGCATGATCAATGACTGTGGTGATCACCCCATATAGACTCCCTGATCACCCCCCTGTAAAGCTCCATTCAGATGTCCGCATGATTTTTACGGATGCACTGATAGATGGATCCGATCCGCAAAACGCATCCGGACGTCTGAATGAAGCCTTACAGGGGCATGATCAATGACTGTGGTGATCACCCCATATAGACTCCCTGATCACCCCCCTGTCATTGATTACCCCCCTGTAAAGCTCCATTCAGATGTCCGCATGATTTTTACGGATGCACTGATAGATGGATCGGATCCGCAAAACGCATCCGGACGTCTGAATGAAGCCTTACAGGGGAGTGATCAATGACTGTGGTGATCACCCCATATAGACTCCCTGATCACCTCCCTGTCATTGATTACCCCCCTGTAAAGCTCCATTCAGATGTCCGCATGATTTTTACGGATGCACTGATAGATGGATCGGATCCGCAAAACGCATCCGGACGTCTGAATGAAGCCTTACAGGGGCGTGATCAATGACTGTGGTGATCACCCCATATAGACTCCCTGATCACCCCCCCTGTCATTGATCAACCCCCCTGTCATTGATCAACCCCCCTGTCATTGATCAACCCCCCTGTCATTGATCAACCCCCCTGTCATTGATCACCCCCCTGTCATTGATCACCCCTCTGTAAGGCTCCATTCAGATATTTTTTTGGCCCAAGTTAGCAGAATTTTTTTTTTTTTTTCTTACAAAGTCTCATATTCCACTAACTTGTGTCAAAAAATAAAATCTCACATGAACTCACCATACCCCTCACGGAATCCAAATGCGTAAAATTTTTTAGACATTTATATTCCAGACTTCTTCTCACGCTTTAGGGCCCCTAGAATGCCAGGGCAGTATAAATACCCCACATGTGACCCCATTTCGGAAAGAAGACACCCCCAGGTATTCCGTGAGGGGCATATTGAGTCCATGAAAGATTGAAATTTTTGTCCCAAGTTAGCGGAACGGGAGACTTTGTGAGAAAAAAATTAAAAATATCAATTTCCGCTAACTTGTGCCAAAAAAAAAAAAATTCTATGAACTCGCCATGCCCCTCATTGAATACCTTGGGGTGTCTTCTTTCCAAAATGGGGTCACATGTGGGGTATTTATACTGCCCTGGCATTCTAGGGGCCCCAAAGCGTGAGAAGAAGTCTGGTATCCAAATGTCTAAAAATGCCCTCCTAAAAGGAATTTGGGCACCTTTGCGCATCTAGGCTGCAAAAAAGTGTCACACATCTGGTATCGCCGTACTCAGGAGAAGTTGGGGAATGTGTTTTGGGGTGTCATTTTACATATACCCATGCTGGGTGAGAGAAATATCTTGGCAAATGCCAACTTTGTATAAAAAAATGGGAAAAGTTGTCTTTTGCCAAGATATTTCTCTCACCCAGCATGGGTATATGTAAAATGACACCCCAAAACACATTCCCCAACTTCTCCTGAATACGGCGATACCACATGTGTGACACTTTTTTGCAGCCTAGGTGGGCAAAGGGGCCCATATTCCAAAGAGCACCTTTAGGATTTCACAGGTCATTTACCTACTTACCACACATTAGGGCCCCTGGAAAATGCCAGGGCAGTATAACTACCCCACAAGTGACCCCATTTTGGAAAGAAGACACCCCAAGGTATTCCATGAGGGGCATGGCGAGTTCCTAGAATTTTTTATTTTTTGTCACAAGTTAGTGGAAAATGCTTATTTTTTTTTTTATTTTTTTTTCATACAAAGTCTCATATTCCACTAACTTGTGACAAAAAATAAAAAGTTCCATGAACTCACTATGCCCATCAGCGAATACCTTGGGGTCTCTTCTTTCCAAAATGGGGTCACTTGTGGGGTAGTTATACTGCCCTGGCATTCTAGGGGCCCAAATGTGTGGTAAGGAGTTTGAAATCAAATTCTGTAAAAAATGACCTGTGAAATCTGAAAGGTGCTCTTTTGAATATGGGCCCATTTGCCCACCTAGGCTGCAAAAAAGTGTCACACATCTGGTATCTCCGTAATCGGGAGAAGTTGGGGAATGTGTTTTGGGGTGTCATTTTACATATACCCATGCTGGGTGAGAGAAATATCTTGGCAAAAGACAACTTTTCCCATTTTTTTTATACAAAGTTGGCATTTGACCAAGATATTTATCTCACCCAGCATGGGTATATGTAAAAAGACACCCCAAAACACATTCCTCAACTTCTCCTGAATACAGAGATACCAGATGTGTGACACTTTTTTGCAGCCTAGGTGGGCAAAGGGGCCCACATTCCAAAGAGCACCTTTCGGATTTCACAGGTCATTTACCTACTTACCACACATTTGGGCCCCTAGAATGCCAGGGCAGTATAACTACCCCACAAGTGACCCCATTTTGGAAAGAAGAGACCCCAAGGTATTCGCTGATGGGCATAGTGAGTTCATGGAAGTTTTTATTTTTTGTCACAAGTTTGTGGAATATGAGACTTTGTATGAAAAAATAAATAAATAAAAAAATCATCATTTTCCACTAACTTGTGACAAAAAATAAAAAATTCTAGGAACTCGCCATGCCCCTCACGGAATACCTTGGGGTGTCTTCTTTCCAAAATGGGGTCACTTGTGGGGTAGTTATACTGCCCTGGTATTCTAGGGGCCCAAATGTGTGGTAAGGAGTTTGAAATCAAATTCAGGAAAAAATGAGGAGTGAAATCCGAAAGGTGCTCTTTGGAATATGGGCCCCTTTGCCCACCTAGGCTGCAAAAAAGTGTCACACATCTGGTATCCCCGTACTCAGGAGAAGTTGAGGAATGTGTTTTGGGGTGTCTTTTTACATATACCCATGCTGGGTGAGATAAATATCTTGGTCAAAAGACAACTTTGTATAAAAAAATGGGAAAAGTTGTTTTTTGCCAAGATATTTCTCTCACCCAGCATGGGTATATATAAAATGACACCACAAAACACATTCCCCACCTTCTCCTGAGTACGGAGATACCAGATGTGTGACACTTTTTTGCAGCCTAGGTGGGCAAAGGGGCCCATATTCCAAAGAGCACCTTTCGGATTTCACAGGTCATTTTTTACAGAATTTGATTTCAAACTCCTTACCACACATTTGGGCCCCTAGAATGCCAGGGCAGTATAACTACCCCACAAGTGACCCCATTTTGGAAAGAAGAGACCCCAAGGTATTCGCTGATGGGCATAGTGAGTTCATGGAAGTTTTTATTTTTTGTCACAAGTTAGTGGAATATGAGACTTTGTAAGAAAAAAAAAAAAAAATCATAATTTTCCGCTAACTTGTGACAAAAAATAAAAAGTTCTATGAACTCACTATGCCCATCAGCGAATACCTTAGGGTGTGTACTTTCAGAAATGGGGTCATTTGTGGGGTGTTTGTACTGTCTGGGCATTGTAGAACCTCAGGAAACATGACAGGTGCTCAGAAAGTCAGAGCTGCTTCAAAAAGCGGAAATTCACATTTTTGTACCATAGTTTGTAAACGCTATAACTTTTACCCAAACCATTTTTTTTTTACCCAAACATTTTTTTTTTATCAAAGACATGTAGAACTATAAATTTAGAGCAAAATTTCTATATGGATGTCGTTTTTTTTTGCAAAATTTTACAACTGAAAGTGAAAAATGTCATTTTTTTTGCAAAAAAATCGTTAAATTTCGATTAATAACAAAAAAAGTAAAAATGTCAGCAGCAATGAAATACCACCAAATGAAAGCTCTATTAGTGAGAAGAAAAGGAGGTAAAATTCATTTGGGTGGTAAGTTGCATGACCGAGCAATAAACGGTGAAAGTAGTGTAGGTCAGAAGTGTAAAAAGTGGCCTGGTCTTTCAGGGTGTTTAAGCACTGGGGGCTGAAGTGGTTAAAGACGAACAGGAGGGCAGATAGCTTCCTAAGGCGAACATGGGAATCAGCGGGGGCTTCCCTTAAACCTAACATAGCGGCCAGTTGTACTGCTAGGGCCTTTATTTTATGGGTTAAACAGCTAGAAGACCAGATTAGGGATAAGACTCCTAGAGACCAGTGATTAGAAGCCATGCCTGTTATTGCCAAAGCAGCTGATTTTCTGGCGGATGTTCCGCTGATGCGGTTAGATTGGCTGCTCGTTCATCTTCCCTGGCTAATTTGGCTCATTGAGCCCTTTGGCTTAAGAATTGGTCAGGGGACGTGGCATCTAAAAATAGACTATGTAATATTCCATGTGAAAATACTTGTTCGGGTCTGCCTTAGACGATATTCTTGAGAAAGCAGGAGATAGGATGAAAGGGTTTCCCTCTTCCTTTGGTAAGCAAGATTCTTCCTTTCGCCAGAATAGAAGATTCTCAGGTACAGAAAAAAGAGCCAGAGTAAGAGAGATTCCAAGTGGAAATTTTCTGCTTCCAAATCTAAAGATTTCCTGTTAAGAAGCTGTAATTCCTTCGCTGCCAAAAAAGACAACCCCCAATGACGCCAGGGTGGAAGACTTTTGGACTTTCTCCCAGCCTAGTCAGAAATTACCAACAGTACTTGGATTCTTCAGTCCCTGTAGAAAGGATTTAAACTGGAATTCAAGTGTCTTCCCCAGAAAAAGTTTTGGTAACCGAGGAAGGTCCGAGGGCTCAGGGGGCTCTAGAAAGATAGGTAGAGAAGCTAATTTTAGAAGGCACACTTATCTCTTGTCCTCCATCAGAAGAAGGTATGGGGTTCTACTCCAGCCTTTTTCTTGTAAAGAAACCAAATTGAGATTTCAGCACCATCATAAATTAAAAGGGATTAAACAAATTCTTAGTGTACAGAAATTTCAAAATGGAGACAATGAAGTCAGTAGTGGACCTCCTATACAAGGACTGTTATATGGTAGTCCTGGACATCAGGGACGCATATTATCATCTCCCAATATACCCAGCTCACCCTTTGGGATCTTTATGGCACCACGGACTTTCACAAAGCTCGTAGCAGAAATGGCAGCTCATATAAGAGAAATAGACATCCTGATCATAGCCCAGTCCAAACGGGCCTGTCTCACCCAGATGGAACAAGTGATCTACATTCTGAACTCTCTAGGGTGGATAATCAATGCAGAGAAATCCAGAATGGTTCCTAAGAAGGTTCAGCAGTTCCTGGGCATATTACTGGACTCTGCATCTCAGAAATCTCTTCTGCCTTCAGAGAAAGTCCAGAGAGTAAGGTCAGTAGTAAATCAGCTTATTCAGAATCCTTCTTTGTCTATCAGGAAAGGTATGTCAGCTCTGGGAACTCTAACCTCCTGCATTGTGGCGGTTCCGTAAGCTCAAGCTCACTCCAGGAGCCTTCAATGGGAGATTCTCCAGACTTGATCAGGAAAGGGGAAAGAGTTGGACAGAAAAATTTTGATTTCCAAACAGACATGCAGTTCTCTAAAATGGTGGTTGGATCCAGACAATCTTGTCCGGGGGGTCACCTGGAGGATTATTGTGGACCCAGTAGTAGTGACTACAGATGCCAGTCCAGTTGGCTGGGGAGCCCACGTCCAAGGCAGGGTCCTGCAGGGCCCTTGGGATGGATCGATTTATGCGGCATCTTTAAATGTAAAAGAATTGATGGCGGTTCTTCTAGCCTTGCAGGAGATCTTGCCCTTGCTCGAGCATCGTCATCTAAAAGTTTTGTCAGACAATAGTTCCGTTGTAGCTTATCTGAATCATCAGGGAGGGACCAGGTCCATAGAGTTTCAACAAATAGCTACCCAGATTTTTTCCTTATTAGAAGGAAGAGTCCTCTCGTTGTCGGCCCTTCATATGAGAGAAGTGGACAACCAACAGGCGGATTTTTTGAGTCGCCACAAACTAGACCGGAGAGAGTGGTCTCTGAATCAGGGGGTTTTCTCCCAGCTAGTACAGCTTTGGGGGGAACCATCGGTGGATCTCTTTGCTACAAGATCCAACAGGAAGATGGAAAAAAATTTTTCCCTCTTTCCAAGAAACTCTCCTTCGGTGGTGGATGCCTTCCTACAGCCGTGGGACCGGGACCTTCTCTATGCATTCCCTCCTCTTCAGCTAATATCCAGGGTCCTCAAGAAGATAAGGGAGGACAGGGCTTCGGTGATCATGATAGCACCTTTTTGGCCCCGTCATGCTTGGTTCATGTGGCTGAGACTTCTTTCTGTCAGGGAGCCTTGGGTGCTACCAGAAATCCTGGACTTATTAAGCCAGGGGACAGTCATTCACCCTCCGGTAAAAGGCCATCACTTGACAGACTGGTTTTTAAAAGGTCACTGCTCATGCATAGGGTATTGTCTGAATCTGTTATTTCCACCTTACTTAAAAGTAGGAAACCGGTAACCACCAGGATCTATGCTAGAACCTGGGCAGCTTTTTTTGCTTTCTTGGGAATTGATCCTGTCCCAAACTGTAGTCTCTCTATTCCCAGAATTTTGCATTTTGTTCAGAGGGTCTTTCCCTTAGTACTATAAAGGTCCAGATTTCGGCTTTGAGTGTTTTGTTTGACGTTAGATTAGCTGCTCTTCCTCTTTTCCTGAGATTTTGTAAAGCAATTGCAAGAGACATTCCGACTAGGATTTTACAAGTTCCTCCCTGGGACTTAAATCTAGTGTTGCGGAGTTTGATGAAAGGACCCTTTGAACCAATTTCTGAGATCTCTATCAGGATGTTGACTCTTAAATGTAGCAATCACGTCAGCTAGAAGGATAGGGGAGATCCAGGCCTTGTCCATTAATCCCCCATATACTTCCATCCAAGAGGATAGAATCATCCTTAGACCAGACCCAGCTTTTTCTTCCCAAATTAGTGTAGAGCTTCCATAGGTCTCAGGAAGTAGTTCTTCCGTCCTTTGATACCAATTCCAAGTGTCAAAAAGAGTTGGAGTTTAGTTGTTTGGATGTCAGGAGATGTGTTCTAGCTTACCTGGTGGCTACTAGGGAATGGAGGAAGTCAGGTTCCCTGTTTGTTCAGTATTCAGGTCCTAATAAGGGAAAGGCTGCTAGTAAAGGTTCTGTAGTGAGGTGGATTAAACAGGCTATCTTTCTAGCTTATGTTTCCTTAAAGAAACCAGTACCTATGGGTTGGACAGCGCACTCCACAATAGCGGTATCTACTTCATGGGCAGAGAGACCAGACGCATCTATCCACAATATTTGCAAAGCGACTACCTGGTCTTCTGCTCTAACCTTCTATAGGCACTATAGGCTGGACTGCTCTTCTGTCTCTGACCTTTCCTTTGGTCGTAAAGTCTTGCTGGTTGTTACTCCACCCTAGCTCTCTATCTCTGAGATCTCTCCTGGTGCTGTCATAGGACGAAGGGAAAAATGATGATTACTCTTACCGGTAATTTGATTTTCCAGAGTCCATGACAGCACCCTTATATTACCTCCCTTGGCTGTTGGTGTTGGTGATGGGTCTTGGTTATAGAGCACAGGGTGCGCATATAAAAAAAAAAAAAAAAAAAAAAAAAGTTGGATGAATTAAACGCAATGGATTTGGATGAATCAGAAGGATGGATATCGGGGATGCTCTCCGTCTCTGAAAACCACTGAGGAATGGAGAGGCCCCTCCTTCTTAAATATCTGTGGGTTTCCTGTACTGGGTGGAGGATCCTCTCTCCTGGTGCTGTCATGGACTCTGGAAAATCAAATTACCGGTAAGAGTAATCATCATTTTCCTGGTCGCCTAATAAATTTAATGGTGGAGCAAACCAACATTTATGCTATTCAGTTCATTACTCATAATCCTATTGGCTCTCATTCCCTTCTGAGCCCTGCTGTGTGCCCATGCATCGGTTTATGACCACATACAGTGCCTTGAAAAAGTATTTATACCCCTTGAACTTTTTCACCTTACACCCACATAGGGGCACATATAGGATATAAAAAATAAAAAAAAAAGTAGAATCATGGTAATGTTGAGTTTTGTTTATTTGTTAATAAATACTGTGTTATAGAAATAAATTTATAAAAATCAGAAAAATATATATATATTTTAATTTCACTGAATTCCTCTAAAGGACCTAAAGGGTTAATAAACTTCTGAAATTAATAATTTGCGGGGTGAATTTTTTAAACTGGGGTTATTTATGGGGGGGGGTTCTAATATGTTAGCCTCTCAAACCCCTTTTAGAACTGAATTAGTCTTCAAAGAAATAGATTTTGGAAATTTTCTTGAAAATTGTAAAAAGTGCTGCTAAATTTATAAGCCCTCTAACACCCTAAAAAATAAAATGGTGTATGTATATATACATATTTTTTTAATCTCATTATATACACATTTATTTTTTATATAATATTGTAAATATATATATTTATACAAATTAATTTGGCACAAGATTATATATATATATATATATATATATATATATATATATATATATACAGCGTGGTCCAATGGCAGAGGAGAGCGTCACAGCCGGGGAGAAAAAAAAACCTCACCTGTGACGCTTTCCGCTGTGATTGGACCGCGCTACAGCCAGGGAGAAGGAGACGGCCATTGAGAAACTGGTTAGTCTCCTCCTCCCTGTATCTATGCTATTCATTAGCATACCAGGCGGGAAAAGTGAACGGTTGGCACAGCGGGCGAATGGAGCGGCGCCCAGACAAACTAGTAAGCGATATTACATCCCTGCATTATGCCCTACATAACCTGCTAGTTATTTTATAATGTCTGGACCCATGAAAGTTCCTCTTTAAGGTGAAAAGTGGCTCAGTACTGAAAGGGTTAATGCAGGTATATAGGAATAAATAAGCAGTTTTTCCAGACCTGAATAAGTCTTCAGACATAAACAACAGAGTTAAACCAGACAGTCAGAAAGTCAGCTTGTCTGTTTTTTTTCCTTCAAAATTTTGCATAGGTAGATGGTCACAAAGTCTCTCAATATTTGCTGGCTGTGCATTAACCCATTTCACAGTGCAGCACAGCTACAGTATAATAACAGTGCAAATGAACAGGATTTATTACAATAAATATATAAATGCAGTTCATCAATATAAAACATAGGTGCACACAACAGCATAAACCACTGTGCAAGTTATCCCTTCAAAGTGCAATAAAGTAGTGAGTTGATGGCTTTGCATAGTAGCAATAAGGGCAAACCTCAAGTTTGCCGCTATTTGTATTTAAACCAGTCTCATGGAGTAAAGGTGAACATCCTATTCATGAAGCCCCTGTGATTTAAGGAACATATGTAATGACAAATCTTTCCAACAACATTTTCTTATACAATAACATATAATAATATATGGGGGGGGGGGGAAACGCCAACCCCAGAGCATTTGCATTTTGGGGAAATCACGGAAACAACAAGAACGCTGTGTATGGATTCTCAGGTAGGAATGAGAAACTTGTATTTCTTCTCGCACTAATTCTGGAAATGGAATAAATGAAGGCTTTCTGAATATTTTTTTCCATTTTCTTTATCGTTAACATTTCTAATGATCCTGTGATTTCCATAATCTGACTTTTCCTTCTTGATGCTGCAATTTCAGTGTTGAAGAGTATAATTTTAATAGCTCCAAGACCATCTGTATTTGGGTTTAAAGAGGACCTTTCACCGATCCTGACATTGTGAACTAAGTATCATGACATATAGAGCGTTGCCCAGGGATCTCACTGCACTTACTATTATCCCTGGGCGCCGCTCCGTTCTCCCGTTATGCCCTCCGGTATGCTCGGGGACTTGGTTATAGTAGGCGGAGTCTGCCCTTGTTCTGCTGGGCGTCTCCTTCTCCTAGGCTGTAGCGCTGGCCAATCCCATCGCAGAGCTCACAGCCTGGGAGAAGGAGACGCCCAGGAGAACAAGGGCAGACTCCGCCTACTATAACCAAGTCCCCGAACATACCGTAGGACATAACGAGCGGCGCCCTGGGATAATAGTAAGTGCAGTGAGATCCCTGGGCGCCGCTGTATAAGTCATGATACTTAGTTCACAATGTCAGGATCGGTGAAAGATCCTCTTTAAATCTTGAAATTGATAGGACTTGGGTAGTCTGAGTTCTAGATTTATGAAGTGATCTACCAGATTTACACTGGCATTACTGCTGTGACCTGTATTGTGTTGACTATAGTGGTGATATGAAGGTGTGACATGCCTTGACCTGAAACCTGGTATTCAACAGCTACATGTTATTAACTACTCCAATGTTTCCTTTTATTATCTATTCTACAGTGATTGAATTTTCACATAGGAATTTGTACGATTTTACATCGGCTCATCTTCTTTCCATTCAGGTTCCTACAATATAGGATCCGCTCAGCGTATATCTCCTATATAAGATCATTCTCCTGATTGACCCGACAAGGATGGATAGGGATGGGGACAAGATGGCAGAGAGTATAATAAATCTCACCCTAGAGATCCTCTTCCAGATTACTGGAGAGGTGAGAGATTCTGATGTCACATTACATCTTCTTCTCCATGTTACTAACAGATAAACATGACTTGCGATGTGAGGGACTCTGGAAATCTATATTGTTTTTATTAATGTTTCTCCAAAACTAGGATTACACCGTAGTAAAGGAGACCTCTGTGTTTGAAGGATGGGGAAGAATTCCGAACCGAATCTCTGGGCCGACACCTCACCCCTTGAGACATAAGAAAGTCAACAGACAGAGGATCCTACAACTCGCCAACAAGATCATTGAGCTGCTGACTGGAGAGGTGACATCGCTGGGAATGCCGGGACATTATACATTAACGCTATGAAGGGATCTGGGTGATGACTGTATCATTGTGTTGTCAGGTTCCTATAAGGTGTCAGGATGTCGCCGTGTATTTCTCCATGGAGGAGTGGGAGTATTTAGAAGGATACAAAGATCTGTACCAGGACTTCATGATGGAGGATCACCATGTCCTCACATCATCAGGTAATAGACATGATTAAATACACACGTCCTCTCATTATTTGTATGTAAAGAATTGATTAATTCAATGTATGTTTTTCCTACAGTTAAGGAAGAGAGAACAACACTGGAGAGATGTCCTAGTCCTCTTCTTCTACAGGATGGTTCAGAAGAACATCAAAACGTTCCACAGGATGATCCGGTAGATGGAGATAAGGTCTCATGAAAGGTTCCCTATGATCTGTAGAAGTGCTGTGAAGATCTTGTGTTCAGTCTTGTTTTATCCAAAGTATTATATCTTTTATCCTTGTATAATGAGAAAGGTGGGGATGGTAGGATTACAGCTGAGCTTAGACATTAGCCTACTTTCACACTCGCGTTTTGGGCGGATCCGTCATGGATCTGCAAAAATTGATCTGTTACAATAATACAACTACATACATTCGTCATGAACTCAATTGAAAGTCAGATTGTGACAAGTGCCAGATTGTGTCAGAGAAAACGGATCCGTCCCCATTGACTTACATTGTGTGCCAGAACGGATCCGTTTGGCTCAGTTTAGTCAAGCAGACAGGCAGCGTTTTGGTGTCCGCCTCCAGAGTGGAATGGAGACTGATCGGAGGCAAACTGATGCCTTCTGAGCGGATCCTTTTCCATTCAGAATGCATTAGGGCAAAACTGATCCGTTTTGGACTGCCTGTGAGAGCCCATGACGGATCTCACAAACCGAAAGCCAAAACGCCAGTGTGAAAGTAGCCTAAGATGTTGTCTGGATCTTCTAACAGTTTTTTTTTTGCGTTGAAGACTGCTACAGATATTTGGTTCAGATAACTCCTGTCATTTCATTACTGATTGTCATGATAATTGATGATCTTTTCTGGTCTTTTAAAACATTCCACACGACTTCTCTACAAATATCTGCTGACCTTTCTGACCTTTTCTATATTTTTTTCACAGCTTTTGAACAATATTAATGCTACAGGGAAATATGTGAGGGGTGATGAACAGATCATAGAGGACATTCCTACAGATAACCACCCAGGTGAGTAGTAACCTCTAAATAAAGCTGAGGTGACACATATTCCACTCCTTCACTGGTTACTGATTACTCATTCCACTGTCACGTACTGATGGGAGTGTGGGGGGTACCTACTTTCTGACAGGTTCCCTTTACTAGCACACAATTGTTACCACTACAAGGGTCCCACAGTATTGATCAGACGGTTCTAACGTCTATGAACCCTCTTGCAGTAGTACTTAGCAGAGTCACTTACACTTCAGAATTTTTGGGAATTTGAATGCCCTATAGCAAAGCCACCATGGGGGCAGACTGTAAAATTGAAAAAAGGGCCTCTACTAAGCATGCCTGTCTGTCAATAAAGATATCACAATGTCCTGGCGTAAGGGTACTTTCACACTAGCAGCAGGATGGATCCGACAGGCTGTTCACCCTGTCCAATCCGTCCTGCCGCTATTTCGCCGTGCCGCTGGACCGCCGCTTCGTCCCCATTGACTATAATGGGGACGGGGGCGGAGCTCTGGCGGAGCGCGGCAGTTCGCGGTGAGAGGCCGCCGGTCTAAAAAGTCAGTCATGCAGTACTTTTAGTCCGACGGCCTTTCGGGGACGGTCAATGGGGACGGTCCGGTGGCACGGCGAAATAGTGGCAGGACGTATCCGACAGGGTGAACAGCCTGTCGGATCCGTCCTGCCACTAGTGTGAAAGTAGCCTAAGGAAGTAATAACTGAAAAAAAACCTTTCAGTGGTCAGTTACAGCTTGCTGGCCATTCTGCTCACACCCACTTGCTAAAAACATCAATGCTATCCCTCACCCTTCTCCAGGACTCTGACCGGTCTCTCTATATGGGGCCCTAAAATGTCTCATGGTGGCTGTCTAATGGTCCCCTTGTTGACACTTAAGGGAGCACATTAGAGAGGATACTCTTGATTTATACATGACAATTTAACCCTTTCGCTACAGAGCGATGTCCGAACATGGCGCCCACTCACACGTGCAGCGGGTGTCATGGCCAGCAAGTCTCTGGTGTTTCAGGCTAATTACCGTGACCGGCAATAATGTTGATTGCGGTAATTAAAGGCTTTAGATGCCGTGATCAAGTGAGATCACGGTATCTAAATGCGCAAAAACCCGGATGCACAGGCTTCCTACCAATGCCCGTGCTGCAATGGGGGCATCGGTAGTTGCGCTGATCACTGTAAGCCTCGTATTATAGTGTTCATGCTGCAATTCTTATTTTGGCCACCAGATGGCAGGCCAGGATAAGAAATTAGCAAAATTCAATTCAAACTACATTTTAAAAATCCCTAATAATATATAATGAAAAATTTAAAAACATAATTTATAGGCTTATATATGAGCTTCAAAATCATCACAAAAAATGTTAAATATATATATATATATATATATATATATATATATATATATATATATATATATATATATAAAAAAGTTTAAATCACCCCCCTTTTCCCGTATAATTAAAAAATAAATACCTAAATAACAATAAATATAAACATCATGGGTATCACCGTGACCAAAACTGCCCATACTATTAAAATATATAAAAAAATCCAATATGGCGAATGGCGTATCGGAAAAAGGGTCAAAATGGCCGATTTGTGATCAAAAAGTCACGCACACTCCAAAATGGTATCAATAAAAACTACGGATTTTCCTGAACAAATGAGCCCTTAAACAGCTCAGTAGGCATAAGTATAAAAAAGTTTTGGGGCTCAGAATATGGTGATGTAAAAAAAAAAGATATATTTTTTATCAAAGTTAAAATTTTATTTTTACACATTTTTAGACATAAAAAACCTATACATATGGGCTATCGCTGTAATTGTACTGACTCAGAGAATGAAGGGCAAATGAAACGCTGTGGGAACAAAACCCGTAAAACGGTGGAGTTTTTTTTTTCCAATTACACCCCATTTGGAATTTTTTTACCGCTTCCCACTACATTGTATGCCATAATTAATGGCGGCATTAGAAAGTACAAACTTGTCCTGCAAAAAAAAAAGCCCTCATATAGCTACGTAAATGGAAATATAAAAATTTTTTATGGCTCAAGGAAAATAGGGAAGAAAAATGAAAACGCAAAAACGAAAAAAACCTCCAGTAGTGAAAGGGTTAATGGATTATTGTATGTACATAGTGCTTTTTGTAGGTGAGCACTTGTGTGTACATCATGTGTTATTGAGATCCTAGATATAAATTCTAAACTCAGTGGTGTCCTAGGTTTTACACCCAAACAAGGAGGGAGAAATTGTTTAAAGGGGTTGACCACTTTCTTGCTACTTGTGAGCAATGTGTATGTAAGATGACTATATGGCAGTTGTTGATATTCGGCTAGATTCCATAATTCCTGACCCCTTGATGGGCAAATCTTCTGTGCTGTCCACATAGAGATTCTGTCCGTAAGATGGCCACTGATGGCGGGTCATGTGACCAGACCCATCACTCAGCCTCCTCTATTCATAAGCACTGCACCTGCACAGCGTATTTGAATGGAGGAGTCAGCTTTGCCTGGTCACATGACCCTCCATTTGCAGCCATTTTATGGACAGGACCTCTGTGTGGACAGCACGACTTTGCAAACAAGGAGACATATCTTATGAAATAAAGAAAATGGCACAGAATTTCAGCAAAGTCTATATTAGTAACTGCCATATAGTCATCTTACAAACACAATGGTCACCAGTAGCTAGAAAGTGGTCAACCCCTTTAATCAATATTGCAGCCACCTATAGACTGTATCTAGTAGTCCAAAATTGGTTCGCATAAAAATGTAACTTTTATTATTCCAATTATAACGTTTAATGACTATTTCAGGGTATTACAGGGATGCCCAACCTGCGGCCCTCCAGCTGTTGAAAAACTACAACTCCCACCATACCCTGCTGTAGGCTGATCACTGTGTGCTGTCTAGGCATGCTGAGAGTTAGGCTGGTTTCACACGGGCGTTGCGGGAACATGCGCGATTTTACCGCGCGAGTGCAAAACATTGTAATGCGTTTTGCACGCGTGTGAGAAAAATCGGCATGTTTGGTACCCAAACCCGAACTTCTTCACAGAAGTTCGGGTTTGGGATCGGGGTTGTGTAGATTGTATTATTTTCCCTTATAACATGGTTATAAGGGAAAGTAATAGCATTCTGAATACATAATGCATAGTACAATAGGTCTGGAGGGGTTAAAAAATAAATAAAAAATAATTTAACTCGCCTTAATCCACTTGTTCGCGCAGCCCGGCATCTCTTCTGTCTTCTTTTTTGCTGTGTACAGGAAAAGGACCTGTGGTGACGTCACTCCGGTCATCACATGGTCCATCACATGATCCATCACCATGGTAAAAGATCATGTGATGGACCATGTGATGACCGGAGTGACGTCACCACAGGTCCTGTTCCTGTACACAGCAAAGAAGAAGACAGAAGAGAAGCCGGGCTGCGCGAACAAGTGGATTAAGGCGAGTTAAATTATTATTATTATTTTTTAACCCCTCCAGCGCTATTGTACTATGCATTCTGTATTAAGAATGCTATTATTTTCCCTTATAACCATGTATTAAGGGAAAATAATAATGATCGGGTCTCCATCCCGATCATCACTTAGCAACCGTGCGTGAAAATCGCACCGCATCCGCACTTGCTTGCAGATGCTTGCGATTTTCACGCAGCCCCGTTCACTCCTATGGTGCCTGCGTTGCGAGATAAACGCACAATATAGAGCATGCTGCGATTTTCACGCAACGCACAAGTGATGCGTGAAAATCACCGCTCATGTGCACAGCCCCATAGAAATTAATGGGTCCGGATTCAGTGCAGGTGCAATGCGTTCACCTGCTGTCCACATCTTTTGCAACTGAAATGAATGGTTTCACATCTGATGCGGATGTGGAACAAAACTACAGCGGTGAGCCCTTATCGGCATGCTCTGGTATACAGTACGTCTGATACTGAACTCGCCACACGGCTGCAACCAAATGACAACAAAAAGACTAAAGAATGATGGATAACTGATAAGATGTATTGGTATCTGATTTAAAAAGAGCTAAGAAGATGCATCAGATTTTACCAAACAGCAGGCTACATTATCAGCAGATAACAACATATCCAACCACAGCAGTCGTGTGCTGATTAATTGGGTTGTGAATGGATTCTCTTTGAGATGGTCATTGTATTTTCCAAGCTTTTTACCTTCTGGTGTAGAGATGAATGGAACTCAAAATTAATACTTTGAATGAAAATACCAAAATGATGATTTTGGAAATCGTCAAAGTAGTTGGTGTTGGGGAATCGAGTTTTTCAAGAACTGAGAAACTGAAAAAAGCACTGATTATAACAAAAACATTCAGGAAAGGACACTGTGGAAGAAGCAGGAAAACTCCATAAGATGATCTAATTTGGAGAGTAACCATAATCAACCCTCAAACGGGGATGTCAAAGAGAAATGGCACCACATGGGATCGACGTCCATGCCTCGTGTAATGTGGTTGCAGGGCTAAACAACCTGTCGGGGTGCAACTTTTAACTGCCAAATGAAGAAGTAGCTGTTGTCGTGGGCAAAGAAAAAATGGAAAAAAGTGATGTTTTTAGAATGCTTCACAGCTGCTGGACCAGAGATACTCCATCCCATTGAAAACATGATGAACAGTAAAAAGAAATATGATCCTTCTGAATATGAAACTACTACCAACACTGCAGAAGTGGGTTTCCAAGTGATGGTGAGATGCCCAGAAACTCAAACGGGTAGACGCGATAAAAAAACAAGTAGGTTTTTCTGAAGTTATGGATAGGAAAGATGAATTGTGCAACAGAAATTATTGCAAGTGTGGTTTCAGGGCTAAAAGGTGACCAAGATATGCAGAAAACTGGTGGAATCGATGCCTAAGGCCCCTTTCACATAGCACCCACACTGATCCTGACCCATTCATTTCAATGGGTCTGTGTACATGAGCATTTTTTTTTCACGTATCCGTTCTGCGTTGCATGAAAAACACAGCATGTTCTATATTCTGCGTTTTTCACGCATCCCAGGCCCCGTAGAAGTGAATGGGGCTTCAGTGAAAAACGCATTGCATTCGGAAGCAAGTGCGGATCCAAAGTGTTTTTCACTGATGGTTGCTAGGAGATGTTGTTTGTAAACCTTCAGGTTTTTATCACGCGCGTGAAAAACGCATCAAAACGCATTGCACTCCTGCGGCAAAAACTGAACGCAATTGCAGACAAAACTGACTGAACTTGCTTGCAAAATGGTGCGAGTTTTGCTGAAGGCACCCTGAGCGCATCCGGACCTAATCCGTCACGCTCGTGTAAAAGAGGCCTAAGGCCTCATGCACACGACCGTTGTGTGTTTTGCGGTCCGCAAATCGCGGATCCACAAAACACGTATGGCGTGCGTGTGCGTTCTGCAATTTGCGGACAGCCATTGATATAACTGCCTATTCTTGTCCGCAAAACGCGGACAAGAATAGGACATGTTATATTTTTTTTGCGGACCATGGAACGAAGCAACGGATGCGGACAGCACAAGGAGTGCTGTCCGCATCTTTTGCTGCCCCATTGAAGTGAATGGGTCCGCATTCAAGCCGCCAAAACTGCGGCTCGGACGTGGACCAAAACAATGGCCGTGTGCATGAGGCCTAAGAGGGTGAAACAGTTATAAAGGAGGACACGTCATGTATTAAAACTTTGAAATAAATTCCATTTTGTATCGTTACCATTTTTTTTTCTGTTTGTTCCAATTAATTTTTTGCTTATAGTAAAGGACTTCTCAAAAATGTATACACATTTTTTTGAATGAGCCAGTATTGTAAACGGTTAGTAGATGGTGGCTGAAACAACCAACTGACTTTCACAGATGTGTAAACAAATACAATAGACATATAGACTTGCATGATCAGGCAGTTTATTAACTGCAGTATGAAAGGCATTATCTGTGTGGCCGTCTGTATCTGCGGGAAATGATATATTAGAAAGACCAGAAGAGCTACACAGTGGTGTCACATTATTATGACAACTTCCTACTTTCAATGTTTCGAGTATAGCGAGGTTGGCAGAGTATAGCTTTTGCCCATTACAGCATTGAGGGGATATGTATGCAGAGTTGCAAAAAGGGATGATAATTGGCTTTTGGGCCAAGAGTGGCAGTATTTCTCAAACTTTGTGAACTTGCTCGCGTTTTGCTGTGGCGAAAGGTTATCATGAGTGGACAAATGGCACTATTGCAAATAAGTGACGTATAAGCTGCGAATCAGCATGTGCTACTGAGGCGAGAGATGTATGATAACTACTAAGGTGACCAAGGGTGGAGCGCCAGCAGCTCACTGTTAAATGAACCCAGGGGCTACCAGACGGGTGTCTAAAACAACAGTTCAGCGAACCCTACTGCATAGCAGACAGGTGGTCACTGCAGCTTTGCTAAGGAAGTTGCATCAGCAGAAAAAACATACATTTTTGTGTCAATATTGGAATTGGACCTCCGCTGAATGGCAAAGAGTTGCCTTCTCCAGTGAGACAAGTTTTCTGCTTCATCGAACAGAGGTACGTTGGCGTGTCAGATAAGAAGCATAGAAAACAAACAACCTGCACCTATTTCTGGAAGAAAACAAGCTGGTGGTGGCAATGGTCTGGGGAATGTTTTTGTTGCATTCTCTGGGCCCACTCATCCACTTGAAAGCACTCTCAACTGATTCCATGCTTGTAAATAACATACACCCATACATGCTAATTGCCTTCCTTGTGTTGGATGGGATCTTCCAGCAAGACAGTGCCACATGTCAAACAGCTAGAAATGTCTGACACTGGATGGAAGAACATAACCAAGTACTACCCTGGCTCCTTAATTACCCAGACTTGAACCCGATTGATAATCTGTGAGACCACCTCATGGTTGTGTTCTCTCTATGGATTTTCCACCACATGTCCTCCAGCAACTGTACAATTCACAGCAGTCAGCATGAACCCAGATACCTGTGACGGTGTTGGATAGGGTAGAGGTCAAGGATCCATGTGGGCAGTCAAGGTCTTCCACACTCGCCCAATCATGCCTTTATGGATATTCCTTTGTACACTTGAGCACAGTCATGCTGGAAAAGAAAAGGGAAAAGGATCCTTCCCAAACAGTTCCCACAAAGTTGGAAGCCTACAGTTCTCCAAAATTATATAGTGCAAATTCACACTGCTCAGTATAATTACTGCAAATTCACTGACAAAGTTGGAAGCATATGATTGTCCAAAATGTCTTGGTATGCTGGAGCATTAAGATTTTGTTTCAATGGAACTAAGGAGTAGAGAATTTCTCTCCTCCACCAGACTTTACAGCTGGCACATTGCAGTCAGGCAGGTAACATTCTCTTGGCATTCAGTAAACGCAGACTCATCCATGAGATCTCAGTGGCATAATAGGTAACCATGGGGCCTCACAACAAAACATGGCATGTGCCCCTGCTTTACCATGACTAGTACCATCAGCAAGTTCATAAAAGCTCTTCATTGGTATTCCAAAAGCAAAGAAAATTGACATACAGATGATATAGATAGCAGACACGTAAACAATTAGTTTATATATATCAAGAAATAAAGTGCTTATTAAAACAATTCCTTTATTAGTTATATTAAGGGGTAACGGAGCAATAAATGCCCTAGTGATAACCTAGATCTAAAGGAAGATACTTTAGGAACTCCTACCAAAGAAGAAACAAAATAGTAAATTAGCAGGGAGAGGTAGATATCCATATAGGTATCCAATGAGACTGGGTGGGGGAAAAATCCTGTGCCCAGGGGTACCCTCTGATGGTGGAAGTACCCTGTTTCTGTACCTACGTCTGGATTTAACCCTGTTATGGCCCTACATCAATGTATAAATAATGTATACAGTGAGTATCCTATGGGGTGTGAATGATAGCCCCTAAAAAAATCAGATACCTAGAAAATAAAATAAATAGAGAGCCCGACGCATTTCACCCGCACCTGCTGGTTCATCAGGGGGTGATAGAGCAGAAATAGTCGTAGGGAAAATGTTACGGGGCGCCAAAGGCGCACTCGGTCTCCCATCAGCCGCAGACCTGCTGCTTAGCTTCAGTACCGAGGATCTGTGTTTGGCCTCGTTCCCAGGGCGGCTTTGCTAGCTGGGAGGCTCCCTGCTCCTAGGTTTGCCTTGAGCTGATAACTCGGTGCTCGACTTGTCTGTCTGTTAGGGCTCATTCAGATGGCCGTATGCTGTCCGCAAAAATACTGAATGCTATCCGTTTTTTTGCGGATCCGCAAAAAAACTGATCCGCAAAAAAACGGATAGCATTCAGTATTTTTGCGGACCCATAGACTTCAATGGGGCCATCTCCTGATTTTCACGGACAAGTATAGGACATGTTTCATTTGTTTTGCGGAACCGTGGAATAGAAAAGGGCCCCATAGAAGTGAATGGGTCAGTATCTAATCCGCAAAAAAACGGATCCGCATTTTTGCGGATAGCATACGGCCGTCTGAATGAGCCCTTACAGACATTAGCATCAGGCTGTCCCCAGTGGTGATCACAATCTAAGGTCCCTATCAGTCTGTCTTTGAGGTGTGGGAGGAAACCGGAGAACCTGGAGGAAACCCACGCAAACATGAGGAGAACATACAAACTTTATGCAGATGTTGTCCTTGGTCGGATTTGAATCCAGGACCCCAGCGCTGCAAGGCACCATTGCTAATCACTGAGCTATTTACAAAGCATTGAGGAAATTTATTTACGGCAGCCGCATGGGCAATATACACAATGGTCTAGAGGGGACCCTATTGACTTCTATAGGAGAGTTTTCTAGGCAGCTCTGTGACCTGTACAAGGAAAGAATAGATAAGCTCTAACAATCACCTACTGTGAATGTCGGATCCTGCCTTATCCGTACACAGAGGTGATATCTCCTTATTATAGACAGGATTAGAATAAAGTTATCTGTACAACTGAAATGTGGCGCCTATTATTAGGTTTAGTGTTAAGTTAGTGTTATGTTAAACATAAAAATGTGTTTTAAACAATAGGCCATTTTCTGATTCCCTTTAACTGTTTGTCTAGCTGTGTGAATCCTACTTTCACTTTCACTTTGTGCTGGTTATCTAATAAACCTTATCTCTAAATTACTAAAAAGTAATGAACACTTTTTTAAAGGGGTTCTCTGGGTTAAGGGTTAAACCTTGATACAGTTATTGATTTCGTTGCTCCGATGCTTAACCTTGTCACGCTGTATCATATAGCGCAAGTCTCTATTTGTTGTTGGTGGTTTATAGTGCTGATGGACACTGTTTTGGAGATGGGTACTATGCTACTATGCTGAGCCGCCTGATGGAACAAAGTAAAAATTCAGAGCCTGCTCCTAGAGAATCACACAGACACAGGGGTTCTTTAATAAAGAATGAGTACAATGCAATAGTAAAATAATTTAAGAAATTCCCCTCAAATGTGTACATAGTCTTTAAGGTGGCAAGTAGATGATATAGTATTAAGTACTTATTTTTTATTTTATTAGGTACTGCTTTTCTGTAACCACTCCAAGCTTCTTCTTAAGGAATAATTGAAAATGTATAAAAAAAAAATATATATATATATATATATATATATATATATATATAAAACTGATAATCCACTGTTACACTTCTGTTCTTTGCTAAAATGCATGTAGCCGTCAGTGTGTGAGATGGACACCATCCAATATCACTGACTCAGAGATCCCTTCATAATTCTCCACTGAGTATTTCACTAGAAAAGAGAAGTGATGAACACACTGAAATGTGAACCTATGAAGATGATGGCTTCGAAACAAGAGTGGAAAATACAATCGAATAGCCTGGTGACCTAACATCATCATCTACTGGTCCAGGCTACTTTTCTACTGTTAGATTATGATCTATTTTCTATAGTCATTTGATAATTGAATTTAGCTTCATGCTTTGTAATTTATATGGAATTTGTATATAGAAATATCATAAAATATCAATATATGTTGATATCAGATTTATTCTTGACAGATGACTGTACCAGGAACTCAGGGAAACATTTTAAAGCAGACGATTGTGGTGTCACAGAAGATACATATGAAGAGCATGCCATTATTTCAGATGTACCCTCAGTCTTTCACAGCAAAGATCTATCATCGGATTCTTTGGATGGGTTCCAGTCTTCTGATTTATCACAGACTATTAAGCAAAATAAAGGTCACAGAAGAAAAGTTCAGCATCAAAGAACTCTTACCGGAGAGAAGGCTTTTTCATGTTTAGAGTGTGGAAAACATTTTACCCATAAATCACAACTTGTTATACATGAGAGAATTCACACAGGGGAGAAGCCATTTTCTTGTTTAGAATGTGGGAAATGTTTCTCACAGAAAGCAGGTCTTGTTATACATCAGAGAACTCACACAGGGGAGAAGCCATTTTCATGTTCAGAATGTGAGAAACGTTTTACAGATAGATCACATCTTGTTAGACATCAGCGAATTCACACAGGAGAGAAGCCATATTCATGTTCAGAATGTGGAAAATGTTTTAACCGTAAATCACATCTTGTTAAACATGAGAGAATTCACACAGGGGAGCAGCCATTTTCATGTTCAGAATGTGGAAAATGTTTTAAAGATAAATCATATCTCGTCATGCATGAGAGAATTCACGCAGCGGAGAAGGCATATTCTTGTACAGAATGCAGAAAGCATTTGATCCATAAATCTGAGCTTGTTAGCCCCTTCCCGACTGCTGCCGTAGATGTATGGTGGAAGTCGGGTCTTTAAAACATGGTGCCCACGTGCAAATTCAGCGGGACCCATTGCCAACAGATTTCTGCTGTTTTAAACAGTAGACATCCAGTGCTAATGTCTGGAATCGATGATCACACAGTTGGCAGACATTTAACCCCTGTGGTCAATTGCAGGGCTGTGGAGTCAGAGTTGAAGCTAGTTTTGGGTTGAGTTGAAGTCGGTAGAAAAGTACCAACTCAAGCTTAAAAAATATTGTTTGTTATAAATACTGTGTAATTAATTTATTAGCTTTCATAGGAATTTTGAAAAGTTTAGAAATGTTAATCATAAATATATTTTATTTCTATCTATATAATTGAACATTTACATGTACAGACCGAGGAGGCAATTATTGGGAAGGGCCTCTTCCTTCCTTATAGTTGCCTGCTCATCAGTGGAGCTGAAAAGCTGCATTTTCCATATAGCAATATGGCTACTGCCATTGCTCCTCCTCATACAGATTAACTTTTTCTGGGGAACACATTGCTGTTCGCACAGCAAAATCTGCTGCCCAGAAACAATGATTTAATGTTGTACATGAATGAATAACTCACCCAATTAATGAACGTTTTGCTCATTCATCTGTTAATCAACAGCACATCAACGCTGGCTTGTTGTCAGGAACAAACGTTTGTAGTAACATTTGTTCTCGATAATTGGGCCCACAATTGTGCGGTGTAAATCCACCATATGGCTCCTATTTATCAAAAACAGTGATCAGCAGGGTGCTCTAGTGAGGAAGACAGCATTAAAGGGGTTGTCTGGGAATAAGTAACTCTTGACAGATGCCTGCAGCCTGCCCCCTCTATGGAAAGATTCATAATTACCTGCTACCCCCAGCTCCGGTTTTGCATGCTGGCTCCTGTGTGTCCATCTTCCAGTAAATGTTTACTTCCTTCCCAGCATGGGTATGGTCACTTGCTCTGCTGCAACCGTTGACTCACTTCAGCACTGATGTGTCTCTTGTGGACACATCAACGCTGAATCCAGTTATTTGACTGCAGAGGAGCAGATGATCATTCCGGAAAGGAAGTAAACAAGCCAGAAGAGGGACAGGCAGGAGCCAGTGTGCAGGACCGTATTTCCGGGTAGAAGGTAAGTATGAATCTTTTCATGGCGGAGGCTGCAGGCTCCTTTTCAAAAGTTGTTCCCAGTCAACCCTTTAAGACACGCACTAAAACAGCAGCTGCACTTTTTAAATGTTTCTTTTATTCCCATTTAGACTTGCACTTCATCTTTAGGACATACATATAGAGCTTTTCTAAGATTTCTTAAAATTAAGTGTATAGTTATTAAATGCATAGTGCATTTATTAAATACTTACCTACAGGATTTTAGAAAATGTCAGGTATTTAAGAAATTGTATCTCAATAAATATGGTTTATGTTCTATCTAAGTAGCCTAATTGCTTACATGATGATGAGAAAAAGCTCAATGTTACCATTTTACCACAGTAAATTTTTAGTACTAAATTATTGGCCATTTATGAAGGAGTCGGAGCTGGAGCCATAGTCAAACTGTTATAAAATGCAGGAGTCGGAGTTGGAGTCATAACTTTGGCTTACCGACTCCACAGCCCTGGTCAGTTGTTACCTCAGCAGCTGAGGAGGCTTTCCCTGGGAGCACTTTGCTCCTGTGGCCTGAATGGCTTCCCCACACCAAGATCAGGGAAGCCATTCATTGGTGGTGGTAGCCTAATGCATACCATACGTATATTCCTGTAGAGTCCTGCAGGTGGCAATGCTCCATAAGAATATACACTGCTCAAAAAAATAAAGGGAACACAAAAATAACACATCCTAGATCTGAATTAATTAAATATTCTTCTGAAATACTTTGTTCTTTACATAGTTGAATGTGCTGACAACAAAATCACACAAAAAAAAAAAATGGAAATCAAATTTTTCAACCCATGGAGGTCTGGATTTGGAGTCACACTCAAAATTAAAGTGGAAAAACACACTACAGGCTGATCCAACTTTGATGTCATGTCCTTAAAACGAGTCAAAATGAGGCTCAGTAGTGTGTGTGGCCTCCACGTGCCTGTATGACCTCCCTACAACGCCTGTGCATGCTCCTGATGAGGTGGCGGACGGTCTCCTGAGGGATCTCCTCCCAGACCTGGACTAAAGCATCTTCCAACTCCTAGACAGTCTGTGGTGCATATAGTGAGACCGTTGGTGGATAGAGCGAGACATGATGTGCTCAATTGGATTCAGGTCTGGGGAACGGATGGGCTGACACACTCCAGCCACATGAGGTCTAGCATTGTCTTGCATTAGGAGGAACCAGGGCCAACGGCACCAGCATATGGTCTCACAAGGGGTCTGAGGATCTCATCTCGGTACCTAATGGCAGTCAGGCTACCTCTGGCGAGCACATGGAGGGCTGTGCGGCCCTCCAAAGAAATGCCACCCCACACCATTACTGACCCAATGCCAAACCGGTCATGCTGGAGGATGTTGCAGGCAGCAGAATGTTCTCCACGGCGTCTCAAGACTCTGTCACGTCTGTCACATGTGCTCAGTGTGATCCTGCTTTCATCTGTGAAGAGCACAGGGCGCCAGTGGCGAATTTGCCAATCTTGGTGTTCTCTGGCAAATGCCAAACGTCCTGCACGGTGTTTGGCTGTAAGCACAACCCCCACCTGTGGACGTCGGGCCCTCATATCACCCTCATGGAGTCTGTTTCTGACCGTTTGAGCAGACACATGCACATTTGTGGCCTGCTGGAGGTCATTTTGCAGGGCTCTGGCAGTGCTCCTCCTGTTCCTCCTTGCACAAAGGCAGAGGTAGTGGTCCTGCTGCTGGGTTGTTGCCCTCCTACGGCCTCCTCCACATCTCCTGATGTACTGGCCTGTCTCCTGGTAGCGCCTCCATGCTCTGGACACTATGCTGACAGACACAGCAAACCTTCTTGCCATAGCTCGCATTGATGTGCCATCCTGGATAAGCTGCACTACCTGAGCCACTTGTGTGGGTTGTAGACTCCGTCTCATGCTACCACTAGAGTGAAAGCACCGCCAGCATTCAAAAGTGACCAAAACATCAGCCAGGAAGCATAGGAACTGAGAAGTGGTCTGTGATCACCACCTGCAGAACCACTCCTTTATTGGGGGTGTCTTGCTAATTGCCTATAATTTCCACCTGTTGTCTATCCCATTTGCACAACAGCATGTGAAATTGATTGTCACTCAGTGTTGCTTCCTAAGTGGACAGTTTGATTTCACAGAAGTGTGATTGACTTGGAGTTACATTGTGTTGTTTAAGTGTTCCCTTTATTTTTTTGAGCAGTGTATAAATAAATGCCGTGTATGGGAGAAGCGATCTAATGATTGCATGTTGAAGTCCCCTAGAGGGACTTTAAAAAAAGTGAAAAAAAATAAAAATTCAATATTAAAATTAAAATCACCCGCTTTCCCCATATTAAAAATAATAGCATATTTGCTGTTTTTTCTTCATTTTACCTTGAAAAAAATGTAATTTAATAGTGACCAAAATGTCAAGCACACTCCAAAATGGTATCACTAAAATGTAGAAATCACTCCACAAAATGCGCCACACACCGCTCCATAGACATAACTATAAAACATGTAGGGGACACAATATGGATAGGCAATTTTTATTTATTTTTTTCAATATTAAAACAGAAGCTACAGTGGATATAAAAAGTCTACACACCCCTGTTAAAATGATGTTAAAAAATGAGACAAAGATAAATCATTTCAGAACTTTTTCCACCTTTTAATGTGACTTATAAACTGTATAACTCAAGCAAACTGAAATCTTTTAGGTAGAGGGAAGAACAATATAAAAAAATAATAATATGGTTGCATAAGAGTGCACACCCTTAAACTAATACTTTGTTGAAGCACCTTTTCATTTTATTACAGCACTCAGTCTTTTTGGGTATGAGTCTATCAGCATGGCACATTTTGACTTGGCAAGATTTGCCCACTCTTCTTGGCAAAAACACTCAAAATCTGTCAGATTGTGAGGGCATCTCCTGTGCACAACCCTCATCAGATCACCCCACAGATTTTCAATCGGATTAAGGTCTGGGCTCTGGCTGGCCCATTCCAAAACTTTAATCTTCTTCTGGTGAAGCCATTTCTTTGTTGATTTGGATGTATGCTTTGGGTCGTTGTCATGCTGAAAGATAAGGTTCCTCCTCATGTTCAGCTTTCTAGCAGAAGCCTGAAGGTTTTGTTCCAATATTGACTAGTATTTGGAACTGTTCATAATTCCCTATAGCTTAACTAAGGCCCCAGTTCCAGCTGAAGAAAAACAGCCCCTTGGCATGATGCTGCCACCACCATGCTTCACTGTGGGTATGGTGTTCTTTTGGGGATGTGTAGTGTTGTTTTTGCGCCAAACATATCTTTTGGAATTATGGCCAAAAAGTTCAACCTTGGTTTCATCAGACCATAACACATTTTCCCACATGCTTTTGGGAGACTTCAGATGTGTTTTTGCAAAATGTAGCCTGGCTTGGATGTTTTTCTTCATAAGAAAAGGCTTTCGTCTTGCCACTCTACCCCATAGCCCAGACATATGAAGAATACGGGAGATTGTTGTCACATGTACCACACAGCCAGTACTTGCCAGATATTCCCACAGCTCCTTTAATCTTGCTGTAGGCCTCTTGGTAGCATCCCAGACATGTTTTTTTTCTCGTCTTTTCATAAATTTTGGAGGGACGTCCAGTTCTTGGTAATGTCACTGTTGTGCCATATTTTCTCCACTTGATGAGGACTGTCTTCACTGTGTTCAATGGTATATCTAATGCCTTGGAAATTCTTTTGTACCCTTCTCCTGACTGATACCTTTGAACAATGAGATCCCTCTGATGCTTTGGAAGCTCTCTGTGGACCATGGCTTTTGCTGTGGGATGCGACTAAGAAAATTTCAGGAAAGACCAACTAGAGCAGCTGAACTTTATTTGGGCTTAATCAGAGGCACTTTAACCACCTCCGGACCGCTGTACGCACAGACGCGTCCTGGAGGTGGTTGATTCATTCCTCCTGGACGCGCCGGCGCGTCCTCTCGCGAGACGCGAGATTTCCTGTGAACGCGCGCACACAGGCGCGCGCGCTCACAGGAACGGAAGGTAAGAGAGTTGATCTCCAGCCTGCCAGCGGCGATCGTTGGATGGCAGGCTGGAGATGTGTTTTTTTTAACCCCTAACAGGTATATTAGACGCTGTTTTGATAACAGCGTCTAATATACCTGCTACCTGGTCCTCTGGTGGTCCCCTTTGTTTGGATCGACCACCAGAGGACACAGGTAGCTCAGTAAAGTAGCACCAAGCACCACTACACTACACTACACCCCCCCCCCCCGTCACTTATTAACCCCTTATTAGCCCCTGATCACCCCATATAGACTCCCTGATCACCCCCCTGTCATTGATTATCCCCCTGTCATTGATCACCCCCCTGTAAAGCTCCATTCAGACGTCCGCATGATTTTTACGGATCCACTGATAGATGGATCGGATCCGCAAAACGCATCCGGACGTCTGAATGAAGCCTTACAGGGGCGTGATCAATGACTGTGGTGATTACCCCATATAGACTCCCTGATCACCCCCCTGTCATTGATTACCCCCCTGTCATTGATCATCCCCCTGTAAAGCTCCATTCAGACGTCCGCATGATTTTTACGGATCCACTGATAGATGGATCGGATCCGCAAAACGCATCCGGACGTCTGAATGAAGCCTTACAGGGGCATGATCAATGACTGTGGTGATCACCCCATATAGACTCCCTGATCACCCCCCTGTAAAGCTCCATTCAGATGTCCGCATGATTTTTACGGATGCACTGATAGATGGATCGGATCCGCAAAACGCATCCGGACGTCTGAATGAAGCCTTACAGGGGCATGATCAATGACTGTGGTGATCACCCCATATAGACTCCCTGATCACCCCCCTGTCATTGATTACACCCCTGTCATTGATCACCCCCCTGTAAAGCTCCATTCAGACGTCCGCATGATTTTTACGGATGCACTGATAGATGGATCGGATCCGCAAAACGCATACGGACGTCTGAATGAAGCCTTACAGGGGCAT
This sequence comes from Bufo bufo, assembly GCF_905171765.1. Taxonomy (NCBI): domain Eukaryota; kingdom Metazoa; phylum Chordata; class Amphibia; order Anura; family Bufonidae; genus Bufo; species Bufo bufo. The sequence goes on from NC_053392.1 coordinate 595,232,705, forward strand.
GATCAATGACTGTGGTTATCACCCCATATAGACTCCCTGATCACCCCCCTGTCATTGATTACACCCCTGTCATTGATCAACCCCCTGTAAAGCTCCATTCAGATGTCCGCATGATTTTTACGGATGCACTGATAGATGGATCGGATCCGCAAAACGCATCCGGACGTCTGAATGAAGCCTTACAGGGGCGTGATCAATGACTGTGGTGATCACCCCATATAGACTCCCTGATCACCCCCCTGTCATTGATTACACCCCTGTCATTGATCACCCCCCTGTAAAGCTCCATTCAGATGTCCGCATGATTTTTACGGATGCACTGATAGATGGATCGGATCCGCAAAACGCATACGGACGTCTGAATGAAGCCTTACAGGGGCATGATCAATGACTGTGGTTATCACCCCATATAGACTCCCTGATCACCCCCCTGTCATTGATTACACCCCTGTCATTGATCAACCCCCTGTAAAGCTCCATTCAGATGTCCGCATGATTTTTACGGATGCACTGATAGATGGATCGGATCCGCAAAACGCATCCGGACGTCTGAATGAAGCCTTACAGGGGCGTGATCAATGACTGTGGTGATCACCCCATATAGACTCCCTGATCACCCCCCTGTCATTGATTACCCCCCTGTCATTGATTACCCCACTGTAAAGCTCCATTCAGACGTCCGCATGATTTTTACGGATCCACTGATAGATGGATCGGATCCGCAAACCGCATCCGGACGTCTGAATGAAGCCTTACACGGGCGCGATCAATGACTGTGGTTATCACCCCATATAGACTCCCTGATCACCCCCCTGTCATTGATTACCCCCCTGTAAAGCTCCATTCAGATGTCCGCATGATTTTTACGGATGCACTGATAGATGGATCGGATCCGCAAAACGCATCCGGACGTCTGAATGAAGCCTTACAGGGGCATGATCAATGACTGTGGTTATCACCCCATATAGACTCCCTGATCATCCCCCTGTCATTGATCACCCCCCTGTCATTGATCACCCCCCTGTCATTGATCACCCCCCTGTCATTGATCACCCCCCCTGTCATTGATCACCCCCCCTGTCATTGATCACCCCCCCTGTCATTGATCACCCTCTGTAAGGCTCCATTCAGACATTTTTTTGGCCCAAGTTAGCGGAATTATTATTTTTTTTTCTTACAAAGTCTCATATTCCACTAACTTGTGTCAAAAAATAAAATCTCACATGAAGTCACCATACCCCTCACGGAATCCAAATGCGTAAAATTTTTTAGACATTTATATTCCAGACTTCTTCTCACGCTTTAGGGCCCCTAGAATGCCAGGGCAGTATAAATACCCACATGTGACCCCATTTCGGAAAGAAGACACCCCCAGGTATTCCGTGAGGGGCATATTGAGTCCATGAAAGATTGAAATTTTTGTCCCAAGTTAGCGGAACGGGAGACTTTGTGAGAAAAAAGTTAAAAATATCAATTTCCGCTACCTTGTGCCAAAAAAAAAAAATTTCTATGAACTCGCCATGCCCCTCATTGAATACCTTGGGGTGTCTTCTTTCCAAAATGGGGTCACATGTGGGGTATTTATACTGCCCTGGCATTCTAGGGGCCCCAAAGCGTGAGAAGAAGTCTGGTATCCAAATGTCTAAAAATGCCCTCCTAAAAGGAATTTGGGCACCTTTGCGCATCTAGGCTGCAAAAAAGTGTCACACATCTGGTATCGCCGTACTCAGGAGAAGTTGGGGAATGTGTTTTGGGGTGTCATTTTACATATACCCATGCTGGGTGAGATAAATATCTTGGTCAAATGCCAACTTTGTATAAAAAAATGGGAAAAGTTGTCTTTTGTCAAGATATTTCTCTCACCCAGCAAGGGTATATGTAAAATGACACCCCAAAACACATTCCCCAACTTCTCCTGAATACGGCGATACCACATGTGTGACACTTTTTTGCAGGCTAGGTGGGCAAAGGGGCCCATATTCCAAAGAGCACCTTTAGGATTTCACAGGTCATTTACCTACTTACCACACATTAGGGCCCCTGGAAAATGCCAGGGCAGTATAACTACCCCACAAGTGACCCCATTTTGGAAAGAAGACACCCCAAGGTATTCCGTGAGGGGCATGGCGAGTTCCTAGAATTTTTTATTTTTTGTCACAAGTTAGTGGAAAATGCTGATTTTTTTTTTTTTTTTTTCATACAAAGTCTCATATTCCACTAACTTGTGACAAAAAATAAAAACTTCCATGAACTCACTATGCCCATCAGCGAATACCTTGGGGTCTCTTCTTTCCAAAATGGGGTCACTTGTGGGGTAGTTATACTGCCCTGGCATTCTAGGGGCCCAAATGTGTGGTAAGGAGTTTGAAATCAAATTCTCTAAAAAATGACCTGTGAAATCCGAAAGGTGCTCTTTGGAATATGGGCCCCTTTGCCCACCTAGGCTGCAAAAAAGTGTCACACATCTGGTATCTCCGTACTCAGGAGAAGTTGGGGAATGTGTTTTGGCGTGTCATTTTACATATACCCATGCTGGGTGAGAGAAATATCTTGGCAAAAGACAACTTTTCCCATTTTTTTATACAAAGTTGGCATTTGACCAAGATATTTCTCTCACCCAGCATGGGTATATATAAAATGACACCCCAAAACACATTCCCCACCTTCTCCTGAGTACGGAGATACCAGATGTGTGACACTTTTTTGCAGCCTAGGTGGGCAAAGGGGCCCATATTCCAAAGAGCACCTTTCGGATTTCACAGGTCATTTTTTACAGAATTTGATTTCAAACTCCTTACGACACATTTGGGCCCCTAAAATGCAAGGGCAGTATAACCACCCCACAAGTGACCCCATTTTGGAAAGAAGAGACCCCAAGGTATTTCGTGATGGGCATAGTGAGTTCATAGAAGTTTTTATTTTTTGTCACAAGTTAGTGGAATATGAGACTTTGTAAGAAAAGAAAAAAAAATAAAAAAATCATCATTTTCCACTAACTTGTGACAAAAAATTAAAAGTTCTATGAACTCACTATGCCCATCAGCGAATACCTTAGGGTGTGTACTTTCCGAAATGGGGTCATTTGTGGGGTGTTTGTACTGTCTGGCCATTGTAGAACCTCAGGAAACATGACAGGTGCTCAGAAAGTCAGAGCTGCTTCAAAAAGCGGAAATTCACATTTTTGTACCATAGTTTGTAAACGCTATAACTTTTACCCAAACCATTTTTTTTTTACCCAAACATTTTTTTTTTATCAAAGACATGTAGAACAATAAATTTAGAGCAAAATTTATATATGGATCTCGTTTTTTTTGCAAAATTTTACAACTGAAAGTGAAAAATGTCATTTTTTTGCAAAAAAAACGTTAAATTTCAATTAATAACAAAAAAAGTAAAAATGTCAGCAGCAATGAAATACCACCAAATGAAAGCTCTATTAGTGAGAAGAAAAGGAGGTAAAATTCATTTGGGTGGTAAGTTGCATGACCGAGCAATAAACGGTGAAAGTAGTGTAGGTCAGAAGTGTAAAAAGTGGCCTGGTCTTTCAGGGTGTTTAAGCACTGGGGGCTGAGGTGGTTAAATGATGGAAGGTGTATGCCGACTCCTATTTAACATGATTTTGAATGTGATTGCTTAATTCTGAACACAGCTACATCCCCAGTTATAAGAGGGTGTGCACACTTATGCAACCCCATTATTTTTGTATTTTTTTTTGTTTTATTCCCTCCACCTAAAAGATTTCAGTTTGTTTTTCAATTGAGTGGTACAGTTTATAGGTCACATTAAAGGTGGAAAATATTCTGAAATGATTTATCTTTGTCTCATTTTTTTAAAACACAGAAACCTGACATTTAAACATGGGTGTGTAGACTTTTTTTTATATCCACTGTATATAAATGTGGTATTGCTGTAATTGTACTGACCCTCAAAATGAAGTTGCTAAGTTTTACATATAGGGAACACCGTATAAACAAAATTCATAAAACTGTGGCTGATTTTTTTTCCCCAATTACACCCGATTGGAAATTTCCCAGCTTTCCACTATATTGTATGCAAAGGTAAATGGTATTGTAATGACCGACGACACGCACAGGGAGGAAAACAGGGAAAGCCCTGCCCAAGGGAGAGGGAAAGGTGGTGACCCCTAACTCACCTTGCGGCTGGCACCTGACTGCCCTGACGTCCCTAGACGGGTTCCTCACCCGTGCGGCGATCGCGTGCCTAAACCCTGGCTTTCCCTAATATGAGCCCTGGATAGTGAACAGGCCGGTGGGATCGCTAGTCCACACCACTATCACTAAGAGGGAAACACCAAGGAGAGGACAGACAAAACATACAAACACATACACCCAGGTGGGCGACCACAATAAACCAAAAAGGTCCAACAGGGATCTGGAGGGTAGCGTACTGGACCAACTACCAGCGAACGCAGCAACTCAGCTCCAGAAGGTCAGAATAGATGTCCAGGCAGGAAGCTCTATCTCTGGCAACCAGAGAAGTGTGAGAGAGAAATATAAGGAGGTCTGGGAGTGCTGGACAAGGAACAGCTGAGGAGAAAGAGCTACGGATCCCTGAGTGAGCCAAAAGGGTTTGCTAAGCAAACCCAGAAAGCTACCATAAGGAAAACAGCCCTATCTTAAATAGAGCGTGCAGCCAACCGCTGCGACTTCCTGACCCCCGGTATAACGGAGTCAGGCGTGGTCCTCGACACCCTCGTGACAGGTATCATTAGAAAGTACAGCTTGTCCCACAAAAAACAGACCCTCATATACACTACTCACAAAAAGTTAGGGATATTTGGCTTTTAGGTGAAATTTATGGAAAACATAATAAGTTCACGCTCCAGTGATATTATATCATGAAAGTCGAGCATTTAAGTAGAAGCAGCAATAATGATTTCCTCCTCTCAAACTATTTATTGAAACAAAAGCCAACACCAGTGGTGGGTATACACCCACAAAAATGTCAGTCTCAAAACTTGTCGTGTGGCCTTGAGCATCAACTATAGCTTGACAACAACGTATCATGCTGTTCACAAGTCGACTTATTGTCTGCTGAGACATGGCATCCCACTCTTCTTGAAAGGCGCCCTCAGGTTATTGTGGTTCTGGGGTACAGAGTTACAACCCTCTACAAGGCGACTCAGCTGATCCCATAGATTTTCAATAGGATTCAGGTCTAGAGAAAGTGCAGGCCATTCTATTTGAAGTATCCCAGCCTCCAGCAGCCATTCCCTAATGATGCGACCTTGAACTGGCGCATAGTAGTCCATGAAATTAGGCCTTTGTAGTTAATGCAGAGGCACAATGACTGGATTAATGATGTTATTCAAGTAGTATGGGCTTGTCACTGTACCATTCACAAAGTATAGGGCAGTTCTGTATTGACTAGACACACCTGCTCACACTAACACCACCACCACCACCCAAAGGCTCATCTGGTGATAACAGAGGCTGATGCATAGCGCTCTCCTTGAGGTCTCCAACATTGACGGCCATCAATTCTGCTTAGCGTGAATCAGCTTTCATCAGTGAACAGCATTGAGGCTCACTGATCCCTCATCCAGTGTGGATGTTACCTGGCTCATGCAAGACGATGACGCCTGTGCCTGGTGGTGTGGTCAGGTACCCTTGCAAGTTGTCTAGCACACAGACCACGCTGATGTAAAGGGTTTTGAATTGTCTGACGTCACACTTGGGTGTCTCTCACGTTCCTTAAATGTGCCTGGAGTTGCGTGGCATTCATTGTCCGGTTCCGCAGGGCATTGTTCACAATGAAGCGGTCCGCAGTGTGGGATTTGGCCAAAAGACATCCACTTTTATGCCTTTCTGTGACTCTTCCAGTCTCTCTGTATCTCTGTTGCAACCTGCTGATGGCACTCTGTGACACTCTAAGCTCAGTGGCCTCTTCTGTCTGAATAGATCCTGCTTGAAGCCTCGCAATGGCGAGGTACTGTTGATCACTTGTTAGGTGTCATCTTGGTCTCATGATGTGAATATGTGAACAGCATGATGAGGACTGTTTGAATACCAATTCTAATTGAACCAGGAAATGTATTGGGCGATTCATGGATCAAATACCTGTTATGAATTTTGCTATTAAGCTCCTTGTTAGAGAACAGCAAGTTGTGTAAAAAGTATTGAAACATTGAACAGTTGGGCATTCAAAAGTTTAGAGAAGGCCACATTAAGTTCACCTGTAAAGGTTAGAGTATATTTTAGGTTCATCTTGAAATTTCACCCACAATCTAAATATCTTTTTGTGAGTAGTGTATATGTGAAAAAATGTATGACTCCAGGATGGCAGGGAGTGGAAAATGAAAATGCATAAGACTGAAAAATGCCCAGGGCAATCATCAGAGAATTTATACAGTGTAGAAGCAGTTTTCCTGCTCATAATGTGGTGTTTTACAGAGAAGCCAAATCTTGTTACACAACAGAGAATTCACACAGGGAAGTACTGTAATTTAAATTTTTGGAATGTTGTAAATGTGTTAACCATGAAGCAGATCTTATACATCAGAGAGAGAAAATATTTTCATGTTCAGTATGTCAGCTCTAATTGTACATCAGAAAAAATATTTTCATGTTCCCAATGTTGTAAATTTTTTATTCACACATTACATCTTCTTAAACGTTAAAGGGCGCCTGTCACCAAGACATACACTGGTAAACCATTATGGGGATTCGCTCTGGTAGGCAGGGTAAGCGGACTCAGAACAGAGGCAAAAAAACTGTTTGTAAAACAAAACTTCAGTGTTTATTCACACACAAGGCAAAAACAAAGCGACATTTTTCAGTCTTAGTGTTAGTTCACACAAAGGAAAGTCCACAGAACAACAAAATCACTTTGTTGGCGGTACAATCTCCAGCGATCCACAACAGGCTTTAGGAGGCCTGTTTCCCCAGCGTGCAGCTCTCATCCCTCTAGCACAGCACCATGCCTCAGATCCCAAAACAGAGCCCAGCTGTCTTTTAAGGACAGCTAGGTGTTGTCAAAACCTGGACCGGCACTAAAATTCAGTCCGGTGTTTGACCCCACCTGGCTGCAAATTAGCCCAGCAACACACACTGGGAGGAAAATACCTGTCCTCCCAGCCCATACCCCTTCACTGTGTCACATACCACCCCCCCCCCCCCCCCCCTTTGTTCAACCCTGAGGGGATGAACACTCGCCAGACAATGTACTCGGGACAGGGCATCCACGTTTCCCTGTAACCGGCCTGCCCTGTGTTCCACTGTAAATTTAAATTTTTGTAGGGAGAGGAACCATCGGGTGACCTGGGCATTTCTGTCTTTGGCCTGGCTTAGGTTCTCAAAGCTTTGTCGCACACTGCTTGATGTTTGCTATGTATAGGGTTCCCACGCCAGTTACAGATAATAACCGATCATACAAATACAATCATACAACAAAGAAAAATGACAATACAATGACTGACATAACACAAAAGGCTTTATATACCAAAAAAAGACTATGATCCTAATTACCACAAGTTTTATGCTGAATACAAATTGTCCTAGTAGTGTCATAATGCTGAATACAATTGTCCTAATAGTATCATAATGGTTACCACAAGTGTTATGCTTAATACAAATTGTCTTAGTAGTGACCACTGGAAAATTATGGTAAAACTATAACAAAAGGACCTGGACACTGGTTATATTTCTCGGTGCATCTGATAAAGAATTATGGTAAAATTATAGACAAAATAACATGGTCAAAGATGACTCTGGATATAATAAATAGTGTCCTGATCCATGAGGAAAAAGGTACAAAGGTATCATAGGTGCGCAGGAGAAAATAATGGATAAAATGAATCAGGTTTGACAAAATTGCTTAATATAGCTGACCAGTAGATCCTCTCTATGGACCAATGAACACTCCATCTGCACAAATTGGTCATAAAATGTGATCTGATCTTCATCTAAGTCACAACAATAGACAATCACAGTCTGCTTAAACTAATAACACACAAAAAATTAAATGTTACCATGTTTTTATTGAACACAACATGTAAACATTCACAGTGCAGGTGGGAAAAGTATGTGAACCCCTAGACTAATGACATCTCCAAGAGCTAATTGGAGTGAGGTGTCAGCCAACTGGAGTCCAATCAATGAGATGAGATTGGAGGTGTTGGTTACAGCTGCCCTGACCTATAAAAAACACACACCAGTTCTGTGTTTGCTTTTCACAAGAAGCATTGCCTGATGTGAATGATGCCAAGCACAAAAGAGCTCTCAGAAGACCTACGATTAAGAATTGTTGACTTGCATAAAGCTGGAAAGGGTTATAAAAGTATCTCTAAAAGCCTTGCTGTTCATCAGTCCACGGTAAGACAAATTGTCTATAAATGGAGAAAGTTCAGCACTGCTGCTACTCTCCCTAGGAATGGCCGTCCTGTAAAGATGACTGCAAGAGCACAGCGCAGACTGCTCAATGAGGTGAAGAAGAATCCTAGAGTGTCAGCTAAAGACTTACAAAAGTCTCTGGCAGATGCTAACATCCCTGTTAGCGAATCTACGATACGTAAAACACTAAACAAGAATGGATTTCATGGGAGGATACCACAGAGGAAGCCACTGCTGTCCAAAAAAAACATTGCTGCACGTTTACAGTTTGCACAAGAGCCTGGATCTTCCACAGCAGTACTGGCAAAATATTATGTGGACAGATGAAACCAAAGTTGAGTTGTTTGGAAGAAACACACAACACTATGTGTGGAGAAAAAGAGGCACAGCACACCAATATCAAAACCTCATCTCAACTGTAAAGTATGGTGGTGGGGGCATCATGGTTTGGGGCTGCTTTGCTGCGTCAGGGCCTGGACAGATTGCTATCATCGAAGGAAAAATGAATTCCCAAGTTTATCAAGACATTTTGCATGAGAACTTAAGGCCATCTGTCCACCAGCTGAAGCTCAACAGAAGATGGGTGTTGCAACAGGACAACGACCCAAAGCATAGAAGTAAATCAACAACAGAATGGCTTAAACAGAAGAAAATACGCCTTCTGGAGTGGCCCAGTCAGAGTCCTGACCTCAACCCGATTGAGATGCTGTGGCATGACCTCAAGAAAGCGATTCACACCAGACATCTCAAGAATATTGCTGAACTGAAACAGTTCTGTAAAGAGGAATGGTCAAGAATTACTCCTGACCGTTGTGCACGTCTGATCTGCAACTACAGGAAACGTTTGGTTGAAGTTATTGCTGCCAAAGGAGGTTCAACCAGTTATTAAATCCAAGGGTTAACATACTTTTTCCACCTGCACTGTGAATGTTTACATGGTTTGTTCAATAAAAACATGGTAACATTAATTCTTTGTGTGTTATTAGTTTAAGCAGACTGTGATTGTCTATTAGGTATTAATCAGAAAAGGGTGGCTCTACTGAATATAAGGAATTCTGGTTAGGTGCACAATCTGGTGTAAACCCCCGTTTACCAGACAAATTGTGATTAATAATTAGATTGCACTCACAAATACAAGGGTCACGCAGATGCAACAATATTAAAATGTATTAAAATGTATTTCCTTAAAATTCCCTATACATAGAAATTAACATAGTATGTATTGGCCAATACTCAATTATTAAAACATTGTAAATGCATTAGTCCTGAGACTCGTATACAAAAACCTTGATTAAATCCACATATATACGTTTTGATTGTGAGGCTAATGGTTCTTCAAATGTTACAGTTATGCAAACATTTTGTAAGTGAATAGCTAAGCCCCTTTGGAGCAAACAGAAGTAGCTGGATGACTTTCAAAAGGCTATACAATTCTGTTATAGGGACTTGAAAACTTGATGAATCGAAAGTTCAGTGTACACGCTTGTTTAAACGGCCAGTATTGTATATTCGTAGATATTTATCGATCGAAAATTCGCATGTTGCGTTTATGCGAACCTTCTGATCGAAAAATTCGGTATAGACACAGTGAAACAGTATTCATGAGGTGCTCGCGATTTTATAATGCACAAGTTCATATATGGTATTCATGCGGACTTTCTGATCCAAAAGATTTAGTATAGGAACAATGGAACAAAGTTCATGAAGTACTCACGATTTTCTCGGCCTCTCGATTTTTTCGGCCTTACGTGCGATTTTTATGGGCACGATAGAACAACATTCATGAAGTACTCACGATTATTTTCGACCTTACACGTGTTCCAAGGCTTCCGATTTACCGCATGCTATTGGCGTGTATTGCTTTCGTTACCCGAATGTCCAGGGTATATTATCGCGGGATCACCTCTGTGTCTCACTTCCTGGTTGCTTGATGTCTTTTAGCGAAGGTTTACTTGACTTTCATATCAGGCTGATCTTTTCAAGATGTTTGCTGCCGGCAGTATTTCTTAAAGTTGTTTATTCCTCAGCTGGCACTGGAAGCCGATTTACTTGAACGAACCAAACGCGTTTCGGAGTACAATTTCTGGTCTTACTCCTTCCTCAGTGGTAATTTTATGAGCCTCCATGTGCCTCTTTTATACCCTGTAAGCTCCACCTAAACAATTCAAAAAGAGCACAAAAACAGGGGTGGAATTTTCTTGTTGGACCAATAATTACAATGGACATATGATAAAAATGGTAAAAATATGGTAAAAATAATAAAATTGTACTCAATATATCATCACTATCTTCTGACTAGACATTTCTGCACATTAGTACACTACCAAAACCGAAAAAACGCATGTGCGGTTTCTATGCCTTTTTCATGCGTTTTTTGTGTGTAGATGCGTTTTTTTGCCCAATGCTGCAGAATACTTTTAAGGAAATAAATTTTAATATTGTTGCATCTGCGTGACCCTTGTATTTGTGATTGTCTATTGTTGTGACTTAAATGAAGATCAGATCACATTTTATGACCAATTTGTGCAGAAATCCATATCATTCCAAAGGGTTCACATACTTTTTCTTGCAACTGTATACAATAGGATGTAGAGGCCATAATCTCCTATGTTGGACTTACCTGTGCCTCAGTAGGTATCAGGGGAGAAAAGTAGTAGCACACCGAAGGAAGAGGTGCTTAATTGCACCAGTGGTAAGAGGGTGTGTGCTGCCACCCGCCCAGTACATGCTATATATAGAAAAATTTAAAAAGAGTGGTTTCCAGGGGCGGCACTATCCTGGAGCGCATGCTGGATGCCGTGTGTTCCACACACCGGAAGTTTGCCTGGGAGGTGGAACGCATCGGGACCGGAAGTTGCGTTCCACAGGCCGGAAATAAGTCCGGCCGTGGAGTGCAAGCTGTAATTGAGCAACGGGCCTAGCAGGCTGGATGTCAGAGAGTACGGTGAAGTAAAGGGAAACCTAAGAAGGGACAAAAGAATCTCTTAAGGTAGGCCCACTCGGGAAAACATCTCCATTAACTCTTTGGCTATGAGTTTGGCGGAGGTATGTCGCAGCAGCACCGCCTCCGGGTACCGAGTGGCATAGTCCAGGACTACCAAGATGTGTTGGTGCCCTCTAGTGGACTTCGGTACTGGGCCTATGAGATCCATAGCGATCTGTTCGAATGGAACCTCAATAATCGGGAGAGGGACCAGGGGACTACGGAAATGTGGCTGGGGGCTGGTTATCTGGCAGGTTGGGCAAGACTTGCAATACTCTTCCACCTCTCTGAACACACTGGGCCAGTAAAACCGCTGTAGAATCCGGTACTGTATTTTCTGCTGGCACAGGTTTCCCCCAAGAACATGTTGGTAGGCTAACTCCAACACGAGCTTGCTATACGCCTTGGGCTCCACAAACTGTTCAATATGCTCATCCTGTAGTTGATTTAAGCGGTACAGCAACTTCTGTTGAACCACAAACCGGGGGAACATAAACTCGGCCCCCGGTTGTTGCGGCTCACCCTCAACTACTACCACATTTTCCCAGGCCTGAGATAGAGTCGGGTCCTGGTGCTGTGCTTTACCAAAATTGTCTCCAGAGACGTTGAGGTCTGCCAACTCCGGACCTGGCAGCAAATCCTCCACATCTCCCATCACATTCAGTGGGGTTGGTACCCCCCCTTCCACCGCAGTGGCGGCCACCCCTACTGCTGGCCCTTCGGCCTCAGGTTCCCAGGGTTCCGATTCCCCCCTGAGCAAGGCCATTCTATTGGGGCTACTCCTGCCCCATGGGTATCAGTGACTCTCGTCTCAGGGCACAGTGATCGGAACCCGGGGAAGTCTCCCAATTATTAGTTCATAATGTAACTTTACCTCATCAGTCCACCTGCCGGCTACCGTGGATAGTGACAAGGGTGGTGGGATAGTCCTTTAAGTATCCATGGATGCACACGACGCTGACTTTTCGGCCAGTATACTTGGCGGGCCGAAACAGGGCAGCTCTTACCAGGGACCCCAGGCTCCCTGAGTCCAGCAGCGCCACTGCCAGGGTATCTCCCACTTGCACCTGGCACAGGTGACTATTGTCTCGGGGGTACCGGTTGCACACAGCCTCCTGGCATACATTTAGGGGCGGTAGCCATAGTTAGTGTCCATGGGTTCCCCACGATGAGGACAGTCGGCCCTTATGTGACCAGGCTCTTGACACCGCCAACAGACCATCGGAGCTGAGTCTGTAGGGAGTATATCTCGAGGGGGTTTTGCTGGCACTGGCCGCCTGGTCGAGGGTGGAGATTTCCGGGGTTTAACTGGCCCCCTTCCCAAAACGAACCCCCCTGTAGATTTTTGGTGGCCTCATAGCGCTCTACCAGGTCGACCATCTCTAGGGCATTACCAGGGGACACCTGGTCGATCCAGTGCTGGAGAGGGTACGGCAAAGCCCTCCAGAACACATCAGCCAATAGACGGTCCAGCATAGCAGTGGGACTCAGTACGTCAAGCTGCAACCATTTTTGCAACCAGTGTAGCAGATCATAATACTGCGGTCTGGCGGGTTCAGCCAGGTTAAATTCCCAATGATGCACCCGCTGGGCCCAGACCAGTACATTCACCCCCAGCCTAACCAGAATCTCACCCTTTACGGTCGGGTAGTCAGCCGATTGACCATCTGGTAAATCGAAAAACACCTGCTACGGTCCAGACGCCAGGAATGGAGTGACGACCTCAGCCCATTGGTCTCGGGGTAACTTCTGCCTCACGGCCACCTTTTCGAATACCACCAGATAGGTCTCAACGTCGTCCGAGGGGGTCATCTTAGGGTTTGCCGCACGGACAGCTTTCCGGGCATCGTGGACGTTCTGGAACGCTCCTGCCGCTTGTAATGCCATCACATGCTGTAATAGTGTCAAATCTGTGACAGGTCTCAGAAGGTCTGAAAGATTATCTAACGCATTAGTGATCTGACAGCCTCTTTCCATTTCACTTTGTGTGTTGCTGGTATCTCCACACCTCCTGTTTAGGTGTGGATCATGTGACCTTTACCTCGCCCTATTTAGTCTGACTTTTCCCATCACTCCTTGCTTGGGATAGCTTCATTTGGTCTTGGAAGAGCTGGAGTGTGGTTCATGTTGAAGTCCTGTTCGTCCATCATCCTCAGAAGTTAAGTGTTCTGCTTGTTGTGTTTTGTATTCCCCCCCCCTCCCTGGTTGTTTACTAGGCCTCAGTGAGATGCTAGTTCCTTCACCAGGGAAGGAACGGGTGGTCTCTGCCCTGTCATTATCTTTAGGGCATCTGAGGGTCACCAGAGTTTTCTAGGTTCCTGTGTATGGGTATCTCTACCATCCAGAGGTCCCCATACGGATAGGAGTTAGGGCCAGGAGCAGGGTTTTTATAGGTGGTAACCCTTTTCCTTCCCTAGAGGAGAGGCCTAGTGTCTTTCCCCTTCCTTCTTGTTGTCTTTTGGTGTTCTCCCCTACTACATCCGTAACAAATAGCAGCTGGTTGGTTTCCTGCTGCTGCTTGTTAGCCTCCCGCTGCTGCAAGTTAGCCTCCATGAGGGCTTTCACGACCGCCTCCATTTTGTCAGGCGACACAGGTCGTAACCTTGCCGGCTTGATATAGGACATACACCCGTGCCCGAAAAAAACTAAAATCTTTCGGCCTTCAGTCCAGCCACAGTGTGTGTGCCCGCATCCTCCACCAATTGTGGGGATTTGCTCTGGTAGGCAGGGTAAGCGGACGCAGAACAGAGGCAAAAAAACTGTTTGTAAAACAAAACTTCTGTGTTTATTCACACACACGGCAAAAACAAATCAACATTTTTCAGTCTTATTGTTAGTTCACACAAAGGAAAGTCCACAGAACAACAAAATCACCTTGTTGGCGGTACAATCTCCAGCGATCCACAGCAGGCTTTAGGAGGCCTGTTTCCCTAGCGTGCGGCTCTCATCCCTCTAGCACAGCACCATGCCTCAGATCCCAAAACAGAGCCCAGCTGTCTTTTAAGGACAGCTAGGTGTTGTCAAAACCCGGACCGTCACTAAAATTCAGTCTGGTGTTTGACTCCACCTGGCTGCAAATCAGCCCAGCAGCACACACTGGGAGAAAAATACCTGTCCTCCCAGACCATACCCTTCACTGTGTCACACCAGGCACAATGATTGTAGGGCTAGATCAGATAAATAATACCATTCAATAAGGGTGCTGCCACACTTCGTGGCTGTGCTGCGTTTTGGATGTGGCCAAAAACTCTATGGTTAAGGAAATGAGAGGTGTTACCCTTACAGCCTAGAAGTACAAATCAACCAATCACATTGTGACACGTATTAGAACATGGACCTATATGTCTTCAGAGTATGGCCTCTAGAAGAAATTAAGGCTGCTCTGCGTGGTAAACTCATGACAAGGGAAGGGAGTAAGGGAAATATTACTCATGACATAAGCTATGTAATACTGAAAGGCATATAGCCAACCCCCATTCATCAATTGATGGCACCTGCAAAGAAGAATGGTTATACAAGATATGCATATGTCATAAGTAAGTGCAGCGTGCCAGTCCGCAGGGGTACAACACGTGAGGTTCACGGTGGGCCGGAATGTACATACAGTTCATTGGTTACTCACAGTTTAGCAGACTCCTCCATGGGCCAGCAGTGCAGTGAAGGGGAGAACAGAACTGGATTCTCCGGGCACATTCAGTTACAGGGGACACCGGCCAGGTGGTGATTAAGGTGCCCTTGATAGTGAATGGGTGCTGAGTGCTTGTGCGGCTGGGCCCCTGGTTTAGGTATTGTCGTGACACCAGCACCTTGATGGTGCAAAATGTTAAGAGTTGTAGTAGTATGGAGTTAGAAGAATGATGCAGGTTTAAATCCAACTGTAAACTTTACTATAACCAGGTTCTTGATAACGATTTACATCCAGCAATTAAACAGTCTCTGGTATACATGCAAGTTGGATGTGATGAATCCCATTGCCAGGCTGTGCTGGTAGTAATGTGTCAGGCTAGGGTAGTTAGGTACTCACTGATATTCAGCTCCTTAATCTGCTTCAGTCTCAGTTGAGGTAGTTTCGGTCTTGATCTTCTACACAAGTGATACAACAGGACCCTTATCTGTCCTTAGAATAACGGTGAGGCTGCCAGAAGCTATAAGTCCTTCACCTAGATACAAAGGCGCCTAGAGCCTAGAATAATGGTTTTGTCCTTCCTTTGTCTTTATCCAATAATAAACTTGACCCGAAATTCACTTGTTACTCCTCAAGAGTGCATAGTAGAATGTAGACCTCTGCCTGTCTTCCTGGCTTTGATACTGAGGTGCACGATGGCTTCTCTGGGCCATGGAGCCCCAGAGAGAGAGCTGAGAGGAGAGGGGACCTCTCCTTCCCCCTTAGCTCCTCACTCCATCTCCTTCTTCTTCACATTTCCAACTCTCAACAACCCTAACTAGGCCTGAACTGAACTATTTATACTGTGGTGCTACCCCCACCTAGTGGTGTGATGTATGTGGTGCACCTGACAGCCTGGTAAAAAGGGATTTCACATGGTAATACAATGCAGCATGAAATTACAGAAGACGACAAAAAGCTTTTGCAGTTCCCACATAATGATCGTATTGTGGTATCTGAAACGCGTAGACTATAACGCTGTCCTGTCTGTATGATGTCACACTTTGATTTTATTATTCATAGTTGAAGAATCAAGAATGCAATGCTTTTTATTGGAAGCTGGACTCCTTTCACTTGTTTTGGATTCTAAGGCCTCTTTCACACGACCGTATGGCTTTTTCAGTGTTTTGCGGGCCGTTTTTTCCGGATCTGTTGTTCTGTTTTTTGTTTTCGTTGTGTGTCCGTTTCAGTTCCGTTTTTCCATTCCGTTTTTCCATATGGCATATACAGTAATTTTATAGAAAAAATTGGGCTGGGCATAACATTTTCAATAGATGTTTCCGCAAAAAACGGAACGGATACGGAAGACATACGGATGCTTCTCTGTATGTGTTCCGTATTTTTGGCGGACCCATTAACTTGAATGGAGCCACGGGACGTGATTTGCAGGCAATAAGACAACATGTTCTATCTTTCAACTGAAAGGAAAAACGGAAATACGGAAACGGAATGCATACAGAGTACATTCAGTTTTTCCTGCAGAACCATTGAAATGAATGGTTCCGTATACGGAACGCAAAAAACGGCCCGTAAACAGAAAAAATAAACGGTTGTGTGAAAGAGGCCTAACTTTGCCTGATCCGGGTCTGTGGTCCGGGCCTCCATTAAGCGTGACACAAGTGAGCGCATCCACCTCTTTTCAATTGTGATCAAAAAGTTATCTGCACCCCAAAATAATAGCCATAAAATCTAAAGCTTGTCCAGCAAAAAAACAAACCCTCACGCAGCTACATTGGTGAAAAAATTAAAATGGTATGGACTTTAGTTTATGACGATGCAAAATATCATTTATTTTAAACAAAAAACTGATTTTATGAAAAACTGTATCAACAGAATAACATTTATATTTACCGCATGAGGAACCTCATAAAAAATAAAAAACACAATTTTTGCCCACCTCACCTCCACAAAAAAATGGTATAAAAAGTGATTAAAAAGACATATGTACCCCAAAACCCCAAAATGATGCCAATAAAAACTACAGCCCTCACACAGCTATATTGGTGAAAAAATTAAAATATTATGGCCCCTACTAAACATTTTCAGCAAATTACATGTTAGAAAATGCCGCTCCTTCCCTTCTGAGTGCTGCCGTGCACCCATACAGCGGTTTATGACCACACATATATGGTGTTTCTGTATTCAGGAAAAAAAGCATAACAAATTGCGGGGTGCATTTTCTCCTGCTACCCCTTGTGAAAATGAAAAATTGGGGCTAAAGCAACATTATATTAGAAATAAAAGTAAATTTTTCATTTTCACAGCCATGTGTTTCTAAATTCTATGAAACACTTGTTGGGTCAAAGCTTTCACTTATTCACATCAAAGACCCTTTTGGACCCGGGAGAATAATAATTATTAGGTTCAGTAGCCTTAGGGTAGATAATTCCTTTTTATGGACTGTGTTAAAATGTAACATTTATTTAATTTTATTAAAAGTATGTCAAAAGAGAAAGGAAATTTTTTAAAATTTTTATATGGCTGAACTCTGCGACAGGAGAACTAATGTCACTCTCTAAATCCCTATCATTCTCTAGTTTAAATACTGTATTTATTATAGATTACTCATGTAGGGATAACCATAGGGATATTAACGCATATCCCCTTGTTACAAAGTGAATACACTCATTTTGCTGCTGGCTGGTTGAGAATTGCTACTATATATGCCGATACTCTCCTGTATATAATCGGTCAGCACTAGGGGATCAGTGGAATATTGTCATTCCCCGATTTCTCACATTTGTCCTTGACTAGACTATCCCTTTTGTTTCTGAGCTATTACCAGGTTGTTTCTATCCTCACTGCCAGTCCCCTATGAGTACGTTTTCTTATCAACTATGTATGCATGCTATGTGCCTGCAGTGCACACCGCTACTGCTACATAAGCGTACAGCCATATAGTTTAAAAACTAAATCGCAGCTCCCCCGACATGTTTCGCCACTACTGTGGCATCCTCAGGGGAAATGGAGCTACTATCAACACGAGCGTTACTTGAGGCAGAATTTTTAACTACTGTGGGCGGGTGTTCCCATTCTAGTTGCCAATGTATGATTGCTGCTCGTGACAGACCGTGCGATGGGGCCAATGGTCTATGGCCAAAACGGTTCTACAGACCAATAAATACCCAATCGATTCGGATGTATATGCGCTTGCGCTAGAACTTACATTGTAATTTGTATATTCTCAGCACTGTGCATGTCTTGGAAGCTTCTTTCTTTCCCACTGCGCATATCTCCTGACTTAGCCATCCGCTCGAAAATGGGGGCGCATGCGCTAGAACTTCAATTATATCTTGTGTTTCCAAGGCACACTACGCATGTCTGGGGACTTAGATTCCACTCATCTTTTCCCGGTTCTCTACTGCGCATGAATACTGACTTAGCCTTCGGTATGCTTCTATAGGATCTCATGCGCCCGCGGCCGGAGATAGATTACTTTATCCAGGTATCCTTCTATATAGTTATCTATTTATGTTCAATGCTAGGATTGGAGCTATTTTATTTATGAACTGATCAACACATATTGACTGAACCATAGACCATTGGAATCCCCCTTCCTCTTTTTTCCAAAGCTAGCTTATTATTAAGAAAATATTTATTTTTCATAGTTTAATATTGTAGGTTTTCTTTATTTTTTCACTTTTTTATTTATTCATGTATAGAATTAAGCCCCTTTATATCAATGCTGTGAAGGAGAATCCTTCATTCAAACTATGTGGATTCATGGTATTGAGTCTTTGAATCCAGCGTGCTTCGCTTTGTAGAAGTTTTTTTATCTAAGTTTCCCCCTCTAGGTCCCAGGGACAATTTTTCAATGCCCCAGAAACATAGAAGGGAGCTCTTATTGCCGTGTACATATTTATTATGTCGCGCAATAGATGTATCTTTCTCAGTTTCTATTGCGCTTAGATGGCCTGAAATACGGCTTCTTAATTCCTGTGTAATCTTGCCCACATATACCGTATTTTCCGCCCCATAAGACACACTTTTTCTCCCCCCAAAATGGGGGGAAAATGCCCCTGCGTCTTATGGGGCGAATGCTGACAGGTTTACATTGCAGGATGCGATGTACGAGCGAGCGGGGAGGAACTGGAAGGAGGAGCTGGGGGCTGGCAATAGCGGCGGGGCGGTGCAGTCACTGTACTATAGCCCCGCCGCTCCAGTGCTGCAATATTCAAATATAAAATGTCTTATTCAATTAAAATTGATTACACATGCCCCCCCACTCCTAATAGTACCGTACATCCTAACAGCTTCAGTAGAATGCAGGCAGGCAGACCGGGCGGGCAGCAGCGTAACTCCCTGATGTCACATGCCTGCGCCGCCTACTTTATGAATGAAGCAGGCGGCGCAGGCAAGTGACGTCAGTGAGTGACGCGGTTAGGATGCACGGTACTATTAGGAGTGGGGGGGCATGTGTAATCACTTTTAATTGAATAAGACATTTTATATTTGTATACTGGAGCGGCGGTGGGGATCTGTGGATGACAATTTTATGGGGAAGGGAACATCCCTGGATGGCACAGTTAAGGGGTGGGGGGGTCTGTGGATGGCACTGTTATGGGCTGGGGGGGTCTGTGGATGGCACTGTTATGGGCTGGGGGGGTCTGTGGATGGCACTGTTATGGGGTGGGGGGTCTGTGGATGGCACATACAGTACAGACCAAAAGTTTGGACACACCTTCTCATTCAAAGACTTTTCTTTATTTTCATGACTATGAAGGCATCAAAACTATGAATTAACACATGTGGAATTATATACATAGCAAACAAGAGTGAAACAACAGCAAATATGTCATATTTTAGGTTCTTCAAAGTAGCCACCTTTTGCTTTGATTACTGCTTTGCACACTCTTGGCATTCTCTTGATGAGCTTCAAGAGGTAGTCCCCTGAAATGGTCTTCCAACAGTCTTGAAGGAGTTCCTAGAGATGCTTAGCACTTGTTGGCCCTTTTGCCTTCACTCTGCTGTCCAGCTCACCCCAAACCATCTCGATTGGGTTCAGGGCCGGTGACTGTGGAGGCCAGGTCATCTGGCGCAGCACCCCATCACTCTCCTTCATGGTTAAATAGCCCTTACTTTCAAAGTTTTCCCAATTTTTCGGCTGACTGACTGACCTTCACTTCTTAAAGTAATGATGGCCACTCATTTTTCTTTACTTAGCTGCTTTTTTCTTGCCATAATACAAATTCTAACAGTCTATTCAGTAGGACTATCAGCTGTGTATCCACCTGACTTCTCCTCAACGCAACTGATGGTCCCAACCCCATTTATAAGGCAAGAAATCCCACTTATTAAACCTGACAGGGCACACCTGTGAAGTGAAAACCATTTCAGGGGACTACCTCTTGAAGCTCATCAAGAGAATGCCAAGAGTGTGCAAAGCAGTAATCAAAGCAAAAGGTGGCTACTTTGAAGAACCTAGAATATGACATATTTTCAGTTGTTTCACACTTGTTTGTTATGTATATAATTCCACATGTGTTAATTCATAGTTTTGATGCCTTCAGTGTGAATCTACAATTTTCATAGTCATGAAAATAAAGAAAACTCTTTGAATAAGAAGGCGTGTCCAAACTTTTGGTCTGTACTGTATATAACAGTGCCACCCACAGATCCCCCATAACAGTGCCACCCACAGATCCCCCATCTAACAGTGCCATCCACAGATCCCCCCTGTAACAGTGCCATCCACAGATCCCCCCTGTAACAGTGCCAGCCACAGATCCCCCTGTAACAGTGCAAGCCACAGATCCCCCCCATAACAGTGTCCGTCACAGATCCCCCCCATAACAGTGTCCGTCATCCACAGATCCCCCCATAACAGTGTCGGTCATCCACAGATCCCCCCATAACAGTGTCCGTCATCCACAGATCCCCCCATAACAGTGTCCGTCATCCACAGATCCCCCCCATAACAGTGTCCGTCATCCACAGATCCCCCCATAACAGTGTCCTTCACAGATCCCCAGTAATAGTGCCATCCACAGACCACCATTAGTTCCAAACCCACCAAAAGCACACCTTTTGGTTAAAAATATTTTTTTCCTTATTTTCCTCCCCAAAAACCTAGGTGCGTCTTATAGGGCGAAAAATACGGTAGTTTGGGGCATGGGCAAGAGGCTATATATATGTGTTGATTGTGATTGGATTTTCTGGGTGCTTGTACGGCTGGGCCCCTGAATTAGGTAATATTGTGATGCCAGCACCTTGGTGGTGCAAAATGATGAGAGTGGTTGTAGTATGGAGATGGAAGAATGAGGCAGGGTTTTAATCCAACTAAGAACTTTACTGTAAACAGGGTCTTGACGGCATTTTTCATCCAGGTATAACAGTCTCTCATGTATATGAAGGTTGAATGCTGTAAATCCAGGTAACAGGCTGTATATGTGGCTATATCTCAGGCTATGGTAGGAGGTTGTGTACTCACATGTAGTTAGTCCTGAATCTGGTCCTGGTCTCAGTAACGGTGGTTTTAGGATCCCAATCTTCTACTACTGTGCTACTCTGGGCTGTGGACCTCCAGAGACCTGAGGTCCTCTCCTCCCCCCTGCTCCTCACTCCTCTTTCTGCTACATCTCACCAACTCCGACTCCCCCACCTACTCTAACTAACTAGGCCTGAACTGTGGTATATATACTGTGGTGCTATCCCCATCTAGTGGTGGAATAGGTGTAGTGCACCTAACAAGCCTGTTAACCATGCAATACAACATGGTACAACATGGTACAACATATAATATAACAAGATATGCAGTGCCCACGTATACTAGTGGGATGATGCAAGAGCTATGTGGCTATGGCACTGTACAGAAGCCAGCAGAGGAGACAGGTGCTGGGTCTAACACCTGATTAGTGGTTCAGATTGAGACTAAGGGGGAGGAGCTACATGTGATTGAGGAGTTTAGTTTCATTTTCAGTCAGAGAGAGCAGCTGAGGAGAGTGACTGAGAGGACGGCACCAGAGCTGTTAATGTTTATTAAAATTAGCAGCTGAAGAAAATTATTAGCTAAAAAGGAAAGCCCAGTGACTGGGAGCTGAGGAGAAGTCAGATATAAGACACATCCTGCAGTACATTATCTCTACAGCAAGGTTAATGCAAGTACAGTATATGAAAATGACCTTAGTTCTGTTGTTTATAATGAAATAAAAGTTCCTAATACCACAAAGTTGCCCTGTTTTAACCCCTTAAAGGGGTTCTGCACGTTGTTTAAACTGATAATCTATCCTCTGGATCAGCTGTTTGAGAAGGCAGCGGCGCTCCAGCAGCGCCGCGGCCTTCTCACTGTTTACCGCTGGCCGAGTGATGTCACGACTTGCATCATCTGACCTGGGCGGGGCTAAGCTCCATTCAAGTGAACGGAACTTAGCCGCGCCCAGGCCAGTGATTCTAGTCGTGACGTCACTGGGCCTGCGGTAAACAGTGAGAAGACCGCGGCGCTTATGGAACGCTGCTGCTTTCTCAAACAGCTAATCGACGGGGGTCCCGGGTATTGGACCCCCGCCGATTAGATGCTGATGATCTATCTAGAGGATAGATCATCAGTTTAAACAAAGTGCAGAACCCCTTTAAGGACCAGGCCATTTTTTGCAAATCTGACATATGTCACTTTATGTGGTGATAAAGTGACATATTCAGGCCATTCTGAGATTGTTTTCTCTTAACGTATTGTACTTCATGACAGTGGTAAAATTGAGTCCAAAAAAATATTTTTATTTATAAAAAAATACCAAATTGACAAAACATTTGGAAAAATTTGCAAATTTGCAGATTTCAATTTCTCCACTTTTATAATAGATAGTAATACAGCCAAAAAATAGTTATTACTTTACATTCCCCATATGTCTACTACATGTTTGGATCATTTTGTGAATGCCATTTTATTTTTTTGGGGACGTTAGCTTAGGAGTTTGTTTAGAAGCAAAACCCACTTTTTAAGGACCAGTTCAGGTCTGAAGTCACTTTGTGAGGCTTACATAATAGAAACCACCCAAAAATGACCCCATTTTAGAAACTACACCCCTTAAGGTATTAAAAACAGATTTTACAAACTTAGTTAACCCTTTAGGTGTTCCATAAGAATTAATGGAAAATGGAGATGAAATTTCAGAGTTTCCCTTTTTTGGCAGATTTTCCATTTTAATCAATTTTTTTCCACTACCAAAGCAAGGGTTAACAGCCAAACAAAACTCAATATTTATTGCCCTGATTCTGTAGTTTACAGAAACACGCTATATGTGGTCGGAAACTGCTGTACGGGCACACGGCAGGGCGCAGAAGGAAAGGAACGCCATATGGTTTTTGGAAAGCAGATTTCACTGGGATAATTCTGACCCAGTCGGATGAGGAATGGGAACCCTCATCTGACGAATCCAGCGGGTCAGAATATGAATCTGTAGAAAGTAGTGGCAGTCTGACCCAAAGTTCGGACGAGGAGGTTGAGGTCCCTGACAGCACCAGGCGTACCCGGCCCCGTGTTGCTAGACCACAGGTTGCGCAGGATCCGCTTCAAGGGCAGCAGAGTGGGGCTGGCGCTGTCGGATCACGTGGTGAGGCATACACCAGCAGCGCAGCCCATCCTGGACCTAGTACCAGCACTGCCGTACAACATGGTGAAGTGGCGAGCACCAGAAGGGCAGTTGAAGCTGGTACGGTGGCACGTGCAATAGTTACCCCGTCGCAGCCACCGCACAGACAGGCCCCGTAGAGCCCCTAGAGTCCCTGAGGTGTGGCAAACCCTGATTGGCAGTCCCCAACTTCAGCCGCACCTGTAGTTCCCCCTTTCACCGCCCAGTCTGGAGTTCGGGTTGAGACAGCTCAGATCGGTTCGGCACTGGGATTTTTTGAGCTGTTCTTGACTGCAGAGCTCTTGGACTTAGTCGTGGCAGAAACAAATCGGTATGCCACTCAATTTATAGCCGCCAACCCGGGAAGCTTTTATGCCCAGTCTTTCCAGGTGGAAACCAGTCCAAGTTTCCGAAATTAAAATTTTTATGGGCCTTCTCCTCAACATGGGTCTAACCAAAAAGCATGAATTGCGGTCATATTGGTCCACGAACCCAATTCATCACATGCCCATGTTCTCTGCTGCTATGTCCAGGACACGATTTGAGACCATCCTGCGTTTCCTGCACTTTAGCGACAACACCACCTCCCGTCCCAGAGGCCACCCAGCTTTTGACCGGCTCCACAAAATTCGGCCCCTCATAGACCACTTCAACAACAAATCTGCAAATTTGTATACCCCTGAGCAAAACATCTGCGTAGAAGAGTCCCTAATACATTTTACCGGGCGCCTTGGCTTCAAACAATACATCCCAAGCAAGCGCTGCCCGGTATGGGGTCAAATTGTATAAGCTCTGTGAAAGGGCCACAGGCTATACCCACAAATTTCAGATCTATGAGGGTAAAGATCAGACCCTGGAGCCGGTCGGTTGCCCTGACTACCTGGGGAGCAGTGGGAAGACAGTCTGGGACTTGGTGTCACCCTTATTTGGCAAGGGGTACCATCTTTATGTGGACAATTTTTACACAAGTGTGCCCCTCTTCAGGCATTTGTTCCTAGAACAGATTGGCTGCTGTGGCACCGCGCGACGTAGTCGCCAGGGCTTCCCCTAACGGCTCGTTACCACCCGTCTTGCAAGGGGGGAGAGGGCTGCCTTGTGTAACGAAGAACTGCTCGCGGTGAAATGGAGAGACAAGCGTGACGTTTACATGCTCTCCTCCATTTACACAGACACGACAATACAAATAGAACGGGCAACCAGTGTCATTGAAAAGCCCCTCTCAGTCCACGACTATAATTCGCTCATGGGAGGGGTGGACTTCAATGACCAGATTTTGGCTCCTTATTTAGTTTCCCGACGCACCAGACGCTGGTATAAGAAGGTGTCTGTATATTTGATTCAATTGGCTGCATATAATAGTTTTGTTCTCTACAGTAAGGCTGGGAGAACAGGATCCTTCCTCAAATTTCAGGAAGAGATCATCGAGAACCTCCTGTATCCAGGAGGTTCCGTGGCCCCATCCACCAGTGTAGTTAGCCGTCTACACGAGCGACATTTCCCCAGTGTCGTTGCTGGTACCTCAACCCAACCGTCACCCCGAAAAAGATGTAGTGTCTGTAGCAGGAGTGGAATAAGGCGTGACACCCGCTATTCTGTCCTGACTGTCCTGACCACCCTGCCCTATGCTTAGGGGAGTGTTTCCGGAAAGTACCACACACAGGTACACTTAGCATAGGGATTGCATCTCACAGGACAGGCACACAGGGCTATTAGGGCCCTTTCACTCACAGCTGCTGCAAACCTCTCCTTTCACCTGGGATAAAGTGCATAATGTACTTCGCCACATCTTTGGGCGATTTGCGCTTTGCACATTGTCCCATGGGGAAGGAGAGGTTTGTCCTATAAAGGTAAAAAAAAAAAAAAAAAAAAATCACCGGTAAGCAAAAAAGTTAACGTTCAGTTCAAAAAGTTTAAATGTTCCGTTCAAATGTTAATATAAAGTTAATAAATTTATTGCGTTGCGGCCTGGTTTTGTTTTTTTTACCTTCCAGGTGGACCAACCGATCGACTAGCTGCAGCACTGATGTGCATTCTGACAGAAGCATTGCGCTGCTGTCAGATTACACAAAAGTCGGTGTATGCGGTGCTGCAAGGCGAGATTTCTCCTCTGCAGTAAAGTTTGCCGAGGCTTATGAGCTGAGGGGGAGGCCGTGTTCATATACTTTGGCAAACACTTTGTATATAAAAAAAATTAAAAAATCCCGGCAATGATTTATTCATTCACATCGATTGATGTGAATGGAGAAATCTGGTTTGCAGGGCATAAGGGCCGAGTGGGTTTGGATGTTGAGCGGAGCTCCTATGTCCTGGCAGACGCCTTTCCCCTCCTTTTTTTTTTTTTTGACAGAGATTTTTTCATCCACATTGATTGATGCGAATGAAGAAATCTGTGCCGTTCATTTTTTCTTTCAGCCCAGAGGCTGAACGGAAAAAAAAATCTCATTACCCGTATGCTCAATATAAGGAGAATAGCAGAAACTCCTAATGCTGGGCATACATGTAATGATTGCAGGAGACCCTCAAATGCCAGGGCAGTACAAACACCCCACAAATAACCCCATTTTGGAAAGAAGACACCCCAAGGTATTCGCTGAGGGGCATATTGAGTCCATGAAAGATTGAAATTTTTGTCCCAAGTTAGCGGAAAGGGAGACTTTGTGAGAAAAAAAATAAAAAATCAATTTCCGCTAACTTGTGCCAAAAAAATAAAATTCTATGAACTCGCCATGCCCCTCATTGAATACCTTGGGGTGTCTTCTTTCCAAAATGGGGTCACATGTGGGGTATTTATACTGCCCTGGCATTTTAGGGGCCCTAAAGCGTGAGAAGAAGTCTGGAATCCAAATGTCTAAAAATGCCCTCCTAAAAGGAATTTGGGCCCCTTTGCGCATCTAGGCTGCAAAAAAGTATCACACATGTGGTATCGCCGTACTCAGGAGAAGTTGGGCAATGTGTTTTGGGGTGTCATTTTACATATACCCATGCTGGGTGAGATAAATATCTTGGTCAAATGCCAACTTTGTATAAAAAAATGGGAAAAGTTGTCTTTTGCCGAGATATTTCTCTCACCCAGCATGGGTATATGTAAAAAGACACCCCAAAACACATTGCCCTACTTCTCCTGAGTACAGCGATACCAGATGTGTGACACTTTTTTGCAGCCTAGGTGGGCAAATGGGCCCACATTCCAAAGAGCACCTTTCGGATTTCACAGGGCATTTTTTACACATTTTGATTTCAAACTACTTCTCACACTTTAGGGCCCCTAAAATGTCAGGGCAGTATAACTACCCCACAAGTGACCCCATTTTGGAAAGAAGACACCCCAAGGTATTCCGTGAGGGGCATGGCGAGTTCCTAGAATTTTTTATTTTTTGTCACAAGTTAGCGGAAAATGATGATTTTTTTTTTTTCTTACAGAGTCTCATATTCCACTAACTTGTGACAAAAAATAAAAACTTCCATGAACTCACTATGCCCATCACGAAATACCTTGGGGTGTCTTCTTTCCAAAATGGGGTCACTTGTGGGGTAGTTATACTGCCCTGGCATTTTAGGGGCCCTAATGTGTGAAAAGATGTCTGGAATCCAAATGTGTAAAAAATGCCCTGTAAAATCCTAAAGGTGCTCTTTGGAATGTGGGCCCCTTTGCCCACCTAGGCTGCAAAAAGTGTCACACATGTGGTATCGCCGTACTCAGGAGAAGTTGGGGAATGTGTTTTGGGGTGTCATTTTACATATACCCATGCTGGGTGAGATAAATATCTTGGTCAAATGCCAACTTTGTATAAAAAATGGGAAAAGTTGTCTTTTGCCGAGATATTTATCTCACCCAGCATGGGTATATGCAAAAAGACACCCCAAAACACATTGCCCTACTTCTCCTGAGTACGGCGATACCAGATGTGTGACACTTTTTTGCAGCCTAGGTGGGCAAATGGCCCCACATTCCAAAGAGCACCTTTCGGATTTCACAGGGCATTTTTTACACATTTTGATTTCAAACTACTTCTCACACATTAGGGCCCCTAAAATGCCAGGGCAGTATAACTACCCCACAAGTGACCCCCATTTTGGAAAGAAGACACCTCTAGGTACTCTGTGAGGGGCATAGTGAGTTCATGGAAGTTTTTATTTTTTGTCACAAGTTAGTGGAATATGAGACTTTGTATGGGAAAAAAAAAAATAATCATCATTTTCCGCTAACTTGTGACAAAAAATAAAAAGTTCTATGAACTCACTATGCCCATCAGCGAATACCTAAGCTGCCATATCACATTTGAGGACCCCCTGATGCACTGCTAGAGTAGAAACTCCCAAAAAAGTGACCCCATTTTAGAAACTACACGCCTCAAGGTATACAAAACTGACTTTACAAACTTTGCTAACCCTTTAAGTGTTTAACAAGAATTAATGGAAAATAGAGATGAAATTTCAGAATTTCACTTTTTTGGCAGATTTTCCATTTTTTTCCAGTTATAAAGCAAGGTTAACAGCCAAACAAAACATATTTTGGCCCTGATTCTGTAGTTTACAGAAACACCCCATATGTGGTCGTAAACTGCTGTACAGGCACACGGCATTGCGCAGAAGGAAAGGAACGCCATATGGTTTTTGGAAGGCAGATTTTGCTGTACTGTTTTTTTTACACCATGTCCCATTTGAAGCCCCCCTGATGCACCCCTAGAGTAGAAACTCCCAAAAAGTGACCCAATTTTGGAAACTACGGGATAAGGTGGCAGTTTTTTTGGTACTATTTTAGGGTACATATGATTTTTGGTTGCTCTATATTACAAGGTAACAAAAAATAGCTGTTTTGGCACCGTTTTTATTTTTTGTTATTTACAACATTCATCTGACAGGTTAGATCATGTGGTATTTTTATAGAGCAGGTTTTTACGGATGCGAAAATACCAAATTTTTGGGTTGTTTGTTTCAGTTTTAGATAAAGCATTTTTGAAAAAAAAATTTTTTTTTAGTGTCTACATTCTGAAAGCCGTACTTTTTTTATTTTTTGGGTGACTGTCTTGTGTAGGGGCTCATTTCTTTCGGGATGAGATGACAGTTTGATTGGTACTATTATAGGGTGCATATGACTTTTTGATCGCTTGCTATTACACTTTTTGTGATGTAAGGTGACAAAAAATTGCTTTTTTGACACCGTTTTTCTTTTATTGTTTTTAAGGTATTCACCTGGGGGGTTTAGGTCATGTGATATTTTTATACAGCAGGTTATTACGGATGCGGCAATACCTAATATGTCAACTTTTTTATTTATGCAAGTTTTACACAATGATATCATTTTTGAAACAAAAAAATCATGTTTTAGTGTCTCCATAGTCTGAGAGCCATAGTTTTTTCAGTTTTTGGGCGATTGTCTTGGGTAGGGTATCATTTTTGTGGGATGAAATGACAGTTTGATTGGCACTATGTTGGGGTGCATATGACTGTTTGATCGCTTGCTATTACACTTTTTGCGATGTAAGGTGACGAAAAATATCTTTTTTGACACCGTTTTTATTTTATTTATTTTACAGTATTCACCTTTTTTGACACCGTTTTTTTTTTGCGATATGAGGTGATGGTTAGATTGGTACTATTTTGGGGGGTATATGTCTTTTTGATCGCTTGGTGTTGCTCTTTTAGTAATGTAAGGTGACAAAAAAATGGTCGATTTAGCACAGTTTTTATTAAATTTTTTTGATGGTGTTCACCTGAGGGATTAGGTCATGTGATATTTTTATAGAGCCGGTCGATACGGACGCGGCGATACCTGATATGTCTGCTTTTCTTTTTTTCCCTAATTTTTCCCCCCATTATTTTGGCAAAAGGATATTTTTATTTATTTTTTTTACTTGAAACTTATAATTTTTGGGGGGGAAACTTTATTTTTTTAACTTTTTTTTTCACTTTATTTTTTTGTCCCACTCTGGGACTTCAACTTTTGGGGGTCTGATCCCCTTTACAATGCATGACAATACTTCTGTATTGTCATGCATTGGCTTTAAGTGTATTACACACTGTAATACACTTACAGCTTCCTGTTACGGAAGGCAGCCACGATGCCTAAGGAAGGCATTGTGCGGCCTTCCATGCCATCAGGTCCTCGTCACAGCAGCACGGGGACCCGATGGCTGCTTCCTCCCTGCACGGACATCGCACGTGCCGCGGTCAACGCTGACCACGGCTCTGCAGGGGTTAATGCGCCGGCATCGGTGATTTCACTGATGCCGGCGCATGCAGCAGGGGTCCAACTATCAGTGACTGCCGGACCCCTGCCGCGGACCGGGCGTGCGCAGCTCCTGCACCCGCCCGATCACCATGACGTACATGTACTTCTCTGGTCCTTAAGTCACGGCCATGTACGTCATGGGTCCTTAAGGGGTTAATAAAGAATCCAGGTTTATAGCTATTCTGTCATTCATTTACAAGCTCTTCCACTAAGGCCAGTTTCACATGACCGAGTTCATTGTGAAAAACAAGCTCTGTGTGACATGGGCGTTACTACCATAGCGGCAGACTGTGGGACTGCTATGGGGCCCAGGGCAAGAGGGGGCCCAGTCCTAGGTTTGCATTATCTCCTCTTCTACTGGAGGTGAAAACTTGGTCAGGACTCTACTCTCTAAGTCTAAAGGAACAACTTTCAGCAAACGAGGCAGTGGAAAAAATGGCCCAAGAGTCATTGAAAGGGGTTTAGGTGGAAACCCTTCTGCCCTGTGTGGGGGGCCTAGTTTTTATCCTTGCTATGGGGCCCTTCTCTATGTACGCCACTGCCATGTGGGAATGTGATTTCTCATCCTGGACTCTGCTCTTGTAACAGAACCTCTTGGCATTATAATGATTTATAATGCTGCGTGTCTCTGCCTGGCATGAGCTGCAATGATTTGTACTGACAGCATTATGTCAGTACGATTCATTACAGCTGATCTCGGGCAAAGACACACAGCATTAGGGCTCTTTCACACGAGCGGATCCCGTGCGGGTAATCCGCTGCGTGAAAGAGAGCCAAGCCCCGTTCCAGACAGCAGAGACACGGAGCATTAATATGATTGATAATGCTCCGTGCCTCTCTGTGATCTTTTTACTACAAAATCACAGATAAAGTTGTCACCGTGATTATCAATCATGTTAATGCTCCGTGTCTCTGCTGTCCAGAACAGGGCTTGGCTGTCTTTCACGCAGCGGATTACCCGCACAGGATCCGCTAGTGTGAAAGAGCCCTTATAGATCATTATAACACCATGAGGTCCTGTTACAAGAGCAGAGTCCAGGATGGAAAATCACGCTCTCGCACAGAGCTTGTTTCTTGCAGTGAAGTCGCTTATCTGTGCTTGGCCTAAATGTAATGCATGTGTTCTTGGGTTCTAAGTTATTTAAAAAAAAAAAAATACTGCTTGAAACAAAGTAAATGACCCTGTGCTGTAATCATGGGATGTCACTAGTCCACGACGTTTATATAACTTTCTGTGAAACATGTAGATTCCAGTCATTAATAAATATTTGCATTTTGATCCTGTCACCTTATTCTTTAGCTCAGTGGTGCCCAACCATTTTTCGTCTGAGGGCCGCACTAGACTTGGTATAAATTTTGCGGGCCGGAACCAGGTAGCTTTGCCAGAAAGAAATGCAAACACTGTGAGGGGGCACATGTGAGCATTACTACTGTGAAGAGGGCACATATCTGGCATAACTACTGTGAGGGGGCACATATCAGGGTATAACTACTGTGAGGAGGGCACATATCAGGGTATAACTACTGTGAGGAGGGCACATATCCGGGCATAACTACTGTGAGGGGGCACGAGTGAGCATAACTACTGTGAAGAGGGCACATATCTGGCATAACTACTGTGAGGGGGCACATATCTGGGCATAACTACTGTGAGGGGGCACATATCAGGGTATAACTACTGTGAGGAGGGCACATATCAGGGCATAACTACTGTGAAGAGGGAACATATCTGGGCATAACTACTGTGAGGGGGCACATATCTGGGCATAACTACTGTGAGGGGGCATGTGTGAGCATTACGTCTGTGAAGAGGGCACATATCTTGGCATTATTACTGTGAGGGGGCATGTGATGTTTACATGTGTTTAATGTATGTAGTGCAGTATGTGATGATCACACACTGCACTACATACATTACACACATGTATACATCACATACTGCGCTGTCACCTTCTTCTGCAGGTCTACCTTGATGTCTGGTCTTTAGGCTTCAGTCAGATCCTCCACCGCCATGCTTGCGCCGTGTGCCCGACACCACCAGGAGCTGGCCCCTCCTCCTTTCATCTCCCACCGGCTTCTCCTACAGCAGGGCGCTCTATCGCTCCAGTGCCCGCCCAATCTTAACAATCAGGGGCGTAGCTAGAAATGACTGGGCCCCATAGCAAAAAAAATTATGGCCCCCCCCCCTCCCGGATCTCCCACCCCCACATACCTATCGGACCTCCCACCCCTTCCAGAGCTCCCACCCAAACACCCCTCCAGGACCTCCCACCCCAACATACCCACAGCCCTCCCTAGATCCCCCTTCAGTGTCGTTCACAGATAACCCCCCCTCAGTGTCGTCCACAGATATCCCCCCCTTCAGTGTCATCCACAGATATCCCCCCCTTCAGTGCCGTCCACAGATATCCCCCCCACCCAGAGCCGCTTGCTAGCTAATTTATTCACTGCGCCGTAATCTCGCACAGGCGCACTGGCAGAGGCCAGGAAGACAGTTCATGTGCACTTCGATGCCTCTGCCAGTGCGCCTGTGCGAGATTACGGCGCTTCTCTTCCATTTCACAGAGGCAAGTGCAGTGAATAAATTAGCTAGGAGGCGGCGCTGGCGGGGGAGATTGCAGGCACAGGCAGCATCGCTTTGCTGCCTGTGCCATTCGCAGCGCGTCCTGCGCTAGTGCGCTGATAAAGTCCGGTCACTGCGCGGGTCGCATGACATGGCTTCGCGGGCCGCATTTGGCCCGCAGGCCGTAGGTTGGGCATCACTGCTTTAGCTGATAAGACATTGCCAGAACCTACGGAGTTAAGGGAGAGCTGGTAGTCACTGGGGTACATTTACTATAGTGTTCGCATCCTTTTTTTGTTAAAAAAAAGGCTGTTTTAGACAGTCTAATTCTATTAGTGGCATTTAATACTGAAAGTGCTTCTGCTTTGGAGGCTTTTGCACCTTGTTTGACTATTTTGAAGTTTTAGACTTATTCAGTATATGTCTATTTTTTGCAACTTTCTTTTTAATCTATTTATGTTGGTGCACCACATCGAAGGCTGCTATGTTCTATCAGATAGGGAGCTGCCATGTCATAGGTAAGGCAGTTCATTTACGCTCACTCAGCAATCCTGTACGTTGGACTTCTTTTCCAATCTGTGGGGCCAAATAGAGAGAAAATGGGACTTGGGGGAGCTACATGGACCTCCTCCATTCTAGCTTCTACCACCTATAGATATGCCATAAATGCTCCAGATCTGGAACTATACCACTATCACAGAAACCAGATAAATACACATATACCCCAATATCCTATATAAAACAACTTTTAATTCATCATAAAAAATAGGAAATAATAAAACACTAAAAAGCCCCAACTGAAAGTTGTTGATAATTTCAAATTATAATCATCCAATCTAAAATACAGTATTTGTCTGCAAGTGATTCTCAGTAATCGCCAAAATAGATGACAGTATTGTGGTAAAAAAAAACATAGATAGATGCGGCCAATGCTTCCTGAGTCATTTGTCCTGTCCTACCCACAATTCCACATTCAAGGTGGCTCAAACAAATGAAGCCACCTTGAAGTTGGGACCATACAGGACTGTCCCTATTATGCCCCTGAGGATACCTCTGCCTACAAGCAGAGCACCCTCCCCAAAAGGGGGCGACCACACTTCTCAGTGGCTGAACCCTTTACTGTCACCTCTGTGGCCCTGATGATTCTTTAATAACCTTGCCCAATGCGTTTCCCCAATTAAGAAAAATAGTTCAGGGAACCGAGCACACGTGTAATCTCGCACGTCTATATATATACCCACAGAATTAATGTCCAAACTGGCACACATGCTGGTGTGATGTCACTTCTGGATATGCACACAGCGGTACCGTTATTCAGAAGACAAAGTGCCTGATCGGCTCCAAATATAATGTCAGATAAAGATTTCTTACTTCCCATAGCTATTACTACAAGCCTGATTTTTTTAAAGGGAGCCTGTCACCAGGAAAGTCACTGTTAAACCAGACATCCTGCCTTGTAGGGCTAGCTCAGCTGAATGTAATGATACCTTTCCCTTAGCGATCCAGTGCTTCATTACTAGCATCGGTACAGGGACGAGGAGATGGCCGCATTTCTCAAGGGGCGTCTCCTTAACCCTGGATGGACAGCTCACAGCCAGGGAGAAGGAGACGTCCCTTGCGAAACGCTGCCATCTCCTCCTTCCTGTACTGATGCTACTCATTAGCATACAGGGCGGCAAAAGTGAACGGGGGCTCAGCGGAGGAACGGAGCAGCCGATCTGAAAAAAAAAAAATTGCCCTGATATCTACTAATAATTCCCTACACTGGCAGGTACTAATATTATTATGTCCGGACAAGGGAAAAGGTCATCTCTAAGTGCAGTGAGGGAGGGGCGTAAACACTCTCCTGCTTCCTTTGTCAGCCCTTCCCTCTCCTCTTTGATTAACAGGGCCAGATTCCTGCATACTCATCTTGCCTGGCAGTCAGTCAAGAAGTAAAGGTACATTCTCAGAGCTGACTTTCTGAACATGACAATTGTGTCTCCCCTGTGTGAATTCTCTCATGTCTAAAAAGATGTGATTTACGGTTAAAACATTTTCCACATTCTGAACATGAAAATGACTTCTTCCCTGTGTGAATTGTCTGATGTATAACAAGATGTGATCTATATGTAAAACAATTCTCACATTCTGAACATGAAAATGGCTTCTCACCTGTGTGAATTCTCTCATGTTTAACAAGATGTGATTTACGATTAAAACATTTTCCACATTCTGAACATGAATATGGCTTCTTCCCTGCATGAATTGTCTGATGTCTAACAAGATGTGATCTATATGTAAAACATTTTTCACATTCTGAACATGAAAATGGCTTCTCCCCTGTGTGAATTCTCTCATGTCTAACAAGATTTGATTTATAGCGAAAACGTTTTTCACATTTTGAGCATGAAAATGGCTTCTCCCCTGTGTGAATTAGCTGATGTTTACCAAGATCTGCTTTATATGTGAAAGATTTTCCACATTCTGAACATGAGAATGGCTTCTCCCCTGTGTGGATTCGTTGATGTGTAACAAGTTCTGATTTAGTTCTAGAACATTTCCCACATTCAGAACATGAAAATGGCTTGTCCCCTGTGTGAGTTCTGTCATGCATAACAAGATGTGATTTACTTCTAAAACATTTCCCACATTCTAAACATGAAAATGGCTTCACCCCTGTGTGAATTCTCTCGTGTTTAACAAGTAGTGATTTATAGCTAAAACGTTTTTCACATTTTGAGCATGAAAATGGCTTCTCCCCTGTGTGAATTAGCTGATGTTTACCGAGATCTGCTTTATATGTGAAAGATTTCCCACATTCTGAACATGAGAATGGCTTCTCTCCTGTGTGGATTTGTTGATGTGTAACAAGTTCTGATTTAGTTCTAGAACATTTCCCACATTCTGAACATGAAAATGGCTTCTCTCCTGTGTGAGTTCTGTCATGCAGCACAAGAAGTGATTTAGTTCTAAAACATTTCCCACATTCTGAACATGAAAATGGCTTCACCCCTGTGTGAGTTCTCTCATGTTTAACAAGTAGTGTTTTATAGCTAAAACATTTTTCACATTCTGAACATGAGAATGGCTTCACCCCTGTGTGGATTCGTTGATGTGTAACAAGTTCTGATTTAGTTCTAGAACATTTCCCACATTCTGAACATGAAAATGGCTTCTCCCCTGTGTGAGTTCTCTCATGCAGAACAATATATGATTTATGTTTAAAACATTTCCCACATACTGAGCATGAAAATGGCTTCTCCTCTTTGTGAATTTTCTCATGCAGAACAAGCTGTGCTTTAGTTCTAAAACGTTTCCCACATTCTGAACATGAAAATGGCTTCTCCCCTGTGTGAACTCTTTGATGGTTAACAAGATCTGCTTTACAGCTAAAATGTTTTTCACATTCTGAGCATGAAAATGGCTTCTCCCCTATGTGAATTCTTTCATGCATAACAAGAGCTGATTTGCAGTAAAAACATTTCCCACATTCTGAGCATGAAAATGGCCTTTCCCCTGTGTGAATTCTCTCATGTATAACAAGAGCTGATTTGCATTTAAAATATTTCCCACATTCTGAGCATGAAAAGGTCTTCTTTCCTGTGAGAGTTTTTTGATGTTGAACACTTCTTCTGTGACTTTTATTTTGCTTAACAATCTGTGATAAATCAGGAGATTTTAATCCATCCAAAAGATCAGATGACAGATCTTTGCTGTGAAAGGCTGAGGATACATCTGAGATAATGCCATGCTCTTCACGTGTATCTTCTGTGACACCAGACTCATCTGTTTTAAAATCTGAATATATTAGATGTTCCTCTGAGCTCCTGGTACAGTCATCTGCCAAGAATAAATCAGATTTTTATTTATTTTTAATAATATAACCATAGCACTTTATTGATGTTTTGTACCATGTCTATTTAAAAATTCCAAATAAATGGAGATGACATGGAGAAAAATTCAATTATTGACTGTGGAGTGAAAACAGATCACAATCCAACAGTAGACCAGTAGATCAATAAGTTCATGCTAAACATGCCATCATTTTCAATTTATTAGACGCACCTGATAAGATGCACCTCCAGGTTTTAGAGGAGGAAAATAAGAAAAAGAAAAAACGCTATACGCACTCAGGACAGTGCAGCGCAGCCCAAGGAAGGAAGACCATCAAGGGTGAGTACTGGCAGCGCTTCACTCCCCACACCTACTGCATATTAGTGAGCGCTTCCATAACTGAAGCACTCACTAGTATTTTCGCTTTATAAGGCACACTGCCATTACCACCCCCCACCCCCCCACACACACTTTTGGGGGGGAATAAAGTTCATCTTATAAAATGAAAAATAACATAAATCCCAAACATGATTCAAAACCAATCTATATAATAATATGTTTATTCACACAAAGATACATCATAACACATACATTTAATCATATCAATACTTGCTATATAGTGCCCTGATATCTACTAATCATTCCCTACACTGCCAGGTACTAATATTGTTATGTCCGGACAAGGGAAAAGGTCCTCTCTAAGTGCAGTGAGGGAGGGGGCGTAAACACTCTCCTGCTTCCTTTATCAGCCCTTCCCTCTCCTCTTTGATTAACAGGGCCAGATTCCTGCATACTCATCTTGCCTGGCTATCAGTCAAGAAGTAAAGGTACATTCTCAGAGCTGACTTTCTGAACATGACAATTGTGTCTTCCCTGTGTGAATTCTCTCATGTCTAAAAAGCTGTGATTTACGATTAAAACATTTTCCACATTCTGAACATGAATATGGCTTCTTCACTGCGTGAATTGTCTGATGTATAACAAGATGTGATTTACATGTAAAACATTTCTCACATTCTGAACATGAAAATGGCTTCTCACCTGTGTGAATTCTCTCATGTCTAACAAGATGTGATTTACGATTAAAACATTTTCCACATTTTGAACATGAATATGGCTTCTTCCCTGCGTGAATTGTCTGATGTCTAACAAGAGGTGATCTATGTGTAAAACATTTATCACATTCTGAACATGAAAATGGCTTCTCCCCTGTGTGAATTCTCTCATGTCTAACAAGATTTGATTTATAGCGAAAAAGTTTTTCACATTTTGAGCATGAAAATGGCTTCGCCCCTGTGTGAATTAGCTGATGTTTACCAAGATCTGCTTTATATGTGAAAGATTTTCCACATTCTGAACATGAGAATGGCTTCTCCCCTGTGTGGATTCGTTGATGTGCAACAAGTTCTGATTTAGTTCTAGAACATTTCCCACATTCTGAACATGAAAATGGTTTCTCGCCTGTGTGAATTAGATGATGTTTACCAAGATCTGCTTTATATGTGAAATATTTTCCACATTCTGAACATGAGAATGGCTTCTCCCCTGTGTGGATTCGTTGATGTGTAACAAGTTCTGATTTAGTTCTAGAACATTTCCCACATTCTGAACATGAAAATGGTTTCTCCCCTGTGTGAATTCTCTCATGTCTAACAAGTAGTGATTTATAGCTAAAACATTTTTCACATTTTGAGCATGAAAATGGCTTCTCCCCTGTGTGAATTAGCTGATGTTTACCGAGATCTGCTTTATATGTGAAAGATTTCCCACATTCTGAAGATGAGAATGGCTTCTCCCCTGTGTGAATTAGCTGATGTTTACCAAGATCTGCTTTATATGTGAAAGATTTTCCACATTCTGAACATGAGAATGGCTTCTCCCCTGTGTGTATTCGTTGATGTGTAACAAGTTCTGATTTAGTTCTAGAACATTTCCCACATTCTGAACATGAAAATGGCTTCTCCCCTGTGTGAGTTCTCTCATGTCTAACAAGTACTGTTTTATAGCTAAAACATTTTCCACATTCTGAACATGAGAATGGCTTCTCCCCTGTGTGGATTCGTTGATGTGTAACAAGTTCTGATTTAGTTCTAGAGCATTTCCCACATTCTGAACATGAAAATGGCTTCTCCCCTGTGTGAGTTCTGTCATGCAGCACAAGAAGTGATTTAGTTCTAAAACATTTTCCACATTCTGAACATGAGAATGGCTTCACCCCTGTGTGGATTCGTTGATGTGTAACAAGTTCTGATTTAGTTCTAGAACATTTCCCACATTCTGAACATGAAAATGGCTTCTCCCCTGTGTGAGTTCTCTCATGCAGAACAAGATATGATTTATGTTTAAAACATTTCCCACATACTGAGCATGAAAATGGCTTCTCCTCTTTGTGAATTTTCTCATGCAGAACAAGCTGTGCTTTAGTTCTAAAACTTTTCCCACATTCTGAACATGAAAATGGCTTCTCCCCTGTGTGAACTCTTTGATGGTTAACAAGAGCTGATTTGCATTTAAAATATTTCCCACATTCTGAGCATGAAAAGGTCTTCTTTCCCGTGTGAGTTTTTTTATATTGAACACTTCTTCTGTGACTTTTATTTTGCTTAACAATCTGTGATAAATCAGGAGATTTTAATCCATCCAAAAGATCAGATGACAGATCTTTGCTGTGAAAAGCTGAGGATACATCTGAGATAATGCCATGCTCTTCACGTGTATCTTCTGTGACACCAGACTCATCTGTTTTAAAATCTGAATATATTAGATGTTCCTCTGAGCTCCTGGTACAGTCATCTGCCAAGAATAAATCAGATTTTTATTTTTTTAAATAATAT
Source organism: Bufo bufo (assembly GCF_905171765.1). Taxonomy (NCBI): domain Eukaryota; kingdom Metazoa; phylum Chordata; class Amphibia; order Anura; family Bufonidae; genus Bufo; species Bufo bufo. The sequence continues at coordinate 595,271,715 of NC_053392.1, forward strand.
AACCATAGCACTTTATCGATGTTTTGTACCATGTCTATTTAAAAATTCCAAATAAATGGAGATGACATGGAGAAAAATTCAATTATTGACTGTGGAGTGAAAACAGATCACAATTCAACAGTAGACCAGTAGATCAATAAGTTCATGCTAAACATGCCATCATTTTCAATTTATTAGACGCACCTGATAAGATGCACCTCCAGGTTTTAGAGGAGGAAAATAAGAAAAAAACGCTATACGTACTCAGGACAGTGCAGCGCAGTCCCAGGAAGGAAGACCATCAAGGGTGAGTACTGGCAGCGCTTCACTCCCCACACCTACTGCATATTAGTGAGTGCTTCCATAACTGAAGCACTCACTAGTATTCGCTTTATAAGGCACACCGCCATTACCACACGTCTTATAAAACGAAAAATACCATAAATCCCAAACATGATTCAAAACCAATCTATATAATATGTTCATTCACACAAAGATACATCATAACACATACATTTAAAACATGTCAATACTTGCTATATAGACAGACACATCTACATGACACAGATACATAAATTACACACATATACTGTATACAGTATACATGTAGTATATACCTGTTGTACATGTACAGCATGCTGCAGTTTTTGTCCGGCCGCCTCTCGGCTTGTTTGCCGTTCTGTGGCTGGACCTCTAGCCTGTCCCCATTATAGTGAATGGGGCCGGAGCGGACTTCTGGTGGCACAATGGGCTAGCGTTAGCACGGATCCAGACGGGGGAACAGCCTGCCGAACCCTGCTACTGCAAGTGTGAAAGTAACCTTAAAGAGGACCTTTCATCCGAATCAAGTATGTAAACTGAATATACATACATGGAGAGCGGCGCCCAGGGACCCCCCTGCACTTACTATTATCCCCGGGCGCCGCTCCGTTCTCCGGTGATAGCCTCTGGTAAAGTCATAATTAGGCTCCGCCCTTTTGAGCCTGCCGGCGTCTCCTTCTCCTATGCTGTAGCATGGCTAAGAGCTGAGCGCTGCGATTGGCCAGCGCTACAGCATAGGAGAAGGAGCCGCCGGCAGGCTCAAATGGGTGGAGCCTAACTATGACTTTACCGGAGGCTATCACCGGAGAACGGAGCGGCGCCCGGGGATAATAGTAAGTGCAGGGGGGTCCCTGGGCGCCGCTCTCCATGTATGTATATTCAGTTTACATACTTGATTCGGATGAAAGGTCCTCTTTAAACCAAACATAAATGTTTAACAATGAACAGCTGCTCTGCAGCACAAAAAAACAGTTAACCCGTAGGTGACCTAAACTGTACATGTACGGCTCTGCGGGCCGTGACTTAAAGACCAGCGGCGTACATTTACATCGCTCTGATCAGGGGGGGTGCAGGAGCTGAGCCAGCTTAATCAGTGTCAGAGACCCCGCTGTATACGCCAGCATCGATGAATACATCAATGTCGGTATATTAACCCTTTGTACGCAAGGTCAACGCGGCATGCACAGAGTTTGAAGAGGTACAGGCATCCTCTCTGACCTCATTGGGTCCCTGCTCTGTGGTCATGGGGACCAGATGGCTGCTATGGCAGCCGATGCCTTGCACAGGCATCGGAGCCTGCCAGCTACAGAAGCCTATGAGATCCAGCTGGCTGGGTCTCATAGGCATATTGTCAGTGTAAAAGCTTACAGGCAATGCATTACAATACACAATGTATTGTAATGCATTATAAAGGGATCAGACACCTCAAAAGCTGAAGTCTCATAGTGGAACAAAAAAAACAAGTGAAAAAAGGTGAATTTTTTTTTTTAAATACTAAAAATGTCAAAGTTTTAAGTAAAAAAAAGCTCCTGTCCCATATTCGGTATCAATGCATCCATAAGACAATCACCCAAAAAATAAAAAATATGACCTTCAGAAAATGGCAACAAAAAAACAAGATTTTAAAAAAAAAAGCTTTAAAAAAACTGTCACCTCTTCGCGCAAAAACAAGCCCTCAAACAAGACCATTGCCAGAAAAATAAAATAATTATGGTTTTCAGAACATGGTGATGCAAAAACATGATTTTTGTTTACAAATATACATTGTGTAAAAGTGATAAAACATAAATAAAAAAAACTGCATAACTTTTGCAAAACACCTGTGGGGTCAAAATGCACACCCCATTTCTCAATAAATACCTTGGGGGTGTAGCTTCTGATATACGGTCACTTCTCAGGGGTTTAATTTTTTATTTCACCCCAGAGCCTCTACAGCAAAAGATGCATAAATCACTACATTGGGCCTCAAATGTGCATGATGCTATTTTACTCCTGTGCCCTGTTGTATGTCTAGGCAAAAGATTAGGGTCACATGAAGGGTATTTATAAAACCAGAAAGCACGGCTTGACTGGCATACACTGGGCACAACATATTGGGCACTAAAATCTGTGAAAAAATTGCAATTTTTCACTTTGCACCATCTACTGTGAATTAATTTTGCAAAACAAATGTTGGGTCATAATACTCACTAGGACCATTGGTAAATACTGTGAAGGGTGTGGATTCTAAAAAATGATAATTTCTTTTTTTCATTTAACGTCAAAGCCTCTGCAATTGTTGATCAATGCTGTAAAAAATATAAAAAAATCACCAAACTAGTCCTAAAATGCACATGGAGCTCACTCCCTTCTGAGCCTTGCAGTGTGCCTATACAGCACTTTCTGACCACATATGGGGGTGTTGTCATATTCTAGAGAAAATGGGTAACACATTATGGGGTGATTACCAATTGTAGAGTGAAAAACGTGGGACTTTCCATTTTCACAGCCAAGGTTTTCTAAATTCTATGAAACGCCTGTTGGACCAAGGTGCTCATTACACCCCTTTAAAAATCCTTAAGGGGTGCAGTTCCCAAAATGGTGGGTCCACTGTAAGGGTACCACAGTCTCTACAAACACAACATGGCACCTGAAAATTATTACAGTGATATCTGCACTCCAAAAGCTATCACGTCTGCTATGGCAGGTAACAGACATGAGGCGCACAGATGAGGGAAGGAAGGTGCCCTTTCACAAGGGAGAGGGAGGAGTGGATACCCCTAACTCACCTAGCACTGGCACCTGGCTGCCCTGACATCCGTAGACGGGTTGCTCATCCATACGCGATCACGTGCTTAGTCCCTGGCTTACCCTGAAAGAAGCCCTACGTAGTGAGTAGGGCGGTGAGAGCACTAGTCCTCACCACTGACACACAGGGTAACAACAGGCAGTGGACAAACAACACAAACACCACATATAATACCCAAAGGGAGACAACAAACAGTAGACAACAAACTGGAGAGAACCGGAGATCCGACAGCATCAGTTCCAACTTCTCCAGCAGCCCCACAGCAACTCCAACACCACCAGAGGTCAGAATAGATAACCTGGAAGGAAGGTCTATATATGGGAGCAAGGGAAGTAGGAAGAGAGAATATATAGTAGCTGGGAGTGGCAGACAAAGAACAGCTGAAAGGAAAACTACTGATACCTAAGATAGGACAAAAAGGATCGCAAACCAAAACAGGAAAACCTGGACCAGATCCATTCCCACAACTAGGTCATGGAGCGATCCCTTGAAATCGAGCGAGTAGCCACCCGCTACGACCTTCTGACCACAGGCACCACAGGGTCAGCGATAGGTCGTGACACCCTCATAACAAAAGCCATTTGGTGCTCCTTCTGAACTCTGCCATGTGCCAAAAAATCTGTTTATTACACCATATGTGGTGTGTTGCCAAATTCAGGAGAAAATGGGTAACAAAATGTGGGGTACTTTTTCTAATGTTACCCCTTACGAAAATGAAAAAATTGGATCTTAAGCAACATTTTCTTGTAAAATATGTAATTTTGTACGGCCAGGTGTTGCTGAATTTGATGAAACAACTGTGGGATCAAAGCACTCACTACACCGCTCAAAAAATTACATAAAGGGTATAGTTCCAAAATGGGGTCACATATTGGGGGGTCCACTGCAGGGGTATCTTGGTGTCTCTTCAAATGCAGAATTGCTCTCGAAAACCATTCCAGCAAAGTCTACCCTCCAAAAACCATATGGTGCTCCTTTCCTTCTGACCCCTGCCTTGTGCCCATACAACAGTTTATGACCAGTGATGAACGAACATCGGCCTGTACGGTTCGCGAACGCGATCAAATGTTCGCGAACCGCAAGTTCGCGGGGGGCCCCATTCACTTTAATGGCAGGTGAACCTGAAAAACCTTCAGCTCATATTTGCAGCCACCAAATACTTAGTAGAAGTGTACAAATAGTCCCACAACATGGACAGTGATATACTAGAGGGGGATCAATGACAAAAATTCCAACAAAAAATTTGTATCTTAATCAGGGGACATTTTAATGCGTCCTCAAGGGAAATTCTCTGAAATGTGCCCTGTTGGAGCCTAGAAAATGTTTATTTTAGCCCACAGGAGTACAGGCCTTAAAAATTAGGCATTCACCTGACATAAAAGAAATTCTGATTATGTGGCTCAAGGTACATTAGGCGGTCAATGGATACAAATTTTACTGTAGGCCACTGGACTACAGGCCCCAAACATTAGGCAATTCACATGACAGAAAAGGTCAAGTGATTATGTGGCCGGAGGTACATTACATTACATGGAGGTAGATTACACAGTCATTGGATATCAATTTTACTGCAGGCCAGTACAAATACAGGTCAAATACATATGTTTAAAATAACAAAAAAATAAATAAATTGGATTAAAAACATGGCTAACGAAATCCCCCCTCTTGAAAAAAAAAACTAATGATAATAGTTGAAATTCGAAACAGGTGGTCGTCACTGGTGTTGAATTCCTCCGAGGCTGCAACAATTATTCATTCAGCGTACATAAAAGAACAAGTAAGTTTATGGATGGAGGTAGATTACACAGTCATTGAATATCAATTTTACAGCAGGCCAGTGTACTACAGGTTCTAGAAATTATGCATTCAGCGTACATAAAAGAACAAGTATGTGGTTGGAGGTAGATTACACGGTCATTGGATATCAATTTTTCCGCAAGCCAGTGTACTACAGGCCCCAAAAATTATGCATTCAGCGGACATAAAAGAACAAGTAAGTATGTGGCTGAAGGTAGATTACACGGTCATTGGATATCAATTTTCCAGCAGGCCAGTGTACTACAGGCCCCAAAATGTATGCATTCAGCGTACATAAAAGAACAAGTAAGTATGTGGCTGGAGGTCTATTAGATGGTCAAAGGATATCAATTTTACTAAAGGCCAGTACAAATACAGGTCAAATACATATGTTTAAAAGAACTAAAAATATAAAATTGGATTAAAAACATGGCTAACGAAATCCCCTCTCTTGAAAAAACTCCTAATGATAATAGTTGAAACACGTGGTCGTCACAGGTGTTGAAATCCTCCGAGACCCAAAACATTAGGCATTTAACGGACAGAAAAGGCCTTTTATGTGGCTGTATTTACCTAAGACAGGGACCAATATTTGTTCTTGGTGGTGGCGGATATTTGTGGGCTGGCATGAGGAAATTCAATTAAACATGGTCATCACAGGTGTTGAATTCCTCCGAGATCCATGCCTCATTCATTTGAGTTCTGAGCCAGGCGAGTGCGCTTATCGGTCACGATCCCACCTGCTGTGCTGAACGTCCTTTCGGACAGGACACTGGACCAGGGGCAAGCCAACAGTTCCATGGCAAATTGTGCCAGCTCATCCAGTAGTCCAGGGGTTCCTCGCTTCTCAGAGCGTCCACATCGGCCATTAACCCGATATAGTTGGACACCTGTCGGTCTAGGCTTTCCGTGAGGCTGGATTCGGAGGGCAGCTGTCGATGGGTTGGCTGCAAGAATGATCTCATATCCAAAGTGACCAACACACCCGCAACTGTTTCTCTGTGAGTGGAAATTCCTCTGCCAGCGCCCGCAAAAGCAGAATGCAGCATTTCTCAAAGCAAGGCCTGGAAGTGCTGCATTCTAACAGCCCTCTGTGATGGTGGTAACATGTTCGCCATTTTGTGTTTTTACTGGGGGTTTAAGTACGTTGCCACCCAGTACTGGTCCTTGGCCTTTATGCTTTTTATACGGGGGTCCCTCTTCAAACACTGGAACATGAAGGCCCCCATTTGAACTAAACTGGAAGAGGTGGAGTGGCCTGGCTCCTGCTCATCGTCCAGGATAATGTCGTCCTCGGTCTCCTCCCCCTAGCCACGAAGAACACCAGGGATCCCAGAAACGTTTAAAGCATGCTCCTATTGCTCCTCCTCCGCCCCGGCACCATCCTCCTCTGATTCCTCTTCAGACTTCTGTTGACTTGTCTCAGATGGAGTAGCCCACCCTGGGAATTCATCCAGCATTGCGACTTCCTCATCTTCTTGCTCCTGCTCCTTGGCGGCTTGATCAATGACACGACGCAATGTATGCTCCAGAAAAAAGGCATAAGGTACGATGTCACTGATGAAGCCCTGGCTGCGACTAACCAGTTTGGTGATCTCATCAAATGGCCGCAGAAGTCGCGCATGAGCAGCCATTGGCGCGGTGGAAAAAAAACAAGCTCCCAGAACCTGTCCTGCCGCAGAGTTCGTACAGGTAGTCGTTAACTGCACGTTTCTGCTGGAGCAGCCTATCAAGCATATACAAGGTGGAGTTCCAGCGCATCAGGCAGTCATAAATCAGACGTCTGACATGCAGGTGTTGTCGCCGCTAAACGTCAGCAAGGCGAGCCATGGCCGTGTAAGATCTTCTAAAATAGACAGAGATTTTCCTGGCCTGCCGCAAGACGTCCTGGACCCTGGGGTATTTGGCAACGAATCGCTGTACGACAAAGTTCAGGATGTGTGCCATGCACAGCACGTGTGTCATTTTGCCCTGTTTCAGTGCGCTCAGCAGATTGGCACTGTTGTCACACACCACTTTACCAACTGTCAAATTAAGCAGGGTTAGCCACTGATCAGTCTGTGACCGCAAAGCTGAAAGGAGTGCAGGACCAGTGTGGCTCTTGGCTTCCAGGCACAACAGCCGCAGCACAGCATGGCAACTTCTCATCTGGCACGTTGAATAGATTCTGGGGAGCTTGGGGGGCGCAGAGGAAGAGGCGGTAGCAGTGGAAAAGGAGGAGTCAGCCGAGGAGGAGATGGAGGATGGAGGAGAAGCAGAAGAGGCAGGCCTGCATGGAAATCCGTGGCAGTAACACCAAATCCACACAGGTTTCATTCTTGACGGCCGTCAGAAGGTTCACCCAGTGGGCAGTAAAAGTTATGTACCTTCCATGCCTGTGTTTGCTAGACCACATGTCTGTGGTCAGATGTAGCTTGGCACCGACACTGTGTGCCAGAGATACATTCACTTGCTGCTGAACGTGGCCATATAGCTCCGGGATGCCTTTCTGGGAGAAATATTTCCTTCCGGGTACCTTCCATTGCGGTGTGCCAATGGCCACAAATTTTCTAAAGGCCTCCGAGTCCACCAATTTATATGGCAGTAGTTGGCAGGCTAGCAGTTCGGACAAGCCAGCGGTCAGCTTTTGGGCAAGAGGGTTATCCAGCGTCATTTTCTTTTTACGCTCTAATATTTGGGCCACGGAAGCCTGCCTTTTGCCAGATGAATGCGACAACAGCACGGTTAGGGGGGAAGGGAGGACAAATGGGAGGAGAGAGGAGAAGGGGAAGAGGCAGGACGTGGAGCACCGGGAGTGTGTCTTTGTGGGTTCTCACGTGATTCCTCCCACTGGGCTCGGTGATGGGAGGCCAGGTGCCTTCTTAAGGCGGTCGTCCCTAGGTGAGTGTTGTGCTTACCGTGACTTATGCGTTGACAGCACAGACTGCAGATGGCAACACTATTGTCAGCAGCGGACACGTTAAAAAAAAGCCCACACTGCGGAGCCATGTGCCTGCATCCTGGGAGCGCCAGATGTGACCGTGCATGGTGGATGGAGCGTTCCAGATACATTAGCAGTTTGCTTTTTGCCTCCTGTGCACTGTAAATTCTGCCTGTTTTTCCTCCTTCTCCTCCCTATCTGCTGCTCCGTCTCTCCCTCTGAACTCCCCTCCTCTTCCTCTCTTGTGGGCACCCACGTGATGTCGATAGACACGTCATCATCGTCCCCTTCACCATCACTGACATTAGAGATCTCGGAGTAGGCAGCAACAGCAGGGACCACCCTTCTTGGGCTGATCTGGGTACTGTCGTCAAACTGCTGGGTGGTGACCGTTGCTACCTCCTCTTTCTGATCAGATGCCAAGAATGGAGGAGGGGATATGGTGGTGGAGTCTTTGGGGGTGCACACAGCAGAGAGTGAAGAAGGTGCAGATAGAGAGGATGAGGCGGGTGCAGAAGCGGAAGGCTGAGTGAGTCACTTAACTAAGTCTGGTGCGTCCTTTGACGTAATCGCACGCACCTTCTGCAACTTGCCACTTAGGCTCCGGCCTGGTGTACCTGCCTGACCCCTACCACCCCTGTGGAATGTCCTGCCTCTTCCTCTGCCTGTCATTTTCAAAATGACCCTGTGACAAAAGTCCCTAAGTATTTGTGGAAGAAGGTATATCACACCTCTGCTTCAATCACTTTTTTTGGGGGGGTAACTGGTATATCACACCAGTAGAAATGATTTGTTCCAATGTCGTTTGTCACTATCTGTAGCTGAGCTAACGCAGCTAAACCGCAAACAATGCTGCACTACCCAACTGCACTATATAGAAAGTATACAATTGGTATATAACACCCCTGCTTCAATCAGTTTTTTGGGGGGACAACTGGTATATCACACCAGTAGAAATTATTTGTTTCAATAGCGTTTGGCACTCTGTAGAGCTGCAATATCGCAGCAGAACCGCACACAACTGCTGTACAATACAAATCCACTATAATATACTTTCTATGTTAGAAAGTATATTATAATTATATTACACCCCTCACTAAGTCACACCTATCGATAGCACACCTATACCAGTCCTTAAAAGGACTTTTGTGGCCTTATTAGCTAGCGTTTGGTGTCCCTAACAGTCTGTCCCTGCTCCACACAGCAACCTCTCCCTACACTGGCAAAAGACTGAATGTAAAATGGCGGCCAGATCAGGTTTATTTATAAGGTAGGGGGTATGTCCATGTGCTGAAACGTCTCAATTGGCTGTCCTGTACCACCTGATGGATTTGTCATGGGTCAAAGTTCTTCACAATGTAAAAGAATATGGCGCCGGCGTACATCGCCATATGTTCGCCGAATCGCGAACAAGCAAAATTTGCTGCGAAACGACCGCTGGGCGAACCGCAAGGACATCTCTATTTACGACCACATATTGGGTGTTTCTGTAAACTGCAGAATTAGCGTAATGAAAATTTAGGTTTCTTTGGCTGTTAAGCCTTTTAATAATTGATTAAAATGAAAAATCTGAAAAAAATGGGACATTTTGAAATTTCACTTCCATTTTTCTTTAACTCTTGTGGAACACCTAGAGCAGTGATGTCGAACCTTTTAGAGGCCGAGTGCCCAAACTGCAACCCAAAACCCACTTATTTATCGTAAAATGCCAACACAGCAATTTAACCTGAATACTATAGTTCAATATAGTATATATTCCATGTACTTTATCATTTAGCTATTAAAGCCCGCCTACATTCAGTGCCCTGTCTGTGCTGTTCATAGTGCGCCCTGCGCTAATGAATGGCAGGAAAAGTCTAAGGCATATTGGTACGCCATAGACTTTTTTCACAGTGCGGGTGCCCACAGAGAGGGCTCTGAGTGCCGCCTCTGGCACCCGTGCCATAGGTTCGCCATCACTGACCTAGAGTGTTAAAAAGTTTGTAAAATCTGTTTTAAATAATTTTATGGGTGTGGTTTCCAAAATGGGGTACTTTATGGGTGGTTTCTATTACGTAAGCCCCTTAACCACTTCCACACCGGGCCATTTACCCCCTTCCTGACCAGGCCTAATTTTGCAAATCTGACATGTGTCACTTTATGTGGTAATAACTTTGGAACACTTTTACTTATCCAAGCCATTCTGAGCCTGTTTCCTCGTGACACATTATACTTCATGTTAATGGTAAATTTGAGTCAATATGTTTTACCTTTATTTATAAAAAAAACTCCAAAAGTTTATGAAAATTTGAAAAAATTCTGTGTTTTCTAAATTTGAATCTATCTGCTTTTAAAACAGATCGTGATGCCTCATAAAATATTCATTAATTAACATTCCCCATATACAGGTGAAACTCAAAAAATTTGAATATTGTGCAAAAGTTCATTTACTTTCAGTAATGAATACTGAGACAATTTAAAGGGATTCTGTCACCTCCCCTAACCCAAAATCGGATTTTAAAGCAGTCATGCAGCACAGCTTACCTTGAATCGGCTGTGCTCTTCTATCTTGTAATCCGTCCAGTAGTTTATGAGAAAAACTACTTTTATGATTATGCAAATTAGCCCTGAAGGTGCCCAGAGGGGCGTTTTGTTCCCCTTAGTGTGCCCAGTAACGCCCCTCTTACAGTGCCCAAAACGCCTTCCTTCCGACTGCCTAACCTCCCACAGCCTCTTATCCCTCTCCTCCCCCTCCCTCACGGCCGAACGAACTCTCGCGCAGGCGCAGTACCCACTGAGGGCTGCGCCAGTGCGATCTGCAGGAGACTGAGTGCAGGAGCTTCATCCTCGTCACTGGGCATGCGCCAAGCCCAGTGACGTCCGATGCTCGCTCTTCCCTCAGTCTCCCTTCAGATCGCACTGGCGCAGCCCTCAGTGGGTACTGCGCCTGCGCGAGAGTTCGTTCGGCCGTGAGGGAGGGGGAGGAGAGGGATAAAAGGCTGTGGGCGGTTAGGCAGTCGGAAGGAAGGCGTTTTGGGCACTGTAAGAGGGGCACTACTGGGCACACTAAGGGGAACAAAACGCCCCTCTGGGCACCTACAGGGCTAATTTGCATAATTATAAAAGTCGTTTTTCTCATAAACTACTGGACGGATTGCAAGATAGAAGAGCACAGCCGATTCAAGGTAAGCTGTGCTGCATGACTGCTTTAAAATCCGATTTTGGGTTAGGGGAGGTGACGGAATCCCTTTAAAGGCTTAGGAACCCTTTGCAGGGGTTATGGATTATTTAGCTGACTAGAGTGTGACACTGAGCCTAAAATATTGAACATTTTCACAATATTCTCATTCTGAGATTGTGAATTTGGGGTTTCATAAGCTGTAAACCATAATCATTCAAATTATAACAAATAAAGGCTTGAAATATCTTGCTTTGCATGTAATGAGTCTCATATTAGTTTCACCTTTTAAGTTGCATTACTGAAATAAATTAACTTTGCACGATATTCAAATTTTTCGAGTTTTACCTGTATCTTCTTTATGTGGGCATCATTTTGGTAATGTAATTTTTTTTTTTTAGGACGTTAGAAGGTTTTGAATTTTTGAATACATTTTTAAGACATTTTTTAAGGACCAGTTCAACTCTGAAGTCACTTTGTCGGGCTTACATAGTGGAAACCCTCCATAAATTACCACATTGTAGAAACTACACCCCTCAAGTTACTCAAAACTGATTTTACAAACTTTGTTAACCCTTTAGGTGTTTCACAAGAATTAAAGGAAAATGGAGATGAAATTTCAAAATTTAACTTTTTTGGCAGATTTCACATTTTAATCAATTTTTTTATTTAATACATCGAGGGTTAACAGCCAAACAAAACATTATAATTATTACCATGATTCTGCAGTTTACATTAACACCCCACATGTGGTCTTAAACTGATGTAAGGGCACACGGCAGGGCGCAGAAGAAAAGGAGTGCCATATGGTTTTTGGAAGGCAAATTTTGCTGGACTGGTTTTTAGATGCCATGTCCTATTTGAAGCCCTCCTGATGCACCCTTACAGTAGAAACTCCCAAAAAGTCACCCCATTTTGGAAACTAGGGAAAAAGGTGCCAGTTTTATTGGTACTATTTTGGGGTACATATGATTTTATGTTGCTCTATATTATGTTTTTTGTGAGGCAAGGTAACCAAAAAATGGCTGCTTTGGCACTGTTTTTATTTTTTACAACATTCATCTAACAGGGTAGATCATGTGCTATTTTTATAGAGCAGGTTGTTGCGGACGCAATGATATCAAATATGTCTACTTTCTTTGTTTGTTTCAGTTTTACATAAAACATTTTTGAAAATAAATTATGTTTTTGTGTCTCCATTTTCTGAACGCCATATTTTTCTATTTTTCCACCAATCGTCTTGTGCAGGGGCTCATTTTTTGTAGGAAGAGTTGACGTTTATTGTACCATTTTTGGGTACATATGATTTTTTTTATCATTCATTATTACACTTTATGGAGCAAGGTGACCAAAAAAATTGGTTATTTTAACACAGTTTTTATTTATTTTTACAGCGTTTAACTGAGGGGTTAGGTCATGTGATATTTTTATAGAGCAGGTTGTTACGGACGTGGCAATACCTAATATGTCTACTTTTATTTAATTTTTTCACTTTAACACAATAATAGGAGTTTTGAAGCAAAAAAAATTTTATCATATTTTAGTGTCTCCATTGTCTGAGAGTCATAGTTTCTTTTTATTTTTTGACCGATTGTCTTATGTAGCGGGATGAGGAGACGGTTTTATTGGTACCATTTTGTGGGACATACTCCTTTTTGATCACTTGTCGGCTGTCAGGGACGCGGCAATACCAAACATGTCTATTTTATTTATTTTTTCTATTTAAAAAAAAATAATTACTTAATTGGGGAACTTTTTTTTACATGTGAACTTTTTTTTATTTTTTATAAAACATTTTATTTTTGTATTTTTTATTTTACACTTTGCGTCCCCCAAAGGATCATACAAGACCTCTGGGAGGCATTTAACTTAAATGTTAGTTTTTTTTCACTATTGATTTGTCCTGTAACTGGGGCTAGTTGCCCCAGTTACAGGGTAAATAAACCCCACAAAGAGGCTGTACAGCACTATACAGTCCTGTACAGCCTCAGTGCAGGGCACTCTCGCATAGCGCTTCTGATCTGTATACACAGCGCTCGTTGAGCACTGTGTATACAGCGATCTAGAAGGAAGGGACATTGAGGAACGGTCCCTGCTTTCTCTCTGGGATGCCCTTGCTGTCACTGACAAAGGGCCCACCTGCTCGGCAGCTGCACGTTCCAGAACGTCCATTCAGATATAATCGACCGCCCAACATTTATAGTCAAAAAGTGACTTCATAACTGAATTGGTTTTTTAAAAAGTGGGTTTTGGAAATTTTCTTGGAGCTACAATCCAGCACACTGTTCCTGCAGGCAAGCGGAGGATTGGCAAGATGCAGCTGTTTGTGTCCGACAGGTTGTCAAATTGCCAGCCGAATGAGGTTGGAATGTCCTATGCTATCATAATGGCAAGAAAAAGGCAATTGACAAAATAAAAGACAGACTATTATAACCCTTAGGCATGTAGTCTATACTATTGAGAAATTGCAAAGAAAACCATGGTGTCAGTGAGAAGAGGTCTGATAGACCAAAGGCCACACAAAATCAAAAGACAAGTTTTTGAGAGTCAACAGTTTGCGTGCACAACTTAATGCAGGTCGAAATTTCCATTTCAACTATTTCCATTTCAAGCTGAGGTTTGACATGTTGAGTAGAAGTAAGAAAACCACTGATAGGATTGCAAAATATAAAAGGTTTGTCTGGGCCAAGCAGCACCTCCAGTAGACTAGTAAAGATTGGAAGAAGGTCTATTGAAATGATAAATGAAAATTTGACATATCTGGTAAATCATGCAGAGTTTTTGTGTGGCATTAAGAAGGTGAAAGAACCGTTCCTCACTGTGTGATGCCAATTGTCAAACATTGAGGAGGAAGTGTGATGGTTTGGGGCTCTTTTGCTGGATCCAGAGTTGGCAACTTGACACACTGGACAAAAAGGGCTACACCATCATTTTGAAGCTCCATGTAATAACCTCTGGTCTAGCCTAGTTGTTAGGGGTCCATATTACAGCAAGACAAAGACCCAAAACATACTTCTACGTTAATTCAGAGCTGCATTAGATTACAAGAACAAGGCAGTAGGCTTCAAAGAATGGAATGGTCTGCAAAGCCTCCAGACCTAAACCCCACTGGGCTTGTTTGGGATGAACTGAAAAGAAGTGTGAAAGCAAAGTACCCTAAAGTGCAGCACATTTGTGGGAATTTCTGCAACAATGTTGGGAAGAACTTCCTGAATACCTGAATTCAATTGCAGAAAGAATGCCTCAATTGTGTTCTGCTGTTCAATCTGCAAGAGATGGCTACTTTTATGAGTCAAAAATCTAGATTCAATTTTGTCAAACAAAATTATTCCATGATTTATTTTTATCTTAAAATAAATCTGTCACCAGTGACCTCCCTATCCAACTGTTTACACAGACACGTAACTGTGGTTCGCCTGATTAAGGCGACTTTCACACTTGCGGTAGCCTTTTCTGGCAGGCTGTTCCGGCGGCGGAACAGCCTGCCGGATCCGTGCTATCGCTAGTCCACCGTGCCGCCGGAACTCCGTTCCGGCAGCATTCACTATAATGGGGGCAGGCCGGAGGTCCGGCAGCAGCACGGCAAACATGCCAAGAGGTGGCCGGACAAAAACTACAACATGCTGCGGCTTTTGTCTGGCCGCCTCTCGGCTTATTTGCAGTGCTACAGCCAGACCTCCGGCCCACCCCCATTACAGTGAATGGGGTCGGAGCAGACTTTTGCCGACACGGTGGACTAGCAGTAGCACGGATCCAGCAGGCTGGTGCCCTGCCGGAAAAGGTTAACACAAGTGTGAAAGTAGTCTAAAACGCTGTTTTTCTTTTGTTGATCCAAGGCTATGTTCCCAAGTTATGATACTTTTTCTTAATATGACAATTTACTCCTCTGGTGCAATTAGGGCACCCTGGCCCTGTCAATTAAAACAAATCTCTAATTTAAGTCTATATTTTAAGTGTGGAGCAAGGATAAATATAAAACGTCTATCATGAAAAATTTGAAGAACCACACTCAATCAAGTTCATATTAGCTTACTCACTGAATTTTAGGAAAGTCATTGTATTGAGATATATTATTTTTGAGCAGTGTATGCTTCCAACTAGTAGATAGGAGACCATGGGTCATCTAATTAAGCCGAAAAGCTACTGGACATATCTTTGGGGGCACAAGAGCTAGGCCAATATTAGGGAAAAGCAAAAAAAATAACACTAGCAAAGGATAGTTTTGGTATCAGTTGGTGTAGACAACACCCAGAGCCTCCATGGTGCCCACAGTTTTTCAAACTTTTCATGAGTTCTAGATTCCTAGATGGATACTTCTTCCAGTTACAAGAAAAAGTATGTGAACCCTTTGGAATGATATGGATTTCTGCACAAATTGGTCATAAAATGTGATCCGATCTTCATCTAAGTCACAACAATAGACAATCACAGTCTGCTTAAACTAATAACACACAAAGAATTAAATGTTACCATGTTTTTATTGAACACACCATGTAAACATTCACAGTGCAGGTGGAAAAAGTATGTGAACCCTTGGATTTAATAACTGGTTGAATCTCCTTTGGCAGCAATAACTTCAACCAAACGTTTCCTGTAGTTGTAGATCAGACGTGCACAACGGTCAGGAGTAATTCTTGACCATTTCTCTTTACAGAACTGTTTCAGTTCAGCAATATTCTTGGGATGTCTGGTGTGAATCGCTTTCTTGATGAGGTCATGCCACAGCATCTCAATCGGGTTGAGGTCAGGACTCTGACTGGGCCGCTCCAGAAGGCGTATTTTCTTCTGTTTAAGCCATTCTGTTGTTGATTTACTTCTATGCTTTGAGTCGTTGTCCTGTTGCAACACCCATCTTCTGTTAAGCTTCAGCTGGTGGACAGATGGCCTTAAGTTCTCCTGCAAAATCTCTTGATAAACTTGGGAATTCATTTTTCCTTCGATGATAGCAATCCGTCCAGGTCCTGACGCAGCAAACCAGCCCCAAACCATGATGCCCCCACCACCATACTTCACAGTTGGGATGAGGTTTTGATGTTGGCGTGCTGTGCCTCTTTTTCTCCACACATAGTGTTGTGTGTTTCTTCGAAACAACTCAACTTTGGTTTCATCTGTCCACAGAATATTTTGCCAGGTTCTCTTGTGCAAACTGTAAACGTGCATCAATGTTTTTTTTGGACAGCAGTGGCTTCCTCTGTGGTATCCCTCCAATGAAATCCATTCTTGCTTAGTGTTTTACGTATCGTAGATTCGCTAACAGGGATGTTAGCATATGCCAGAGACTTTTGTAAGTCTTTAGCTGACACTCTAGGATTCTTCTTCACCTCATTGAGCAGTCTGCGCTGTGCTCTTGCAGTCATCTTTACAGGACGGCCACTCCTAGGGAGAGTAGCAGCAGTGCTGAACTTTCTCCATTTATAGACAATATGTCTTACCGTGGACTGATGAACAGCAAGGCTTTTGGAGGTACTTTTATAACCCTTTCCAGCTTTATGCAAGTCAACAATTCTTAATCGTAGGTCTTCTGAGAGCTCTTTTGTGCGAGGCATCATTTACATCAGGCAATGCTTCTTGTGAAAAGCAAACCCAGAACTGGTGTGTGTTTTCTATAGGGCAGGCCAGCTGTAACCAACACCTCCAATCTCATCTCATTGATTGGACTCCAGTTGGCTGACACCTCACTCCAATTAGCTCTTGGGGATGTCATTAGTCTAGGGATTCACATACTTTTTCAATCTGCACTGTAAATGTGTACATGGTGTGTTCAATAAAAACATGGTAACAATTAATTCTTTGTGTGTTATTAGTTTAAGCAGACTGTGATTGTCTATTGTTGTGACTTAGATGAAGATCAGATCACATTTTATGACCAATTTGTGCAGAAATCCATATTATTCCAAAGGGTTCACATACTTTTTCTTGCAACTGTATGTATATGTTTAAACAGTTCAAAAGGTATCAACAATTTGGCTGCGGTAATTAAGATGACTGAAGGTTAAGTTTAGAAAATGTGAGGCCTGGTACAGAGAGGTTCAGAATTTAGGAGTGGACATGACATTCAATGAGCAGATTTTATTGACATGCAACTAGATCTCTTTCCAATAGGAGATCTGGGGACAATCTCACCAGATATGGAACAGAGATCAAGGGGATCGTCAAACCTCATAAACACATTTGGGGAGAGGGGATACAGTGTGGAGACCACATCTGGTGATCGGTACCATTGTCTTAAAAGCTTAAAGTCATTCTCTTGGATTCTAATACATCTGGAAATGCCATGGGATGTGTATAAAATACGTTTGATCTCCTCGGATCTAGGCGATATTCCAAAATCTGTTTCTCATGCAGATAGGTATGGGGGTTTTGAAACTAGTGTGGTAAGGTGAACAGAAAAGTGTATGGTAAAGTCCTGGAAGGGGTGTATATCCCACCCAGCTTCCTCAACTGGGTGAGGTAAATAAAATCCAGAAGGTTAAAATGGTCTCAGCAATGTGTAGGTTGCTGAGACAGTTTTGTTAAGTTTATGGGCTGGATTTTATTGGACTGGGAGAAGGTAGGCTTGGTAGAGGGACCTCCCCAGTCCACCCCATTCCGGGGCAGGTTTTCCCCTAGTCTGAGGGATCCCCAGCTGAAGCCAGCTGGGATCGTTAAGGGGAAATAAAGCACAGTCCAGGCTGTCAGTCTGGGGAGAGTGATGCCTGGAGAAAGTCTGGGAAGATGGCTGCGCTGCTGGCTAGAGAAACCGAATTCTCTGTGTGACCTGTGTTCAATAGTTGAGCTAGGATCTTCACTGTATAAGCAAGAGCCCAGACGGGCAGGTGTTTATTTTGGTTTGGTTTATGTTTTGTGGTCCTGGACCTTCACTTTCCCCAGTTAATTATAACTGGTTCTGCCTGTATTGCCGGAGTGTTATAAAAGAATACGAGAATCTGTCATCGCCGCCCTGCCTAAGAGTGTAACCACTGTTGCGACCATGTACGTAAAATCTTAAAAAACTCCTGGGATAATTTAGTAAAGCAAGCATAGTTTAATATCGTCCAATTTTGTGATGTATATGTATCCCTAAGATCAGTAAGTGAAGGCAAGTTGCCAAAAGGGTCCTTATCTTAACATCCTTCAGTCCTGCCTCCGGTGTGGTTTGCAACTGTAGACAGGCGGGGAATAGGTTAACAGACATTCTAGAAGAAGGAAAATACTGATAGACTGCAACATGTGGAATTGCTTACAGCAAGGGATTAGTACCTGGACTCATAGTAGTGACATGCAGAGCTCCCCATAAATCAGCCAGTTCAGACCCTGATAGATCTTGCAGAGCTATCTGCTTCCAGACCTTAGTGCTTAGTGCACAGAATGATAATACCAAAATGACCTAGTTCCTTCAAGAGGGCGAGAGCCTAGGCCTGCATCTTTTACAGAAAGGCAGAAATTAGTCTGCGAGTCACTCCAACAGCCGACATTCACTCAATGTTATGAATATAGGAGCAGTTTGTATTAAGCATAAAAGCTCAGCAGGATATATGATTTTAAGAAGTTTTTCCTGCTTATACAGGAAACCACCAGTAAATTGAACTTTTTGAGTTGGGTTTGTATCTCTTTGAGGAGTATAACTGAGGGTAAAGATATTGCTTGTCCTAACACTTATTAACTCCTTGCAGGGCCAATTTGGAGTTGTGAGGAATATTAAACACCAAGGGCCTCACATTTGGTATAGTTTATTTTAAAATTAGACAGATACCCAAAAGGTTTTCAATAACACTAATAGCTCCGGGAAAGGATTACTGGCATTGTCTAATAGAGGAATCACACAATGGTCTCTGTCTTGAAAAAGCACTTCTATAATATGGGGGGTTCTGTCTGATTGCCTGGATAAGCAACTCCAAAACAAGGATAAAGACTTTGGAAAAAGGGATATCCTGGGTGGGTACCATTGTAAATCCTAAAGGTGGGAGACAATGTTCCATTAACCCAGACCCTAGCATTTTGTAAGTGTACAATGTATTGCTTCGATAAGTTGTGGTGAGAGTCCGAATTTCATAAGGTCATGCTTAATAAATTGTCGATTCTACAATCTTATTAGTGACTGCATATTGTATAATTTGTAGGATTCTTATAAAGTTGTCTCTTTCTTCTCTCCCCTTGACAAACCCAGTCTGGCCCTATTTATTAATTTGGGAATAAAGTTGGCCAATCTTTGCCCAGAGCTTTATGTCTGTGTTGAGTAATGAAATTATCCTGTAGCTGCTACATGCTGAGGGTTCTTTGCCCTCTTTCTGAACGACAGTGATGTTATGTGAGCTTCTAGAGTGCAAAATTCTGGACTACTGCCAGTGAGCAAGGTATTGAACAGGGACATCAAGTAAGAATTTCTTATAATGGGCAACTGGAAATACATCAGGCCCTGGACATTTCCCTACAGTTATTGTTTTAATAACACATTTTATCTCCCCCAAAGTGACTGGTTGTAAGAGAGAAAGGTTCTCATCAGCAGTCAGAAAGGGGAGTGTTAATTTATCCAAAAAGGCTCGTATTTTCAGTGGGACAAATATTATAAAGATCCCTAAAAAAGGGCTGAAAAAGCTTTGGCAATAGAATCAATGTGCATGTGGATCTTGTGTTTGGCATCACAAATGTTGGTTATCCAAGCCCTGTCCCTGGCTTTCTTGACAGAATTGGACATGACCCTCCCACATTTATCTCCATGAGTGAAATATTTATGCCTAATATGTAAGAAAGATTGTGCTGCATTAACGTTTGGCACGGCCTGAAGATCATATCTTAAAGTGGCCAGTCTGTTCTGGTCTTGAAGAGCCAGGAACCATTTGTATCTGCATTCTAGTTTGACCATTTGAGAAAGCAGGGAGGAGATCTGCTTAGATCGTTGTTTATGTACATGTGCAGCCAGTGCTATAAGCTCACCTCTTACATACGTTTTATGAGCCTCTCTTAGGACCTGGGGGAAACATTGCATTAGAGCGAAAATAAGACTGCTATTTATCTGTCAAAGATATCACAGACTCCGTAGAGAGTAGAAGGGACTCATTAGGCCTCCAGGTCTGTTCATTTCTCTACACCTGGGTATTGGCCTCCTTGGATGACATCTTGATCTTTTCTCTTGACCAAACTTCACACTGGAGATTTGTATACACAGTCATCCAGCCCCTGAGAGAGAACTGACTTTACTCCAAGTTTGAAAGGTGCATCTTTGAAGAAAATTCCCTTCCTGGGCTACGTTATATATAAAAGAGAAGTTGTCTGTGTGCTGGATTGGTCTTCTCCTACAAGTCTGCAGGCTATTCAATAATTCCTGGGTTTTGTAAATTATTACCGACAATCCAATCTGAACTTTTTTAGCCATATCTCCCCAAATTCAAGTCGGACTTGGAAGGGGGTGAATACTACAAGTGGACATCTGAAGCAGAAATTGCCTTCCAGTCCCTGAGACGGGTATTCTCATATACCATGATATTGCACGGCCTTAATGTCACTAAATAGTTCTTTCATGAGGTGAATGCATCCATGGGTGCGTCTTTACTCAAAATGGAATTTCCGCCAAGATGCTTACAGTACCTCCTTCTCGAAAGCCTCCTCATTGGCTGAACAAAATTATTGCTTTAATGACAGGGAGTTGCTCACATTTAAGTTAGTCCTTGAAAAATGGCAATGCCTGCCACCCTGTCATCATTTACACCAACTTCAAGAACCTAACTTATTTCCAGTCAGCGCAAACTCTCATCTGACAAAAACACCAAGCCTATCCTGCTTTTTTGACACTAATGATTGAGCGGAGGAGCCCCAGCACATCATAGATCCCGTCAGCATCATACTAGTCACTACTGTACAGCTTAAAGACATTCCGCCGGGCAAGTCTTTTTTTCCCTGTGGCCAAGAGGAACAAGGTCCTACTCAAGGGACATCGGTCCAAAGTTACTGGTCACTGTGGTTTTCACAATACTATTAATCTGATTCTTAAAAATTACTGGTAGCCAACAAGTCCAGGACAAGTCTCTGAAACAAAAGCCTGCAAGACTATTTCTTCCGCTGTCTGAGCCTGAGGTTCTGTGGCAGCATATCGTCAAGGATTTTATCACTGAACTGCCTTCTTCCTTTGGGTTCATGGTAATGGATGGTAGATGATTGATCTTCAAAAATGGCCCACTTCGTGCCTATGCCTGTTCTCCATTTTGCCAGTCAACTGGCCAAGTAATTTCTGGAACACATTTATCAAGCTTCATGGGTTGCCCTTGCCCATTGTTTTTGACTGGGGAGTACAGTTCACCTCTAAGGTTTGGAGAACCGACTGCAAGCTATTGGAAATCAAACTGGATTTTTCCTCAGCATGTTACCCACAGTCCAGTCATCAGGTGGAGTGTATCAATCAGATCCTGGTCAACTACCTGCGACATTTCATGTCTGCACATCATTATCATTGAATCACTTTGCTTACAAATTTTCTAGTGATTCCTCCGTTCAGACCCCTTTTTTCATAGTTTATGGCTGTCTTCTGTTACCTGTCCCCTCTGGCTTACTCTGCTGTCAGTAGTGTCAGCCACAACTGGCAGAAAACAAAAACATCTCTACTACAGGCCTCCATTCGCATGAAGAATTTCGCTGATCACAAGCACAGGGCTTCACCGCAATTTTCTCTTGGGGACAACGTCTGGCTTTCGTCAAGAAACTCCAGACTCAAAGTGCCCTCATACAAGTTGGCAAGTTTGGCAAATGTAACTGAAGCCTCTTAGTACTACTAAAAAACGTTTATAGAAGATAGAAACATAGGTAATAACCCCAGCCTTCTGATCAATACTGTGGGACACCAAATAATGGCAACAACTGTGTGCTAGTAAAGGAAAACCTGTCAGAAAGCAAGTGCCCAGCAAACCCCCACCACTACCTGACTATACAAGGAGTCATCAGTAGCCAGTGAAGGAGCAGAATCTGTGAGTCTTCTCTGCTTTATGTAGTGGTTACTACTCACCTGGGTGGTTATCGGTGGGAATGTCCTCTATGATCTGCTCATCACTCCTCACATATGTATCTTCAGCCTTAATATTGTTCAGATCTTTACCTGGATTTAAAGGCTATGAAAAAAATATTGTAAAAGTCAGCAGACTGACAGAGAGGCAATGTGGAATATTTTACTTGAAACCAGAAAATATCATTATTTACCATGACAAAAATGGCCGCAGAGTTCTGTGTGAGTGCAACAATGTTATTGCATTGCATTATAAGTGCATTACATTATATGTTGTGTTAGTATTAACTTCCTTCTAGAATTATATTCAACTGTCTTCTTTGGCCTTGAGATAGTCTGCAGATGCTCGGCAGACTATCTAGTCATGATTCTGGAAAGCGCGCCATTTCTGGGCGTGCAGCCAAAGAGTAAATAAACAGACAACATAGATAAGCATAGAGATCATCCCTCTTCTATACCAATCAGTGTAAATGTCAAATGTTATGTTTATGGTTTATGAAGGTTGGTATGTATCCGCCACCTTATCTGTAACTAGTATACACTCATCTAAAGAATTATTAGGAACACCTGTTCTATTTCTCATTAATGCAATTATCTAGTCAACCAATCACATGGCAGTTGCTTCAATGCATTTAGGGGGGTGGTCCTGGTCAAGACAATCTCCTGAACTCCAAACTGAATGTCAGAATGGGAAAGAAAGGTGATTTAAGCAATTTTGAGCGTGGCATGGTTGTTGGTGCCAGACGGGCCGGTCTGAGTATTTCACAATCTGCTCAGTTACTGGGATTTTCACGCACAACTATTTCTAGGGTTTACAAAGAATGGTGTGAAAAGGGAAAAACATCCAGTATGCGGCAGTCCTGTGGGCGAAAATGCCTTGTAAATGCTAGAGGTCAGAGGAGAATGGGCCGACTGATTCAAGCTGATAGAAGAGCAACGTTGACTGAAATAACCACTAGTTACAACCGAGGTATGCAGCAAAGCATTTGTGAAGCCACAACACGCACAACCTTGAGGCGGATGGGCTACAACAGCAGAAGACCCCACCGGGTACCACTCATCTCCACTACAAATAGGAAAAAGAGGCTACAAAGAGGCTCCTATCAATATGGGCCAACATTTCTAAAGAATGCTATCAGCACCTTGTTGAATCAATGCCACGTAGAATTAAGGCAGTTCTGAAGGCAAAAGGGGGTCCAACACCGTATTAGTATGGTGTTCCTAATAATTCTTTAGGTGAGTGTATAATCTTGCACACTGTTTCATTAAAGGGGTCCTCTCATTTTAGCAAATGGCATTTATCATGTACAGGAAGTTATTACAAGGCACTTACTAATGTATTGTGATTGTCCATATTGCTTTCCTTGCTGGCTGGATTCATTTTTCCATCGCATTATACACTGCTCGTTTCCAAGGTTACGACCACCCTGTAATCCATTAGTGGTGGTCGTGCTTGTACAGTTTAGGAAAAAGCACCAGCCTATGTGCAATCCTGCAGTGCCAGCCTCCAGAGAGGCCGACGCTTTTTCCTATAGTGTGCAAGCACAAACACCGCTGATGGATTTCAGGTTGGTCATAACCAAAGAAACGATCAGTGTATAATGTGATGGAAAAATGAATCTAGCCAGCAGAGGAGACAATATGGACAATCACAATACATTAGTTAGTGCCTTGTATAAACTTTCTTTACATGATGAATGCCACTTGCTGAAGCGAGACAACCCCTTTAAAGTGGAATGATCTTGTTGGACACATACTGTTTGTGTCTCAAATTATTCTCCGAGCTCGGTAACTTTCTACTAATTTGGATTTCACATGATAATCAGTGGAACCTGATTAAGGTTCGATAACAGTCTGCTATGGCGGGGATCTGTGCCTACAGCTTTTCTCCTTCCTGCTGGTGCGCACGCCCGCTGCCTGGTTCACCTGGTGTACCTCACTCCCTTCCCAGTGGTCCCGGCTGCTGGAATAATGCTGTCCTCCCATATAGGCTCAGGCTTGCTTCCAGCTGACAATGGCTCTCTTTGCCTGTAGGACATGTGCACACACACTCTCCAGCTCTAAAGGGCCTTCATGCCCCTTAATCTCTCCCAGCCTTGGGAAAGTGCCTGAGCAATAGATTCTAGAATGCCAGTTTCATGCAAAGCTGTTCAATTAGCTTGTTTGCCTGTTCTGTGTATAAACTTTTGAATGACTTCTGGATTTGACCCTTTGCTGCCTGACCACCGTTCTGACCCAGAGGTGCCTGTACTCACATCGGACTGTACTCTGCCTGTCCTGACCTTGTTCTGCCTGATCACTTGGTGTCTCTTGACACTCGTACAGAAACAACTACAAGAGGTAGCGGCCTGGTTGATTCCCTGCAGCATAGTCTAGATCCGTATATGGGGGATAACGGTTGAAGACATTTATATAATGCCCTCAGGAGTAGCACCAAGTCGAATCTGTTCAAAAGACATAGTGGATCCACATCTACTATATTTCATCATCTGACTCAAATATCTGCTGGTCTCTTGTATACATCCAACCTTTTAGTTCCTTATTCCAACCAGCATTCTCTACAGCCAGAAAACTGTAAGACGATACAGACAACATGTAAGGTCTATGGTCAGCTGTATTCCTACTATCTCCACCTTTCTAATTATACAATTATAAAACACATAATACTGTTGGATAAAACAAGACTAACACAAGACCTTCACAGCCCTTCTACAGATCATAGGGAACATTTAATGAGACCTTATCTCCATCTACCTGATCATTGTGATGTTCTTCTAAACCATCCTGTGGAACAAGAGGACTAGGACATCTCTCCGGTGTTGTTCTCTCTTCTTTAACTGTAGGAAACACGTACAGTGACTGAAATTATTCTTTACATACAAATAATGAGAGGTTGTGTGTATTTAGTCATGTCTATTACCTGATGATGTGAGGGGCTGGTGATCCTCCATCATGACATCCTTGTACAGATCTTTGTGTCCTTCTAAATACTCCCACTCCTCCATGGAGAAATAGACAGAGACATCCTGACACCTTACAGGAACCTGAGAACACAATGATAGTCATTACCCAGGCAACATTAGTGTTATAGTATAATGTACCAGCAATTTCACCTCTCCAGTCAGAAGCACAAATATCTTCTTGGTGAATTCTAGGATTTTCTCATTGTTGAGTTTCTCATGCATCAAGAGAAGATGTGTTTGCCCAGAGATTGTGTCCCGGGTTCTTTCCCATCCTTCAAACACACGGGCCTGACAGCGCTCACTAGAGGTCTTCTTCACTACTGTGTATTCCTGGTTATGGACCAATACAGTAATAAATATCACTCTACACATTTCCAGAGTCCCTCACCTCTCCAGTTTGTAACATAGAGATGACTTAATGTGACATCAGAATATCTCACCTCTCCAATAACCTGGAAAAGGATCTCTAGGGTAAGATTTATTATACTCTCTGCCATCTTGTCCTCATCCCTATCCATCCTTAACAGTTCAATCAGGACCACGATCTTATATAGAATATATCCACTTGGCAGATCCTATATTGTAGCAACCTGAATGGAGAGAAGATGAGCCAATGTAAAATCATATAAAATACTATATAATACAACTACTGCCAATAAAAGGAAACATTACAGAAGATAGTAAAGTGTAAAGTGTTCAATATCTTATCAAGGCAGTTCCTTCATGTTTCAGGCCAAATCATGTTGCACCTTCATATTACCACTATAATCAATTACAGGTCGTAGCGGTGATGCCAATAGAAAGTTGTAATCTGGTAGATCATTTTATATTTTTATTTTTGAGGACTTTGTCCCAGTTAGTTAGGCCCATGGCCTCTCTTAGTTGGCTAAATTTAGCTTTTTCGAAGTTTGGCATTTTTGTTCCTCCCTGTAGAAACGCTCTTTTGAATGACAATTGGAAGGTTATTACTTTATGGTCACTATTTCCCAGGTGTCCCCCAACCTGCACGTCTGTTGTTCTGTCAGGTCTATTAGTTAATACTAGTCGGGTCCTGAACCAGTTGGGAGAGGTAATTGTCTTTGGTTATTGCCAAGAACCTGTTTCCTTTATGAGATGTACAGGTTTCAGTTTCCCAGTCTATATCTGGGTAGTTGAAGTCCCCCATAATAACCACCTCATTATGATTTGCCGCCTTGTCTATCTCGTTTAGTAGTAGATTTTCTGTGGACTCTGGTATATTAGGTGGTTTATAATAAACTCCAATTAGTATTTTATTATAGTTTTTTCCTCCATGTATCTCTACCCACAGTGACTCCACATGTTCATGTCCTTCACTTTTATCTTCACGGAGTGTGGGCTTTAGACAGGACTTTACATAAAGGCAGACCCCTCCCCCTCTCCGGTTTTGACGATCCTTTCTAAACAGACTGTAACCTTGTACATTAACCGCCCAGTCATAGCTATCATCCAGCCATGTCTCAGTTATTCCCACTATGTCATAGTCCTCCTCACACATCACTAATTCCAGTTCCCCAGTTTTATTAGTCAGGCTTCTGGCATTAGTATAACATACATTTGAGAGGTTTATGTATATTTTTTACCCTACACCTTTCCTTCTGAACTGTTCTAGTCCCTCCTTCCATTCCTCCCCCAGTCCCACTACCTTGCCCCCGGTCTCTATCTGCACTATCTTCCCCTCCTATAATGTAATTTCCCTCCCCCCAGTCCCTAGTTTAAACACTCCTCCAACCTTCTAGCCATCTTTCTCCCCAGCACAGCTGCCCCTTCCCCATTGAGGTGCAGCCCGTCCCTACGATAGAGCCTGTAGCGGATAGAGAAGTCGGCCCAGTTCTCCAGGAACCCAAACCCCTCCATCCTACACCAGTTCTTAAGCCACTTGTTAACCTCCCTAATCTCCCGCTGCCTTTCTTGTGTGGCCCGTGGTACAGGCAGTATTTCAAAAAACACTGCCTTTTGAGGTCCTTGCCCTAAGCTTGTGACCTAAATCCCTAAAATAAGTTTTAAGGGCGCTCCACCTACCTCTAACCTTGTCATTGGCTCGGATATGGACCATGTCCGCTGGATCTTCTCCAGCCCCTCCCAGTAATCTGTCAACCGGATCCGCGATGTGTCGAACTCGAGCGCCAGTAAGACAATACACCATTCGACGATCCCGGTCTTTGTGACAGATTGCCCTATCTGTTCCCCTAATAATGGAGTCTCCCACTACCAGCACCTGTCTGTCCTGCCCTGCTCTCCTGGTTTCCTGCTTACTGGAGCCGACATTCCCCTGACTGGCAGAGGAAGTGTCTGGCTGAACTGACATCCCCCACATCTGCCAACCCTGCAAACTTGTTGGGGTGTGTCAGATCAGGGCTAGCCTCCCTGGCACTCTTCCCTCTACTCCGCTTTTTAACTGTTACCCAGCTAGCTACCTCACTTTCCTGATCCTCCATACTACCACCCTCTTCCACAATTTCTTTACCAGGCCAGCACTGCGCTCCCCGGCCTAAACAGTTTGTGGGCACTTCCAGGATCACGTGCCACACATTCGGCACATGATCCTAACCTGGTTACAACCTGCAATGTACTTGCGTTGTGCATGCAAAGTCAGGCAGCCTCAGGGGCCATGAGCAGTCAGCACCCAAAGCTGCCGGACTGCACATGCACAACCCAGGTTGTAACCGGGCTAAGATCACGTGCCGAATGTACAGCACCGGATCCGGGAAATGCCCACAAATTGTTTAGACAGAGGAGAACAGCGCTGGCCCAGTAAGGGAATTTTCATCATCATCTATAATAGCGTTAGAAGATATATTAACTGAAAAAAAAAAAAAAATCGCTTTAAAACTCTGATGTCGTACAGTCTAGAAAAGTATTTAAAGGAGGCAGTCTCGATCAAAAAAGAAGCAGAAGAGGAGAGTCATAAGGTGGCGGGTAAATTGGGACGTGGTGAGTATATAAAGGACTGTCAGTCTGGGGGTTAGATAAGAATTGCTGTCTTCTCCATCCATTATGAGCTTTGTGCTGGAAACGTAAAAGCAAAATGCCATCCTGCGTGGATATTAACCCCTTAAAAAACAGCCATTTTTGTGTTCGCATTTTTTTTTTGTTTCTCGTTTACTGCAGTTAATCCGTAGTTGATCCCATGGCAGTTTTCCATGTGGACCACTAACCTCTGCTTGGTAACACATGGTAACATAACATTAGATCTAATCCTCAGAATATTATTATTTTTTTCTTTTGTTTCTATATATTTACTTAGGCCGTAATCAAGGACCAGGTAAACTGAAATGATGGGCTTCGCGGAGGTGAAATTCGTTATCTTTAAAGAGGACCTTTCACCTGTATAAACTATGTGAACTAAGTATGCTGCCATATAGAGCAGCGCCCGGGGATCTCACTGCACTTACTATTATCCCCGGGCGCCGCTCCGTTCTCCCGTTATCCCCTCCGGTACCTTTGCTCTGTAAGTTATAGTAGGCGGGTCTTCCCTTGTCCTGTGGGCGTCTCCTTCTCCTAGGCTGCAGCGCTGGCCAATCGCAGCGCAGAACTCACAGCCTGGGAGGTTTTTTGTGATCGTTACACAAAAACAAGCCCTCACATAGACCGAAATATAGAAAAGTAATTAAACCAAATAAAAACTACACAAGTTTTGTATCGTATTGAGCCGCAGAATAAAGACGTCATTTTTAGTGAACGCCATGATGTCAAAACCTCAAAAACCTTGGCGGAATTGTGTGTGTTTTTTTTTTTTTTTAACCCACAAATCTTTTTTTTTTTTCCTGCTTTCTGATACAAGACATGGTAAATTAAGTGGCGACATTTAAAAAATGCATCTTGTCCCACACGAAATAAGCCCTCATATGACTATGTGAATGGGAAAATAAAAAGGTTATGGCTAATGTCAAAATGAAAATGGGCCCGGTCTTTAAGGGGTAAAAGGTATCAAACTACAATGTTTTATATTGCTTGCTCTTTTTGAGAGCATCAGGGTTTTTGCACATTTTACATACACAACTCTGCTACACACACAGCTCTGAGTGGCACATTATATATCACTGTGTTGCATATTTTACATACACAGCTCTGCTACACACACACAGCTTTGGGTGCCACATTATATATCACTGTGTTGCACATTTTACATACACAGCTCTGCTACACACACAGCTCTGAGTGGCACATTATATATCACTGTGTTGCATATTTTACATACACAGCTCTGCTACACACACATCTCTGAGTGGCACATTATATATCACTGTGTTGCACATTTTACATACACAGCAGTGCTGTGCACATTATACATTCCTCTGTCGCATACAGCTCTGCTACATACACCACACACACAACTGTGCTGCATTCACACTATACACCTATCTTTGCTGCATTATACACATGAAGCAACCTCAGCTCTGCTGCATGCACCCCACACACAGCTGCTCTGGGTAGGCAGACACACACAGCTATGCTATGCGCTGTACATCTTGTTTGCAGATTTGACTAAATCTGCAATGTGTGAATGAGGCCATACAGTCCTCTACACAACCCGGCATTAACCTCTAAGGACCCGGAATTCTAAGTCCTAGGTGCTAACCTCATATGTTCAAGCCAAAGTCAGGAGCGGATGAGGATCATAAAGGCACTACCAGCCCACAGCCTGGCTCCTCCCACACACATGACTGGTCACGTGGTCATGACATCATCAAAGGTCCTGTAGCTACTAGCTTAGAAGGATCTGGCATCTACACTGAGCCCTATGTCTGGTATACTGGGAGGGGGGTGCGGAGCTGAGGGACCCCGATATGTTGTCTGTGAATGTTGAGCTCTGCAGGGATAGACAGGGCACGCTGCCGGGCCCCTTGTCAGCCCGGGCCCCGAAGCAGCTGCTTCCCTGGTAGTTACACCACTGAAGTCATATACGGTCTACTGTTCCTGTATCAAGGATGTGTGATCCTGCCTGCTGAAGTTTGTATCTAATCCTATTTTTTCTGATACTACCTGCTGAAGTGTGTATTTAATCCGACCTTTTATACTGCCTGATAAGCTGTGTATCATAACCTAACCCTATCCTGTGTGATACTACCTGCTGAAGTGTGTATCTAAAAGTGACATCCACAGCGCCCCCATACCAGTGACATCCACAGCGCCCCCATACCAGTGACATCCACAGCGCCCCCATACCAGTGACATCCACAGCGCCCCCATATCAGTGACATCCACAGCGTCCCCATACCAGTGACATCCACAGCAACCCCCATACCAGTGACATCCACAGCGCCCCCATACCAGTGACATCCACAGCGCCCCCATACCAGTGACATCCACAGCGCCCCCATATCAGTGACATCCACAGCGCCCCCATACCAGTGACATCCACAGCAACCCCCATACCAGTGACATCCACAGCGCCCCCATACCAGTGACATCCACAGCGCCCCCATACCAGTGACATCCACAGCGCCCCCATACCAGTGACATCCACAGCAACCCCCATACCAGTGACATCCACAGCAACCCCCATACCAGTGACATCCACAGCGCCCCCATACCAGTGACATCCACAGCGCCCCCATACCAGTGACATCCACAGCAACCCCCATACCAGTGACATCCACAGCAACCCCCATACCAGTGACATCCACAGCAACCCCCATGCCAGTGACATCCACAGCGCCCCCATACCAGTGACATCCACAGCAACCCCCATACCAGTGACATCCACAGCAACCCCCATACCAGTGACATCCACAGCGCCCCCATACCAGTGACATCCACAGCAACCCCCATACCAGTGACATCCACAGCAACCCCCATACCAGTGACATCCACAGCAACCCCCATACCAGTGACATCCACAGCGCCCCCATACCAGTGACATCCACAGCAACCCCCATACCAGTGACATCCACAGCGCCCCCATACCAGTGACATCCACAGCGCCCCCATACCAGTGACATCCACAGCGCCCCCATACCAGTGACATCCACAGCAACCCCCATACCAGTGACATCCATAGCAGCCCCCATACCAGTGACATCCACAGCGCCCCCATACCAGTGACATCCACAGCAACCCCCATACCAGTGACATCCACAGCGCCCCCATACCAGTGACATCCACAGCAACCCCCATACCAGTGACATCCATAGCAGCCCCCATACCAGTGACATCCATAGCAGCCCCCATACCAGTGACATCCATAGCAGCCCCCATACCAGTGACATCCATAGCAGCCCCCATACCAGTGACATCCATAGCAGCCCCCATACCAGTGACGTCCACAGCGCCCCCATACCAGTGACATCCACAGCGCCCCCATACCAGTGACATCCACAGCAACCCCCATACCAGTGACATCCACAGCAACCCCCATACCAGTGACATCCACAGCGCCCCCATACCAGTGACATCCACAGCAACCCCCATACCAGTGACATCCACAGCAACCCCCATACCAGTGACATCCACAGCAACCCCCATACCAGTGACATCCACAGCGCCCCCATACCAGTGACATCCACAGCGCCCCCATACCAGTGACATCCACAGCAACCCCCATACCAGTGACATCCATAGAAGCCCCCATACCAGTGACATCCATAGCAGCCCCCATACCAGTGACATCCATAGCAGCCCCCATACCAGTGACATCCACAGCGCCCCCATACCAGTGACATCCACAGCGCCCCCATACCAGTGACATCCACAGCAACCCCCATACCAGTGACATCCACAGCAACCCCCATACCAGTGACATCCACAGCAACCCCCATACCAGTGACATCCACAGCGATCCCCATACCAGTGACATCCACAGCAACCCCCATACCAGTGACATCCACAGCAACGCCCATACCAGTGACATCCATAGCAGCCCCCATACCAGTGACATCCATAGCAGCCCCCATACCAGTGACATCCATAGCAGCCCCCATACCAGTGACATCCACAGCGCCCCCATACCAGTGACATCCACAGCGCCCCCATACCAGTGACATCCACAGCGCCCCCATAACAGTGACATCCACAGCGCCCCCATACCAGTGACATCCACAGCGACCCCCATACCAGTGACATCCACAGCGCCCCCATAACAGTGACATCCACAGCGCCCCCATACCAGTGACATCCATAGCAACCCCCATACCAGTGACATCCATAGCAACCCCTATACCAGTGACATCCACAGCGCCCCCATACCAGTGACATCCACAGCGCCCCCATACCAGTGACATCCACAGCGCCCCCATACCAGTGACATCCACAGCGCCCCCATAACAGTGACATCCACAGCGCCCCCATACCAGTGACATCCATAGCAACCCCCATACCAGTGACATCCACAGCAACCCCCATACCAGTGACATCCACAGCAACCCCCATACCAGTGACATCCATAGCAGCCCCCATACCAGTGACATCCACAGCGCCCCCATACCAGTGACATCCACAGCGCCCCCATACCAGTGACATCCACAGCGCCCCCATACCATTGACATCCACAGCGCCCCCATACCAGTGACATCCACAGCGCCCCCATACCAGTGACATCCACAGCGCCCCCATACCAGTGACATCCACAGCAACCCCCATACCAGGGACATCCACAGCGCCCCCATACCAGTGACATCCACAGCGCCCCCATACCAGTGACATCCACAGCGCCCCCATACCAGTGACATCCACAGCGCCCCCATACCAGTGACATCCACAGCGCCCCCATACCAGTGACATCCATAGCAGCCCCCATACCAGTGACATCCATAGCAGCCCCCATACCAGTGACATCCATAGCAGCCCCCATACCAGTGACATCCATAGCAGCCCCCATACCAGTGACATCCACAGCGCCCCCATACCAGTGACATCCACAGCGCCCCCATACCAGTGACATCCACAGCAACCCCCATACCAGTGACATCCACAGCGCCCCCATACCAGTGACATCCACAGCGCCCCCATACCAGTGACATCCACAGCGCCCCCATACCAGTGACATCCACAGCGCCCCCATACCAGTGACATCCACAGCGCCCCTATACCAGTGACATCCACAGCGCCCCCATACCAGTGACATCCACAACGCCCGCATACCAGTGACATCCATAGCAACCCTCTTACCAGTGACATCCATAGCAACCCCCATACCAGTGACATCCACAGCGCCCCCATACCAGTGACATCCACAGCGCCCCCATACCAGTGACATCCACAGCGCCCCCATACCAGTGACATCCACAGCGCCCGCATACCAGTGACATCCATAGCAACCCTCATACCAGTGACATCCATAGCAACCCCCATACCAGTGACATCCACAGTGCCCCCATACCAGTGACATACACAGTAGAGATGTCGCGAACATAAAATTTTCCGTTTGCGAACGGCGAACGCAGGCGAATTTTAAAACCCACAGGGACTCTTTCTGGCCACAATAGTGATGGAAAAGTTGTTTCATGGGGACTAACACCTGGACTGTGGCATGCCGGAGGGGGATCCATGGCAAAACTCCCATGGAAAATTACATAGTTGACGCAGAGTTGGATTTTAATCCATAAAGGGCATAAATCACCTAACATTCCTAAATTGTTTGGAATAACGTGCTTTAAAACATCCAGTGTGTGTATACGATCAGGTATGATGTTGAATCGATCAGGTAGTGTAAGGGTTACAAATGCAACAGCACTCTGCAACCAGCACTCTGCTGTCTGTTTATTGGATCACCTGGATTATAGACCTCTGCACTGCCTGACTACGCATCTGCCCATCTCCCCCTGTAAGTCTGCCTGGATCCAGACCCTGCACTGCCTGACAACGAGACTGCTTATATCTGCACTGCCTGACTATGCATCTGCCCATCTCCTCCTGTAAGTCTGCCTGGATCCAGACCCTGCGCTGCCTATGAGACTGCTTATATCTGCATGCTATATTGCTCTGAACTTTGTGTTGCCTGTATCTGTCAAGTGACTTTTGAATACTGTCTGCCAGTAAAGACTATCTGTTCCTTTATTCTGCCTTTGTTGGACTCTGTTCACACTATTGCATGTAGCTGCATTCAAGGTAACCAGTGCAGACACCAGGGTCCTGTCTCTGAGAGTCAGCAGTCAGCAATATTGGACTAATTCCCAGTCCTCTATCAGCTGACACAGACGATCCACATCCTCTGGTCGTAACAACGGCTTTTTCTTGTTGGAGCAGGCGGTCGAACATTAGGAGTGTTGAATTCCAATGTGTCGGGCTGTCGCAAATCAAGCGCCTCACTGGCATGTTTCGCCACTGAATATCGGAAAAGTGCGCCATGGCCGTGTAGGAACGCCTGAAATGGCCGCACACCTTCCTGGCCTGCTTGAGGACGTCCTGTAAGCCTGGGTACTTGCGCACAAACCGTTGTATGATCAGATTCAACACATGTGCAGCCAACAAATTGCTTCCGTTGTCACACACCACTTTGCCGATCTCCAGTTGGTGCGGAGTCAGCCACTGATCCACCTGTGCGTTCAGGGCAGACAGGAGTGCTGGTCCGGTGTGACTCTCTGCTTTCAGGCAAGTCAACCCCAAGACGGAGTGACACTGTTGTATCCGGGATGTGGAATAGCCCCTGGGGAGCTGGGGGGGTGAAGCTGATGTGGAGCAAGACGCAGCAGCAGAAGAGGACTCAGTCGAGGAGGTTAGCGAAGAGGATGGAGTAGGAGGAGTAGAGGAGGTGGCAGAAGGCCTGCCTGCAAGTCGTGGCGGTGTCACAAACTCCTCTGCAGAGCCACTCTGTGGACAGATGGACCCTTGCCCCAACACTGTGTGCCATACATGCCATGACTTCCTTTTCCACAATAGAGTACAGGTTGGGGATTGCCTTTTGTGAAAAAAAAATTTGGCCGGGTACCTTCCACTGCGGTGTCCCAATAGCTACAAATTTTTTGAAGGCCTCAGACTCCACCAGCTTGTATGGTAAAAGCTGGCGGGCTAAGAGTTCCGACAAGCCATCTGTCAGACGCCGGGCAAGGGGGTGACTCTGTGACATTGGCTTCTTATGCTCAAACATTTCCTTGATAGACACCTGACTGTGGGCAGATGAGCAGGAACTGCTGAAGGTGAGAGGCGGAGTGGCGGGTGGTTGAGAGGGGGCAAGGAGGACAGCAGTGGTTGACGTGGCTGAAGATGCTGGACCAGGAGGAGGATGGTGGCTTTGAGCTTGTGTGCTGCTTGTACTCATTATGTGTTGATCCCATAGGCGTTTGTGATGTGAGATCATGTGCCTTCAAAAAGCAGTTGTACCTAGGTGGGTGTTGGACTTCCCACGACTCAGTTTCTTTTGGCACAGGTTGCAAATGGCATCGCTATTATCAGAGGCAGACACACAAAAAATGCCACACTGCTGAGCTTTGCAATGACGGCATTCTGGTGGTGGCAACAGCATGCGTTGATTGGCGTGCTGTCTGGCTGACCCCGGGTGCCGGATACATGCTGTCTGACTGTGCCACTAGTTCCTTGCGACGACCTCCCCCTGCTTCCAACTCGTCTCCTCCTCCTCTCTGTCTCCCCATCTGAACTTTCCCCATGTTCTTCTTCTCTTCGAGCGGGCACCCACGTGACATCCACGGACACATCGTCATCATCAACCGCTTCACTTGTATCTGACAACTCCGCAAAGGAAGCAGCAGCGGGTACAACATCATCATCACACCGTACGTCCATGTGTGTAATGTTGCCTGACTGAGACATATCCCTGTTATCTACATCCTCTGGAAATAATGGTTGCGCATCACTCATTTCTTCCAACTGATGTGTAAATACCTCCTCTGACAGATCAAGTGAAGCAGCTGTGGTGCTAGTGTTGGTGGTGGCGGCGGGCGAGTGGTAACTTGAGAGGTGCCCGAAGCTGAGCTGGAGGAGAATGGTGCGTCAAGGTTCCGAGCGGAAGCTGTAGAAGATAGGGTGTCCTGTGTTAGCCAGTCAACTATGTCCTCAGAACTTTTCGAGTTCAGGGTACGTGGCCTCTGAACACTGGGCATTATTCTAGGGCCAAAGGAAATCACAGCACCACGACCACGACGGCCCCTGCGGGGTGGCCTGCCTCTGCCTGTTATTTTTTTTCCGATTAGTAGTACTATGCGTGCAAGCTACTGTGACACCAGATATGAGTGGTGGGCACTGGCAGTAGTGGGCACAATACACGCTGTGGGCCTGAAACACACGCTGGCAGTAAACTGCAATTATATTACAGTGAAAAAAATTGTTTTACTGTTTTAAATGCAAGCTACTGTGACACCAGATATGAGTAGTGAGCACAGTACATGCTGTGGGCCTGACACACGCTGGCAGGCAACTGCAATTATATTACAGAGAAAAAAATGTTTTACTGTTTTAAATGCAAGCTACTGTGACACCAGATATGATTGGTGGCACTGGCAGTAGTGGGCACAGTACACGCTGTGGGCCTGAAACACACGCTTGCAGGCAACTGCAATTATATTACAGTGAAAAAATGGTTTTACTGTTTTAAATGCAAGCTACTGTGACACCAGATATGAGTGGTGGCACTGGCAGTAGTGGGCACAGTACACGCTGTGGGCCTGACACACGCTGGCAGGCAACTGCAATTATATTACAGAAGAAAGAAAAAAAGCAGACTGATGTACTAGCCCTAAAAAGGGATTTTTGGGGTGCTGTCAGGACGCTGTCCTTACAGCAGATCAGATGAGTCTTTGAGGACTGGAGTGGACACAGAACACTGGCCTAGCTAACGATTTCCCTATTAATTCAGCAGCAGCAGCAGCACTCTCCCTGCTCTCACTAACACTGCAGCTTCCGAATGAATCTAAGATGGATGCTGTCCTTGCTTTTTGATAGGAGGTGGGAGGGTCTGAAAGGGAGGGTATGCTGCTGATTGGCTGGAATGTGTCTGCTGACTGTGAGGTACAGGGTCAAAGTTTGCTCAATGATGACGTATAGGGGGCGGACCAAACATCGCATATGTTCGCCCGCCGCGGCGAACGTGAACAAGCGATGTTCGCCGACGAATAGTTCGGGACATCTCTAATACACAGTCCCCTCATAACAGAGTCATAAACAGTGCTCCCATAACAATGACATCCACAGTGGCCCCCATAACTGTGATATTCACATCAACGTCAACAGGGGCTAGGTTGTATTGCATTTTTATTTTTTTAACATATAAAAAAAATTGTCTTCTGGCAAAACGGCTCAAGTACCTAACGTTAAAATCGAGAATACAATGTCTCCAACACCCCACAACAGGGAACTCAGTCTTCGCTCCTAGAGACATAGCTAATGCCTTTCGAGATTACTACTCTAGTCTATATAACTTAAGCGCAGGGCTGTCTTTAACGCGGAGCAAAAGAGGCAGCTGGCTTGGGCCCAGTTGCTCCTGGCGGGCCTAAGGCAACTGCCTCTTGAGCCTCGCTGGCCACTGGAGGACCTTTCATGGGTCCAGACTTTATTAACTAAGTAGCAGGACATGTAGGGCATACATGGGGGATGTCCCTGCACTTACTATTATTTCTGGGCGCCGCTGTGGCCCCCGTTACAGTCTCCCGCGCTGTATGCTAAGTAACAGCATCAGAAAACTAGGGAGGAGGGATCAGCTTTTCTCCCTGGGAGTTCCTTCTCCCTGGCTGTAGCGATGTCTATTTGCAGCGCAGAACGTCACAGCCAGGGAGAAAAAAAACCTCACCTTTTCCCTTCTGCATTGCGATTGGACAGCGCTACAGCCAGGGAACGCCCAGGGAGAAAAGCTGATGTCTCCTCCTTGGTGTTCCGATGCTGTTACTTAGCATACAGCACGGGGAATGTAACGGGCCACAGCGGCACGGCGCCCAGAAATAATAGTAAGTGCAGGGACATCCCCCATGTATGCCCTACATGTCCTGCTACTTAGTTAATAAAGTATGGACCCATGAATGCTGCAGCGGCACTTGTGTTCTTCCTCTGGTCCAGGGTCCAATCAATATTAAAGACGGCCTTGCTTAAGCGAGGATAAAAATACTGCCCAGCCCACCCCACCCAACAGGAAATAAACTCCTTTCTAGAACAGATTAGCCTTTCAAAACTGCTTCCAGACCAATTGGAAGCCCTCAACAAACTAATATCCCCTGAAGAAATAACTGCAGTGATCCGCTCACTCCCCCTAAATAAGGCCCCGAGTCCCGACAGATTATCCTCCCTATATTACAAAAATATGTCCCCCTTTTCATTAAATATCTCCTTCCAGTGTACTCCACAGCCATGGAAACTTTCCCGCCAGAAATGCTGGAGGCACTCATAGTGACTATTCCAAAATCAGGTAAATCACCCTTAAAAACCAGTTATCGATCAATCTCTCTGTTGAACTGCGATGTAAAGATCTATGCAAAGATACTAGCGAATAGGCTCTTATCAATTATCCCCTCTTTCATTTCAATAGATCAGTCTGGGTTTGTATCAGGAAGACAAGCTCCAGACAAGGAGACTCTTGGTCACTTCTGCAAACAACAGAATCCTCAGGCATTCCGACCACATTCTTGACACTGGACGCCGAGAAGGCGTTTGATCTCATCAACTGCATTTACGCCTTCAAAGTACTGAGAAAGTTCGAATTTACTGGCCCAATATACTCAGCCATTTCCGCACTATATTCCAACCCCTGTGCCAAAGTCTTTGCCAACGGAGCCCTATCTACTGCTTTCAACTTGACAAATGGCACTAGACAAGGGTGCCCATTGTCTCCCTTATTTTTCGTACTATCTATTGAACCCCTGGCGGAGCTGATTCGTCGGGACGCGGATATAACTAGCCTCACAATGGGACCCACAGAACACAAGCTTGCGCTTTTTGCGGACGACATTATTGTCGTCTGCACAAATCCCAGGACTTCTCTCCAAAAAGTATTTAACTTATTAGAAGCATTTGGCTTTGTCTCATACTATAAACTGAACTATCATAGAGCCTACCTCTAAATATCCCTCCTGACCAACTATTACAACTCAACAGCCTCTTCCCTCTAGACTGGCAACAGGAAAGCATATCATATCTAGGTATCCAATTAACCTACCCCACGTCAAAGACGTTCCACACCAATCCCCCCCCCCCCCACCCTGCTTAGAAGAATTGCAGAAAGATATCACGGACATGAAGCCATGCTTGATCTCTTGGTTTGGTAGGGTGGCAGCATACAAAATGCTGCTCCTACCCAAGCTCCTCTACCTCTTTAGAACCCTTCCCATTCAAATCCCAGAATCTTTCTTTGGAAAAGCCCGGAGATAGATGATGAATTTAAATTGGAATTCCAGGCATCCTAGGGTAGCATACTCGATCTTAACTATGCATAAAAACAAGGGAGGATTGGGAGTCACAAACCTAAACACTATTACACAGCATTCTTGCTAGACAAACTAGTACACTGGTGGAAAGAAAGATTTTATAGACAAACACTGGGTATCTATGGAGAGGACCTCGCTTAACCTCTCTACCCTTCACTCCCCACTGGTAGGAACGGCATGGAGACTAGTGTGATAACCACCCGCCAATCCCGTCGTACTATGCCACAGTTGCCATACAGGTCTTGTCCACTAAGGACTTCTGGAGGCAAATCCACTGTGAGCACAGTAGACGTTTAAGATTAGTTGGTGTGCCCATACATGATAGAATCGCGATTGTATGTACAATCAGTAAAATAAAATTAATTTGCTGCCACTACTCTTTGTATTGAATCGGGGCGAAGACACTCCGGCTAGCTAATCCTAAAGGGAACAAACGGTTTTTGCAACCTAGCTAACCAATTAACAATTTATAGAAATAGGACAATGCGGTAGTAGGTCTCTTCTGAGGACAGAGTTCTTAGCATAGACCAGATAATCAAGTAACAAGGGCAAAACTGGAACAATTAAATCGTTAGTTTTATTCTAAAAACTATACACAAAAAATACACTCACCTAAAGAATTATTAGGAACACCATTCTAAGACGGTGTTGGACGCCCTTTTGCCTTCAGAACTGCCTTAATTCTTCATGGCATTGATTCAACAAGGTGCTGATAGCATTCTTTAGAAATATAGAACATGTCCTTTATTCTTGTCCGCAATTGCGTACAAGAATAGGCATATTCTATAGTGCCGGCAATGTGCCGCCTGCAAAATGTGGAACGCACATTGCCGCTGTCCGTGTTTTGCGGCTCCATGGATCCGCAAAACACGTTGCGGACATGTGAATGGAGCCTAAATGTAACTTCATCCTGTAATGCAACACCTGTGTGATCTGGATTACTCTGCTGATGTACTGGTACGAAACTGATGGATGATTGTAACTGCTTTATTGAAAAACAATAAAAAACTTCTTGGTTTAAAAAATATATTTTTTGTGGGGACGTAAACCTATAACCATCTGTATAATAAGTCAGTTCTCTTACCACTGAGCGATAGAGCTTCACATTTAAAGATGGGAAATGTTTTCCAGTAAAAAAGCTGAGTAGACTGTTCCCTCGTAGTATGTATTCATATATAGTAGAAATATCATTTTATATTTTTTGGTGAGTGCAAAAAATTTGATTGCACATACTAAATTACAATTAACACAAAACCGTCCGTTATAGGAGAACAATTAAAATAATGGAAGCGCCAGGTGTTACGGGGCTGAGATTCAGTCCTGTTTTGATATTTAAATTGGACACATGGTGTATGTATTCTGATATGACCATGATATTAAAAGTATTTGAATATTGTGACACAGTGATAAGTTTGGTCTAGGAAAACAGTTATTTTCCTCCCAGCATGTGCTGCTGTGCTGATTTACAGCCAGGTGAGGTCAAATGCCAGACCGGATTTTCAATGCCAGTCCGGGTTTTGGCAGCACCTGGCTGTCCTTAAATAGATTTGAGCCGACAAAACCCGCCCGGGATGTACCCACAGCAGACCTGGCTCCGATAGTCTGCTGGCTGTGTCAGGAGCCTGGCCATGTAAGGGCTGACTGTCCCCGTCAGGTTGAACCCATGGACACTAACTATGGCTACCGTCAGTCGCTAATGCCAGGCGGTTGTGTGCAATAGGTACCCCAGAGTTTCTAGATCATTTGTGCCAGGTGGAAGTGGGAGACATTCCGGCAGAGGCTCTGCTGGACTGAGTGAGTCTGCTGACCCTAGTAGGGGCTACCCTGGTGCGGTCCCCTGAGTATACTGGCCGGAAACTCAGGGAGATGTGCATCCAAGGAGACTTAAAAGACTACCCCACCGCGCTGGTGTCTCCAACTACGGTGGCCGGTAGATGGACCCACGAGGTGGCTGTTGCCACAAATCTACATTATGAACTCATAATAGGGAGAGACTTCCCAGGCTTCCCGGCACTGTGGCCTGCTATGAGAGTGACTGATACCCATGAGAAAGGGGTAACCCTAGCAGAGTGGCCCGGCTCAGGGGGGGGGGGGGGGGGAGACCAGAACCCTGAGAACCTGAGACCGAAGGGCCAGCGGTAGGGGTGACCTCCACTTCGGTGGAAGAGGGGGAGACAACCCCGCTAAGTGTGATGGTGGGAGACGTGAAGGACTTGCTGCCGGGTCCTGAATTGGCAGACCTCAATGTCTCCGGGGATAATTTTGGTACCGCCCAACGTCGGGCCCCAACCCTATCCCGCGCCTGGGAAAATGTGTTAATAGTAGATGGTGAACCATAACAACCTGGGGAAGAGTCAGTGTTTCCCCGTTTTGTGGTTCATCAGGATATGTTGTATCGGGTAAACCAACTACAGGGTGAGCCTATTGAACAGTTGGTGATCCACAAGGCTTATCACAAGCTTGTGTTAGATCTAGCCCACCAACACGTTCTCGGGGGTCACCTGGGGCTGCAGAAAACTCAGGATCGTATTCTACAGCTGTTTTACTGGCCCAGCATATTCAAAGTGGAAGAGTTTTGTAAGTCTTGCCCAACCTGCCAGATAACTAGCCCCCAACCACATTTCCATAGTCCCCTAGTACCTCTCCCGATTATCGAATTACCATTTGACCGAATAGCTATGGACCTCATAGGCCCAGTACCAAAGTCCGCCAGAGGGCATCAACACATCTTAGTCGTTCTAGACTACGCCACTCAGTACCCGGAGGCGGTGCCACTGCGACATACCTCGGCCAAACTCATAGCTAAGGAATTGATGGAGATGTTTTCCCGAGTAGGACTACCTAAAGAGGTTCTGAACGACCAAGGGTCCCCTTTTATGTCCAAGGTGATGTAAGTTGCTCTACATAAAACAGCTACGGACGTCCGTTTACCATCCGCAAACGGACGGTCTGGTAGAAAGGTTTAACCAAACATTAAAAAATATGTTGAAAAGGGTGGTGGCTAAAGATGGTAAGGACTTGTACCTTCTTCTGCCCTATCTCATGTTCGCACTGCGAGAGATTCCCCAGGCCTCTACTGGGTTCTCGCCCTTCTAATTGCTATATGGCAGACATCCTCGCGGTCTCTTGGACGAGGCCAAAGAGGCGTGGGAACAACAACCCACTCCACATAAAAGTGTCATTAAGTACGTTACCAGATGCAAGATCGGATAGAGACAGTGTTGCCTCTTGTTAGGGAGTATATGGAGGCAGCTCAGCGAGCCAAGAGTCGGGTCTATAATCGTCAGGCTCGGGTCCGGATCTTTAACCCGGGTGATCGGGTTTTGGTTCTGGTGCCGACCGTGGACAGTAAGTTCCTGGCTAGGTGGCAGGGGCCCTATGAGGTACTCGAGAAAATTAGATATGTAAACTACAAGGTACACCAGCCAGGGCGACGAAAGCCGGAGCAGGTTTACCATGTGAATTTACTAAAACCGTGGAAAGATAGGGAAACTTGTACAGAAGACAGCCCGCAGCCGGGTTTTCTAGGAGAAGAGGTACTGGCCCCTCTGTCTGATGCAAGAGAGGCGGCTGCCACACTAAACATTGCTGACAGCCTCTCCTCTAAACAGACTCAGGAGGCCAAGGTTTGTTAGTTGGAACACGGATGTGTTCTCGGACCTCCCTGGACACACTTCTATAATCCAGCATGACATTGTCACTGAGCCTCAGGCAAAAGTCAGATTAAAACCACACTGGGTACCCGAGGCTCAGCGACAAGCCATATTAAAGGTGCAGCTAATGTTGCAGCTAGACGTCACTAAGGAGAAAAAAGTGAGTGGGTCAGTCCTATAGTATTGATACTCAAGCCGGACGGGACGTTGTGGTTTTGTAACGACTTTCAAAAACTTAACAAGATTTCCAAATTCGATGCGTATCCCATGCCCCTGGTAGATGAGCTCATCAAGAGGTTAAGACAAGCCCGGTATTTATCTGTTTTGGACCTCACGAAAGGGTACTGGCAGGTCATCAAACCCCAAGTGAACAAAATAGAGGCGATATGGAATTGGCCCCGACCTGTCACCACTAGGCAAATAAAGTCATTCCTGGGAACGGTGGGCTATTACATGAGGTTTGTTCCCCACTTTGCTACTCTAGCCGTGTCCTTGACAGGACTCTTGAAGGGACACAAGTCAATGATGGTTTCGCTGGGATGATCGGGCGGAAGAGGCTTTCTCCGCTTTGTTGTCGGCCCTGTGCGGGTCCCCGGTTTTGGTGACGCCCGACTTCAAAAGGGAGTTTATAGTACAGACTGATGCCTCCAAAGTAGGCCTCGGTGCGGTACTGTCTCAGGAGGTCAATGGAGAGGAGCATCCCGTTGTCTTCCTCAGCCGTAAGC
Organism: Bufo bufo; assembly: GCF_905171765.1. Taxonomy (NCBI): domain Eukaryota; kingdom Metazoa; phylum Chordata; class Amphibia; order Anura; family Bufonidae; genus Bufo; species Bufo bufo. The sequence continues at coordinate 595,315,308 of NC_053392.1, forward strand.
TCACCCCAGCCGAGACCAGGTACAGTATAGTGGAGAGAGAGTGCCTGGCTATCAAGTGGACACTAAAATCTCTCCGCTATAATTTATTGGGGAGAAAATTCAGACTGGTGAGTGACCACTCCCCTCTCAAGTGGATGAGCCAGGCCAAGGACAGAAATGCCCGGGTCACCAGATGGTTTCTCTCCCTACAAAACGTTTTCGGTGGAACACAGGGCAGGCCGGTTACAGGGAAACACAGATGCCCTATCCCGGGTACACTGTCTGGCGTGTGTTCACCCCCTCAGGGTTGAACAAAGGGGGAGGGGTTATGTGACACAGTGAGAGGTTTTGTCTCATGTGCTGCTGGGCTGATTTACAGCCAGGTTAGGTCAAATACCGGACCGGATTTTAAGTGCCGGTCTGGGTTTTGGCAGCACCTGGCTGTCCTTAAACAGGCAGCTGGGCTCAGAAGCGAGGTCTTTGTGTTGGTATCTGGGAGCCTTGTGTCTGTATGAAGGCTTGCTACCTATTTGGCGTGAAAACAGGTTGGTGCTGCTATCAGCAAGGACTCTTTGAGGCAGAATTGTCATATGGTGTGAATTACCACCAACACCGCAAGGTGACTTTTTGCTTGATTATGACTGCTTGTTTTGTCACTTGTCACCAAGTGTGAATAAACTACTGAACTGTTTAATCCAAAGAAATTGTTGTTGCCTCTATACTGCGTCCGCTAATCCTGTCTACCAGAGTGAGTCCCCACAATATATAAAAATGTTAGAAGTGCATTATATTATATGTTGTGTTAACTTCCTTCTAGAATTATATTCATCTGCCTTCTTTGACCTTGAGATCGTCTGCAGATGCTCTACAGACTATCTAGTCATGATTCTGGGCATGCAGCCAAAGAGTGAATAAACAGACAACATAGATTAGGATGAGGGGAGCGCAAGGGATCGTCCCTCTTCTGTACCAATCAGTGTTAATGTCAAATGTTATGTTTATAATTAGGCTGGCTTATTTTTGACAGTTTTGTGTAGTGAAGCAATAAAAGTCGCACTTTCAGGGAGTCGTGCGACTATTTTTCACACGACTAGTCTAAATGAATATGAACCTGTCTAATTTAAAAAGAACCACCAGAGGTCCGACTAAGGCCTCATGCACACGACCGTATGGCTTTTTCAGTATTTTGCGGTCCGCAAAAAATGTATCTGCAAAAAAATACAGATGAGGTCTGTGTGCATTCCGTTTTTTGCGGAAGGGAACAGCTGGCCCCTGAAAGAACAGTACTATCCTTGTCCATTATGCGGACAATAATAGGACATGTTCTATCTTTGAACAGAACGGAAAAACAGAAATGGAATGCATACGGAGTACCTTCCATTTTTTTTGCGGATCCATTGAAATGAATGGTTCCGTATACGGTCGTATATGGAACACAAAAAACGGAACGGGAACGGAAAAAAAATAGTTCGTGTGCAAGAGGTCTAAGAACAATACGCTAAGGGTCTATTCACACGTCCGTAGTGTATTGCGGATCTGCAATACACCTGGCCGGCACCCCCATAGAACTGCAATTGCGGACAAGAATAGTACATGTTCTATTTTTTTCCGGAGCCGCGGACCGGAAGATCGGGGGCGCGCTCCGAAAATGCGGATGAGGACAGCACACTGTGCTGTCCGCATCCATTCCTGCCCCATAGAGAATGAATAGGTCCGGACCCGTTCCGCAGAATTGCGTAACGGGTGTGGACACATTCACGGACGTGTGAATGGAGCCTAAGTCTAATCCATCAACTGCTGTGCGACATGTAATAAATACTAGGCAAAAGACTGACAGCTGAATCAAATACGGAGTCTAATTTTACACCTAGAAACAGGCGATCTCGATAAATGTTCTCCACTGTGTGTACAAATTCCACCATGGATTCCAAACTTTGTGGAATTATTTTTTAGGACGATTCTTTCGTATTAACTATATTACACCACTGAGGCAGGCGAAGGAGTCTCCTTCCATCCATCTTATTACTTCTTGCTAAGAAGTGTTTTACAATATACAGTTGGATTCCCATGCACCAGTCCTGCTCCGTGCTCGACTTAGGATGGTATTCCAGCAAACCATGCATTAAGATTTCAGTTTTTTTTATTGATGTCATCATTAAAGGTGGGTGCCTGTGCTGTAAAGGGACGAGAGACAGCTACTAAAACCACTCGGCCCCATACAGATTCATTGTTTCTGGGGAGCAGATCCCTGTTCAGTGATGGCCAGTTCGCAGTGTTTGCCAACGAACACATGCGGGCTGCCATCTTGACTCACAAGTCCGGCGATGCAGAGGTAAGCCTGTGCCTGTGCCGGGAGCCGGTCTGAAACAAATGCGGTCCCGGACTTGTGAGTCAAGATGGCAGCCCGCATGTGTTCGTTGGCGAACACTGCGAACTGGCCATCACTGTCCCTGTTCACACAGCACAATCTGCTGTCAAAAAACAATGATTTAATGTCCTGCATTAAAGATCATTTCACCCCATGAATGAGTGTTTACACGGTAAGATTATCACAAACAACCATCTGCAATAACGTCCATTCCCGATAATCAGGCCGTGTAAGTCCGCCTTAACAATAGTTCTGTGCTGAAGAGGGTGAGGAACATGGGATCTTCAGAACCAGAGAGGGCAAATCAGGGAGGAGAAACAGCATATAAACAGGTGGTGGAAGAGAAATAAGCGACTACACCTGCTACACACTCAGCACTGCTACATACACATCAGACATCTGCTAAACACAGATCACACAGAGGCAGCTCTGCTACACAAAGACTACAGGTCATTCAGCATTGATCACAACCAGCATAGTTACATCTAGAACAGAGTTGCTGGTGGTAGGTGCAGCAGCTTCACTGTAGAGAGATCATTGGTGAGAATGCTGGAATGAAGTTGCTAAACGGAGGACCTACCAGGAGGGTTGATCTAAAATGGAGTTGTTAGAAGGAGGTCAGTGGTCACGTGGCTCCAGGACAGGGATGCCCAACCTGTGGCCCTCCGCAAAACTTCAGCTCACAGCATGCCTGAACACCACCTGGAGGGCCGCAGGTTGAGCATCCCTGCTCTAGGATATACAGGGAGTGCAGAATTATTAGGCAAGTTGTATTTTTGAGGATTAATTTTATTATTGAACAACAACCATGTTCTCAATGAACCCAAAAAACTCATTAATATCAAAGCTGAATATTTTTGGAAGTAGTTTTTAGTTTGTTTTTAGTTTTAGCTATTTTAGGGGGATGTCTGTGTGTGCAGGGGACTATTACTGTGCATAATTATCAGGCAACTTAACAAAAAACAAATATATACCCATTTCAATTATTTATTTTTACCAGTGAAACCAATATAACATCTCAACATTTACAAATATACATTTCTGACATTCAAAAACAAAACAAAAACAAATCAGTGACCAATATAGCCACCTTTCTTTGCAAGGACACTCAAAAGCCTGCCATCCATGGATTCTGTCAGTGTTTTGATCTGTTCACCATCAACATTGCGTGCAGCAGCAACCACAGCCTCCCAGACACTGTTCAGAGAGGTGTACTGTTTTCCCTCCTTGTAAATCTCACATTTGATGATGGACCACAGGTTCTCAATGGGGTTCAGATCAGGTGAACAAGGAGGCCATGTCATTAGATTTTCTTCTTTTATACCCTTTCTTGCCAGCCACGCTGTGGAGTACTTGGACGCGTGTGATGGAGCATTGTCCTGCATGAAAATCATGTTTTTCTTGAAGGATGCAGACTTCTTCCTGTACCACTGCTTGAAGAAGGTGTCTTCCAGAAACTGGCAGTAGGACTGGGAGTTGAGCTTGACTCCATCCTCAACCCGAAAAGGCCCCACAAGCTCATCTTTGATGATACCAGCCCAAACCAATACTCCACCTCCACCTTGCTGGCGTCTGAGTCGGACTGGAGCTCTCTGCCCTTTACCAATCCAGCCACGGGCCCATCCATCTGGCCCATCAAGACTCACTCTCATTTCATCAGTCCATAAAACCTTAGAAAAATCAGTCTTGAGATATTTCTTGGCCCAGTCTTGACGTTTCAGCTTGTGTGTCTTGTTCAGTGGTGGTCGTCTTTCAGCCTTTCTTACCTTGGCCATGTCTCTGAGTATTGCACACCTTGTGCTTTTGGGCACTCCAGTGATGTTGCAGCTCTGAAATATGGCCAAACTGGTGGCAAGTGGCATCTTGGCAGCTGCACGCTTGACTTTTCTCAGTTCATGGGCAGTTATTTTGCGCCTTGGTTTTTCCACACGCTTCTTGCGACCCTGTTGACTATTTTGAATGAAACGCTTGATTGTTCGATGATCACGCTTCAGAAGCTTTGCAATTTTAAGAGTACTGCATCCCTCTGCAAGATATCTCTCACTATTTTTGACTTTTCTGAGCCTGTCAAGTCTTTCTTTTGACCCATTTTGCCAAAGGAAAGGAAGTTGCCTAATAATTATGCACACCTGATATAGGGTGTTGATGTCATTAGACCACACCCCTTCTCATTACAGAGATGCACATCACCTAATATGCTTAATTGGTAGTAGGCTTTCGAGCCTATACAGCTTGGAGTAAGACAACATGCATAAAGAGGATGATGTGGTCAAAATACTCATTTGCCTAATAATTCTGCACTCCCTGTACACTGCTCAAAAAAATAAAGGGAACACTTAAACCACACAATGTAACTCCAAGTCAATCACACTTCTGTGAAATCAAACTGTCCACTTAGGAAGCAACACTGAGTGACAATCAATTTCACATGCTGTTGTGAAAATGGGATAGACAACAGGTGGAAATTATAGGCAATTAGCAAGACACCCCCAATAAAGAAGTGGTTCTGCAGGTGGTGATCACAGACCACTTCTCAGTTCCTATGCTTCCTGGCTGATGTTTTGGTCACTTTTGAATGCTGCAGGTGCTTTCACTCTAGTGGTAGCATGAGACGGAGTCTACAACCCACACAAGTGGCTCAGGTAGTGCAGCTTATCCAGGATGGCACATCAATGCAAGCTGTGGCAAGAAGGTTTGCTGTGTCTGTCAGCGTAGTGTCCAGAGCATGGAGGCGCTACCAGGAGACAGGCCAGTACATCAGGAGACGTGGAGGAGGCCGTAAGAGGGCAACAACCCAGCAGCAGGACCGCTACCTCCGCCTTTGTGCAAGGAGGAACAGGAGGAGCACTGCCAGAGCCCTGCAAAATGACCTCCAGCAGGCCACAAATGTGCATGTGTCTGCTCAAACGGTCAGAAACAGACTCCATGAGGGTGATATGAGGGCCCGACGTCCACAGGTGGGGGTTGTGCTTACAGCCCAACACCGTGCAGGACGTTTGGCATTTGCCAGAGAACACCAAGATTGGCAAATTCGCCACTGGCGCCCTGTGCTCTTCACAGATGAAAGCAGGTTCACACTGAGCACATGTGACAGACGTGACAGAGTCTTGAGATGCCGTGGAGAACGTTCTGCTGCCTGCAACATCCTCCAGCATGACCGGTTTGGCATTGGGTCAGTAATGGTGTGGGGTGGCATTTCTTTGGAGGGCCGCACAGCCCTCCATGTGCTCGCCAGAGGTAGCCTGACTGCCATTAGGTACCGAGATGAGATCCTCAGACCCTTTGTGAGATCATATGCTGGTGCGGTTGGCCCTGGGTTCCTCCTAATTCAAGACAATGCTAGACCTCATGTGGCTGAAGTGTGCCAGCAGTTCCTGCAAGACGAAGGCATTGATGCTATGGACTGGCCCGCCCGTTCCCCAGACCTAAATCCAATTGAGCACATCTGGGACATCATGTCTCGCTCTATCCACCAACGTCATGTTGCACCACAGACTGTCCAGGAGTTGGCAGATGCTTTAGTTCAGGTCTGGGAGGAGATCCCTCAGGAGACCGTCCGCCACCTCATCAGGAGCATGCACAGGCGTTGTAGGGAGGTCATACAGGCAAGTGGAGGCCACACACACTACTGAGCCTCATTTTGACTTGTTTTAAGGACATTACATCAGTTGGATCAGCCTGTAGTGTGTTTTTCCACTTTAATTTTGAGTGTGACTCCAAATCCAGACCTCCATGGGTTGAAAAATTTGATTTCAATTTTTAATTTTTGTGTGATTTTGTTGTCAGCACATTCAACTATGTAAAGAACAAAGTATTTCAGAAGAATATTTAATTAATTCAGATCTAGGATGTGTTATTTTTGTGTTCCCTTTATTTTTTTGAGCAGTGTATATTTAACTCTCTAAGTGCCTCCTTTAGCCTGAACAGCGAAGGCTGCTATGTGCTATCAGATAGGGAGCCGACATGTCATAGGTAAGGCAGTTCATTTATGCTCGCTCAGCAATCCTGTACGTTGGACTTCTTTTCAGAGAGGGAAAAATCATATTTGGTGAAACCCATAATCTGTGGGACCACATGGAGAGAAAAAAGGGACTTGGGGGAGCTACATAGACCTCCTCCATTCTAGCTTCTACCCACTAGAGATATAGCCATAAATGTCCCAGATTGATATATATCACTATCAAAGATATTAAATACAGATAAACCCCAATACCCTATATAAAACTCAACTTTTAATTCATCATAAAAAAATAGCAAATAGAACACTAAAAAAACCCAACTAAAAGTTGTTGATTTAAAATTATAACCATCCAATCTAAAATCCAATCTAAAATACAGTATTTGCAATTGTAATAACAATAGACTCATTCTCCATAATAGCCAACATAGATGACAGTATTGTGGAAAATAAAAAATAAAACTTTGATGCGGCCATTGCTCCCTGATTAATTTGTCCTGTCCTACCCACGATTCTGCTACATAGAGGTTCAAACAAATAAAGCTAGCTTGAGGTTGGGACCATACAGGACTGTTCCTATTATGCCCAAGGATACCTCTGTTAAATGGTTAAGGGGATCGAAATTTAAAGAGGATTTTAAAGAGGTGGATAATGATGGCGTGCTGATGAATTGGAGCACACCTGTATATGCTTGCATGTCTGTTTTTACAAACACCAATTTGAGAGCACACATATTCAAAATATCATATTTTATTATATACCATAATTACATTATAGAAACAATAAAACCCATAAGGGACAGATTATGCAGGAGAGAATATGGAAACAATGTGTCCCCCGATTACACTGAACTGGTAAGGACACAAAGGCAATAACATCAAATTATAACCATCATGGTTAATTAACAAACACTGCCCGAATCTTACACCCACCCAGCATCCATCAATAACACTCCATCTCAGAGGGCACAATGCCTAACTGTGTAATAGAGACAAGTGCCTGCACCCCCAGCCGGGAATGCTAACAAGTCCCCAACACACTCTTGAGCAGCCTAATAGCATACACATACATGGACACAACTGTGGGGATACCAACCAGCAATCAGGAGACACACCACCCCGACGTACGTTTTGCCGTCGCTTCTTCTTGGGGGTGCCAGTTGTGTCCATGTATGTGTATGCTATTAGGCTGTTCAAGAATAATAGTGTGCTGGGGACTTATTGTTAGCATTCCCGGTCGGGGGTGCAGGCACTTGTCTCTATTACACAGCTAGGCATTGTGCCCTGAGTTTGAGTGTTATTGATGGATGCTGGGTGGGTGTAGGATTCGGGCAGTGATTGTTACTTAACCATGATGGTTATAATTTGATGTTATTGCCTTTGTGTCCTTACCAGTTCAGTGTAATCGGGGGACACACATTGTTTCCATATTCTCTCCTGTATAATCTGTCCCTTATGGGTTTCATTGTTTCTATAATGTAATTATGGTATATAATAAAATATGATATTTTGAATATGTGTGCTCTCGAATTGGTGTTTGTAAAAACAGACATGCAAGCATATACAGGTGTGCTCCAATTCATCAGCACGCCATCATTATCCACCTCTTTAACCACCTCCGGACCGCTGTACGCAGATTCGCGTTCCGGAGGTGGCAGCCCTGCGCTCAGCGACGCATATACGCGTCATCTCGCGTGAGCCGGGATTTCCTGTGAACGCGCGCACACAGGCGCGCGCGCTCACAGGAACGGAAGGTAAGAGAGTTGATCTCCAGCCTGCCAGCGGCGATCGTTCGCTGGCAGGCTGGAGATGTGGTTTTTTTAACCCCTAACAGGTATATTAGACGCTGTTTTGATAACAGCGTCTAATATACCTGCTACCTGGTCCTCTGGTGGTCCCCTTTGTTTGGATCGACCACCAGAGGACACAGGTAGCTCAGTAAAGTCCCACTAAGCACCACTACACTACACTACACCCCCCCCCCGTCACTTATTAACCCCTTATTAGCCCCTAATCACCCCATATAGACTCCCTGATCACCCCCCTGTCATTGATTATACCCCTACAATACTAAAACTTGGAGGATCCACCAGGTCGGCCAATTGTGGCTGGGATAGGGGGCCTTTGCGAACAGGCATGCATTTATTTAGATTTCTTTTTACAGCCGTTCGTTTTGGGCCTAGAATCCTACATTCGTGATTCCATGCACCTTATTCAACAACTTAAGGATATCACCTTGCCACCTGACACATTATTGGTCACATGTGATGTCGAGTCATTATACTCCAACATTGCCCATAATCATGGGATTATTGCTGTTGAGTTCTTCTTGTCCGGTTCTACTGCAGGTGATCCAGCCCACCACACTTTCCTGGTGAGTTTACTGGAATTTGTCCTCTCACACAATTATTTTGTTTTCGATCGCATCTTTTACAGGCAGGTCTCGGGCACAGCCATGGGGGCACGGTGTGCGCCCTCTTACGCCAACCTATTTTTAGGTTGGTGGGAGGCCACACGGGTGCACCCATTGGACTGCTTTAGGGACCATGTGGTGGGTTGGTACCGTTTTATAGACGATATTTTGTTTTTTTGGCAGGGCTCGAGACAAGAATGTGAAGATTTCATCAGTCAGCTTAATCAGAACCAACACAACATAACCTTGACATCTAACATCTCCGATTCGGAGGTTGATTTCCTGGATCTCAAAATCAAGGTAAATAACGGCAGGTTAGTGACATCCCTTTTCCAAAAACACACAGCAACTAATAACATACTTCATTTTTCAAGTTTCCATCCAAAACATCTGAAGACGGGCATACCCAGAGGCCAGTTCCTGCGGCTACGACGCAACTGTACGGAAATGTGTGACTTTAGGGTGGCCTCAGAAGATTTATCAACGAGACTGCATGAGAGGGGCTACCCTAGAAAAGTCATATCACGGGCGTTTGAGAATGCGAAGGAATCCATACGGGATGATTTATTTGTACCCAGGCCCAAACCAAGGGATACTAAAGTACGGTTGATTACCAAATACAATAACCAATGGCCGGATCTTTATAAAATCTTGAATACCCACTGGTTTTTACTTCAATCAGATGGCAAATTGGCAGCATACGTTGATGACAAACCCAAGATTATAGCACGAAGGGCAACTAACCTAAAATATACCTTAGTATGCAGTCATTTTCAACGCCCGGGTACATCTACGGGCAGGGGTGTGGCCCTTAAAGGTACATATTCTTGTGGGGACTGCAACATATGTCAATTTATGTTGAATTCCAACACTTTCTCGCATGGTGAGAATTCTAGATTGTACTTAAAACACTACATTAACTGCCGTTCCAGGAATGTAGTATATGCCCTTCTGTGCCCCTGTGAGAAGATCTATGTGGGCCAGACCATGCAGGAGCTGAGGAAGAGAGTCCAGCAGCATACATCAAACATTCGGTTGGCAGCAAGAGATAGAAGCAAGGAAAAACCACTTACATCAGTGGCAGCTCATTTTTTGGATTATCATAATGGCAGGTATGATGATCTACGGGTGGTTGGATTGGATTTGGTCCGGAGCAACATCAGGGGCACGCATATCTCCAGGTGCTTGCTCCGTTCTGAATCAAGATGGATATTTAATCTTGGTTCACAATCCCCAGGGGGTCTGAATGAGGAACTCACTTTCACTGGTTTTTATATGTAGGCCCATTGCTAATTTCATGCGCCCATGTATTACACTGTTTGTTTTTCCTCACCTTTTTGTTTTCCTTTTTTCTCCACATTAGCACATGCTTATTGCATTTTTATTTTTTAGGATCACAGGAATTTTGTCCACTGGGATACAGGACCTACCGCATCACGGATCTCCCCCTCCTGGATCCTTTTCGTCTTCCCTACTATAAGCATAGGAATAATTTATTGGTACTTTCTGCACCTTCACTGACCTCGGGTGATTGGACTTGGTATGACTTTGATCATGTGACTCCAATGACCCCGGGTCATGAATATTTATAGCACCTTCTTTTCTCATGGCCCTTTCCTCTGGCTTACCTCACATTCCCCTCTTCTGAGGGGTTAACCTTGCCATCATTTAACCATTTATTTATATGTATGTTTTGGTTCACTCTTGCTAGATCACTGTTTGTCTGAGAATGGTTTTCATGGACAAATATAGGATCTAATAATAATCTCTAATCAAGAATGTATTCTTGGACGTTCTCTTCTTTGCATTTGCGCCTGCGCTCTCTGGTCGCCTGTCCCGGTGCATGGTCCACATCCCGTGGTTTGCAAAATGTATATGTGACCACTTTTCTAGTATAAGATTGTCTATGCATTCACCATGTTAAGTGGTGAGTGGAGGACTTTTTAGGTGTTATTGAAACAAATTTATTGTCTTTTTCACTATGGTATACTTTATTCGCATATATTATTATTATGTATTATTTACATTTTTTAAGAAAGCACTGATCTAGCACTTTAGTAGACTATGTCAAGGGATATTACGCTATGTGTTTTTTGATCCCTTTTTGATCATGTATGTGAGGGCACATTTTTAATTCCATTGTACAGTAGACATGAATTTTGTGTTTAAGAGGTTATATTGTATCCGCAATTGTACGACACTGTAATGTGTATATATATATATATATATATATACATATATTTTTCATTATTATTTTTTATTTTTCATTGTGGTATGCAATAATCATGTACATTATTATTGCTATTATGCATATGAATTTTGATCCCCCCTTGATCATGCATGAGAAGGTTTATTCGTAGGATTTATAAACTATATTGCATATTGGACATGAACTGTGTGTTCAAGAGGTTTTATTGTATTTGCAACTGCACTATATTGTAACTGTATAACTGTGTATGTATGTATTTTTTGTATTTTTTGTGGTATGCAATAGTCATGTAATTGACTATGCATAACCATGCGTATCCTATGATCAAATATCTAATTTTGGTGTGCCCGCTTGTATTCACATTTATTTACATTTTGCGCTCCACCGGGATTCAGCTGCAGTGTGGCTCCCGGATATGACGTCTGAGGCTCCACTGTGCTTCCGCCGTTTGGAACGCATCGTGGCGTCGATGTCTGTTCCGGGAGCCATCTTGCGCATGCGCGCCTGCTTAGTCAACACGCCGGTTCGCTGGCGTCTGCAGGGGCGCACGGACCATGCACTGGGACACATCCAGGTGATACCTATCTACGTTTTCTCGCCTGACCTCTTCACCAAATGAGTTTTTAATAGGTATGACCACAGCTGATGCTTATATATTAATTGTGATATCTGACTTTACTGACTATATAGGACGAGTTCCTAGGACTCAAATGCACATGGACCTCTGAGGAAGCTAGTCGAGGCACTAGCGATACGCGTCAGGCTTCAAGTGCACTCCTCTTGGATGGGTTTTGTATGCCTTGTGTGATACCATTATGTTTGTGCCACCACTACAGGATTGAGGGAGTTGTTTCAGGGATTACATTGTTTACCCGTTCTTGCATAGCTCTCTCTGTGGCACATCACCACACAGATATATATACTGTCATACTCTAATTGTACCATCCTTGGGGTTTGCCCCATGTACATGTTGTTGTTTTTAATCCTTATATATTTCAATAAATTGTATTTTTGAGGTGCGGCCATTGTATGGTATTTCTTTGTCTTGTTCTGTTCATTGATTACACCCCTGTCATTGATCAACCCCCTGTAAAGCTCCATTCAGATGTCCGCATGATTTTTACGGATGCACTGATAGATGGATCGGATCCGCAAAACGCATCCGGACGTCTGAATGAAGCCTTACAGGGGCATGATCAATGACTGTGGTGATCACCCCATATAGACTCCCTGATCACCCCCCTGTCATTGATTACCCCCCTGTAAAGCTCCATTCAGATGTCCGCATGATTTTTACGGATGCACTGATAGATGGATCGGATCCGCAAAACGCATCCGGACGTCTGAATGAAGCCTTACAGGGGTATGATCAATGACTGTGGTTATCACCCCATATAGACTCCCTGATCACCCCCCTGTCATTGATCACCCCCCTGTCATTGATCACCCCTCTGTAAGGCTCCATTCAGACATTTTTTTGGCCCAAGTTAGCGGAATTTTTTTTTTTTTTTTCTTACAAAGTCTCATATTCCACTAACTTGTGTCAAAAAATAAAATCTCGCATGAACTCACCATACCCCTCACGGAATCCAAATGCGTAAAATTTTTTAGACATTTATATTCCAGACTTCTTCTCACGCTTTAGGGCCCCTAGAATGCCAGGGCAGTATAAATACCCCACATGTGACCCCATTTCGGAAAGAAGACACCCCCAGGTATCCCGTGAGGGGCATATTGAGTCCATGAAAGATTGAAATTTTTGTCCCAAGTTAGCGGAACGGGAGACTTTGTGAGAAAAAAAAAATATATATCAATTTCCGCTAACTTGTGCCAAAAAAAAAAAATTTCTATGAACTCGCCATGCCCCTCATTGAATACCTTGGGGTGTCTTCTTTCCAAAATGGGGTCACATGTGGGGTATTTATACTGCCCTGGCATTCTAGGGGCCCCAAAGCGTGAGAAGAAGTCTGGTATCCAAATGTCTAAAAATGCCCTCCTAAAAGGAATTTGGGCCCCTTTGCGCATCTAGGCTGCAAAAAAGTGTCACACATGTGGTATCGCCGTACTCAGGAGAAGTTGGGGAATGTGTTTTGGGGTGTCATTTTACATATACCCATGCTGGGTGAGATAAATATCTTGGTCAAATGCCAACTTTGTATAAAAAAATGGGAAAAGTTGTCTTTTGCCAAGATATTTCTCTCACCCAGCATGGGTATATGTAAAAAGACACCCCAAAACACATTCCCCAACGTCTCCTGAATACGGCGATACCAGATGTGTGGCACTTTTTTGCAGCCTAGGTGGGCAAAGGGGCCCACATTCCAAAGAGCACCTTTCGGATTTCACTGGTCATTTACCTACTTACCACACATTAGGGCCCCTGGAAAATGCCAGGGCAGTATAACTACCCCACAAGTGACCCCATTTTGGAAAGAAGACACCCCAAGGTATTCCGTGAGGGGCATGGCGAGTTCCTAGAATTTTTTATTTTTTGTCACAAGTTAGTGGAAAATGATGATTTTTTTTTTTTTTTTTCATACAAAGTCTCATATTCCACTAACTTGTGACAAAAAATAAAAACTTCCATGAACTCACTATGCCCATCAGCGAATACCTTGGGGTCTCTTCTTTCCAAAATGGGGTCACTTGTGGGGTAGTTATACTGCCCTGGCATTCTAGGGGCCCAAATGTGTGGTAAGGAGTTTGAAATCAAATTCTGTAAAAAATGACGAGTGAAATCCGAAAGGTGCTCTTTGGAATATGGGCCCCTTTGCCCACCTAGGCTGCAAAAAAGTGTCACACATCTGGTATCTCCGTATTCAGTAGAAGTTGGGGAATGTGTTTTGGGGTGTCATTTTACATATACCCATGCTGGGTGAGAGAAATATCTTGGCAAAAGACAACTTTTCCCATTTTTTTATACAAAGTTGGCATTTGACCAAGATATTTATCTCACCCAGCATGGGTATATGTAAAATGACACCTCAAAACACATTCCCCAACTTCTCCTGAGTACGGAGATACCAGATGTGTGACATTTTTTTGCAGCCTAGGTGGGCAAAGGGGCCCATATTCCAAAGAGCACCTTTCGGATTTCACTCGTCATTTTTTACAGAATTTGATTTCAAACTCCTTACCACACATTTGGGCCCCTAGAATGCCAGGGCAGTATAACTACCCCACAAGTGACCCCATTTTGGAAAGAAGAGACCCCAAGGTATTCGCTGATGGGCATAGTGAGTTCATGGAAGTTTTTATTTTTTGTCACAAGTTAGTGGAATATGAGACTTTGTATGAAAAAAAAAAAAAAAAAAAATCAGCATTTTCCACTAACTTGTGACAAAAAATAAAAAATTCTAGGAACTCGCCATGCCCCTCATGGAATACCTTGGGGTGTCTTCTTTCCAAAATGGGGTCACTTGTGGGGTAGTTATACTGCCCTGGCATTCTAGGGGCCCAAATGTGTGGTAAGGAGTTTGAAATCAAATTCTGTAAAAAATGACCTGTGAAATCCGAAAGGTGCTCTTTGGAATATGGGCCCCTTTGCCCACCTAGGCTGCAAAAAAGTGTCACACATCTGGTATCTCCGTACTCAGGAGAAGGTGGGGAATGTGTTTTGGGGTGTCTTTTTACATATACCCATGCTGGGTGAGATAAATATCTTGGTCAAATGCCAACTTTGTATAAAAAAATGGGAAAAGTTGTCTTTTGCCAAGATATTTCTCTCACCCAGCATGGGTATATGTAAAATGACACCCCAAAACACATTCCCCACCTTCTCCTGAGTACGGAGATACCAGATGTGTGACACTTTTTTGCAGCCTAGGTGGGCAAAGGGGCCCATATTCCAAAGAGCACCTTTCGGATTTCACAGGTCATTTTTTTACAGAATTTGATTTCAAACTCCTTACCACACATTTGGGCCCCTAGAATGCCAGGGCAGTATAACTACCCCACAAGTGACCCCATTTTGGAAAGAAGAGACCCCAAGGTATTTCGTGATGGGCATAGTGAGTTCATAGAACTTTTTATTTTTTGTCACAAGTTAGTGGAATATGAGACTTTGTAAGAAAATAAATAAATAAAAAATCATCATTTTCCGCTAACTTGTGACAAAAAATAAAAAGTTCTATGAACTCACTATGCCCATCAGCGAATACCTTAGGGTGTGTACTTTCCGAAATGGGGTCATTTGTGGGGTGTTTGTACTGTCTGGGCATTGTAGAACCTCAGGAAACATGACAGGTGCTCAGAAAGTCAGAGCTGCTTCAAAAAGCGGAAATTCACATTTTTGTACCATAGTTTGTAAACGCTATAACTTTTACCCAAACCATTTTTTTTTTTACCCAAACATTTTTTTTTTTATCAATGACATGTAGAACAATAAATTTAGAGCAAAATTTATATATGGATGTCGTTTTTTTTGCAAAATTTTACAACTGAAAGTGAAAAATGTAATTTTTTTGCAAAAAAATCGTTAAATTTCGATTAATAACAAAAAAAGTAAAAATGTCAGCAACAATGAAATACCACCAAATGAAAGCTCTATTAGTGAGAAGAAAAGGAGGTAAAATTCATTTGGGTGGTAAGTTGCATGACCGAGCAATAAACGGTGAAAGTAGTGTAGGTCAGAAGTGTAAAAAGTGGCCTGGTCTTTCAGGGTGTTTAAGCACTGGGGGCTGAGGTGGTTAAGATCCTCTTCAAATTTCAATCCCCATAACCATTTTTTTATTTTTATTGTTTCTATAATGTAATTATGGTATATAATAAAATATGATATTTTGAATATGTGTGCTCTCAAATTGGTGTTTGTTGTTGCATTATCACACATTATTGGCTGCGATTTGTTTAATGTCTGTATATACACTACTCACAAAAACGTTAGGGAGATTTGGCTTTCGGGTGAAATTAATTGAAAACATAAAAAGTTCATGGTACAGTGATATTATATCATGAAAGTCAGGCATTATAGTAGAAGCATGCAATGGTGATTTCCTCATCTCAATTTATTGAAACAAAAGCCAACACCAGTGGTGAGTATACCCCCACAAAAATGTCAATGTTTCGCTAGATTGTGCCTTGAGCATCAATTACAGCTTGACTACGACATCTCATTCACAAGTCGACTTATTGTCTGCTGAGGCATGGGATCCCACTCTTCTTGAAGGGTGGCCCTCAGGTCATTGAGGGTCTGTGGTACAGAGTTACAAAGCCTCTACACGGCGACTCAGCTGATCTCATAGGTTCTTAATGGAATTTAGGTCTGGAGAAAGTGAAGGCCACTCCATTTGAGGTCCCCCAGTCTCCAGCAGCCGTTCCCTAATGATGTGACCTCGATGAGCTGGCGCATTGTCAACCATGAAGATGAAATTAGACCTGTGTTGTTCATGCAGAGGCCCAATGACTGGATTAATGAGGAAGTAGTATGGGCTTGTCAATGTACCATTCACAAAGTGTAGGGCAGTTCTGTATATAGACGTATTTAAAATTCATAAATGACCCCCAAAGTGCCTGACCACCTCCAAATATAGTGTCAGACAAAGATCTCTTTTTTTTAATCAGATCATTTTTATTGATTCTTGTAAACACACAAGTAACACATATAATCTTATAAAGCTTTGTACAAAGACCCAATTTGAGTATATCGACAATAGATTATAACAAACAATTTCATGGCAAAAAAAAACAACAAATCAGCCTAAGGGTCCATTCACACGCCTGCAATTCTGTTCCGCATTTTGCGGAACGGAATTGCGGACCTATTCATTTATATGGGGCCGCACGATGTGCGGCCTGGATTCGGATATGCTGTCCCCATAAAAATTAGAACATGCCTTATTCTTGTCCGCAATTGCGGACAAGAATAGGCATAGTCTATTAGTGCCGGCGATGTGCGGTCCACAAAATGCGGAACGCACATTGCCGGTGTCCGTGTTTTGTGGATCCACAAAACACACACGGACGTGTGAATGGACCCTAACCGTTACGCACCCTACCCTGAACAGCATCGCACCTAGACCACAGATCTCGCCTGTCTTAGTAGACAGGTAAATACCATGGGCAAACATGTAGCCCGCAGACCCCCTAGAACAGCACGATTTTGGCCTGACCTTCCTAAATATTGCCCCCTCCCATCCGGACATGCAACAGTCACTGTGATGGTAACCCTGAGTCATTAGCCAGGGGCCCCAAATACAGTCAAACTTGTTATCTGCTCCTCTTTTATGATATACTTCCTTCTCTAACCTGATTACCTCGTTCACACGTACGATAAACTCTTCTTCAGTTGGCACTCTGGAGATAAAGATCTCTTACCTCCCGAAGCTACTGCCACAAGCAGGGAGCCTGTCACCAGGAAAGTCACTGTTAAACAAGACATACTGCCTTGTAGAGCTAGCTCAGCTGAATGTAATGATACCTTTGCACTGAGGGAGTGGTGTAAACACTCTTGCTTCTCCCGTTTCCTTTGCCAGACCCTCCATCTTCTCTTTGATGGACAGGGCCACATTCCCACATACTCATCTAGACTGGCTGTCAGTGAAGAAGTAAAGGGGGCATTCTCAGTGCAATTAGAACTGATTTCCTAAACATGACAATTGAGTTTTCCTGAGTGAATTGTCTCATGCCTAACAAGATGTGATTTACGTTTAAAACATTTCCCACATTCTGAGCATGAAAATGGCTTCTCCCCTTTGTGAAACTTCTGATGCCTAACAAGATGTGATTTACATCTAAAACGTTCTCCACATTCTGAGCATGAAAATGGCTTCTCCCCTTTGTGAAATTTCTCATGCACAACAAGATGCGATT
This sequence comes from Bufo bufo, assembly GCF_905171765.1. NCBI lineage: Eukaryota > Metazoa > Chordata > Amphibia > Anura > Bufonidae > Bufo > Bufo bufo. The sequence continues at coordinate 595,333,044 of NC_053392.1, forward strand.
TAGTTTTAACACATTTACCACATTCTGAACATGAAAATGGCTTCTCCCCTGTGTGAGTTCTCTCATGCATAACAAGATGTGATTTACGGTTAAATCTTTTCCCACATTCTGAACAAGAAAATGGCCTCTCCCCTGTGTGAATTCTCTGATGATTTTCAAGAACTGATTTACAGCTAAAATGTTTTTCACATTCTGAGCATGAAAATGGCTTCTCCCCTGTGTGAAATTTCTCATGTATAACAAGATGTGATTTACGTTTAAAACATTTCCCACATTCTGAGCATGAAAATGGCTTCTCCCCTGTGTGAATTCTCTTATGATTTACAAGAACTGATTTACAGCTAAAACGTTTTTCACATTCTGAACATGAAAATGGCTTCTCCCCTGTGTGAAATTTCTCATGCCTAACAAGATGTGATTTAGTTTTAACACATTTACCACATTCTGAGCATGAAAATGGCTTCTCCTCTGTGTGAGTTCTCTCATGAATAACAAGATGTGATTTACGGTTAAAACTTTTCCCACATTCTGAACAAGAAAATGGCCTCTCCCCTGTGTGAATTCTCTGATGATTTACAAGAGCTGATTTACAGCTAAAACGTTTTTCACATTCTGAGCATGAAAATGGCTTCTCCCCTTTGTGACATTTCTCATGCTTAACAAGATATGATTTAGTTTTAAAACATTTACCACATTCTGAGCATGAAAATGGCTTTTCCCCTGTGTGAGTTCTCTCATGCATAACAAGATGTGATTTACATCCAAAACATTTACCACATCGTGAGCATGAAAATGGCTTCTCCCCTGTGTGAGTTCTTTCATGCCTAACAACATGTGCTTTACGGCTAAAACTTTTCCCACATTCTGAACATGAAAATGGTTTCTCCCCTGTGTGAATTCTCTGATGTTTTACAAGAACTGATTTACAGCCAAAACGTTTTTCACATTCTGAACATGAAAATGGCTTCTCCCCTGTGTGAGTTCTCTCATGCATAACAAGATGTGATTTACGGCTAAAATTTTTCCCACATTCTGAACATGAAAATTGCTTCTCTCCTGTGTGAATTTTCTGATGCATAACAAGAATTGATTTATCGTTAAAACATTTCCCACATTCTGAGCATGAAAAAGCCTTCTCCCCTGTATGAATTCTTTGAACACTTCTTCTATGACTTTTATTTTGCTTAACAGTCTGTAATGAATCAGAAAATCTGAATTCATCCAAAGGACCAGATGATAGATCTTTGCTGTGAAAGGCTGATACATCTGAGATAATGGCATGCTCTTCCGGTTTATCTTCTGTGACAAAACAATCATTGGTTTTAAAATCTGAAGATATAAGATGTTCCTCTGAGCTCCTGGTACAGTCATCTGCCAAGAATAAATCAGATTTTTATTATTTTAAAAAAACATAATCTTTGCACTATATTGACGTTTTATAACATTTCTATATAAAAATTCCTTATAAATGACAGGACAGGGAGAAAAATGCAATTATTGACTGTGGTGGGAAAACAGATCACAATCTAACAGTGGACAGGACAGTAGTTCATGCTAAACATACCGTATTTTTCGCTTTATAAGATGCACCTCGAGGTTTTAGAGGAGGAAAAGATTTATTTATTTTTACCTCATATCAGATTCTCAAATCACACCCCCCTATCAGGAAATCGGATCAGAACCCCATCAGACCTCCATGCCAGACCCCCGTATCACACCTTAAAGCGGTTCTCCAGGAATTATGAAAATGAAGATACTTTAATAAATATATTCCCAAATACCTTTCATTATTTATAATGCGTGGTGGCCATTGTTGCTATGATGCTGTGCTGGTAGTTTGGTGGGGCCCAGTCCTGCCGTCTGCTGGTGCGGTGCTGGTGGTCACCACACAGTGCCGCGCCAAATTTAGAGTAGGTTCCCACTCAAGAAGGCAACCTTGTTGTGGTGAGTGGGCTTATGCTTTTTGATCAAAATGTGTACTAATGCCTCATGTAAGCATGCAACATAGGGGTCTGTATACTATTTATGGTTCTGAGAAGCAAAGTTAATTATGCTGAGAAGCAGTTATTAGATCAAAGCATAGCATGAGGGGGTCTGATCCAGGTTCATTCTTGTTATTGGACATTTCATTAGTTATAATGGCTTGTTTTGTCTGAGGAGCAATCATTAGGGGAAACAAAATGACCGCCGTCCACAAAAACACAAAACCTGTCCTAATCACACAGCAGAACAAGTTACTTCACAACACTGAAGTAAAGAATGGACTCATCCTCCTCTCTGCTCTACTTGTCAGGGATTGTGATCCTGAATACAGCTCATAAGAACTTCAGCTGAATCTCTGGGGAATTTAGTTTACGAGGAGACATGAAATCCAGAGAGCATGGACAGGGCAGACTGTGATAATGAAGGCTACATACACGTGCTGCTGATCATTAGCCACACCCCACCCTCCTCTCTGTACTTCATGTCTCCTTATCTCTATTCACATAGCGATTCAGTTGAAGATCTTATCAGCTGTATTCCGGATCATAATCCCTAACAGGCAGAGCAGAAAGGAGGATGAGGCAGCTCTATAGATCATTGTTGTAAAGTAACTTGTCCTCCTGTGTGAATAGGACAGGTTTTGTGTGTACTAACAGGACAGCGGCCATTTTATTTCTCCTAATGATGGCTCCCTATGCAAAACAATCTATTATATCTAATGAAATGCATTTGTGGTGTATTTATCATAAAGTCATATTTAAAGGGATTCTGTCACCTCTTTTTACCCTATAAAGATGCGGACATGCACGGCTAGATCGCCGCTAGCATGTCCGCAATATACCTGTCCCATATCTCTGAGTGGTTTTATTGAGGGTAAAAAATGATTTTATATATATGTAAATCAGTCTGGTAAGGAGCCCAAGGGGCTGTACTAACCGTTCTGGAGCCCAGCCACTCCTGTATCCAGGAATCTCCTCCTTGCTCACAAAGTCAGATCGTCGTAATCTCGCGATGCGCGAGCTCGCGCATACGCAGTGCTGGTATAGTGTTCCTTCCCTGTGCTGGCATCAGCCTCAGGAAAGGAAAGGAACTGCGCATGCGCAAGCTTGCGCACCACGAGATTATGGCGATCTGACTTTGTGAGCAAGGAGGAGATTCCAGGATACAGGCGGTGCTGGGCTCCTTCACAGGGGGGCGTGGCTGGGCTCCAGAACGGTAAGTACAGCCTCTTGGGCCCCTTACCTGGCTGATTTACATATATATACAGTTGCAATAAAAAGTATGTGAACCCTTTGTATGTGCACAAATTGGTCATAAAATGTGATCTGATCTTCATCTAAGTCACAACAATAGACAATCACAGTCTGCTTAAACTAATAACACACAAAGAATTAAATGTTACCATGTTTTTATTGAACACACAATGTAAACGTTTACAATGCAGGTGGAAAAAGTATGTGAACCCTTGGATTTAATAACTGGTTGAACCTCCTTTGGCAGCAATAACTTCAACCAAACATTTCCTGTAGTTGCAGATCAGACATGCACAACGGTCAGGAGTAATTCTTGACCATTCCTCTTTACAGAACTGTTTCAGTTCAGCAATATTCTTGGGATGTCTGGTGTGAATCGCTTTCTTGAGGTCATGCCACAGCATCTCAATCGGGTTGAGGTCAGGACTCTGACTGGGCCACTCCAGAAGGCGTATTTTCTTCTGTTTAAGCCATTCTGTTGTTGATTTACTTCTATGCTTTGGGCTGTTGTACTATTGCAACACTCATCTTCTGTTGAGCTTCTGCTGGTGGACAGATGGCCTTAAGTTCTCCTGCAAAATGTCTTGATAAACTTGGGAATTCATTTTTCCTTCGATGATAGCAAGTCAGCCCCAAACCATGATGCCCCACCACCATACTTCACTGTTGGGATGAGGTTTTGATGTTGGTGTTCTGTGCCTCTTTTTCTCCACACATAGTGTTGTGTGTTTCTTCCAAACAACTCAACTTTGGTTTCATCTGTCCACAGAATGTTTTGCCAGTACTGCTGTGGAACATCCAGGTGCTCTTGTGCAAACTGTAAAGCAATGTTTTTTTTGGACAGCAGTGGCTTCCTCTGTGGTATCCTCCCATGAAATCCATTCTTGTTTAGTGTTTTACGTATCGTAGATTCGCTAACAGGGATGTTAGCATATGCCAGAGACTTTTGTAAGTCTTTAGCTGACACTCTAGGATTCTTCTTCACCTCATTGAGCAGTCTGAGCTGTGCTCTTGCAGTCATCTTTACAGGACGGCCACTCCTAGGGAGAGTAGCAACAGTGCTGAACTTTCTTCATTTATAGACAATTTGACTGTGGACTGATGAACTGCAAGGCTTTTGGAGATACTTTTATAACCCTTTCCAGCTTTATGCAAGTCAACAATTCTTAATTGTAGGTCTTCTGAGAGCTCTTTTGTGCGAGGCATCATTCACATCAGGTAATGCTTCTTGTGAAAAGCAAACCCAGAACTGGGCAGCTGTAACCAACACCTCCAATCTCATCTCATTGATTGGACTCCAGTTGGCTGACACCTCACTCCAATTAGCTCTTGGAGATGTCATTAGTCTAGGGGTTCCCATACCTTTTCCACATGCTGGTGTCTTCAATAAAAACATGGTAACATTAAATTCTTTGTGTGTTATTAGTTTAAGCAGACTGTGATTGTCTATTGTTGTGACTTAGATGAAGATCAGATCACATTTTATGACCAATTTGTGCAGAAATCCATATAATTCCAAAGGGTTCACATACTTTTTCTTGCAACTGTATATATATATATATATATATATATATATACATATACACTCACCTAAAGAATTATTAGGAACACCTGTTCTATTTCTCATTAATGCAATTATCTAGTCAACCAATCACATGGCAGTTGCTTCAATGCATTTAGGGGTGTGATCCTGGTCAAGACAATCTCCTGAACTCCAAACTGAATGTCAAAATGGGAAAGAAAGGTGATTTAAGCAATTTTGAGCGTGGCATGGTTGTTGGTGCCAGACGGGCCGGTCTGAGTATTCCACAATCTGCTCAGTTACTGGGATTTTCACGCACAACCATTTCTAGGGTTTACAAAGAATGGTGTGAAAAGGGAAAAACATCCAGTATGCGGCAGTCCTGTGGGCAAAAATGCCTTGTGGATGCTAGAGGTCAGAGGAGAATGGTCCGACTGATTCAAGCTGATAGAAGAGCAACGTTGACTGAAATAACCACTCGTTACAACCGAGGTATGCAGCAAAGCATTTGTGAAGCCACAACACGCACAACCTTGAGGCGGATGGGCTACAACAGCAGAAGACCCCACCGGGTACCACTCATCTCCACTACGAATAGGAAAAAGAGGCTACAAATTGCACGAGCTCACCAAAATTGGACTGTTGAAGACTGGAATAATGTTGCCTGGTCTGATGAGTCTCGATTTCTGTTGAGACGTTCAAATGGTAGAGTCCGAATTTGGCGTAAACAGAATGAGAACATGTATCCATCCTCTGATGGCTACTTCCAGCAGGATAATGCACCATGTCACAAAGCTCGAATCATTTCAAATTGGTTTCTTGAACATGACAATCACTGTACTAAAATGGCCCCCACAGTCACCAGATCTCAACCCAATAGAGCATCTTTGGGATGTGGTGGAACGGGAGCTTCGTGCCCTGGATGTGCATCCCTCAAATCTCCATCAACTGCAAGATGCTATCCTATCAATATGGGCCAACATTTCTAAAGAATGCTATCAGCACCTTGTTGAATCAATGCCACGTAGAATTAAGGCAGTTCTGAAGGCAAAAGGGGGTCCAACACCGTATTAGTATGGTGTTCCTAATAATTCTTTAGGTGAGTGTGTATATATATATATATATATATATATATATATATATATATATATTAAAAAAAAATTTATACTCAATAAAACCACTCAGAGATATGGGACAGGTATATTGCGGACATGCTAGCGGCGATCTAGCCGTGCATGTCCGCATCCCTATAGGGTAAAAAGAGGTGACAGAATCCCTTTAAGTATTGTAATTTTCTTAATTCCTAGAGAACCCTTTTAATATACCGTATTTTTCGCTTTATAAGACACACTTTCCCCCCCTCCAAAGTGGAGGAAAAAAAATTAGTGCGTCTTATAAGCGAAAGGTGACCATGCTTTGGTGCGCTGCGGCAGCTCAGGAGCTCTCACTAACGGCTCCTGAGCTGCCATGAAACTGTAGGAGGGCGGGTGGGCGCACTGGACTTAGTGTGTGCGGACATGTACTG